>NC_077246.1:12650000-13884583 GCF_947179165.1 Solanum dulcamara
ATCAGACTCGAAGTACTACCAAGACCTATGTAGGAGTTTATCTTATCCGACAACCATCACTTATGAGCCAGTAAAAGTACAACTAGCCGACATTGTTGCCGCGTCCGTTCATACTTTGCCAGAGTATGAATGAATCAACCAATCATAAATCTAATCCAACCAAGTCCTATAATGTCAGGACAATAATTTTGGGGAAATATCCGACTTAAATGGTTCGATCCCCTCCTACGTTTGGCGACGTAGTTATTGGGTTCGAGTATGGACTGTACTCTTGCCCAATTCGGTGCTCGATACTCCTCCCAAGACTCAATGCTCATAAAACTCCATCCAATCAACTCAATCAAATCATATCGACAAGTCTCATTCCAACCTTGTTAACTCATCAACTCTATCATAATCACACATCTCATAATCATATCTTTCAAGAGTGAATTTCAAATGCACATTTATAGCAACATGTAAACATAACCAATCATTTCCTCTATCCATTTAATCAATTTTTGAGACTCATCACAACTTCAAAGCTTTAAATCAACAATTCAAGATAAGCGACATTTTAAAGAAAATAACATCCTTTGTCGTGATCCACATAGTTAAGAAAATCAATAAAGCATATTTAACAACTCATCTTCATCAACTCACACTCACACAAAGGCTCTTTTTAGAAGTTTCTTGACTCAACCTCATCAACATAGCAAGAGTCAATTTAGTAGATGACAAGACTCAATTGAACATAACCCTAGCAAGAAACTCCATTCCTATGGACATTTATCCTCACAGAAGGTATAGGGCACATACGTGGACTCAACCCATGTTTTAAATGGCCTTACATACCTTAGTGAAGACTTGAAGAAAACCTCGTTGTTGGGTCTTCAATGGGAATATTGAAGTCTTGAAGCTCTTAGAACAAATCCTTGTTGGAGATGGAAAAGAAGAAGAAGAAGATGAAGAAGAGAGAGAGAGAGATTTCTAGGGCTTTTCTAGAGAGAGAGAGAGAGGCTGAAAAATATGCTCCCAAAATGCTCAAGGATGATACATATATAATTTGGGACAATTCCCAAATTTCCCCTTCTCAAAAGTTCTGAAAAATAGGCTAAAATGCTCATGGCGCAACAGTGGCGCATCGCGCCAGTGCGGCGCTAGGTCAATTTCACCTAAAAACCTGCACACTTGTTAGTGGCGCACCGCGCCAAGGAACAAACTACTGAGGCATATTCTTGGCGCAATAGTGGCACATCGCGCCCTTACAGTGCCAAGACCATATTTTCTGGGTTCTAGAAATTTGGCTTGAAAAACTCTGCACATCTCATAGTGGCGCGCCGCGCCAGGAACCAAACTACTGAGGCGTGTTCCTGGCGCGATAGTGGCGCATCGCGCCACTGTGGTGCCAAGCCCAGTTTTCCAGCAATTGCAACCCAGGCCTGAAATCCCTGCCATGCTAGTTCATCTAGGATTATCATATCTTTTGACTCCGAACTTCAAAAATTACATTCTTGGTGGCGTTGGAAAGAAGACTCGACGACCTTTAATTTAATAGGTTGGGGCCACCCAGATTTCCGTCTTTCAAAAGATAGGGTCGTTAGAAGTCGACCTCTTATACGAACTCATCCTAAAACTTATCCACGACGGATCTTTTTGACTTAGCTTAGTCCTAGGGGTCCTTCATGACCCCACATCACCTCTAACGCTGCTCAATTTCTCAATGACTCATCTTAACTCATGCATATGTTCCACAATACTTGAGTTCGACCCTACCCATATACAAGAAGGGTCCGAATATTAGGGAAAATTTTTAAGGGGTGTTACATTATTTCCCCCTTGGGATCATTCATCCTCGAATAACAAGAAATTAGGAATGGACACGGGGTACAAATCACAATAAAAAATTCAGTCATTCAACCAATCAGACCCTCAAACAACTTACCAATCAAACTCAGAATGCGCAAACAAATTCAAGTCAAGGAAATAGACATTACCTTCAATATTTTCGTCGGTAGGCACAAATAGATGGGGATATTTAGATTTCATGTCTTCCTCCGCTTTCCATGTGGCTTTCTCAACAAATTGGTTTCTCCACAGGAATTTAACTGAGGCGATCTCTTTGTTCCTCAATTTGTGAATTTGATGATTAAGAATTTAGACCGGAACCTCTTCATAGGATAAGTTATTCTTAACTTCAATAATATCAATGGGGACTACCAATGAGGGATCGCCTAAGCACTTCTTCAACATCGAAACATGGAATACTGGATGAATAGAGGCTAGCTTTGAGGGTAACTCCAATTCATAGGCAACACTCCCAACCCGTCTCAAAATCTGGTAAGGACAAATATATCGAGGACTGAGCTTTACCTTCCTTCCAAACCTCATGACGCCCTTCATGGGTGACACTTTCAAGTATACCCAATCACCCACCTCAAACTCTAAGTCTCTCTTCTTCACGTTGGTGTAAGATTTTTGGCGGCTTTGGGTTGTCTTTAGCCTATTTTGAATGACTCTCACCTTCTCCATGGCTTGGTGAACAAAATTGGGCCCAATCAACTCAACTTCACCAACTTCAAACCACCTAATTGGCGATCTGCACCTCCTCTCATACAAAGCTTCATAAGGAGCCATTTGGATGCTTGCATGATAGCTATTGTTATATGTAAACTCTATGAGAGGCAAGTGATTATCCCAATTTCCTTTGAAGTCAAGCACACATGCCCTCAATATATCTTCCAATATCTGAATGGTCTGCTCTACTTGGCCATCTGTCTGGGGAAGGAAGGCCGTACTCAAGTTCACCTTCAAACTTAACCATTTCTGAAAAGATTTCCAAAATTGGGAAGTGAATTGAGCTCCTCTGTCTGAGATGATAGACAACGTAACCCCATGCAATCTGACGATCTTTTGGATGTATAATTTTGTATAATCTTCTGCAGTGTCAGTAGTCTTAACCGCCAAGAAGTGAGCTGATTTTGTCATTCTATCTACAATCACCCAAATCGAGTCATATTTTTTTTGGGACCTCGGCAAACCCGTAATAAAGTCCATGTTGATCATCTCCCACTTTCATTCTAGAATTTCTATGTTTTGGGCTAAACCACATGGCCTTTGATGCTCAACTTTCACCTGTTGGCAATTCGGGCACTTGGAAACAAATTCCGCAATATCTCTCTTCATCCCACTCCATTAATAGATTTCCCTCAAATCATGATACATTTTGGTGGAGCCCGGATGAATATAGTATTTAAAACTATGCGCTTCGGCCATAATCCTCTCTCGGACATCATCGATATCAGGTACACACAATCTATTTTGGTACCTCAACACACCATTACCTCTTGTTTGTGAACAACTCCCTTTAATTAGAGAAGGACGGGATCTTGGTCTTGCTTCTCCTTTACCTCTGCCACAAGTGAGGATGTAGACCCATCCTGAACAGTAACTCCGCCTTCATTATTCTCTTCTAGATGAACTCCCAATTGGGCTAATCTATGTACTTCCTTCGCCAATTCTCTCCTTCCCTCCTCCACATGGGCAGTGCTACCCATAGGTAACATGCTAGGAGCATCAGCAACAACATTAGCTTTACCTAGATGGTAGAGGATGCTCATGTCATAGTCTTTGAGTAGCTCGAGCCATCTCCATTGTCTCAGGTTGAGTTCCTTCTGGCTGAAGACATATTATAAGCTCTTGTGATCGGTGAATACATCAACATGCACTCCATAAAAGTAGTGGTGCCAAATTTTAAGTGCAAACACCACAGCCGCCAGCTCAAGGTCATGAGTTGGGTAGTTCCTCTCATGAACCTTAAGCTATCTTGAAGCATAGGCTATTATCTTCCCCCTCTACATCAACACACAACCCAAACCAATTCTAGATGCATCACAATAGATCATAAAGCCCTCTGTTCCAGCGGGCAAAGTCAAGATAGGAGCAGTGGTTAGCTTGGCCTTCAGTTTCTGGAAGCTCTCCTCACAAGCATCGGACCATTGGAACTTAGCCTTCTTTGGGGTCAGCTTAGTCAATGGTGATGATATGGATGAGAATCCCTCTATAAACCTTTGATAATAGCCGGCCAAACCCAATAAGCTTCTTATCTCCATCGGGGATGTGGGTCTGGGCCAATTCTTCACAGCTTCAATCCTCTGAGTGTCAACCTGAATACCATCTCTAGATACAATGTGGACTAGGAAGGCCACTGATGCAAGCTAAAATTCACATTTGGAAAAATTTGCATATAATACCTGGTCCCTCAAAGTTTGTAGGATGACTCTAAGATGATGGGCGTGCTCCTCCTCATTCTTAGAGTAGACCAAAATATCATCTATGAATACAATCACAAACATATCAAGATATGGTTAAAACACCCAATTCATGAGATCCATAAAAACTGCGGGGGCATTAGTCAACCCAAAGGACATAACCAAAAATTCAAAGTGGCCATAACGAGTCCGAAAAGCGGTCTTTGGAATATCACCCTCTCTCACCTTCAACTGATGATAGCCGGATCTTAGGTCTATCTTTGAGAAACAAGTGGCACCCTAAAGTTGATCAAATAAGTCATCTATTCTGGGGAAAGGGTATTTATTATTTATGGTGACCTTGTTCAGCTGCCTGTAATCAATACACATTCTAAGGGACCCATCTTTCTTTCGCACAAATAGGACGAGAGCACCCCATGGTGAGACACTCGGCCTAATGAATCCCTTATCCAATAAGTCCTTCAATTGCTCCTTCAACTCTTTCAACTCAGCTAGAGCCATTCTATATGAAGGAATTGAGATAGGCTGGGTATCAGGAAGAACATCAATCCCAAAGTCGATCTCCCTATCCAGAGGGACTCTAGGCAGATCTTCGGGAAAGACGTCGGGAAACTCCTTGACAATCGGGACCGACTCGAGGGATGAAGATTCAACATTGACATTTTTCACCCGGACAATGTGATAGATACACCCTTTTGAGATAAGCTTCCTGTCCCTTAGGTAAGAAATAAACTGACCCTTAGGCATAACAAGGCTACCCTTCCACTCTATGAAAGCTTCATTCGGGAATTTAAACTTAACAATTTGAGTCCTACAATCAATAGAGGCATAACAGACATAAAGCCAGTCCATGCCAAAGATCACATCGAAATCGACCATATCCAACTCAATTAAGTCGGCCAAAGTATCCTTGTGATAGATTGTCACAGTGCAATCTCTATAAACTTTCTCAGCTAAGACAGAATCACCGATAGGAGTAGCTACATTAAAAGGCTCAAGGAGACATTCAGGAATTTTATTGAATTTACTAGCCACGTAAGGAGTCACAAAAGATAGCATGGCACCCGGATCCATTAAAACATAACAGTCAAGAGAAGAGACTCAAATCATACCCGTTACGACGTTTGGAGAGTTCTCCTGATCTTGACGACTACCCATGGCATATAGGCGGTTTGTACCTCCACTCATATCTGAAGTAGTGCCTCTCTGATTACCCTTAGCTGATGGTGCAGTGGTAGAGAACTGAGCTCTGTCTCCCCATACTGGACACTCTCTCTAAAAATGGTCTCTTTGGCCACATTTATAACAACCAGCCCTTCTCGCTCTACACTCTCCCAAGTGGAGCTTACAACACTTGACGCATGGTGGCTTCCCTTGCAAACCTTGACCCACACTAGCTTGGGATTGAGAACCCTCGGGTCTAAAATTTTGGCGACTTTGTCCCTGCCAATCATACCTGTTCTGCGGCATAGGTGCACTGGCGGTGGATGAGGCATAGTTGGAAGGCCTTTTCTAGAAGAAGGACCTGTTGCCCTTGTTTTGCCTCTGTTCATTCTCATAGCCCGCTAATTTTACCTTCTTGCTCAGATGCTCCTCTCTGTCTTTTCTCTTCTCATCCTCCACCTGTCGATCATACACCATTAATTTGGAAATATCCATATCCGAGATCAACAATGCTGCTTTGCATTCTTTCTTCACATGCCTCCCTAACCCGGAGACGAACTTCCTCATCTTTGACCTTATATCTGGGATCATTTTTGGAGCATACTTGGATAGTTGGATGAACTTCAGGCCATACTCCTTAACTGTCATACCTTCCTATTTCAGGTTCACAAATTCCTCCACTTTTGCTTCCCTCAATTCTTGGGGAAAGAAGTAGTTAAGAAAGGCTCCCTCAAATTCATTCCACCTAGCAGGTTCAGCATCCTCACCCCTACCTTATTCCTATTGGTTATATCAAATGTTTGCCACATCTTTAAGTTAATAGGATACCAACTCAACCCCCTCAATCTCCGTAGCATGCATAGCTTTTAGAATTTTCCACATCTCATTGATAAACTTTTGGAGGTCTTCATCAACCTTAGAACCCGTGAATGCCGACAGATTTATTCTCAGAAAATCTCTAATTCTAGTGGCAGCAGATGGCTCTTGGGAACTAGAGCTAAGAGTGGGCGAACTCTGATTACCATTTCGGGCAGCCACTAATTGAGTGAGCATTACAATTGCCCCTCAAAATTCTGCCTCGCAGGCACTTGAGGTGCCTCTGTATACCTCGCAGGTCGGCCTCTAGCCCTTACTGGGTGTACTTCTGATTAGGGCATCTTGGCGTTATCAACGTTTCTCTGGCTAGCCGTACATTTACGAGGCATTATCTATAACGTATAAACACACAAATTAGAAAGGAGTTTTATAGAGTTTAACTCTATCGCACAAATTCAGAGTATGAAAGAAGTGAAACAATTCCTAATGTCTCATAGCCTTCTGATTATAAGTGTGGTGCATAACACACCCATAAGCAAGACTCTACTAGACACGACTTCATAGACTCCCTAGGACTCTTGAACTCTGTGCTCTAATACCATATTTGTCATGCCCCAGGAGGGTACCCTAGACGTGACCGACACTCAAAAGCTATTTCTGGCCTTCAAGCGAACCACCTAATTTAGTCACACTATCATTCAATCACATTCACTTAATGGAGGACTCCATCATAAACATATCATTTCATATTAGAGGGGCCAGAGGCCAAACACTATCAACCCAACAAAACAAATATAATAAGACTCCTCAACATAACAGTCCAACCTCCCCACACTCTAGTCTATGAAGCCTCTATCAAAGTCTAGGAGGTGCCAATGACAAGCCCATGGCTACCAATATTCAAAATAAAGGAAATGACAACAAAACTATACAAAAAAGCTCAACATCCTCCGGAAACTAGGAGGACTCACCAACTAGGTGAGAGTGTATATGGATCTTCAACAGAGCGTCGGTTGATGATCTTTGGTACCTGTCTCTACATTATGAAACGATGCAGGCCAAATAGCGTCAGTACATGGAATGTACGAGTATATAAAATGGTCGAATAAAATAATATCAGAAGGAACCAAATCAACTCAAGAACTTTAACTCAAAAAGAAATACAACTTAACAAGTGTCCTAAGTCTAAACAAGAATATAGCTTAGACAGGACCAAATCATATACAATCAACTCAATCAGACTCGGAGTACTACCAAGACCTATGTGGGAGTTTTTCTTATCCGACAACCATCACTTATGAGCCAGTAAGAGTACAACAAGCCGACATTGTTGCCGCATCCATTCATACTTTGCCAAAGTATGAACGAATCAACCAATCATGGATCCAATCCAACCAAGTCCTATAATGTCAGGACAATAATTTTGGGGAAACATCTGACTTTAACGGTTCGATTCCCTTCTACGTTTGGCGACGTAGTTATTGGGTTTGAGTATGGACTGTACTCTTGCCCAATTTGGTGCTCGATACTCCTTCCAAGACTCAATGCTCATAAAACTCCATCCAATCAACTCAATTAAATCATATCGACAAGTCTCATTCCAACCTTGTCAACTCATCAACTCTATCACAATCACACATCTCATAATCATATCTTTCAAGAGTAAATTTCAAATACACATTTATAGCAACATGTAAACATAACCAATCATTTCCTCTATCCATTTAATCAATTTTTGAGACTCATCACAACTTCAAAGCTTTAAATCAACAATTCAAGATAAGCGACATTTTAAAGAAAATAACATCCTTTGTCGTGATCCACATAGTTAAGAAAATCAATAAAGCATATTTAACAACTCATCTTCATCAACTCACACTCACACAAAGGCTCTTTTTAGAAGTTTCTTGACTCAACCTCATCAACATAGCAAGAGTCAATTTAGTAGATGACAAGACTCAATTGAACATAACCCTAGCAAGAAACTCTATTCTTATGGACATTTATCCTCAAAGAAGGTATAGGGCACATGGGTGGACTCAACTTATGTTTTGAATGACCTTACATACCTTAGTGAAGACTTGAAGAAAACCTCGTTGTTGGGTCTTCAATGGAAACTTGAAGTCTTAAAGCTCTTAGAACAAATCCTTGTTGGAGATGGAGAAGAAGAAGAAGAAGATGAAGAAGAGAGAAAGAGAGGCTGAAAAATATACTCCCAAAATGCTCAAGGATGATACATATATAATTTGGGACAATTCCCACATTGCCCCTTCTCAAAAGTTCTGAAAAATAGGCTAAAATACTCATGGCGCGACAGTGGCACGTCGCGCCAGTGCAGCGCCAGGTCGATTTCGCCTAAAAACCTGCACACCTGTTAGTGGCATGCCACGCCAAGGACCAAACTACTGAGGCACATTCTTGGCGCGATAGTGGCGCGTCGCGCCCTTACAGCTCCAAGACCATATTTTTTGGGTTTTGGAAATTTGGCTTGAAAAACCCTACATATCTCTAGTGGCATGCCGCGCCAGGAACTAAACTATTGAGGCGTGTTCCTGGCGCGATAGTGGCGCATCGCGCCACAGTGGCGCTAAGCCCAGTTTTCCAGCAATTGCAACCCAGGCCTGAAATCTCTGCCGTGCTAGTTCGTCTTAGGATCGTCATATCTTTTGACTCCGAACTTTAAAAATTATATTCTTAGTGGCATTGGAAAGAAGACTTGACGACCTTTTATTTAATAGGTCTGGAGCCACCCAAATTTCCATCTTTCAAAAGATAGGGTCGTTAGAAGTCGACCTCTTATACGAACTCATCCTAAAACTTAGCCACAATGGATCTTTTGGAGTTAGCTTGGTTCTAGGGGTCCTTCATGACCCCACATCACCTCTAACACTGCTTAATTTCTCAAAGACTCATCTTAACTCATGTATGTGCTCCACAATACTCGAGTTCAACCCTACCCATATATAAGAAAGGTCCGAATCTTAGGGAAAATTTTTGAGGGGTGTTACACATACACATCACAAGGAGTCCAATGATATATTGATAAGTTTCGAAATCCGAGGTGAAATAGTCTAAAAATCGATTAATTTTGAAAATGGTCGAATCTGGAAATTTCTTGTAAAATCACATTCTACTAGTAATAAGAAACTCATGGTTAAAAAACTCATAAAAATAAAGTACAAAACGAGTTAGAAATTGCCATTTTTCTTAAATTCGGGTTAGGGAAGAAAACAAGAAATTTGGGGTTTGAAACTAAAGATTAGAAGTTGAAGTCATGATATAAATAATGAAATATAAAAGTTTTTAGTAAAATTTTACTTACCTAATGAAATTACTCGAAGAACTCTCTCAAAAATCACTCCAAAAAGCTCAAGAAACTCAAAAATGGTGAAAAACTTTTTCTGTCCCGACATTTAGTAGTTCAGGATTTTAATGATCTCTGCGAACTCGGTCCCACTCCGCGAACGCAGAGAAGAAACTCTTCATCACTCTACGAATGTGACATATCAATCCACGAACACAAAGAAGGGTCTGGACGCTCTCCGTAAATGCGGCATATCACTTTGCAAAAGTGGAGAATGATGGATCAGTGATAGATATCAACAATTAGGAACATTTCACAGGTCTCTGATCGGACCCTCGGGATTCGTTTGGAACCCCAAACCCACAAACCTTATATGAACTCCTACTAAATTCGACGTTCAAAACTTAATGGAACTATCAAAATTTAAATTCGAGGTCCTCTTGACCCAAAATTTGATAAGTTGTAACTAAACTAATATAAATTTTGAAAAGACCAAAATACCCTTAGAACTTCCAAAAAATATAACAAAGCCTCTCTTAGGCCTAAAATCACCTCCTAAAACCAATGGAATCATCAAAACTCCAATTTGAATCTCCGAACTCAAATTGTTGACTAAAGTCAAACTTAGCTCTTTTAAAATCAAACTTTCCAACTTGGGATCTCAATTACATGATACAACTCCAAAGTTGAAAACGAAGACACTCCTAGACCAATTTCTACATTTTGAAGTTGATGAAATTGACTGAATCCCATTTCGAGATACGTATTTCCAATTGATACTAAACACCACTTTTTAACAACTTAACTCTTTAAAACTCAAAAATTTGCCCAACTCAAAAACTTGCCCAATTCACAAACTATTAAGACTTTAACAAATTCAACTATACAAACTAATCAAATAACACCCCAGGTACTAATGAGAGGGGTAAAATGCTAATTTCTCAAGAATTTCCAAAAATAACCCTCAAGGTCATTACAAATGAGGTCATGAAGAGCATAATGAGATGTGCTTGCAAAAGTTCAAGTAAGATGCCACGAATCTCACTATGTGGCGTGCAAGGTATGACGGGCCGTGAAGACTTCCCATGAAGGAGAAGAGAACCACACATCAATGGATCCAAGTCAACTATCATGATGCACTTCTACGGTGCATGAACATTACTACGGTCCATGAACAGTGGATGTGAACCAATGTCGACTTAAATTTTACTACTTTATTTGGGATTTGAATTGTACTCTATAATCCCCACAAATGATTTATTTTTGAGGTTAAACACTTTTACTGATTTTTTGAGTACTGAACATCATGTGAAGCATACTTCAGAACTACTTTTGGGAATCAAACGTAAATACAAGTTTTTGTTCCTTTCTTGATTCGTAGTTAGTCCATTCATCCAAAATTAACTGTTGTATAAATGGAAGTATTGCTCTATGAATACTACACCAATTCTTAAAACTTTGCTTATGAATATGAGTAGTTAAATTCCATAACTAGAATCGTGGGAACCATGAAAGAATAACAAGTAGGCAAACATATAGGTGATTTTCATTCATTATTCAAGCTGCATTGTTGTTATTTTAATCATATTTTTCTTTTAATGAGTGCACGCATTAAATTTTTCTATATTCATTACTTGCTTGGGAGAAAAGTAGTGATTAGGAAATGATAACTACAATAGAGATTTGAAGCTACAAACCTTCGTCTATGAACTTGAGCCCGGGAGGAGATAATTTTTTAAGATCAAAAATATGGGTTAGATAATTTACATTCGGAGACCGAAAGGTAAAGAATGAAATTCATTTAATAGGTCTGAAAGGCATTCAGATGTACATAACTTGCTAGATTTTGCATGTGATGCATTGAAATATTATCATAAATATGAGACGTCTACTGAGCTACATGTCATGGGGCACACAGTTCTAGCTACCTTCTCATATTATTCAACACCTTAAATCTGTTTTACTTTGTTACTGCAAACATTGTTACTCGTGACTAAATTAAACAAACAAACCCCAATTTTATTTTATGCATTTTTACTTTAAGGAAATAGTGACTACAACTGAATATAAGTGCTAGTAGACTTATTTTCTCCTCATTCCTTATGGGTTCGACAACCTAGTTGGATTCTATATTTGAAAGAGACCGCTTTATACTTCTTTATTGGAGTGTAAGTTTGGGCATATCAAATTTTAGCATCGTTGCCAGGGTATACAACTTTGAAATACTCTATTAGTAGTTATTTCAGTTTGTAGTCTTATTTTCTAATGCTATTTTTGCCTTTTGTTTTAGTTTATGTAGGGTACAGGTTTGTACATGCCCAATGCCCAGAGTAAGGGAGAACCACTGATTTCTTATGATCCTGAACTACATAAATCGATTCAAAAAAGTAATGCACAAGAGTGTGAGAACTTGTAAAGGCTCAAGCTAGAGCAATAATGGTAACAATGATAATTTGGGAGATGATCAGAAAGATGGGAAAGATGAATTGAAACCTTAACATTGTTACCCGATCCCAAGAGGTAGAAGGAAACATTAGCCTATTGACTTTGGATTGGAGGATGATGATCCAAATATGGATGGAGCCACTAGGATATAGTTTTGCCTCCACTACCACCAGGCATAAATTCTACCATTACTAGCACCATGCTTCAACTTTTTAACCTGACAGGACTGTTTGAAAGAGCAGTTGGAGATGATGCACACCAATATTTAATGAAATTCATCACTACATGCAATTTTTTGATATCCCTGGTGTTAGCCAAACATCGATTCATCTACGGTTATTTCCATTGTCTCTACTTGGAGAGCAATCAAGTGGCTAAATAAGCTCCTACATGATTTGACTACCAACTGGAGAGAGATGAAAGAAGCATTTTTGGAGCAATTCTTCCCATATTCAACAAAGTTGTAGATTAAAGATGAAATCAATACACACAAGAAGCAACCCATGAAACACTAAATGACTTGTGATGTAGATTTAGTTAGAACTTGAAAAAGTATTCAAATCATAACCTCATAGATGAGCACTTGATGGAGCTATTCTACAGATCTTACAAATTTGTGACCAATCCAGTTATTGATCAAGTTTATGGTGGATTTTTCATATCTAAGACTTTTGCTAAAGAATCAGCTATCTTGGACCAGGTTTCAAAGAATAGTAGGGCATAGAACATGAGAGATTCTGAGATAGGAGGTTTGGGCTATACATTTGAGATGTCGGCCAAGCAGAGAAGGAGAAAGGAACAAACAGACTAGGGCATGGCCTATGTAAAAAATCAAATGGATTTACTGACCAAGCATTTACTATCTGGACGTACTGAGAAGGTAAGTGCAGTTGGGGGTGAAAACAGGTATTATGAGCCAAAATTAGACTATGATGAGGAAGTGAAGTATCTAAACAACCAGGGGGTTTTAGACTTACAACTCTGGAAACCAAAGTCAGAACTTTTAGAAGGATGGCTATTATGACCAGATAGGAAACCGTGATCAAGGAAGCTAGCAGAATAAAGACAATTTTAAAAATAAGCGAAACGGTGTGTATGTGCCTCCTAGGAATAGGGATCGAGTTGGGAATGGTTCTGGTAGTTCGAGGATGGAATTGATAATGTCTAAGGTGTTGCAATAAGTAGAGTCTATTGAGGCTGGAGGTTAAAGATTTGAAAGAAGACCTGTCTAACATAACTCAATTGGTGGATTCACACTCTACTTCTATTAAACATTGGAAACATCAGATGAGGGCAATTATTAGAGGCACTGAATTAGATAAAAAATAGCACACTTTTGAGAGATATACTACAAAACCCAAGAAAACATAGGCAATATATAACGATGACTATGAGGAGTGGTAAGATGCTTTTGGGATCAACACCTGTAGATATTAAGCAGGAAAATAATATCGAATTCGAAATTGATGAGCATGCTAAGAGTGGTGCTAGTGATACTGTTCTTATTGATGATGATGATAAGGCTGAGGAGCTAGTAGTAGAGCTAAAGCTGACCGATAAGATAAAGGTCAAAGAGCAAGTTGATGTAGAAATAGTACAATCATTGCCACCAGTTTATAAATTGCCTCCTGCATTTCCTTAGAGGTTAAAGAAGAATGAGGATAGCATGTACTTGAAATTCATTGCTATTCTGATAGAACTGCCCATGAATATTCCATTGGTTAAAGCATTAGAGCAAATTCAAGGTTATGTGAAATTCATAAAGGATTGGGTTACAAAGAAAAAGACAGCTACTTTTGAGTTGGATGATAACCTACACCATCGTAGTGCTATTGCTACAAGGTCATTGGTTAAGAAGAAGGAGGATCCAGGTATGTTCACAATTCCGTGCATAATTAATGCATTTAATTTTGCAAGGGCTTTATGTGATATGAGAGCTAGTATCAATCTTATGACATTAGCAATCTACAAATAGTTGAGCTTGGGAGCCCTCAAATCAACTATAATAAGGTTATTGATGGCTGATATATCAATGAAGTGGCCCATAGGAATACTATGTGATGTGCTGGTGAGAGTTGACTATTTTATATTCCCCTGATTTTGTCCTCTTGGACTGCGAGGTACACTTTGAAGTTCCCATAATTTTGGGAAGGACATTTTCATCCACAGATAGAGCTTTGGTAGATATGGAAAGTGGTGATCTCACCTTTAATCTGAATAATGAAGAAGTTAAGTTCAATATACGCAAGTTAATAAAGCAACCTAGAGACATGACTGTGATGTGTGGATCTACGTAGTTGATGAAATAGTTATTGAGGTGTCTATTAAGAAGAGGTTCATTATTGAGACTTTGGTTGATGTGATCCTGAACTTTGGGGTGATGGTTTAGAGGAGTATGATGAGACTGTGAACACTTTTTAGGGAATGAAATCACACCATTGCACCCCGAAAAAGCTAGACCTTGATCTGAAGAATTGACCAACTCTTCCTGCCAATCCATACATTGAGGAGCCACTTGTACTTGAGTTGAAAGAGTTGTCATGTCATTAGAGGTATGTGTTTTTGAGTGAGACTAACACTATCAGTTATTATTGCTGCATATTTGAATGATGAAAAGGTTAGAGAACTTATTGAGGTCTTGTAGAGGTATAAGAGGCATCTTCACTTATAAAATTCAATTGGAACAGGATTGTATCCCTAGCATTGAGCATCAGTAAAGGTTGAACCTACCTATGCAAGAGGTTGTGAAGAAGGAGATTATCAAGTAGCTCAACACATGTGTTATGTATCTGATCTTAGATAATAGTTTGGGTCAGCCTTGTGCAGTGTATCCTTAAAAAGGGAGGTATGAACGTTGTTGCTAATGAAAAAAATGAGTTGGTCCCCTTAAGGCCAGTTATAGGTTAGCGAGTCTGCATGGACTACCGAAGCTTAACAAGTAGACCTTGAAAGACCATTTGCAGTTTCCTTTCATGGACTAGATGCTGGAAAGACTAGCAGGTAGAGGTTAGTATTTCTTTCTGGATAGGTACTTTGGCTAAATCAGGATTTATAGCATCGAAGGATCAAGAGAAAACCACCTTTACATGTCCCTATAATACCTTTGCATTCAAGTGCATGCTATTTGGACTATGTAATTCACCCGCTATATTCCAAAGGTGTATGATGTCTATCTTGTCCAATATGGTGGAGGATACTCTGGAGGTATTAATGGATTACTTTTCTATATTAAGGAATACTTTTGATGACTTTTTGTTCAATCTTAGCAGGGCATTGCAGAGATATGAGGAGGCTAACCTAGTTCTGAATTGGTAAAAGTGCCATTTTATGGTTAAAGAATGTATAGTGCTAGCCCACAAGATTTTTTAGAAAGGTCTGGCGGTGGACAAAACAAATATTGAGGTTTTTGAGAAGCTGCCCCCTCTTATCTCAATGAAGGGTATTTAAAGTTTCTTAGGGCATACAGACTTCTACAAGTGTTTCATCAAGGACTTTTCTAAAATTTTGCATCCCTTGTGTATGTTGTTAGACAAGGAGGTAAAGTCTTATTTTGATGAAGCATGCATGAAGGCATTCGAGTGTTTGAAGGAGAAATTGATTTTAGCTCCAATGATCATTGCTCCAAAATGGTCTGAACCATTCAAAATAATGTATGATGCTAGTAGTTTTGCTTAGGGGGTTGTGCTAAGAAAAAAGAGCGACAGGATTTTTCACCCTATATACTATGCAAGCAAGGCACTGAATGTAGCCCTAAAGAACTATACTATCGCTAAGAAGGAGCTGTTAGAGTTTGTATATGTCTTTGAGAAATTCAGATTGCACCTTTTGGGTACAATAGTGATAGTGCACCCTGACCATGCAGCTATGAGGTACTTAATGACAATGAAAAATGCAAAATCGAGGTTGATCAGATGGGTCTTTTTGCTTGCAGACCATTTGTCGAGGTTAGAAGTTGAGAAAAGAGATGGGGATGAGCTTGATACTGATGACTTATTCCTAGATGAGAAGGTATTAGCTGCTAATCTAGACCTCATTCCTTGGTATACTGACTTTTCCAACTATTTGGTTAGTGATATGATGCCCGACCAGCAGAGAAAGAAGTTCTTACATGATGTGAACATGTATTATTTCGAAGTGCCTTAATTTTTTAGAATGTGTGCTGAGAATTTGATCAGGCGGTATGTGCCGAATGCTGAGATGTTGAGTATACTTGAGGCTTGTCACTCTTCTCTAGTAGGTGGACATCATAGTAGAGCCCGAACAGCTCAAAATATGCTTTAATGTGATTATTACTAGCCCACCATCTATAAAGACGTATATGATCTGGCAAATGCCAAAGGCAAGGTGCAATATCAAGGCGCCAAGAGTTGCCTATGACTCTAATTCTGGAGGTTGAACTTTTTGATACCTGGGGAATTGACTTCATAGGGCCATTTGTGAGTTCGTGTGGGATGAAATATATTCTGGTTGCAGTTGACTATGTCTCCAAATAGGTTGAAGCAGTTGCCTTGGTTGATGATGAGGGTAAAAATGTAGCAGGTTTTCTGAAGAACAACATATTTTTTAGATTTGGCACTTCCAAAGCAATCATCAATGATGGAGGTACCATTTTTGCAATAAGATCTTTTGAATTCTTTTGGCTAAATACAGTGTGAAGCACCACAAAGTGGCTAACCTATATCATCCTCAGTATAGTGGGCTGGTTGAAGTGTCTAACAGAGAGATTAAAGAGATAAGACAACTCTATAAATGAAAATAGAATTGAATGGTCAAGTAAGCTTGATGATGCACTATGGGCATACTAGACAACTTTCAAAACACCCATTGGCACCATATCAATTAGTATTTGGAAAGGCATGTCATTTGCCTATAGAATTAGAGCACAAGTCATTGTGGGCACTTAAGAAGTTAAGTTTAAGTTGGAGCAAAGCCACCAATATGATGTTAGAGTAGATTAATGAAATAAATGAGTTTGAAATGAGGGAAAATGAGCAAGCAACTATTTACAAAGAATGAATGAAGTTATTTCATGATCGATGTATTGAGAAGCAAGAATTTTGCCCTGGTGACTTGGTGTTGCTGTTCAACTCAAGACTCAAATTGTTCTTGGGCAAGTTGAAATTCAAATGGTCTGGACCTTTCACTATAGCATGAGTATTTCCATGTGGTGTGATGAAACTCGAAGCACAAGATGGGCATAAATTCAAAGTGAATGTGTAGTATGTGAAGTTGTACTTAGGAGCAAATAAAGAGGCAAATATAGTGGTAGAGCTCCATATTGATAAAGTATGAGTAATCAAGGAACCTGCATCATGCTGCAATGTTAAATCAGGCGCTTCATGAGTCGCAATCCATGTGGAAGCTTGATGGAGTCTGAGTAGTCAAGTGACCTGGGTCGTGGCACGACGTTAAATGAGGTGCTGCTTGGAAGGCAACCCAAGGATTGTACTTGTAATAGTTAGGCTAAAATTTGTTTTTGAAGTTTTATAGTGTCACTGTGCTTTTGTGAGTGCAGGGATTCAAAAAAACAGAAAATACTAAATATTGGGTCAATTCACTCTACCACGGGCTCTTATATGGACTATATGGAGAACCACAAGTAGTGGCGAGGAGGAGGCATGATGGAAACTGAAAATGGGCTTCAGGTTTATAGTCGGTTTATGGCTCATGATGGCTTTCACGAGCTATTTAGCCTTCCGTGAACCCCGGGTATGTTCTTGTTATTTTTCTCTAAGTCAGTGACTATACAAGGGCTCTACGGCCCATTATTGTCTTCACGATCACAACCACTATCCGCGGACTCTTGATCAGCTAAAAATTGAAATGAACCAACCTAGTCCAACCCAAAACCTAAATTCTTAAAATATAAATGGGGTTATACCCAATTTTCATATGGATTTGGGTCTTTTTCTCAAATTATGCTCCATTCAAAATCCTGCCACCCGTCCAAACTGCCAAAACAAAATCTCGTTCATTATTTTCCCCTAATTGAGGTGATATGAGCACTCTTGGTTGTTGAAATCAAGTTATTCCATATCTCCAACGTCATTATAACCCTATTTCTACTAATTTAAATTATCAAAAGGAGTTCCTTTTCAAATTTTGGTGAAATGATTTGTAATCCTATGATTAGGGTGTGTGTTTGATGTGTATAGCTGTGTTGGGGTGGTTTGAATGGGGAAAGATATGTGGTTATCATAATTGCTTGTAAAATTATTGAAGAGTAGGTTGAGTTGTTTTATAAATTGTATAGCCTGGGGAGAGAGGGATCTTCACAGTTCGTATAACATTTCACGGACCGTGGAGGTGCCCCGTTTTCTCCATTTTGGACAATTTTTCTAGGTGTAGGTTCAAGGGAGGCATCACAGGTCGTAGAGGTCTTCGGACTAGGAAGCCATTTGTGATCCGACACTTAAAGAAAATTTTCACAGGCCAAGCTCCACAGCACCCTTCACAGATCGTGTAATCTCTAACGGTCCGTGAAGACCCACCGTATAAAAAAAATAAAAAAAGGAAAACTGGAAACATGAAAAATAAAAGAGAGTTTGTAATTCCAAATTTGCGTGTGATTGACCTATGATAAATTGAGTGACGACATTCTCAAGAAAATTGTTATGCCTGTATAATTTTGGGGAAGTCTAAGTACCCATTTAAGTCATCGCATTATATTTTGTAAATTCTAGTTGTCTCTTCTACAGGTACCATGGGCCCAAACATCAAACTCTTAACTCACGAATCCATGACTTTCCATTCGATTAGTCGGCCCACATAACAAGTCAGGCAATGAAGCATCTAGTGGTTCTGAAGTATGGTGCACAACTACCATCTTTCCTCTCTCAGCCCATTTACCAAGAGCTAAAGCAGCTGTTGAGGTCGACACCTCTCCTTCCAAGACTGAAGAGGAGCCAACAAATATAGCCAATTAGGAAAGTAGAGAAGAAGAGCAGTTCGGGGACGTTGCTAGTGGCTTCGGTAATGAAGAAGAAGAAGCAAGTGAGGACAACATAGAGTGGGAAGCAACTGAGAGGGAACGTCACCCCGTGGATCATCAGTGCCTTATTGAATTCATGAGATATAGATGGTTAGCAACCTGGCAATGGGGCATCTTTTTGAATGGCCTGTCTAAAGGTTTTATTAGCCTTTGCAAACGGGCGATTGTATTGGAATTTTGAGCCATCAAAGATAACCTCTCAGAGCGCTTATATTAAAGACTTTTTTTGAGAGACACCCTTTTGGGTGGATGACGAAGCAACGGGGTAATACAGCCATCTTCTTACTCAGGAGTTCTACTCTGCCTACGTCGTCACTATGTTAAATGTTGTTACTAGGGAGATGTCTAGAAAGAAGAAGAAGAGGGTCATAACATTGAGATCACCTCCTCTAGAGCATGTATAGGTACGAGAGGTGCTGGTCAACATCTTTGAGGCCACTATCCACCACTTCTTATATGGACCAGCATTAACTACACAGGTCCAGACTGGCCTTTGTGAGCACCAGCACTACTTGGTCACAAGCGAGGAACAAATGAGTGACCCATAGGAGCAAACTGAGATATTGTGGTGGATTGCACATATAATTGCTATTGAGGGAGAAAATGCAACATTGTTCACCAGCCCAAGGCAACTTATCCCCAATGCCTCTCTACATTCATGGCCAAGTTTTGGTGGGCCGTTAGACAACCCCTTGTACAAGGATAAATCGTCCTGACCAGCTCTTCCCATACCTATTACTACAGGCCCACCTTCTGCTGCACTATCTTTGGAGAAAGTTTCTATAGCTCATCTAATCGAAGAGGCTACCGAGAAGCACGAGGGTGAAAGAAGGCCGACTCCATACACACCCACTACCATAGGTATCATGATCACTGTACCTTATATATTTCTTAATAAGGTGTAGGATTAGCGATAAACTAGAGCATTAGTGGACCAAGTTATTGAGCGGTTACCGAGGGTAGTCCAATTTGAGGTACGGGTAGTGGAGGATCATTTGTGTGATATGGTCCGAAAAGAAGCAAGGATCATATAGAACAGAGTTGATATCCTTGAGGCACACTTGACAGAGAGGATAGATAGTTTGGGTGGACTAGCAACTGATTTGGTTAGGACTCAATTAGCGGAGATGAGGGTTGACTTGGATAAGCTAAAAGGAAAATCCGCCACTATTGTTTCTACCTTACTACCGATGAATATATATATTTATTTTTCGCCCCCTCCTGAGCCCACTTGATTAGATGAGGTATGGGGCATAGTTTCGGCATCAAGCCCGATAAAAAAGGCAAGGGTATGAAACACCATGATAGGTTGAGTCTTCCATATGACACAACAAAGGCTAAGGCCAAGATCATTTAGAAGGCAACACGAGCTTCTAAATGGGAAGCAAGAGAGAGAGAGGAAAGAGTGCAGCAACAAGTTGAGGCCGCATGGGTTAGAGCTTAGGCAAATAGAGTTGCTCCAACCTAGATTTCTAAGATTCTAGTTATTGAGACCACCACTGGTGGGGTGCCTTCAGGCAAACCCACCCTTTCTACAGGCGATGACTGTCACGACCCATCTCCATAGGCCATGACTGGTGCCCGACCTGGACACCCTATACATATCTATCAGATATATTATAACTGAACTATGAACAATATGAAAACTTACATAAGAACTCCCATGGTTCATAACATCTTCATAGCAATATATCCCTATCATTTCTCTTGAGGAGTCACCACTAATCATATCATGAAAGGACACGTAAGCTGACAAAGCTTCCATTGTATATCAATATCCATAACATATTGTATAGACACAACTGAAAAAACTTATACACAACCCAAACATATGTCTACAGATCTCTAAGAGTATCAATAGTATCATATGGCGAGATAGGGCCCATGTCGTACCCCAGAATAAACAAATATATCCATCAAAAGGATTGGTTCCAAAAATCTAGGCTCCGATGTGATGGAGCAATCTAAAATAGCTGAGTGGAAATCCTAAGCTAGTGGATTCTCAAAATGAGTATATGTACCTACGGGCATGAAACGCAGCCCCCCGAAGAGAGGAAGTTAGTACAAAATATGTACAGAGTATATAAAGCATAAAATACCATAAAGGAGATCACATCTAAAATAAAGATTCAAAAGACAAGTATAATAATCAATAAATCACTGTACCTACGTCTTATAAAATGAAGTAATATATACCATCATCATATATCGTACCCAACCCATTATAGGACTTGGTGTCACAATTATATCATTATATCTTAATATATATATATATAGATACCGTACCTAGCCCTCTATTAAGGGACTCAGTGAATAAAGTCGTGTACCAATATACCATACCCGACCCATTATGGGACTCGGTGCCATAATCATAGCATCATATACATATACCGCACCTGGCCCTCTAATAAGGGACTTGGTGAATGATGTTGTAAAATTGTTCATGACAACATACCTGGCCCAAAACTCGGTGAATAATACAATAACAGTATGCATGAGTAGATTATCATGAGCAACCATATACAATTAGATTATCATCTGAGATTCAATAGAAAAAGTAGAATAACTAACACTCGAATGCCTAAAGTATGGAATTTATTGTCCAAGGCAGTGTAGTTCGCGACAGGTCCGCATCGCGGACTTGGCCATGAAGAATAAACCAAGTATAATCAAGAATTTAAGCACGAGGCCGTATGGTCCACGACAAGTCCACATCGCGGGCCTGTGACATATAGTGGTCAAAATTGAAGCTTGAATTTAATCTGCGAGGCAGTAAGGTCCGCGATAAGTTCACATCGCGGACCTGGGTGTGGGTAAGGTGAACAAGAAAATGCAACAGCTATTGTAAGTTAAGGACACTAATCATGATAAAGCCTGTAAGAATAAGGACTCTTATACACCAGCAACTATGCAATGTATAGAGGATTCGAGGGAAATGACTCAATCACATTAGGAGCTCTAATATCAGGAAATAAATAAGGATCATGAATTACCCTCGAAATTGATGAATAGAATTACCCCACGCTCATATCATTTATTACTTAAATCTAAGACATGCCAAAAGAAAGAAGGGACATCTTTACATACCTTGAACTCTATCTAATGTATAACGTCTACTTCTCAAGCTCGTGGGTCTAAAATTAAGATAACATAGGCCACAGTTAGATATCTACATCACTTACTACCTAATCCAAGTATAAATGAAACTTAACAAAATTGGAGCAGCATTTCCCCTGCAAACGTAATAATCCTTGAAATTCCAATTTAGCCAAACACCAATTAAAATATCAACAACAACAATACCAACAATTTCATATCAATATAGAATTAAATTCATCCTTAAGTTACTTCCAAAATAGTCCAATATACATTCGGGTGTCACTGCTTGTATTCACTTATTTATTTCCGTATATCCATGATATATTAAGAACAACAACTACAGCCAATCCTACGATATTCCAGCCCATAAAATAGTTCATAACAACTATAAAATAGTCCCTAAAATATTATTGTAAAATAGCCACAAATATCATACCAAACAGCTCCAAAATATATACAATATCATCATACACTTTCTTCTAAATTCAAGAACAACAACTCATAAACAACATCAAAACAATATCTACAATTATTATACATCATAACCCAGCTAATTTCATCCATTTAATCCACCTAAAATAGCCCCTTAATCCATGAATATCAATAAAACAATAAACGAGTTTATAACGCTATTTTCTCCGTTCTAATCTATTAAAACTCTAAATAAACTTGTTAACAATGAAAAAGGGACTTTACTATTACCTTACCTTCTTGGCTGATTTTTAGCTCAAATGAAAGGCAACGCGACGTACAACACTTTTCTCTTCATGAGCTTCGGGATTCGGGGATCAGATTTTGGTCAAAATGGCTTTTCTTAGCCTAAGAGTTCTCTCCCTCTCTCTCTAAAATGTTCTGTATATTTATGGAGGTTTTAGGTCTGAAAAATAAAGAAGAAGGCTGAAAAATCTCCTGAAATAGTATGGATATTGGGCCTAACCCGAGTTGGAGTCGGGTTGGGCCGAATCCACTGTTCAACCCGATCCTTCTATCTTAAAATATCTATATCTCCTTATACCGATGTCACCTTCAAAACCATGACCTATGGTTGGAAATATATTTCAATTAGCTACAACTTTCCTTTTGAGAGTTTTCCCAAATGCTAAAGGGGTTATGCCTCCCAAAATTAGATTACCCGAAAACGTGACTTAAAACAAATATTTCTGATGGCTTCTACTTTGATTTGGCTCAAGGGTCCTTCTTGAGTTGTCTTTAACTTCACATATATTATCCATATAACTTGTCATTTACCAATGAATCATGCTATTCTAAAATTCAAAATTAAAAGTCCTTGAATTTATGTTCCTTAGCTCACGAATAGTCTAATGTGCAAAAACACAGAATATAACATTCTTCCCCCTTTTAGAACATTCGTACTCGAATGTTAAACTAGACTCATAAAGTCTTATAAGGAATTTAGGAAAATTTATTTTATTGCTACAACATATAGTTTCATCTATCAATCAATATAATTAATTTAGAGATTTAGATTACCTATAGGCATAAGGAACAAGTGATGATACTTATTCTTCATCTCCTTTTCAGCTTCCCGGTTTATCTCTTCTCTATGCTTATTTTGCCACAATACTTTAACGGAGGCCACATTCTTAGTACGTAACCTTCTAACTTGGCAATCAAGTATGGCGATAGGTTGCTCCTCGTAGGACAACTCCTCTGTTATCTGGACATCATCTACGAGAAATATTCTAGAAGGGTCGCCTATACATTTTCGAAGCATTGACATATGCAAAACTGGATGGACTGCTTCCAAATCTAATGGTAGGTTCAACTCATAGGCAACCTTGCCTACCTTACAAATGATTTGATAAGGGCCAATGTATCTCGGGCTAAGCTTTCCTTTCTTGCCGAATCTCATTACCCTCTTCATGGGTGATACCTTCAAGAACACCTAATCATCAACCAGAAACTCTAAAGGTCGACGTCGATTATCTGCATATGATTTCTGTCGACTCTGAGCAGCTATTAATCTCTCCTAAATAAGCTTCACTTTATCCACAACTTACTAAATCATGTCTGGG
This sequence comes from Solanum dulcamara, assembly GCF_947179165.1. NCBI lineage: Eukaryota > Viridiplantae > Streptophyta > Magnoliopsida > Solanales > Solanaceae > Solanum > Solanum dulcamara. Next base: position 12,674,106 of record NC_077246.1, read on the forward strand.
CCTATTAGTTTAGTCTCACCAATATCAAACCAACCAATAGATGACCTACACTTCATGCCATACAAAGCCTCGTACGGTGCCATCTAAATACTAGAATGGTAGTTATTATTATAAGCAAACTCAATAAGTGACAAATGATCATTCCAACTACCTCTGTCTGAGTTAATAGATATGGAAACTCCGTGGAGTCTTACTATCTCCTTGATATATAATCTCGCATAGTCCTCACCTGAATATGTAGTCCTGACCGGAAGAAAATGGGCTGATTTTGTCAGTCTATCTATAATAACCCATATGGAATCATACTTCCGTGGAGTGTGAGGTAAGCCTGTAATAAATTTTATATTAATTGATTCCTACTTCCAAGTCGGGATTTCCATCTCTTGTAATAGTACGCCATGCTTTTGATGCTCAATCTTAACCTGTTGGCAATTTGGGCACTAGGCTACGAGCTCTGCTATGTCCTTCTTCATGCCATTCCACCAGTATAAAAATCTAAGGTCATGATACATCTTTGTTGACCCTGGATGAACAAAGTATTGGGCATAGTGTGCCTCTCCCATAACATGTTGCTGTAGCCCTGTAATCTCAGGTACACATAGTCTGCCCTTATATCTTAGCACTCCGTTAGGTGTAATCTCGAATGAGGTCTTTTTTTTGAAGGGCTGCATCCCTATACTATGCTAGAACAGAGTTTTTGTACTGGCGTCGCTTGACCTCTTCCATGATAGAGGATTCAGCAATTCCTCGAATAGAAACTCTACTATCATTAGAATCAGCCAAATGGACTCCAAGGTTAGCTAACTGGCAAATCTCACGGATTATCTTCTTCCGTTCTGGGTGTACATCTGCCAAGCTACCCATAGATTTACGGCTGAGTGCATCTTCTACAACATTTGCTTTCCTTGGGTGGTATAAAATGTCAATATCATAATCTTTTAGCACTCTAGCCACCTTCTCTGTAGCAAATTCAGCTCCTTCTGCTTAAAGATATATTGGAGACTTTTGTGATCCGTGTAGATATCAACATGCACACCATATAGATAATGCCTCCATATTTTCAAAGCATGAATTACTGCTGCTAACTCCAGATCATGAGTAGGATAATTGTTTTTGTGCTTTTTGAGTTGTCAGGAGGCATAGGCTATGAATTTGTCATGTTACATCAATACACAACCTAGACCAACACCGAAAGCATCATAATAAGTGACATATACATCTGGTCCCTCAAGAAGAGTTAAAACTGGGGTTGTAGTCAACTTATCTTTCAGCAACCGAAAGCTTCGTTCACAAGTATCAGTCCACTGGAACTTAGCTGCCTTCTGAGTTAGCCTTGTTAAAGACGCTGAAATCAAAACAAACTTCTCTACGAATCTCCTGTAATATCCTGCTAGCCCCAAAATATGTACATCTAGTCCAAGTATTTACGACCTCAATTTTCTGTGCATCTACTCGAATACCATCAACTTCAATAATATGCCCCAAGAATGCTATTAAAGTCAACTAAAATTTATATTTAGAGAAATTAGCATACAACTTTTGGTGCTGGAGCACCCCAAGAACCGTCCTCAAATAATCTACATGCTTCCCTTTCGATTGTGAGTAGACTAAAATATCATCAATAAATACAATTACGAACATGTCTAGGAATGGCTTGAATACTCAATTCATTAGATCCATAAACACTACTGGAGCATTGGTCAACCTAAAAGACATCACCCTAAACTCATAATGCCCATATCGGGTCTTGAATGCAGTCTTTGGAATATCTGCTTCTTTCACCCGTACTGATGATAACCTAATCGCAAGTCTATATTCGAGAAATACTTAGCACCCTACAACTGGTCAAATAAATCATCAATCCTGGGGAGGGGATATCTATTTTTTATTATTACCTTTTTCAGCTGTCTATAATCAATACACATTCACATCGACCCATCTTTCTTTCTCACGAATAATACTTGCCTCAAAATTTACCAAAATAACCAGCCGATCTAGCTCTCTTACGCTGGCCTCTGTCATGATCTCTATTGGACTGATGCCTCCTGTGCTGATCCTCTACCCCTTGCGCATATGCCTGTACCCGAGAAAAATCCATACTTAGATAAGAAGCCATAGCCATACAACTATCAATCAAATAACAAACCAGCCTCATCATATAATGATGCACTCTATCAGCCATATCATCTACAATAGTGGGCTCATATCTCGCTAACAAATCAAACTCAAGGCTACAATCTTGAACATTCCTACCCTTCTACCTGAAATATAAAACTTTATCAACTCTGGCTCATCTCATCTCCAGAGGTAGAAAGTGGATAAGGAAGGCCTCTATAAACTCATTCCATACCGCTGGAGGAGCACCCTTGCCCCTAGATAACTCCCAAGATTTATACCAATTAACGACTACATCACGCAACCGATATGAAGTCAACTCAACAGACTTAGTCTTAGAATCCCTAATTATCCTCAATGTACACCGCATCTATCGGATAAAATCCTATGGGTCATCTTCGGGCCTCGACCCATAGAACTCTGAGGGGTTACAAGTCAAGAAGTCACGAACCCTTAAACTACCATGTCTATCTTCATAATCAACTCCTAGCCCATGCCTGCGAGCCTACCCTGCCATTAACCTGGTCAGTAATTGAATTGCATCTCTCATGGCCTTATCCTCCGCCCATGGCTGGGGAGATGGAGGCTTAGGTATTGAGGCCTCAGGAGTTTGCAGTGGAGCAGCCCCCTGATCTGCAGCTGCCGCTGCTCTAAGCTCCTCTGTAGGTGGTGTAGCAGAGCTCGTTGATTAAAGTATAATCTCGTGCATGGACTGAGCATGGGACCTAGTGACTCTCTGAGTATGACTAGTCTCTCCTGCTACTGATTTGCCTTTCTGGGCCGCTATTGCTTTCTTTGGAGGCCTAGCTATAAACATAATAATCTGTTAGTGAGGGATTTTCCTAATAACATAGCTCTATCGCATAATCTAGAGTAAGAAATAAAGACAACATCCTAAATGTCCTGTAGCTTCTTGTTTATAGATGTGGTGCACAACACATTGATAAACAAGACTTTACTAGACACGGTTTGTAGACACTCTGAGGATGAACCTCCCTGATACTACTTTTGTCATGACCCATCCCCATAGGCCGTGACTTGTTCCCGACCTGGATACCCATACACTTATCAAATATAGTCAAACTGAACTACGAACAATATGAAAACTTACATAAGAACTCCCATGGTTCATAACATCTTCATATAAATATATCACTATCATTTTCTCTTGAGGAGTCACCACTAATCATATCATGAAAGGACATACAAGCCAACAAGCCTGCCATTGCATATCAATATCCACAGCATGTCGTATAGACACAACTGAACAAACTTATACATAGCCCATACATATGTCTACAGACCTCTAAGAGTATCAACAGTATCATATGGCAGGATAGGGCTCCTGCCGTACCCTGAATAAATAAATATATACATCAAAAGGATCGATACCGAAAATCTAGGCTCTAGTATGATGGAGCACTCCAAAATAGCTGAGTGGAAATTCTAAGCTAGTGGATTTCTGAAATGAGTATTTGTACCTGCGGACATAAAACGGAGTCTTCCAAAGAGAGGGAGTCAGTACGGAATACGTACAGAGTATATAAAGCACAAAATACTATAAAGGAGATCGCATCTGAAATAAATATTCAGGAGATAAGTATAATAATCAATAAATCACTATACCTGCATCTTATGAAATGAAGTTATGCATATCATCATATACCGTACCCGGCCTATTATGGGACTCAGTGTCACAATTATATCATTATATCATCATATATATATACATATACCATAACCTACATTCTAGTAAGGAACTCAGTGAATAAATTCGTGTACACGTATATCGTACCCGACCCATTATGAGACTCATGCCATAATCATATCATTATATACATATACCATACCCGTCCTTCTAGTAAGGGACTCGGTGAGTAATGTAGTAAAACTGTACATGAAAACATACCCGACCTAGGACATGGTGAATAATACAATAATAGTATGCACGAGTAGATTATCATGAGCAACCATATACGATTAGATTATCATCTGAGATTCAATAGAATAAGTAGAATAGCTAACACTCGAATGCCTAAAGTATGAAATTTATTGGCCAAGGCAGTATAGTCCGCGACAGATCTGCATCGCGGACTTGGCCATGAAGAATAGACCAAGCAAAATCAAGAATTTAAGAACGAGGCCGTATGGTCCATGACAAGTCCGTGTCGTGGGACTGTGACATATAGTGGCCAAAATTAAAGCTTGAATTTAATCTGCGAGACAGTAAGGTCACTGATAAGTTCACGTCGCGGACTTGGGTGTGGGTAAGGTGAACAAGAAAATGCAGCAGCTATTGTAAGTTAAGGACACTAATCATGATAAAGCCTGGAAGAATAAGGACTCTTATACACCAGCAACTATGCAATGTATAGAGGATTCGAGGGAAATGACTCAATCACATTAGGAGCTCTAATATCAGGAAATAAATAAGGATCATGAATTACCCTCGAAATTGATGAATAGAATTACCCCACGCTCATATCATTCATTACTTAAATCTAAGATATGCTAAAAGAAAGAAGGGACATCTTTACATACCTTGAACTCTATCTAAATGTCCAATGTCTAGTTCTCGAGCTCAACAACAACAACAAACCCAGTATAATCCCACAATGTGGGGTCTGGGGAGGGTAGAGTATACGCAGACCTAACCCCCACCTTGAAAGGTAGGGTAGCTATTTCTAAAAGACCCTCGGCTTTAAGAAAGGATAAGATAAAAGGTCAGATAGGGGAAAGCATATAGAAAATAAGATAAAAACAGGAATAGCAAAAAGAGAAAGTTGTAGTAGAGTGGTACGGGAAGAAAGAGGCATTAACTACTATAAATAAATAAGAAAAGATAAGATAGATAAAACAGTCAAAGTACAACAGCGCCACTACTATAAACAACAATACAATGCAGAAATCAAAAGGCAATAAACAATGAGTAGAACTACAGCTACTATGGTGCAAAGGATGAATCACCTAGCCTTTTATCCTAATCTGAGTCCTCCACAAAGGAAATTATAGTGCACTAATGCGCCTACTAATAGGGTAGGATAACGCGACTATGTACTAGCCTTCTACCCTAATGTGGGTCCTTTGCACACTCATATCTAAGGTTATGTCCTCGGTAAGCTGTAACTGCGCCATGTCTTGTCTAATCACCTCTCCCTAATATTTCTTTGGCCTACCCCTACCTCTTCTGAAACCATCCATGGCCAACCTCTCACACCTCCTCATTGGGCCATCTGTGTCTCTCCTCTTCATATGCCCAAACCACCTAAGTCGCATTTCCCGCATCTTGTCTTCCACTGAGGCCACTCCTACCTTATCCCGAATAGCCTCATTTTTAATTCTGTCGCTCCTGGTATACCCACACATCCATCTCAACATTCTCATCTTGGATACTTTCATTTTTTGAACATGAGAGACCTTAATTGGCCAATATTCTGCCCTATATAACATAGCCGATCTAACAACCACTTTGTAGAACTTGCCTTTAAGTTATGGTGGCACCTTTTTGTCACAGAGCACCCTAGAAGCGAGCCTCCATTTTATCCACCTTACACCAATACGATGTGTGATATCGTCGTCAATCTCCCCACTGCCTTGCATGATAGACCCAAGGTACTTGAAACTACCTTTCTTTTGGATGGCCTGGTCACCAAGCATAACTTCCGTGCCAACCTCATGAGGTATCTTACTGAACTTGCACTCTAAGTACTCTGTCTTGTTCCTACTCAGCTTAAACCCTTTAGACTCCAGGGTGTGTCTCCAATCCTCCAGCTTAGCATTAACTCCGCTACGAGTCTCATCGATCAGGACTATATCGTTTGCATAAAGCATACACCATGGCACCTCACCTTGAATTTGTTGCATCAATCCATCCATCACCAAGGCAAATAAAAATAGACTAAGGGCTGATCCTTGATGTAACCCCATCACAATTGGAAAGTGCTCTGAGTCCCCTTCTACTATCCTTACCCTAGTTTTGGCACCCTCATACATATCCTTGATCACTCTAATGTATGCCACCGGTACACCTTTAGCCTCCAAATATCTCCATAGTATTTCTCGTAAAACTTTATCGTAAGCCTTTTCTAGATCGATGAATACCATATGCAAGTCCCTCTTTCTCTCCCTATACTACTCCACTAGTCTCCTCATAAGATGTATAGCTTCAGTAGTTAAGCATCCTGGCATAAATCTAAACTGGTTCTCTAAAATAGACACGCCTCTCCTAACCTTCATCTCTACCACTCTTTCCCATACTTTCATAGTATGGCTTAGAAGCTTGATACCTCTATAGTTGTTGCAACTCTGGATATCCCTCTTGTTTTTGTATAGAGGGATCAGTACGCTAGACCTTTATTCTTTGAGCATCATTGTTGTCCTAAAGATGGCATTAAATAACCTAGTCAGCCACTCCAAACCTACCGGGCTCGTGCTCTTCCAAAATTTACCAGGGATCTCGTCAGGTCTGGTCGCTCTTCCCCAATGCATCTTATGCATATCACCCTTAACCTCTTCGACCAAAATACTCCTGCAACACTCACCAACATGAAGCCTCCATGTATGTTCCAAATCTCCCAACATAATCTCTCTGTCTCCTTCTTTGTTCAAGAGTTTATAGAAGTACGACTGCCATCTCTATTTAATGAGGGTCTTTTCTACTAATACTTTTCCATGATCGTCCTTTATGCACTTCACTTGATCCACATTGTGGGCCCTTCGCTTTCACATTCTGGCTAGCTTGAATAATTTTCTATCCCCGCCTTTTTCTTCTAGTTCAGCATAAAGGCATTCAAAAGCTGTCATTTTTTCCATCGAAACTGCCGACTTCGCCTCTTTCCTCGCTATCTTATAAAGTTCCCTATTCGTCCGCTTCTCTGCCTCATTCTTGCTTTCTATAAGCTTCGCATATGTTATTTTCTTCGCTTTTACCTTCTCTTGTACTTCTCCATTCCACCACCAGTCCCCTCGATGCCGGCTATGACTACCTGTCGAGACTCCCAACACTTCCCTTGCTACAACCCTAATATAACTAGCCGTCCTATCCCACATAGTGTTTGCATCCCCACTACTATCTCAGGCCCCTATATCCTTTAATTTCTCTCCCATCTCCAAGGCGCTAGTCGTGGTCAAACTCCCCTATCTGATCCTAGGTCGGTCATCCCCGACCTTCTTCTTCCTCGCTATCTTGATCCTTAAATCCATCAATCAGAGCTTATGTTGGGTCGTAAGGTTGTCGATCGGAATGACCTTACAGTCTTTGCACATACCTTTATCATCCTTCCTAAGGAGTAAAAAGTCTATCTGGGTCTTAGCCACTACACTCCAGAAGGTTACCAAGTGGTCTTCCTTTTTTGGGAAACTCGAATTGACTATCACCAACCCAAAAGCTCTTGCAAAATCCAATAGTAAGACTCCTCCTCCATATCTGACCCCGAAGCCGAAGCCTCCATGCACATCATCATACCCTCCCAAAATAGACCCAATGTGCCCATTGAAATCCCCTTCCATGAAAAGTTTCTCAGTAGACGGTATGCCTCCCACTAACTCGTCCAAATCCTCCCAAAAGTGCCTCTTATCCTCCTCATTTAAGCCTGCTTACGGTGCATAAGTGCTAATAATGTTCAACGTGGTCCCTTCAATGACCCCTTAATCGACATCATCCTATCATTAAATCTCCTAACCTCCACCACTTGATCCCTTAAGTTACTGTCTACTAAAATGCCTACCCTATTCCTATTCTTCGATCTACCAGAGAACCAAAGCTTATACCCATCTACCTTCTTAGCTTTAAAACCTACCCATTTGGTCTCTTATACATACGCTATATTAATCTTTCTCTTCTTTAGAATCTTAACTAGCTCTATGGATTTTCCTATCAATGTCCCAATGCTCCAAGAGCCTATTCTCATTCTAAACGCTCTTTTAACCCACTTACCCCTCCTAACCCTCGTCCCCGTCCCTGAGCGAGAACATGACCCTAGTCTACCATCACTATCCAAAGCCACAAAAATGTGAAACGTGTATGAACTAATAAGTTATTCAAAGGTTTAAAGTTAGCAAAATGTAACTATAATTGTATGAGTAAGGAATAAATAGGGAAAGATATGGGAACCGGAGGTACCAACTCCAGTTGAAATGAACCTGATTTCCAAGGTGATGTTCACAATGACTTTTGAGTTGTGCGGGTAGCAGATCTTGGGTTGAACAAATTCTTGGGCCAAGCACCCAAAAATGGTTGCATTTAATGAAGCAGTATTTCGTTGAGGAATTTCGTCGAACACCTTCAAGGCACCAATAAGGAAACCCTGCAAAGAAGATAAGAAAATAAGAGAAAATAGAAATACCTACAAAATGTTTCTCTAATGAAACAATAGATATGTAAAAGATAAATTTGCTAAACAATAGATAGGAACTTTGCTAAACAAAAAAGATAAATACAGCAAGCAATGCTATAACCGTCTCTGCTTTTCTTTGTTAAGATCCAAAGCTAAATATACAAAATAGAATCAAAGATTATGATTTGATTTGTGTCAAAAGTTTCTAAATGAACCCAGCTCAAATGAATTCCCAAAATCCCCCTTAGAAAACCCAATAAAGTACAAGTGAGGTCGGGATAACATAGGTCACAGTTAGATATCCACATCACTTACTACCTAATCTAAGTACAAATGAAACTTAACAAAATTCGAACAATATTACCCCTGCAAACGTAGTAATCCTCAAAATTTTAATTTAGCCAAATATCAATTAAAATATCAACAACAATAATACCAATAATTCCATATCAATATAGAATTAAATCCATCCTTAAGTTACTTCCAAAATAGTCCAATTTACATTCAGATGTCACTGCTTGTATTCACTTCTTTATTTCCGTATATCCATAGTAAATCAACAACAAAAACTACAGTCAATCCTCCGATATTCCAACCCACAAAATAGTTCATAACAACCATAAAACAGTCCCTAAAATATTATTAAAAAATAGCCACAAATATCATACCAAATAGCTCAAAAATATATACAATATCTTCATACACGTTATTCTTCAAAATTCAAGAACAACATCTCATAAACAACATCAAAAAAATATCTACAATTATTGTACATCATAACTCAACTAATTCCATCCATTTAATCCACCTAAAACAGCTCCTTAATCCATAAATATCAGCAAAACAACAAATGAGTTTATAACGCTATTTTCTCCATTCTAATTCATTAAAACTCTAAATAAACTTTTTAACAATCAAAAAGGGACTTTAATATTACCTTAAGTATACAACAACCACACTAACACTCTTCTTCTTGGCTGATTTTTAGCTCAAATTAAAGGCAACGAGACAATAATTTTCTCTTCATGAGCTTCGGGATTCGGGGCTCAGATTTTGGTCAAAATGGCTTTTCTTAGCCTAGGAGTTCTCTCCCTCTCCCTCTCCCTTTAAAATGTATGGATATTTCTGGAGATTTTGGGTCTGAAAAATGAAGAAGAAGGCTGAAAAATCTCCTTAAATGGTGTGGGTATTGGGCCTAACCTGACTTGGAGTCGGGTTGGGCCGAGTCCACTGTTCAGTCCGACCCTTCTATCTTAAAATGTTCATATCTCCTTATAACAATATCACCTCCAGACCCACAACCTTTGATTGGAAAGATATTTCAATTGTCTACAACTTTAATTTTGAGAGTTTTTCCAAATTCCCAAATGCTAAAGGGGTTATGGCTTCCAAAATCAGATTACACGAAAACTTGACTTGAAAAAAATATTTTTGATGTCTTCCACTTTGATTTGGCTCAAGGATCGTTCTTGAGTTATCTTTAACTTCACATATATAATGAATTGTGCCATTCTAAAATTTGAAATTAAAAGTCCTTAAATTTATGTCTTTTAGCTCACGAATAGTTCAATGTACATAAACACGTAATATAACAATGACTCTTCGGATGATCCCACATCATTGAATGCACCAATCACCACTGGTGCCACGTCTAAGCCACCAACTAAAATCTAGGGCATAAAAGGTATGATCACCTCCCTTGTCTTTACTTTTGAGAGTTTTTGATGTACATTAGGGACAATGCACAACTTTTCATATTAGTTAGTAGAACTGGAATGTTTAGGATGTTTTGTGTTGTGTAAATACAATAAAATCTATTGAAGTATGCATGTAGCCTGCGAATTTGACACATATGCTTTGAATTGAATAAAATTGACCCTTATCTAAAATTTGAAAAATGGCTATGATGTGTTCTCTCTTGGTCTGCGAAAATTGACTTCTTAGGATCTTTATAGAATATTTTACTTATTGGCGTATTAATCAAAGGTTAGCTAGTATATGGCTATATTGATTTGTGATGAATAGTGTTAGTTGTGTGCCATGTGTGTGTGAGTTGAATTCCCTAGTTCAAACTTTACATATGTAAGCTAGAACTTTCCTGGTTAGTCTTACTAAAATGATTGAATAGCTTGATTAGGGTAGGATCATAGGTTGTTATTGAAAATAGTCCACTTAGCCTAAAAACAACCAACCAAATAAAATTGTACCCTTTGAAACAAATGTTTATGCTTGAAAAAGACCTTTTCTTCAAAATAACATAATTCACCTTCTCCGTTTAACTGTAGACCTTCATCTTGGTCTTGGTTCCTCCTTGGAGAATGTGCACCTCAACTTAGGCTAAAAGCTTAAGTTGAGGGTGATTACTATAAATGAAAGCAGAAAAAAGTTGGTGTATGAAAAGAAAAGTGTAACGAGAGGAAAAAGAAAAGAATTCGCAAAAAAATAAAAAATAAGAGTAAAATAGTAGAAAAACAAATGCAATGAGAAAATATTTAGAAAAAGGAAGAAAAAAATATCAAAAGCCACACCCGGACATAAATAAAGGAAGAAAGTAGGGGTAACACAAGTTTGGAGTTAAAAAATGTGTATCTTAGTTAATGTAGCATCCTGGAGGGGTAAAATAGTCACTTATATCCTAAATGTATCCTACCCAATCCTAAGCCTATATTACAAGCAAAGAAAGTATATTGTGATCCTAAACGAGCTATTCAAAAGTTAAAGTAAAGAAAATTAGGGCAAGCTTATGGTCTGTATATGTGTATTAATTGAACTTCATTTGAGAGCGTAAGTGATATCATTCCAATCTCTGATTTGTTTATATACATCGTGAGAGAGACTTTTTTGTGATGAGTGCACTATGACTTCACTGTTTAGTTGCTAATTTGACTAAGTATATTGTTGTTTGCATTGGTTTGGTTGACTATGAGTAGTATAATGTTGTAAATCGATCTTTGTGAGTTAGTTAGAATGCTTGGTGTTTCACATAGTCGAGTTGGTAAAGAAATGAAAAAAAGGGTCATGCACTTTGTGTTTGGGTTGCTGTATATCTTTTAATAGGCGTGCACATGATTTTATTTTATTTAGTTTCATTGCATGAGAACAAACAATGGTTCTAAGTTGAGGGTATTCATATGTCGCATATTTATAACACTTTCGATGCTCAAAACATTGAATTAGTGTGGTTTCCAAGCATGTTTTTATAAATATGATGTGCGTTTGTATTTTCTTTGCAGGAAAACTAAGTCGTGCATGATTTTGGATGCATTGTAGATTTTTCCTGTTGGATGCATGTCTTAGTCTTAAGTGGATTGTGTATGTAATGTGGGAATAATTACATTCTTACAACCCCGAGTATGGTTCGTCAATCTTATTCACTTCTCGATATTAGAACTCCTGCGATAGTTGAGTTATGGATTGTAAGTCTTCTACATGATGAAAGTAGTACACGTGAAACCTATCCCTTCTTTCTCTTGAAACAGTTTAAGGTACGTGAAGCGATATATGATATGAGTTAGAGGTGATTCCATTTATAGGTTCCGGGTATAACTCATGACTTGTACTCACTTTTAAATGATAAGGGCCTTGAAGTAGTTGAACTATGACCCTCGAGCCTTCTGCATACTGAACGATGATTGGATGTTTAAGCTCCTATACCTAGAGGCTCTTTGACATATCTTATGATGATATTCAAGAGATGTCTGATATATTACTAAGGTTTACGTGCGCGTATATATATTATTATATTATATAGAGATCAGACCGAATGTTTCTCGACACTAACGTATTATATGTATAGGGATCGGGTCATACGTTCCTCAGCACTAACGTATTATATGTATAGGGATCGGGCCGTACGTTCCTCGGTACTAACCTGTTATATATATGAATCGGGACGAACGCTCCTCGGCACTAACCTGTTATATATATGGATCGGGCTGTACGTTCCATAATGCTAATAGTATGCATATGTCTATGATGATAAAATGATGCATTTGTAACACTAGATCCCCAAGCAGGCTGGATACGGTATGTGATAATGATATACATGACTTTATTTTGTACGGTGTAGGTACAGTACTCTGTTAAATTTTATACTTGTCCCCTGCACCCCTATGGTAACTATATTTTCCTTATGATGTTTTGTACTTTACATACTCAGTACATATGTCGTACTGACCCCCCTTTCTTTGGGGGGCTGTGTTCATGCCTGCAGGTACAGACACAGGTTTTGGGAGTCTGCAAGCTTAGGATTCCGCTCAGCTAGTTTGGAAGAAGCTCTATTGTACCAGAGCTGAGTTCTTGGTACTTAGTATTGGATGTATATATTTGCTTATTCAGGGGTACGACGGGGGCCCTGTTCCGCCATGTGATATGGTTGTTATTCTTAGAGGTGTGTATATATATGTATGTGGGTCATTTGTAAGTTGTTCCAGTTATGCCTATACGGCGTGTTGTAATATTATTATGTTATGGCAGCCTTGTCGTCTTGCATGCCCTTTCATATTTTAAGTAATGTAACTCCTCAGGAGACAAATGAAAGCAGCTACATGTATGTGAAAATGTATGACCCATTGGGGTCTCCATGTATGAGTCTTATGTTTGTTATTACAGTTGATAGTTATATATACGGGGGTCCCGATTGGACCTCAGTCACGGCCTATGGGGATGGGTTGTGACATGATCCTTATTCACAACTTTAGGATAAAGAGCGATATGTGCCCTATTCTGAGCCTTAGTCGGATGAGACCTTTTTTGAGTACTACTATGGGTATTAACATGAGCCCGCACCACGTCCAAAATGGGCATTAGATCGAACAACAGAGGAAGAACTATGTTTTTTAGCTAGCTGTAAAATAATATTCAAGGGTTAGACTTAATTTAACTCATTGCACAAATATGGAATAAAAAAGGGAAAATATCCTAAACGTTCAGTAGCTTCAAGGACATAAGTATGGGCACCTATATACCCATGAACAAGACTCTACCAAATACTACTCTATGACTTTGTAACGAACCATTCGGTAATTATGGGAAAACCAATAGTGGAAGGTTTTGGGCTAGAAAACTTTTTGTATAGTAACTTAAAAATTTTAGGATAGGTCAGTCTAAGATGGCTCTGAGTGAGGTGAGGAATAGGTCAATTCGGGTGAGAATTAAGGTTAATATCAAAGTGTGGATTGCTTTTTCTAGTAGAAAAGACATTAAGGAATTTGTAGGGTTTTTTGGAAATGGATTCCAGGGAGTAGAACTCATGATATTAAACTTGGAGTAAAAGGGTTATTTTAAAATGTCAAGGTTTAACGAAGTTTTACAAAATAGGGGCTTGAGAAAAGATTTTTGAGGTTCTATCTCCGTCCAAGTCATCGTAGCGGATAAAATCTTGTTATAATGGGGAAGTTATAATGGGTCGGTGGCCTCTATAACAGTTTAGTCTCTAATTAATACAAAATAAGTCCCAAAACCATTCATTATTTTGAAACATCATTCTTGGGAAAAGAAAGGGTGACCTAGAGCTATTTTCTTTAGTTTTTCATCAATTTCTTTGGTAAAGGTATGTTAATTACTCCTCTAACTTGTACTTCAATTCTTGGACCTTAGAATCTATGGGGGTTACCTTTGGGAAGGGTCTATAACTTGAATTATAGGTGGGGGAAAGCCCTAGCTTGGGTAGAATGATCATGGAATTGGCCTAATTTTGGGATTTGAGTATAATTCAAGTATTTCTGGGCTAGTATTCATTGATTGTTATATTTTGTTATTGTTTAGACCAAGAAAAATCCAAGGCTTTATGAAAGGGGAAAGCTTTAGTTGTTTAGAGTATTTAGGCTTATTTCAAGCTAGGTGATGCTTGTTGTTTCCATTTATGTTATATGTTCTTATCAACTTCTTTGTTAGTGTTACATGCATGATATATGATTAAAGAAAAGGGAAGAATGTGATTTGAAATGATAAATATTATCAATCAAATATAATGAATGTATTTACTTGGGTGTATAAATTTGATTGCTATTCATTGTGGTTAAGATTGTGATGTGTGTTTGATTATTGAATTGGCTACCATGTCGGTATATATTAATGAGTGGATAGAGTACCATGCTGGTATCTATTAATGATTAGATTGGGTACCACACCGATACACTAATAATGGGAATAAGTACCATGTCGGTACATTAACAGTTATGTGTGGGTTCCATGAGAGAATTGGATTAGTTGTTGTGTTTTAATTGTTTTATGTGTATTATGTATATCAATTTCATGTAAGTATTGGAAGTTCGAGTTTTGCTATAATTGTGATGTTGATTATGTATTATCTGTTTTACTAAATTATGGTTGCTTGATTCATATTTCGTATAATTGGAATTGACTGTGTGATCCTTCCAGTACACTGTCATTGTATACTTATACTGTACTTTATAACATCCTGTGTTATCCTAAACTAAACTAGGCTCGATAACTATGAGAAAAATCAAGGAAAAAAATTTACTTTGAGGATCACGAGTGTCCACTATGATTTGTAAAGAGTTCTACAAGTTGTAGAGATGAATCGTAGACCCTTTCTAACACTTAGTAAAATATGGGATTTAGAGAAGTCACCTACGATTGCCTTTACAAATCATAATGACTCCTACAATTCGTAGAAATAACTCGTAGAAGGTTCTGACACATCCAAAATTCTAAAGTCGAATGTCACTCCTATGATTTGAATTGATGAGTCATCGAAGACCCTACGAGTCATAGAAACAACTAGTAGAGGATGAGTCTTGTTTATGACTCATCGAGTTGTTTATGACTCGTAGACCTGAGTTGTAGACCACCACATTTTCCATCCCTGTTCCACATTAAAGATGGTGACTCATGAAAGTTTCTATTAGGTGTAGAAATGACTCGTAGATGACCAATTTCAATTTTAGCGAAGGGTAGATCAGTCTTTTTTCACCCTTTCCAAATAAAAACTCTGATGTTTTAGGAATAAATTAAGTTCATTATCAGTACCTGGTACGCATAATACTCTAATTAACACTTAGATTATTTGAGAGTGTAGATTTGAGATGAGGAGAAAGGTTAGGGTTCAAGTTCTTCAAGTTCTTGATTATTGTTTGTTCCAGGTACGTAAGGCAGAACTAAAGCATAGATTTTGTTCCTCCATGTGCCCATGATTATGATAGGTAGATTGTGAATGGATTGAATCCTCATTATATGTTCTTGAGAATTTCTTTTCTAAAATTTAAATGTTTTAATGATTATTAATGAGTTCATGCTTTTCCACAAATGAATTTCCTTGAACATATGATTTGAACTACTTGTTTCATGAACCCTAAGCGCATGTTAATTGTTATTGAATTGTATATACCTAACGATTTAACCTAGAGCCTTGAGCTTGTGAATGTAGGATTGTGACTGTGATATGAGCATGATGATAGTATTGATGAATTGATAGTCCAATATATTTTCATAATTGAACCCAAGTGAATGGTCTTAACTGATTGTTGTCATAAATGATTGTCTAAAACACCTCTTAATCAAATGATTGGGAATGATCAAGTAATTGATTGGGTGAGAGGATTGATCGATAGAACTAAGAAATTGAAAGAGTTTGATAGAGACTTATTGATTTGGTTTGATTTAGATTGGTTGTCTTATAAACTTTGAGTCTTGGGAGGAGTATCGAGCACCGAATTGGGTAAGAGAAAGTAATAACTCGAACCCAACAACTACGTCGCCAAATATAGGAAAGGATTGAACCGTTAAATTGGATATTTCCTAATTGTATCTTGGCGTGATAGGACTTGATTAGTTTTGGATCTATGATTGGTTGATTCTTCCTTACCCTAGGAAGGTATTAAAAGGATGTGGCAACAATATCGACTTGTTGTACTATCACTGTATCATAAGTGATGGTCGTCGAATAAGAGAAATTTTCATAAAGGTCTTGATGGTACTCGGATTGGATTGGATTGCATATGATTAGTCTTTGTCTAAATCTTATTTTTGTTCAGAGTTAGGACATCTTGATTGAGTTGTTCACCTTCCTGATTTGAGATCTTTGAGTTGATTTAATTCTACCTTGATGTATGTTTCATTCTACTGTATTACATACTCGTATATTCTATGTACTGACGACCATTTAGGCTTGCATCATTTCATATTACAGAGACAGGTACTAGAGATCATCAACAGGTGCATCATTGATGATCTAATCGTATTCAGCCTAATTGGTGAGTCTTTCCTGATTTTGGAGGATACCACATTTACCTTTCTAGCTTTTGAGTTTAGTTTTATTCTTTTGTTTCGAAGTTTCCATGAACCTGTCATTGGCACCACTTAGATAATTGATAAAGGCTTCATAGACAAGATTATTAACGTTTTTAATTGGTTTTATTGCTGACTAGTATCATTCATACTTGTCTTGTAGATTTAATTGATTTGAAATATTATTGGCCTTGGTCTTATTTATGAGTAGTATTCTTAATGAGTTGAGCCTTTTGCTGATAGAATGTGATTCAATGAATGTGTGATTGGACAAAGTGGTTCTCTTGAGGACTAGTAATGGTCTTTGGGTGCCGGCCAAGTCTAAGGTACCCTTCCAGGTCGTGACAGACTTGCTCTTTCATTGTTGAGTACATGGTATCTTCAACGGTGAGATTTCCACTTTCTGAATCCAAGAGTGAACTATTTCGTTCATGCTGTTGTGGATTCCTCTTAGTTCTTTGTCCATCTTTTTGGACACCGGCATTTAGACTTGATTATGTTTTCCTTTTGGGGTTGCATCCCCTTATTCTAGACTTTGTTAGAGTTTGGTACAATGACTTTCAGATTCAAGGGGGTATATTTCCGTAATGACTTTTATAATATTAATTTAGTTTATAGAAACTCGATCTTTTGCTTGATTTTAAACTGTTTTTCTAGCAATTATACATAAGGCTTTGCATCATGAATGCTTTTATGGGTTAGTAATTGGTTCTTCCACTAGAGGGTTGGTGTGGGTACCACTCATGGTGGGTCAAGGTTATGACAAAAATGGTATTAGAGTCCTAGGTTTGTTGATCTCATCTTACCAAAATGAGTCTAGTAGAGTCTTGCATAACGATATGAAGACTTCTGTACTTTTCTTCGAAAGGCTATAAGACTTTAGGAAAATTCTCTTCTTTTTTCCTTCATGTTATAACTTGATTCCAATTGGTATATATTGATACGAATTAGTATCTAACTTTTTTCACTTTTCTGTTTGTAGATGGTTGACACGAGACATAATAGTGCGAGGGCAGTTGCTTTAACAGTAGAGCTAGTAGCACGAGGTAGAGGTAGAGGATAAGGTACAGGTATAAAAAAGGGTTAGAGGGGGAGAAACACCCTCCAGGGGTGGAGATGGGCTGGCGACTGAGCCTAGAAAAATGACCCCTCCCCCACTACAACATAATGTTGAGAAAAAGGTTAAAATTGAGGCTGAGCTGGAGATGGCAACTCTGGCTAGGGATATAGTTCTTCCTCCCATGTCTATAGAGGCGGTTTAGAAGGTGTTGGAATTTTTGAGTGAATCGATTGGTATTGGAGCTAATCGGACTATATCGACTCCTTAGGCTCCAAGTACTCAACCATTTTCTACTTTAGCTCCCAGGGTGGAGGGAGCTTTAGGAACTGATGCATTCTTCCTTCCTTTGATAGGCCTTGTGATAATTAGTACAGAACATGAGATGCTGACCAAGTTCCTAAAGTTAAAGCCTCAAGTGTTTCAGGGTATAGAGAGTGAAAATTACTTTAAGTTCATCTTGGACTGCTATGAGAGATTTCATATGCTGGGCATTTTGCAGTAACATAAGGTTGATTTTGTGACTTTTCTATTACAAGGTGAAGACAAATAGTGGAGGAGAGCTTATGAGGAGTGTCGATCACCAGTCTTGCCTCCACTAACTTAGACTCAATTCCATGCTTTATTTCTAGAGAAGTATATGCCTCATACTTTGAAAGACCGTAAAAAAGATGTGTTTCTATCTTTGGAGCAGGGTGGCATATCGGTTGCATCCTATGAAGCTAAGTTTTATGCTTTGTCCCATTATGTTATTCAGTTGTGAGAGCTGAGGTAGAGAGGATTTGTCTCTATGTGAAGGGACTAAACACCAATTTATAGGTACAATCTATACATATGACTTTGGCTAGTAAGAGTTTTAATGAGGTGTCTAATTATGTGAAAAAACAGCGAGGGAGTTTGAAAGGTTAGGCAGGCTAATACATTGGCTAAAAGGTCCAAGAATATGGGAAATTTCAGTGGTTCTTATCTAAGGGTTCTGGACAATATGTGTATTTAGTTTGTCTGCTTTAGTCTGCTATGTCCGCTTCTACGAATGGTTACTCGAGGGTCCCATAGAAGTCTCTAAGTCAAGGTAGTGAAGGGGCTTCTTACTCATCAGCCAGCAGGACATCACTCGACTAGGTATGTTTTAATTGTGGTAAGCCAGGACACGTCAGGAAGGAATGCCCTCACAAAAAGATAGTTGGCCAGATACAACAAAAGACAAAATTTATGGTACCAGTGGGTGGTGGTCATAATGGCAAAGGATGTCCACGGGGTGGGTGATGTGGTCATTAGGGAGGCCGAGGAAATGATAATACATAGAGATAAGAGAAACAACAAGGTAGAGGGTTTACCAATAGTAATGATAGAGCTCGGTGTTATGCCTTTTCGAGCAGATCAGAGGCTGAGGCTTTGAATGCAGTGATTACATGTACTATTCTTGTCTGTTACCAGTGTATAATGCCTTTTTTATCTGGGCTCTACTTATTCATTTATGTCAGCTGAATTTGCTTTGGAATTTGACTTAATTTGTGATATCCTTGATGTCCCCATTCATGTTTCTATCCAGTTGCAGAATTTGTAGTGGTTACCAATGTATACCGTGCTTGTTATGTTTTTATGGGTTTTCAGACTTAGGTAGATTTGGTCATATTCGATATTGTTGATTTTTGATGTAATCTTGGGAATGACATGGTTTTCCCCTTATTAATGTGTGCTAAATAGTAATGCTAAGACAGTGACTTTAGAGGTCCCGAGTAGGGAAAGATTAGAGTGAAAAGAGGTGTACAACCATAAGGTAGTAAAGATCATATCCTTCCTTCGAGCTAGAAGGCTAGTGGAAAAGGGTTGCTTGGTTTACTTAGCTTATCTTTGGGATGTTAGCATAGATTCCCCTTCCATTGGGTCAATCCAGTAGTTTCAAAATTTTTGAAAGTCTTTTCTACGAATTTTCTTGGTATGCCTTCAGATTGGGATATTGACTTTTATATTGATTTGGAGCCGAGCACTCACCCAATTTCTATTTCTGCCTATCACATGGATCCGATAGAGTTGAGAGAACTCAAAACTCAGATTCAGGAACTCATTAATAAGGGTTTTATTCGTCCAAGTGTTTCTTCTTGGGGTACTCCAATTTTGCATTTAAAGAAGAAATATGGTAGCATGAGGATGTGCATAGACTATAGACAGCTGAATAAGATTACCATCTGAATCAAGTACCCTTTACCTCATATAGATAATCTCTTTGACTAGTTGTATGGTGCTTTAGTTTTCTTTAAGATTGACTTGGGGTCAGGGTACCATCAACTAAATACCAGGCTTAAGGATGTACCTAAAATGACATTTAAGACTCGATATGGGTATTATGAGTTCTTAGTAATGTCGATTGGGTTACCTAATGCGCTGGTAGCCTTTATGATTTTGATAAATAAGGTGTTTAAACCATTCTTAGATTTATTCGTGATTGTGTTTATTTATGATATCCTAATCTACTCCAAGAGAAGATATGAGCATGTAGATCACCTTTGTATTATTCTGGGTATCATGGGGAAAACATAAATTATACGTAAAATTTTCCAAGTGTTAATTCTGGTTGTCTTCAATTGCCTTCTTAGAGCATGTGGTTTCAAAAAAAAGGGTGATAGTATCCCCTAAAGATTGAGGTAGTCAAGAAGTGGGTCTGGCCTAGCTCTGTGGCAAATGTTAGGAGTTTTGTGGGTCTTGGTAGCCATCACCAAAGATTCGTCAAGTATTTCACCTCTATTGCTACATATATGACAAGGTTGAATAAAAAAGAAATACCATTTGAGTATTTCGATAAGTGTGAAAAGAGCTTTCAAAAGCTTAAGACCCTTCTGACTATAGCGCCCATTCTAACATTGCCGGTTGAAGGTAAGGACTTTATTATTTATCGTGATGCTTCATATTCAGGCTTGGATGTTGTGTTGAAAAAGAAAAGAAATGTTATAGCCTATCCTTCAAAATAGTTAAAGATTCGTGAGATGAACTAACCAACATATGATTTGGAATTGATAGTAGTAGCGTTTGTTAACAAAATCTAGCGACACTATCTCTATTATGTCAAGTGTGAAGTGTTCACGATTCATCGCAGTCTACAACATGTGTTCATCAAAAGGATTTGAATTTGAGGCAAAGAAGGTGGATGGAGTTGTTAAAGGACTATGATGTGACTATTTAATACCATTCGAGTAAGGCTAATGTGATAGCAGACATATTGAGATGGAAGACACTACATGGGCAGTTTGACTTACTTGGGGGTATCCAAGCAATGCTTAGCCAGAGAGATTCAAGCTCTAAAATCTAAGTTCATATAGTTGGGAATTTTAGAGAAAGATGAGGTGTTGGCTAGTGCAAGGTGAAACCCACATTTATTAAGAAGATCGAGGCTAGACAGTTCAAGGATGAATAGTTGAACAAGCTCATGATCAAAACTGTGTCTAGGAAGGCCCAGGACGCCTCACTCAAGATGCTGGTTAGGTGCTTCATTTTAGAGGGCGAATTTGTGTTCATCAGGTTGGTGACTTGATCCAAAATATGCTTACAGAGTCTCATGGTTCGTGATATTTGATTCATTCAGGTGTGACTAAGATGTATCATGATTTGAGGCAGCTTTATTAGTGGTGTAGAATGAAGAAGAACATAGATAAGTTTGTAGCTAAGTATCAGAATTACCAATAGGTAAAATATGAGAACCAAAGGCCTGTAGGTTTGCTTCAGAGAATGCCTATTTCTGAGTAGAAGTGAGGAAGAATAGCTATGGATTTTGTGGTGGGTCTTCCTAAGAATTTAGAGAAGCATGATTCGATTTGAGTCATCATGGGTCGGTTGACTAAATTAGATCATATCATTCCAGTTAGAGTGGACTATAACGTACGACAGTTGGCTCAGATTTATGTTAAGGAGATAGTAAGATTGCACGGTATGCCTGTTTCTATCATTTTAGATCATGGCACTCAATTTATTTCAAAGTTTTGGGGTAAGTTGTATGATGAGTTGGGCACTCTACTTACTTTCAGAATAACTTTTCACCCTCAGAATGATGGTCAGTTGGAGAGGACAATTTAGGTCTTAGAGGACATGCTGAGAGCATATGCAATTGACTTAGGGGGATATTGAGATAACTATTTGTTGTTATGTGAGTTCTCTTACAATAATAGCTATCACTACGGCATTGATATGACATCGTTTGAAGCATTTTATGAAAAGGAGATGTAAATCACCCATAGGGTGGTATGAGGCTGGCGACGTAATATCATTGGACGTTGATCTAATAAAAGAGGCTCGAAAAAAGGTAAAGGGTACTCAAATCAAATTGTGGGAAGCCTAGAACAGACAGAAAGAGTATGCAGACCACAAAGCAAGGGATATGACTTTTCAAGTTTGTGAACAAGTGCTATTGAAGGTGTCCCTATGAAAGGAGTCATGAGGTTTGGTAAAGGTAAGTTAATTACTCTTATAACTTGTAATTTGATTCTTGGACCTTATAATCTATGGTGGTTACCTTTGGGGAGGGTTTGTGACTTGAATTAATGGTGTGAAAAATCCTGCTTTTGGATAGAATGATCATGTAATTGGCCTACTGTTTAGGATTTGAGTATAATTCGGGTTTATTTGACCATTATTCATTGAATGTTGTATTTTGTTATTGTTTTAGACCAAGAACAATCCAAGGCTTTACGAAAGGAGAAAACTCAAGTTGTTTAGAGCATTCAGACTTATTTTAAAGTAGGTGATGGTTGTTGTTTTCCCATTTATATTATATGTTCTTGTCAAATTCTTCGTTAGTATTGCATGCACGATATATGATTAGGAAAAAGGGAAGAATGTGATTTGAAATGATAAATATTGTCAATGTATTTACTAGGGTGTACAAGTGTGATTGTTATTCATTGTGGTTGTGGTTGTGATGTGTGTTTGATTATTGAATTTGATACCATGCCAGTACATATTAATAAATGGATTGAGTACCATACTGCTACATATTAATGATTGGATTGGGTACCATGTCGGTACACTAACAATAGAAATGAGTATCTCGTCGATACACTAAAAATTGTGTGTGGGTTCCATGAGAAAAATGGGTTGGTTGTTGTGCTGTGATTGTTTCATGTGTATTATGTGTATCAATTCAGAGTAAGGATTGGAAGTCCAAATTTTCCTATAATTGTGATGTTGATTATGTATTATCCGTTTTACTAAATTATGGTTGCTTGATTCATATTTTGTATAACTAAAATTGGTCGTGTGATCCTAACAGTACACTGTGTTTATATACTGATAATGTACTTACTCTTTCTTTGTTGAATACATGAAATCTTCAGAAGGCCGGCGAGATACTTCTGGAATAAGTGTTAGAAAATATAACTACACAACAAACACATAATGATAAGAAGTCCAAATAATATTTAAAAAAGACACTAGATGTCTCAACTTAATCCACACTCAAAGTTTGTCATAAACGAAAGTGAAAAAGATCTACCTATCATCCTGACAAGTCCACAAAATCATATATAATGCCCCAAAATATACTATGATAGAATGTATAAGGCCCCGAACATATTACAACATATATATTTCCCTAACATACTATGATACTATGATATATTTCTCGGATCCCGCGCATAGCGGGGGCTTTAGTGCACCGGGCTGCCCTTTTTTTTTATTCCGACAACTACTTATGTCCCTAGTAACTATGTAATGATAATGAAGAAAGATATGTAACGTCATACCACTTATCACTTATAAAAAGAATATTTGGTAATCTTCATAAAGAGCATATGTACGGTTAATCAAAGGCCACTAATTCTGTCAAGCACATGCTTGTTCCAATACATGGACCAGGCATAAAAAATATATTTTCAAAGTAGGTTTGAAAAGCAAGTACTAAAACTTAAAATCTCACTTATCTCGCTAGACAAGTTTCACAATCTTGCAACGGATAGAACACCAACCAAACAGCCTCCAATGAACTCAATATTTGCAAAGATATTAATTAACAATATCATTATGCTAGTCAGGTTCAAGTCTCAATATCCCTAACTTTTAAGCTTAGAGCTAAACCTTAACATCTCACTCTTAAACCATGAATTAAAGATAAAAAAATCTCTAAATCACTAAAAAAACTTAATAATTCAATTATCAGCATAATAAACAAGCACAGTATTTTCAAATAGACAAACCGTGCGTAAATAATCTTGGACGAAAAAAAAATTCACAACAAACCACACCGCTGCACTGATTCATAGCCTATAGTGGCTTTAAGTTCCAAATTCTTTAAAGTTTTTAGACTCATAATGGACTAATGATTATTTCATCCACAATGATTATCACATCATTACTTAATCATAATATTATTTTCTTGTTCTTTTTAGTTTAAAGTGGCAAAAATTGAAAGTTTGAATTGTACCAGTAGACAAAAATATGATTTTTCCACACTAATGCAAAACTTGGCATATATCTTTCTCATTTCTTTTTTTTTCTTTCTTCTATTTCCACTAACTACAAGTCATCACTTTCATTTATGTTAACTATAAGTTTATATTCATTATATTTCTATCATTAATGACAATTTTTTTAATAAAAGCATTACTCCAATGTATAATTAATTTATGCTAAAGTGAAGAGAATTGTCACAGAAAGGAATCTCACCTGACAGTTGTCTTTACAACTGCTAGCCTTTTATGTCGTGAACACTCCCAAAATGTCTCAATAAGCTCGTTCTTTCACGTTAGTGACAACAATCAGAATTGGTGAATGGGCTTGGTCCACTCCTTTCACTTCTCTTAAATATTATTATTGTTATTATTTGTTAAAATTACCAACTAATCCTTCATTAAGAATAGGGCTATTACAGATGTAGTCTTTAAGGCAGTGGTACATGAGATTTCATACAAAGGTCATTTTATTTTATTTCACAATGATTGATGAAGACCATTTCATCTATGTGAAGAAGTTCAAAGAAAAGTTTAAAATCTTTTCTCTTTACGTGAATGATATTTTATTAGATAGAAATAATTTGGGGTATGTGAGAACTTTCAAGTCATGACTTTCAAAATCATTTGATATGAAATATATGGGTGAAGCAGACTATATATTGAGTGTTAGAATCCAAAGATATCATTCCAGAAAATTTTTGAGTCTATCTCAGCAAACATATATAAATTTTTTCAAAGGAATGGTCACAAACTCGTGGATTCTCCTATGGAAAGAAGTGAAACTTTAAGTCTTGAAATGTGTCCAAAGACTAGAAAAAAACATGTCTCGAATTTCATATCTAGTGCTATTGGAAGCTTGATGTACGCTATCATATGTACTCGCCTAGACATTTATTATGCAGTAGGTCTGATTAGTCGGTATCAATCCAATCCTGGAAGAGCTCATCGAAACACAGTAATGAGAATTTTTGGTGTCACGATCTAAATCAGGTTGTGAGGGGCACTCACACTAATCCTCCAATGGGAGAACCAATACTATACCCAACTAACATCCTCACACAGAATATACATTAAAAGATATGTGGCAACACAGTTTTTATATAAGTTTTAGGTTAAGTTTCCATAAACTCAGGAATTAAATAAACAATCATAAAATAGTCAAACATGCGGAAGTCAATCCCCCTAGAACCTGAAAGTCATCGTACCAAAATTACTAAGTAAAAAATCTAAGAGTAAGGGAATGCAACCCAAAATAACAAAGTAAAACAAATCTAAAAAGTCTAAGTCCGAAAATTTTGGATTGAGATCCTAGAAGAATCCACGGTAACCTGAAAGAACTGGCTCACCCTTAAATTTTGAAAATCAATGATCTCCTAACTGAGGTATGTTAGTAGCTACCTAAAGATTCCTTGTACTCAATAAGGAAAGAGCAAGTGCAGTATCAACAGCTACAACAATAGTGTACTGATAGGATCACGCGGTCAGTCTAGTAAGTACAATATACACAAATAACCACAACATAGTAAAGACAAGAATAAACAAAACACATTACCAATGATCATTTCATAAGCAATATACACTTTCACAGTTCAATCTCAAATACAACAGTCAACAATGATTCTCTCATGGAATCCATACTCAAACTACTAATGTATTGGTGTGACACCTGATCCAATAGTTAGTATGTACCGATAGAGTATCTGATCCAATATGTGTCGGAGTGACACCCGATTCAATATGTATCGGCATGGTACTCGACCCAATATATGTCAGCGTGACACCCAATACAACAATCACAATCACAATCCACAATAAATAGTGTCACACACTCACAAAATCAAGTAACAGGTTCATTGCATGCAATTAATCACAAATAATTATTTTATTAGGTTCTCTCCATCTTTCTCTATTCACATACGCGCATGCAATACTATAAAATAACGGTTAACATGCACATATAACACAAATGGGAAAATAAACCATCACCTAATTTGAAACCAAGCCTTGAAAACTCTAAAGAACTGGAGTTTTCCTTTTCCGAAATCCTTTGTCTTGTTCTTGGTCTATAAACAACAAGAAATACAAATAATCAATGAATAATGGTCTACAATACCCTAATTATATCGAAGTTCTAACCCTTTGCCACTTTCATGATCATTTCCCTCCAACTAGGGCTTTTCCACCATTAATTTAGGCCAAAACCTTCCCCTAAGAGAATTCCCATAGATTCTAAGGTCTAGGAATCAATTTACAAGTTATAGGAATGATTAACTTACCTTTAGCTTGAGAATTGATGGGAAAATGAAGGAAATCGCCCTAGGTCGCTTCCGGTCTATCAAGAACGAAGAGGGAGAAATAAAAAGGGTTTTGGAACTTTTGCCCGTTTAAATCCACGAATGTCTCGACATGGCCCCACTTACCCAGCCATGGTAGCGCCGCCATAGCAGAAATAATTCCGCAGTAGCGAATTGTACAGAAATAGAAACTCAAGATTTAAGTCCCAAAATAACTATTTCATGCCAAGATTAATTACGGGAGTTCTACTCTACTGGATTCAATTCTGTAAAGCCATACAAACTCTTTAATATCTTGGCTATCAACTCAAATGATCAAATTCGTAATTAAATTCCCCATCCATTACCGAATTACCCAGACTTCACCTAATTCAGATTTCATTCAAGTCTGGCCTAGGCTCAAATTTTTCAAGTTACTACTCAGAAGTTTTCTGGCCCAAATTTCTTTTCCATTGGCTTATCATAATGATGGGATCAAGTTGTTACATTTGGATACCTGAAAGGAACTGTAAATTATTCACTATGTTATAGTGAATCTGATTTATTTATAAGACGTTATACAAATGTTGATTAGGTTGGTGATCAATATGATTTAAAATTGATCTCCAACTATGTTTTCTTACTTAATGATGGTGTCATTTTGTGAAATAGTAAGAAACAAACTTCAGCAATCCTTTCAATCATGAAATCCGAATTTGTGGCTTGAACATTTGTAGTATAAGAAGTTTTTTGATTAAGGAGATTCATTAAGCATTTGAATATTGCAAAGAATTCTAAGAGTTCCATGAATTTATATTGTGACAATCAAGCGACTATCACATACACCAAACACATTAACATCAAGTATAAATTTGTGAGAAACATAATAGCAAGCGTAGAAATAAATTTATAATATATTTCTACATGAGATATGACAACTGACTCCTTTACGAAGGCGATATCTAGAGACATGTTTGAAAAATATGTTATGACTCAAGATTTGCATATGATATGATAATATTTATGTATTGTAAAATAACTTGATTTTTATAATATTCTCATCAATATAAGATATTGAATTTATGTTCATATCTCGTATACATATGATAATGGGTTTTATTCATAAAGTGTGTCAAACAAGTCGGGAGATTAACTTTCTCACACGAGCAATCACCTCTTACATCCAAGAATATGAAGATATGTGATCCACCAAAATATTATAGCTCATTTTGTAAATTCAGGTGTGAATTTCTCTAAGAAGATGGATTTGAGGATCATTGAAGAAAGAAACTCAGGTTACATATTTAGAGGTGTTTAGACCATGATCTATACGATGTTGAATGAATAAAAAGAATGAAATACACGTACCAATAGAAGGTGAGAATATCATAACACGTATTTCGTACCACATGTGCTTAGCGATTAATGGGTTAACAAAAGAATGATTTCCTGTTTCTTCATTGTGTGAGACTTTAAAAGTTACATTAACTTTTCATTGAAATACTCTTTGACTATTTCTTGAAGTTTCATTCAGTGTTGCTAAATTAGCATGTCACTAATTAATAAAGCAGTACATGTCTAATAAAGCAGTTGATTTGGAATAAATAGATTCAAATAGAAAGAGAAGACAATTAAAATGAACTTAACTTGTATACACAAGCCGACTATTACACTAATCATATATATGTCGAGTGTAATTGTGTATTTAAAGTTAAACATGAACTCGAGCTCACCTTTTTAAGAGGATGATGGATCGGATAACTAACTACTGAAATAGTGAATGATGTTTGGGGGTATTGTGAGTAATGATATCATCATAGTAATAGCGAATTCTCTCCACATGTGATTGGATTTGCTTGCAAAACCTTTTAGGTAAGCTGTTGATGCTCACAGGCCGCACAAATTATTTGTCTTATAATTTGAGTGTCGTGTTGATGTCCTACTGGCTTGGATCTTGGCCACCATATGCAATGTGGGAGATGTAAATCATGAATCGTGGATTACCCATATGGGCCGACCCGATCTGATCCGACTCAATCCAATCCAATACGTTTTCAGAAAAGAAGAGATTAAGTTATCACAATTTTGATAAGAAGGAAGAACAATTACTATTTAATTGGTGAACTGCTATTACAATCTCTCTTTAAAATTGTGGTAATCCGTCAAAAAAATATAGAAGAAATATACGTAGCGAGAAAAATAGAGAAGAGATACAAAAAGAAAAACTTTCTTCTTCGTATTAAATATCCACACCCAAAGAATATTTAGTTTGTGGTATTGACTTTGTTTGCTAGTGAATCAAAATAAGATTTGGAGCAATTCTTTTTGATTCGTAATTTTTTCTCCGCTGCAATGAAAAGACACACATATCTTATAGCATATTTTATTTAATTCTTACACAACTTCTTAAAAATAAAAAGGCATTGTATTCCGAAAACGTGGACTGACAACTACCATGAAGACTTCTGAATAAGAATCTTCTACTTTGCTTTTTTTTGTTAATTATTCTCACTTGTCCTACATTATTATTTCCATTTAGCAATCTAACATTACTTGATTGGTCATCTCAACTTGCGTGTTCATGAACTATGAAACAAATTTAATGGTTACCAATTCAGGGGTAAAGAGATGGAATACTCATACAAAAAAAAGTTGTCTAAGAAGAGATTAGACATGACAGAAAGGTTAGGTAGGAGATATACCCCACAATTATCCATAGACATTTATACTCCGACAAAATTATATTTGACCAATAAAGGAGTTGAGATGAAGTTGATTTTACTATATAGCTTTATTTACTCTGCTTGGACTAAGGGGACACCAAAAATCCAAGACATCATTTATCAACCAAACTACAGGAGTAATAATGTCATATACTGAAAAAAGAGAGTGAAAAATCAGATAAGAATAACAACTTATATAGAATTGACTTCTCTTTTTGCTTCTCCACTTTTGACCCAACACCCTTTTCCTCTTCACCTTTTTCTTTACTTTTTGTTTTTGGTTGAGGTCGAAGAGGGAAAGACATTTATACCCTTTGCTCATAAGTACACAACATATATGAATCATTTTTTATTTTCTTCAATCCAAAAAGAATTGATAGATTTTTGTAGTTAGTGACAATTTATTTTTGAAATGTTCATTTTAGCTAACGAAATAATTTTTTTAGCCACACAAATATTTATGACTTACTTTAAATTAGAAATTTCAAAAATCTTTCTTTCTTAACCTTAATGACAAGTGAAATACATTATATATTTGGGACTGATGAAATAATATTTAGGAGTATATATACTGAAGTAGATGTATTTGCAAGTGAACTTCAATATTTTAAGTGAATTTAGAAAATACAGCATTTGGAGATATTGTTATGAGGAGTAATTTTTTCAACTTTTTTTTGTCATATAATTTTCAAGCGTTGTATACCAGTTTAAGGATTGGATCAGCACGGGAAGCACATGCTTATCGGATAGGAGGACATGTCTAAAAACAAGTTCAACTTTCACAAACTTCTTTTAACTTCAATATCAAGTACATACTATTTTTTCCAACTTCAACTAAATATTACCCCAAACGCAGACCTACACAAGAGAAAGGGAAGCAACTATATGAAAAAACTGAAGCTTTTCAATGAGCTCTTTTGCGTGGCGTGAGGCTCGACGCTCAACTCTGGTGAACAGCTCGTCACCAAGTTGTTCACCAATGTGAGCGTCGACAAGTACGCCACTAACACTTCTGCAGCTGATGGCTAAGGCTCGTCCGACTTCAGCTGCATCGTCGGGGTGGTTGACAACAAGAGGACTCCCTCCCCTGAAAACTTGAAGCTTGTTGATAGTGAATGAGCCGTTGGCTTCAACCACCTCCTTAAAATCTTGTATACTTGGTGCATACACTGGGATGTTAAAGTTGTCCCTGTTCTCACTTGTAATTAGACCCTGTCATTCAAACAAATGTTCAATAACCTTTGAGAAATGAATAACATGTTCAGTACGGTTGTATAACCTTACCCTTCTACCTCAATTTATAAGACGTAGTTTGACTAATACAAAATTTAAAAAAGAAAAACAGTTTTTTTTTTTAAATTTGTAGTTTAAAATAAATCATATATGTTTGTGTGGATTATAAATCATCTCATTGAGGGTAAAATAGACATTTTAAAGTTAAAATTATTTACTAAATATAAAAATATATCGTTCTTTTTTATACTACCTAAAAAAAAAGTTATATAAATTGAAACAAAAAAAATATATGATAAACAATGTAATCTCACGACTACTTAATTACCACTATTAATTATATGATGTAATTTTACTTGTCATTACTGGTTTGATGGTTATTATGATATTATTGCTGAAAGATGATGATGGAACAAGAAGCTAAGACTAGTCAAATGTGGTGTGGGATAGAGAGGAAGTTCAATTGGTGGCCTAAAAAATAATGATAAGAAAGAAAGACAAAGAAAATCATGATTTACTACTATTCATTGAAGTGGCGACATGCCGACGCTTGCTTAGTCACAATCCTACCTGTTTGTTTTGTCAACGAGACGCACTTGGTCTAGACAGATGTTCACCCTTTGTTCAAGAATCAAATGGCAGATCCTCTGATTGTGACTCTCAACACTAGTCTAAATTGTCTCAAAACTACCAACTTTTTCCAGAAAAAGGCATAGACAAGATGATAATAATATTATGTACTACTCCATCGATTTTAATATATATGATAGTGGTTTGAGTGAATACAAAATTAAAGAAAAAAATTATTTGATTATAAATAATTTTATAAAGAATAAAATTAATATTTTAAAGTTAAATTATTATTAAATATAAAAATATATAATTTTTTTTGTAATTGATTTAAAAAAAAAGTATGTCATATAAATTGAGAATGAAAAAATATAAGTTATATACTCGAACAAATTCTTAAACATGTTGACATACTCGTGTTAAATCCCTAAAAAAAATGAATTAACTTCTATACTGTCAGTGCAACACCTATACCAACATAGGCGGATCTACGTAGATGGGAGGGTACCATATTATTTCGTGGTCTTGATTGAAAATTATATATATATAAAGAAAATATAAATATTAAACATGACATCTTTAGAAATAATGAATTTTGTAGTGTCAATGGTTAAAACTCAGGTTTATCATTATAGGGATAGGGATGCAAGTTCGAGTCTTGTTGTGGTGTCTATTTTCTTTTAAACTTTTTTTATCATGCAAGACATCAATAGCGAATTTATTACAAAAAAATTATGAATAAGTAGATTAAAGGCCTAGAACTTGTAAGTAAAATCTTAACTAAATCAATAAAACAAGTCTAAATTTTGTATCAAATTTACTAATAAATATTAAGTATTATCTTGTTCTATACTGAAGTTTTTACCATAATTTATTTTACAAAAACAGCGTAACGCCAAAGATTCCAAATTCTGAATCCGATTCGGTATACCAACCGTCTAAACAACTATTAGTGCAAATTACCTATTATAATTTCCTATATTTTGGGGAGAGAGAAGTCTAATGGAATATAATTAATTAATTACCTCTTGTACAAGATCATCCCAAGCATCTTGAAAATGGGTCCCAAAAAGGAGTCCAGCCCCACCTTGGTCAGTTGGGTCAACAGAGGTCCTTCCTAAGCAAACTAAGAACATGGAACCACCTCTCTTCATTTCTTTAGACCTTGCACAAAGGAAACTAGCCAAATCACTTTGAAATTGTATTTTGTACGCCTTCGTCGTGCACTCATTTGCACCATGGATGTATATCTTTCCCTTGTTGTACGCCACATTTTGCTTATCCAATACTACATCCGGCACCTATTAAATTTCAAACACAACTTCAATTTATCTAATACTTCGATTCAAAAATTATTACAACTTACTATAATAATAATAATAATAATCAAGAATTGAATGACTTAAGCTAGGTAGTGGTTTTGACAAAACTAGGGGCCATTAATTTTGAATGCTTTTTAACTTTTTGACCCTATCAAAGATAATAAAGTTGTTAGGATCTTCATGCATTTTCAAACTTGTAAAACCATATACAATTCATTAATTTGTTTTTTCTTAACTGTAAATCATCCTCGGGATTGGCAAAGATCACCATTATTTCCACATTTCTCAATCTATTTCTCCATGCTACACGTAACTATACTTACTCTATTATTTTTAGGTGACCATGACTTTGATGACATACTACATTTGACTTCTGCTTAGGAAAATATTATATGTTGTCTCAAATATTACTTAGCCCATTTCCTTTTGGCATCTCCCCCCTAATATCAAAGTTTACATCAACATCAACTTTGATGTAAATAAACTTTAATACACTGCATCATATTTTACATCAAAAAAGATTTTTTTTCTTTATTATTATATTATTATTTCTTACTTCATCTATTATTTTTTATTTCATTTATATATTTTTATTTCATAAAAAAAATTATTTCAAAAAAACATTCACTATATATAATTTTTATATTGTTTCAAATTATAGACGTTTAAGATAAAATTATTTTATATCATAATTTTTAAAATAATATAAATTGCTAGCAAATATTACATATTATACATAATAATAGATAACACAAATAAAAGTGAAATCATTAATGAAATATAATTAAATAAATATTACACAATTAAAATTTTATTTTAAGTTCTACATGACTATTCAATTTTCAAGATCACTGCAGTGCTTCCATAAATTCTCTATAAATGCATTATGTAGTTCAAAATGAGCTTCTTTGTCCTTAATTTTTTATGTCCAACAAGTTTGTTGTTAGTTTGTTGAATGTTTATTATTTTTGATAATTCTAAAGTACATTGTATTATTTATCCACCAATTTATATTTTTGCATATTTAATTCTTGTCAAGGTTAATTGTACTTTATCCACTTCAAATTTATAGTAGAACTAACATAAATTTAATTTCAAAAGAATTCAAGTAAAGGAAAATAATATATAAAAAAAATTAAAACTTTAATCTAAAATTAATATTATAAAAATATTACGTAAAACTAATAAAGTGTTTTAATTAAAACATATCAATTTATATAATATTTAATTAAAAATATTGTATAATAAAATAATGATAAAATATTAATAAAGGTAAATTGTTGTGATAAATAGTGTATCACCAAATTTGGTATTACACTATTCACATTCAAAATTTGGTGCAAAACTTGACATGGGTTGGAGCAACTTTGCACCAACTTCTCCACCAAATATAGCATTTGGTGTAAGATTTGGCATGGGTTGGAGATGGCCTTAGTTGTTATATTTCGCTTTTCAAAAGTCGATTTAACTAATTTTTAAAGCTAAATTAGAATATGCTAATTTGATATTTTAAAATAAAATTTAGATATTCAAAAACTATATGATTAGTACTATAAATTGCAACTTTTCCATATCAATATGATTAAAAAAATACATATTAAAATATTAGTAAAAGTTCATAATGTTTGATTCTAAAAAATGAAACTACGACAACTAAAAAGGAACGGAAGAAGTAATAGTTGTAGTAGTAGTAGTAAAAATAATAATAATAATAATAATAATAATAATAATAATAATAATAATAATAATAATAATAATAATAATAATATTTATTTCAGACAAATAAGAAATTATTTATCATGTAAATTTTTTCTCCCAAATCTATCTTTATTAATCAAATTAATGAAATGTTACTTAATTGAGACTTTTACCGAAAGACAACCTAATATTATGTTTACACTTATACACTATCAAGTTAGTTACTTTTTTCTTTACCAGACTAATAATCAATACTTATCAAGAGATTTATTAGCAGTTAGTTACCTATTAATAAAATTTTTCGTGTAAATGTTTTATACACCATCGATACATTGAACTTAGACTCAAAATAAAACATCGAAATATTTTACTAAAGGACATTGCTTAAATGAGGCCCAAATTTCGGAAAAAGTTATATACTAATTAAACTAAAGTGAAATTTTAAAAAAAAAATATCAGCAGTCACGGCGGACGAACTCAAAAACTAACCTGAGAAAGCCAGTGCAAGGAAAATGCGGAGTAGAAAACGTCAATGGATCTGGCCGGGAATAGACGGCGATAAAAGGAACCTGGAACTCCGGCAGCAAAATACGATCGATGGCTATTGGAAGCTAAACATTCCTCCATGCCATTATTAGCTAACGGAGGCAGCAGTTGAAAGAGTGTGTTGAAGTCATTGGAAGGAAGGTCACAGAAAAAGGCGGAGAATTCCGGTGGTTGTTGACCTGTTGCTTCGTATCGCTTCCTCATGTGTTCCACAATTACGTCGATTATGTAAACGGTGTTGTTGCCGCAAGAACATCCCAAGTCTACCATCACGAAAGGAATGTCGTTTTCAGATGAGTTTAGTTGGACCCCATCAAGGGTTTCTTTCAGTAGGTGCAGCATTGATCGAGCATGTTGTCCCTGTAAATACGATGAATTCAATTTAAGCTTCTTGTATTATGTATAATGACAAGGTAAATAATTTTCTTTCTCCTTGTTTGTGTTCTTTCTGAATGGAGCTAAGCGAGGAAAATCTCAGTTTTCTGCTCTGCCGCAAAATGACTGCTGTCTCGCCAAAATGCGAGTTCCACCAAGGAAAATGTGATACACACCTATTATATGAAAATTTTCTACTAATACCACTAGATTATATATAAACATTTTTTATGTGTCGTATGGTCAAAATTAGACTCTTGAATTATAAACTATTGCTACATAAATGGAAACAGTATAGAAGTAGAAGAGATCGATCGATGACCTGTGCTTGAGAATTGTTGACATAGCTAGCCTCTCCTTTGCCTCCTTTCATGCTAAGCATTCTTTCAAGTTTCATATTGGATACGACAACATTGTCCTTATTGTCACCTAATGTAGCCATATGGCACAAAGATATTTTTTTATGAGTGAAAGAGGAAGTAATACTACAAGGGAAGTGGTTAAGTATAGGTTGAGATTTATGAAAATGACAAATGCAAGTAGGGTATATATAGAGTTTGGAAAAGTTGAAGAGGATTTTGGTCATTTTCTAGTGGTTAGGATACATACTCATGAAAGATATGCTTTTTTTATAAAAATAATTTCTTTTGACAGAATCTGAAACATAAAAGCTGATAAAATTAAAGAAGAATGAATAAATAAATTTGTGTTGAATTGAATTTAAGGGGAGGGTAGAGAGCATATAAAGAGGATATGGGCTTCACATGGAATCAATAAGAAAGCAGGCCCAAGATTGACGCCGTAATTCCATAATTATTGAATCTCTACGCAAAATTCTGTAATTAAAGAGATCTAAGCGGAGTAGGAGATGATCATTCTACTTTTTTTGTCCCTTCATTTCTTCGATTATCATGCTAAATCTCAACAATACACTCCTAAATTTCATTTCCACCACTTATTTTAAGTCTACATTTTCAATTAAAGGAATTCAAAGTTTTAAATTTATTGCCAAACAAATATTATTCATATTTCTTCGTCTTAGCATTATTATTTTCGGGGACGGAGCTAGAAATCATGGTATGAGCTCTGGTTTCGCTGAACTCAATAACTTTTGCTGAGATAGTGTATTTGTATTAAAAAGTTTATTAAATATGTACAAATATTAAATTTAGATAACACTTGAAATTATTGATATAAAATTCAGAACTCATAAAATTAAAATTTCGACTTCGCCTCTCATTATTTATTCTCCCCTTAAATTGAAAGCTAGAGCCCATGATTTTGACAAACTTATTTGATTCCTTCTTCTAAGATTATTTATATAAATATTGCCCTTAGACACCATATTGGGAATTTGGAAGCATATAGTGGCTAGTATATTCTAACGTGCATGCCATAATCAGGCAAAGAAAGTAATTAGGAAAATCAATTAGCTACAGCAACCCTCTAATCTCATTTGACTAATAACCGTTTATCCGTTAACATAATCATTAGAGAAATGAAAAGTTATATAATAATAATACTATAAATAATAAATAAAGCCCTTTTGAAAATCTTATAAAGCAACAATATAATCTGTGGGTCCAAATTTCAGACTAGAATATATGTCGATTAGGGTAAACCTAACACAAACAATAAGAAAAAGTGTTTTTTTTTCTCTATATAAGCAACTACCAAAGTGCATAGTATATATGCACTAAATGATTAAGGTATAATAATTAAAAATTCCTAAAAGGTATAGATGATATGTGTTTGTTGCTAGTTAAGTGTAATTTTTTAGTTCCTTTAGATAATGGCAAATCATGAACTAGTAATACTTGTAATTAATAACCCCCTATATCTTTTTAATACATCTAAACCATGATTTGATATTCCAAATACGATTCAATTTTCTAATTTATATATATTTGTCGTATCTAATTTGGAAGTTGACATTTTCTCTACTACAAGAACTAAGATTAGCTGAAAGTTAAGTGATCATTAATAGTGTCCCACCTAATTAAGTATCATCTTTCCAGAAATCATGGTCCAGTTTGTTCCCAAGCTATTGGGTCTAACTCTAGGTGGCTAAAGGATCTTGTTATATCATACTAGGACTGAAGAAATACTAAATATTAATTATATATTTTGTGTTAAGGAGACTTTACAGAAAGAAAAAATAAATTAAACGGAAGAAAAAAAATCGACACTGAAAAAAAATCAAAATTTCTTTTTGATTTGGTTTATATATTTTTTTTTAAAATTGACATAGTTGATTTGATTTGATAAGCGAAAAATTGAACTAAACCAAATCAACTTGTACACATCTAATCCTCAGAATGAAGAAATTTCTTATAGAGATCAGACCAATTCCTTTTATAATAGATTAATTTTAAATGATGCGAATGTGGATTAATTAAGACTATATATAATTAATTTCACATCCTTTTAAATTAGGTTTACGGATGAACTGTTGTGATATAAAAGCTGATAAGAAGATTGGTGTGTCAATGAGAAGTTAGTTAGAAGCAGGGGTAGATTAGTCATTTATTGATTAGTAGTTATAACTAACTATGGGATTATACTGGGTTTGTTGTTGTTGTTTGTTGTTGTTATAGTTATAACTAACTATCCAATAGTTAATTAGATAACAAATTCAGTTACTAACTAATCACTGTTATATATACATCAGTTAGTTATTGTAATCACACTACTTCAATATTGATTCAATTAGAGTTCAATCAATATGCTTCTCTTGTTCTTCTTCACCTTCTTCTTCTTCTTCTTCTTCTTCCTTTTTCTTCTATCAGATTGAAACTTTCTCACTTACGTTCATGGTATCAGAGCCTACCACAACGATTACTATGAGAGGTGATCTTTTTTTGAATCAAAGAATCAAAGCTAGATTCATAGATTCATCCAGTTTTAAGATTGATCTGTAGATTGAAGCTCCATTGAAGCTAGAATCTACATTCAACATTTACTTTCGCAATAAAATTTCAAAGGAACTCAGTATTTTCAGAAATTGAAGAAATGGCAGGTGAAAATGCAGCTGCACTAGATCCATCTCAGAATCTCAATCAAAACCACAATAATGCCCAACGAACTGGTATACCTATCTCCTCAAATAGCAATTTCATACAAGAACAAGGTATTGACTATAATCATCCTCTATTTCTTAGCTCTACTAATGTAAGTGAAATTAGAATTATCTCATTTCAACTACTTGGTGTTGAGAACTACACCTTATGAAATCGATCAATTAAACTAGCTTTCTAAGGAAGGAACAAGTTAGGATTAGTTGATGGAACATGCAGAAAGGAAATGTATGGTGAAGAACTGTGGGAGCAATGGAAAAGGGTGAATGCTATTGTTTTATCCTAGTTAATGAATTCAGTTTCAAAGAGTTTACTTAGTGGAACTGCATTTGCTTCAAGTTCTTTGAATGTATGGACTGATTTGCAAGGGGGTTTGGTAGGATAGATGGATGAAGGACCTATAGTTTACACAAAGCTATTACCACTTTACAGCAGTGTACTGCTTCTGTTTTTATGTATTATACTATGCTAAAACCTTATGGGATGAGTTTGAAGTGTTAGTTCCTTCTCCCTGTTATAACAATGAAAACTCTAGAGGGTTTGTAGCTCACATGAATAGACAAAAGTTATATCAATTTTTAATGGGACTCAATGAATCCTATCATCAAGCAAAGAGTCAGATCCTCATGATAGATCCACTACCAACTATCAATTAGGCATATGCCATGATAGTAGGATATGAGAGGTAAAAATCTGTTGTTACAGGTATCAATAATTTGGGACTAAACTACTCTAGCTTGGAGTCTCCTACTATATACTCTAAGGTTGGTAGTAGATCAGGTGTGAGTCAGAGGTTCAAGAAAAATACACTCTTAATTTTTTATTTCTGTAAGTGTAGAGGTCACACCAAAAGGTTTTGCTACAAGGTTGTTGGATATCCACCTGATTTCAAATGCAAGAGAAAGGTAAAAGTGCAAACACTGCTTATCCGGACATTAATGGTTCCTCTGGTCAAACTCAACAACCAGTTCAGGTTCATTTTTCTTATGGTTTGAACACAAATGTGAGTGATGCCTCTGCACTAGTGTGGGGAAGGAAGCCTGATCAATAATACATCACTAATGGAGTTCCAGTTGAAGTTCCTACAGTCAATAAGCCTCTAAGTCAAGCTGATAAAGATGTCAAACAGTTACTTCAGGGTTATACATTCACAAAAGATCAATATGAGCATATTCTTAAAATGATGAATCAAAAATCAAGATCAGGATCTACTACATCTGATTGCAATATGGTAAATATTGTAAGTAAAGTCTTATTTTTTAGGGGGGAGGGGGAACGGACTTGGGTAAAGCCTTATTTTTTGGGGGGGGAGGGGGAGCGGACCTGGGTAAAGCCTTATTTTTTTTGGGGGGGGGGGGGGACCGGACCTGGGTAAAGCCTTATTTGTTACTGAAAATAGTGATGTATGGATTGTAGATACAAGTGCAACAAACCATATGGTCTCTAATTTGGATATGCTAAAAAAGGTTCTGTGTCAGAGCTTGATATTCCTAAGGATGTATTTTTACCAAATGATGGTACTATACAAGTGACTCATACTGGTTCTTGTAGTCTATCAACTAGAAGTGTCATTATCAATGTGTTTCATATACCAGAATTCAAGTATAATCGAATCTCTGTCAGTAAAATAACAAAGGAATTATAATGTTCAGTCTCCTTCATCCCTAACTTTTGTGTTTTCCAGGAGCTTTACACTGGAAAGGGGAAGAAAGTTGGTAAAGAGGAAGGAGGTCTATATTTTTTATAGAGATAATTAACTCAAAGTAATATCAGTGATACTAAAGAGTTGGCTTTTGTTGTTGATAAAGTCCATTCAGAAGTCAAAAAATCAGATATGGAGTTATGGCATCAAAGACTTGGACATGTGCCTTCAGTAGTTTTGCTAAGATGTTTACTATTGATAAACAAACTATGTATAAGGTATTTAAGTGCTTAGTTTGTCTATTTGCAAAGCAAACAAGACCGTTTTCCCTTGTAGTAACATCAAAAATAGTAATTATTTTGACTTGATACATGTTGATCTTTGGGGACCCTATAATACACTTACTTTTGATGGCAATAAGTACTTTCTTACAATAGTTGATGACTTTTAAAGAATGACCTAGTTATTTTTACTTTAAAAAAAGTTAGATATTTGTGTGTCTCTTAAAATATTTCTTCAGTATACTAAGAATCAGTTTGGCGAAGAAGTCAAGGTTGTAAGATCAAACAATGGTACATAATTTGTTAATTTAGTGTGATAGGATGTTTAAAGATTTGGACATTATTCATCAAAGATCATGTCCTTATACTCCTCAGCAAAATGGAGTTGCTTAGAGAAAACAAAGACATTTGCTAGAGATAACAAGAACTTTGAGGTTTCAAGCTAAAATACCTATTAAATTTTGGGGACATTGTGTCCTAGTTGCAACTTATCTCATTAACAGGCTACCTAGTAGTGTGATTGAGTATAAAACTCCTTATGAAAGGCTATATAACATCAAACCAGTGTTATCTCATTTGAGGACACTTGGATGTCTGTCCTTTGAAAAGAACCATACTAAACATGATAAGTTTATGCTCAGATCAAGGTCAGCAGTCCACATGGGGTAATCTGAAGTACATAAATGATACATTTTATTTGATTTGACCAGCAGATCCTTCTTTATAAGCAGAGATGTTATGTTTGGGAGGACATATTTCTTTTTGCCAAGGCTGATAATTCTGATCAGCAGCAATTATTTGTAGATAACCTGCAAGACTCAGGTGTAGATGTTCAAGATTTTACTCTGATGGCTCCTATGTCATTCAGAGGTACTGATCAGGATGTCATATTAGAGGGTGTAGATACAGGTTATGAAAAAGTCAATATGGAGCAAACTGAGGAGGATCTTAATCTCTCTGAGGTACTTATTGAGCTCACAAGTCTACCTACTGATGCAGATGTTCCTGCAATATCAGATATCATCAGAGGTTCCACCTATCACTAGAAGATCTATAAGATCTAAACAGACTCCACTATGGCTGAAAGACTTTGTTTTTCTAAATATAATCAAATATTCAGTATCTTTTGTCTAACCATATGAGCTATTCTCGTCTCTCACCCTTCTATCAGTGTTATATTATTGTTATTTCAACTGTGACAAAACCTACTAGTTATGTAGAAGTCATCAAGGATCCTAGATGGGTTGATGTTATGCAAG
Organism: Solanum dulcamara; assembly: GCF_947179165.1. Classification (NCBI taxonomy): domain Eukaryota; kingdom Viridiplantae; phylum Streptophyta; class Magnoliopsida; order Solanales; family Solanaceae; genus Solanum; species Solanum dulcamara. The sequence goes on from NC_077246.1 coordinate 12,715,299, forward strand.
CTAAGATTCAGGCTTTAGAATGCAATAAGACCTGGGAGATTACTACCTTACCTGCTAGAAAGAAGCATATTGGCTAAAGATGGGTTTATAAAGTTAAGTACAAATCCACAGAGAGAAATAAAAATGTTCAAAGGAAGAATAGTTGCAAAGGGCTATCGTCAGCAAGAAGGAATTGATTGCAAGGAGACTTTTCTCCAATTGTGAAGATGGTCATAGTGATGTCTATTTTATATCTTGCAGCTTCCAGGAAATGGCATATTCATCAAATAGATGTCTTCAATGTCTTCCTACAAGGAGATATAGATGATGAAATATATATGCATCTTTCTCAAGGATTTATCAGTCAAGAAAAAAATGTGTGTAGACTGACAAAGTCTCTATATGGACTAAAGCAAGCCCCAAGACAATGAAATCATAAACTTACTAAGGCTTTTCTTTCTCTTAAGTTTAAATAGAGTCAATGTAATTACTCTTTATTCATCAGCAAATCAAAAGAAGGAATTGCAATTATACTTGTGTATGTAGATGTCTGTTGATAACTGGCAGTAGTTTGAAGTTGATAGAAGAAACAAAGAAGGCTTTCAAAATGAAAGAATTAAGGGAGATCAAATATTTTCTGCCAAATGAATTTACAAGGTCCACAGAAGGGATACTAATGCATCAGAGAAAATATGGCCTTGAACTTATACTAGAGGTTGGTATGACAACAGCTAAGCCTGCAGGAACACCTATAGATGTTAATGTCAAAAACATCAAAGCAATATGATGAACATGTTAATAAGAAGCAAGAAGAATTAGATGATACTTTGATAGATCAAACATTGTATCAAAAACTTATAGGCAAGCTTTTGTATCTCAATATGACAAGACCAAACATATCCTTTTGGTACTCAGACATTTAGTCAGTTTCTACATCAACCAAAAAAGTTTCATAGGAATATTGCACTAAAAGTGGTCAGGTACTTAAAGAAGCAACCCGAACAAGGCATACTACTTTCCAGTTGCTTAGCTAATCAGATTACTACATTTTGTGATGCAGATAGGCTTCTTGTCCACTCATTAGGAAGTCTGTTACATGTTGCATGATTAAGATTGAAAAGTCTTTGGTATCATAGAAATCCAAGAAGCAGACCACAGTATCAAGGAGCTCAGCTGAGGCTGAGTATAGAAGCATGGCTTCTATTGTGTCAGAGTTACTATAGTTGCTTGGAATATTGAAAGAAGTGGAGGCAGAAGTCAAGTTGTCAGTGCAAGTGTATACTGATACCAAGGCTGCAATTCAGATTGCAGCTAATCCAGTATACCATGAAAGGACAAAGCATATAGAAATAGATTGTCATTTTATTGGAGAAAGGTTGCAACAAGGCTTGATCAAAGTGAACTATCTTTCAACTTAGGAACAACCTGCAGATGTTTTAACCAAAGGATTGTCTAGAGTACAACATGAACACCTTCTATCCAAGCTTTGAGTTTTGAATATTTTGCACCTCCCAGCTTGAAGGGGAGTATTGTGATATAAAAGCTGATAAGAAGATTAGTGTGTTAATGAGAAGTTATTTAAAAGCAGTGATAGATTAGTCATTTACTAATTAGTAGTTATAACTAACTGTTCAATAGTTAGTTAGATAACAAATTCAGTTACTAACTAATTACTATTATATATACAACAGTTAGCTATTGCAATCATGCTGCTTCAATGTTGATTCAATGAGAGTTCAATCAATGTGTTTCTCTTCTTCTTCTTCCCCTTCTTCTTCTTCTTCTTCTTCTTCTTCCTTTTCTTCTCTCAGATTGCATCTTTCTCACTTACGTTCACTAACTCACACTCCAAAAATCTAGCACAAAATGAGTAAGTCATATATAAGAAGTCCAGAGATCTTGTTCTAATTCGATGTGAGATATTCTCATCATCCCCACCCTCTTCACACCAGACACTATCCAGACTAATGGACCTAACTCTAATACCATATCAAATAAATTAGGTCTTGGGCCTCACACTCCAAAAATATAGCTCAAAATGAGTAAGTCATATATAAGTAGTCCGGAGATCTTGTTCTGATTCGATGTGGGATATTCTCATCATCCCCACCCTCTTCACACCAAACACTATCCAGACTAATAGACCTAACTCTAATACCATATCAAATAAATTAGGTCTTTGGCCTCACACTCCAAAAATATAGTTCAAAAATGAGTAAGTCATATATAAGTAGTCCGGAGATCTTGTTCTGATTCGATGTGGGATACTCTCATCATCCCCACCCTCTTCACACCAAACACTATCCAGACTAATGAACCTAACTCTAATACCATATCAAATAAATTAGGTCTTGGGCATAACTCATCCCCTCCCCCCCCCCCCACCTTCCACCTTCCAAAAAAGCAAAAACTAGCTCAAAATGAAAAGAATTGTCCGAGCCATATAAATAGTCCTATAATCTTATCCCGATTCAATGAGGGACATTCTCATCACATACATGATGGTAAAATAAAAATAATGATACACACAGTAATATAATTTAATTTCAAGGATGATTTTATAGAAGATGGCATGTTCTCACCTGTTGATGTTTGAGAATTAACACCTTTTTCCGATTCAAGTGCCATCATAGTAGTTTCTTCACTTTCTGTTTGGACTTTCACTAGTACTAGATCAAATTAAAGTAAATATATATGCACTAGACCTTATTTCTAGAAAAATAAATTATAGAATGTGCACAAATGAATGATAACACACCTTTATTTATATATTATGGCTAGTTATAATTAGCCTCATTAATATGGATGATGCATAATGAATAAGATGAATAAAATATCTTTTCCTTAGTTTTTTTTCCATTTTTAGACGGAGAGAGTTTGGCTACTGAATTTTTATTTAAATGGAATGGAAAATACTTCTTCTTCATCAACCAACTAGGACCAGGAATAATATAATTTCCTATTTTAGTAGGAGTCTGTCGACGGTGCAGATAAGTTGTTAGTGTTTAAAAGGTTGAACCTACTATTTCCTCCGTCCCAATTTCTGTTATTTAGTTTGACTTGTCATAATTTAAGAAAGAAAAACTTTTAAAATTTGTGATCTAAAATAAATCATAGATGTTTGTGTGATTATAAATCACTTCATCAAGAGTAAAATGAAATTTTTTAAAGTTAAACTATTACTAAATTTAAAAATGCGTTATTCTTTTTTAAATTGACTAAAGAAAAGTGAGTCCTATGGTGTTGAAGTATATCCATCCTTCTATCTTTAATATATATGTGTTATTCTTTTTTAAATTAACTAAAGAAAAGTGAGTCCTATGGCGTTGAAGTATATCCATCCTTCTATCTTTAATATATATATATATGTCACGATCCAAAAATCAAGATCATGATGGTATACACCCCAAACTCAACCTGGTGTGTAAGCCTAACAGTAAAACTCATACGAGACTCCTATAGGGGAAGTCATGCCACAAATTAAATGAAAAGAAGGACAACGTAGAAAATATTCAAAAACCTGGTGTCATAAGTGTAAAGAGCATCTAATGCGATATTCGAATCTGGTATACATCATAGATCTTTGAGTAATAGTAAAGACCAAAAATAAAAGATAGAACTAGTGGTGATCTGGATTCCAAGATCTCACCACTAATCGGGTAATGTAATATCTGCCAAGGAGATTAGATGTCGTGCGGGATACCCTGACTAGGATCTACATCAAAAAGTGACACAAAAATAGGGATGAGTACAATCCACGTGTACTCAATAAGTTTAACCGACTGAGTATAAGGAATTAATCAAGCTAATGCAATAAACTAAAGAACGTTTTCACTTGCATACAGAAAAGTTCCATTATGGCATTGGTGTCGTCAATTTATATAGAACGGCGCGAGTAAAGTAAACACATAGGGACAGTGCAATATCACAAATAATCAGATAAGTCAAGTACTCCAAAGAGGAATGCAATACAATGAGATGATGTGTTGGTACAGTGGTATCAAGGCTGTCACACAATCTGTCGTATACACTTTTCTAGCTAAGGCTTCCAGACGAGGACCCATGGGGGACTAGGAGTCCATATACCAAATCACAATCTCAATATCTTATCAACTTGCCACTAGCTCGTGGTCAAGGATATAAAAAGCTATCACATTTTCTTTCTCAGAAAGAATTTTCATATTTTTCAACTTCCCAAGATTAATGATATACTGAATAAGGATGCATGTGTCACAACACATATAGCATGGAGGCAATATTCAACTCAACATGTAAAACAAGGTCCAAAATTCTCAAAACTCAACCTAGATATGATATATACCCTCAATAGATAGTAATTGGGGAGGAAATACATTGAAATAAGTGTTCACCCTTTTTGAAAAATGTTTCAGTAACCACATATGCTCAAAAAACTCCAACTCAACTCCTCGGGCTGGCATTACAAGTCAAATAGTATCCACAAGCCTCTCTCACAGGCAAATCATAAATCATATGCTCTCAAAGCAAATAAATAGCAAATAATGTCCCCCCGACAACATAGTATAATCAAGCCCCCACAAGGGAAACACAGTATAATCAAACCACCACACAGGCATCACAATAAAATTTATAGTCCCAAATCTCATTACAACTCCATCCCAAAGTCTATAACAGATGAATGAAAAATTACTCAATCTTAGTCTCAAAAAAGGATAGCCAAACCTATCTCGTAGGCCAAAACTTCGTACGAACACTCTACCTAGAGCTCAACTAACGAACACTGACTCCAAAATAATTAGCCGCTATCAAGAATAGAAAGAGTTTGTCAAAATAAGTCTAACAATAACCATATGGCAAGGTATTAGAGTTGGGTCAAAATTGTCCAAAAACTACTTCGAAGAAAATGGGGCAAATCTAGAATTTTATTTGAAAATCATGTTCTACCCATCAAGGGGAGTTCATGGTTGAAAACCCACTAAAATTGATCAAGAAATAGACTAGAAATCATCAAATTATTTATTTTAAAATTGGAAAGAAAAAACTCCCAAAACCCATTTGAAATCTTGGTTTGGGAATAATTTTTGAAGATAAAGTTGACAGAAAGCGAATTAGTAATGAAAAAAGAACTTACCCATGCAAGATTTTTCAAGAAATTACTTCAAAATCGCCTCTCCTAGAGCTCCAAACTAGTATCAATGGTGAAAATGAGAAAATGGAACTGATTCTTGAAGTTGAGTACTGTTTAGAAAAGATTTACGCATCGCGATTGTGAGCCACTAACCCTCGCGATCGCTAAGCACTAGAGATACCCACATCACAATCGCGAACAACCCTTCACAATCACAAAGAACACTGAAACAGGAACCCATCACAATCGCAGAACCACCATCGCAATTGCGAGACTCACTAACCCTATACATCGAAATCGCAATAAAGAAAATGTCCTATACCAGAATCCAGAAAAACTGCAAAATGCAACTCTAAAATGCTTTCGGTTGAACCCTCAAAAATCATTCGAGTCTGATAAAAGTAAATCGAATATGCTACTACATTAAATTTGATATTTCAAACTCAATGGAATCATCGGGTATTTTTTTAAAAAAGGTCGTTATGATGGATTTACCTTCCCGGATCCCTTATAGGCCTAAAACTCAACTTTTAGCCTAATTTCTCAAAACAAAAACTAAGGTTCCGGTGCTCTAAGTCAATACTCAACTAGACCAACTTAGATATTTTGGACGCAATAGAACTGATGGAACTCTCATCTGATGCTCGAATCTTAATATATTGATGAAAGACAACTATCTCAATAAAACTTCTCACTAAAGGCCTCACATCGCTAAAATTATACCCGATCACATCAAAAATCGTGTCAATCATTTCCACATCATAAACAAAGTATGAAAATGCTAAGGAAAAGGATAAAATGGTTATTTCTATCCAAAGCTACCGAGTTTCACTGAATCACATGAGAGTCGTCATACGAATATCGCGTAAGTATCGATACATGAAACACCGAATAAATAACTAAAAGGTTTGGGGGAAAGGACAATTTATAGGCCACCTCCTCATACTTCTCTAACACATTAAAAGAACCATTAAACCTCAGACTGAGCTTCCCTTTCCTCCCAAACTTTATCACACCCTTAGTGGGTAACACCTTGAGCAACACTTGCTCACCAATAGCAAATGGCACATCATGAACGTGCCTATTCGCATAAATCTTCTGCCTACTGTGGGCAGTCACAAGGCACTACTGAATCAATTTCACCCTTTTTATGGCATCTCTCATCAAATCAGTATCTCAAGGTCGTACCCTAAAAGAATCAAACCATTCCACGAGAGATCTACACCTCATCCCATATAAGCCTCAAACGGTGTCATCTGAATGCTGTACTGGTAACTTTTGTTATACGCAAACTCCGCAAAAGGAAGGGACTGGTCCCAATGGCCACCAAAGTCTATGACACAAGCTTGGATCATGTCCTCAAGTACCTAAATAGTCCGCTCCGACTGACCATTGACCTGAAGATGAAAAGTTGTGCTGAACTAGAGCTTGGTACCCATCTTCTTCTACATAGAACTCCAAAAATATAAGGTAAATTATGTACCCCTATCAGACACAATAGAAATGGAAACTTCATGTAACTGAACTATCTCTCGGATGTAAATCCTAGCCAACTGCTTCATATTATAGCTAGTCTTCACCAAAATAAAATAAACCAATTTGGTCAACCGATCCATAATCACCCAAACTGAATAAAGTTTACCCAAAGTCAAGGGTAACCCCATCACATAGGCCATAGTAATGCGATCCCACTTTCATTCGGGAATGGACATCCTTTGCATAGAACTACCTGACTTTTGATGCTCATACTTCACTTATTGGTAATTTAAACACTTAGCCAAAAAATCAACAATATCTCTTTTTATGTCACACCACCTATAGTGTTGTTTCATGGGGGATAAAATTAAAAGGGACTTTTGAGAGAGAGAATAAAAAATAGGACACAAGTTTTAAGTATTTGATAAAAGAGACACTTTTTTAATTAGTGATAATGAAACATATTTTGAACATCCACAGTTTTTTTTTAATTTCCACAAACCTCCCATTACTCCTTTCCATGCCCCTCCTCCACCCCTCATCCCCCACCCTCATCCTACCTCCCTCCTCCACAAACAACTGACAAATATTTTCACATGCCTCCAAACAACTAGTTGATATTTGGAAAATCCTCATTGTTTTGACTAAATAATTATAGGATGTTTAAATACTTAAAATATTATCCGATGTTTAAACATTGTTTAGACAACATCTTTTGATTTCTTAAACAACTCTCACTTTTTTCGACGAACTATAAAATTTCTCCAATAATTTAAAATTTTCCCCTTAAATATTTTCCATAATTTTCACAATCAAATCAGAATTAAGAATAAGATGTTGATGAAAATATGAGAAGAAACTAAAAACACAAAAAGATAAAAATTCTAGATGAAGAGAAGGAAGGAGAAGAAAAAAAGAAGGAAAATAACATAGAAGAAAAAAATGGCAAAGAAGATAATGAAGAAGAAGATGAAAAAGGGGAGAAGGAAAAAGAAACAAGAAAAGAGAAGATAAAGAAAAAGTAAAGAGAGGGAATAAGAAAGTTTGAAATTTGAAATATCAAAGAGAAAATAACTTTTTGAATATTGTGAAGTTGTCCCCAATATTTTAAAAATTATAATTAAGTCTCAAATTCACTTAATTAGCTTTGACTAGGTCAAAGTCCCTTATTCTTCATTCTCACTCTTAAAAGTCTCTTTTAGCTCATTTCCCCTTGTTTCAAGTTATGAAACATCTTTGCCGCTCTCGAATGAATAAAATACTTATAATAATGAGTCTCCTCCAATACCATAAGCACCCAATCTCCAACCTCGGGCACATAAATACGACTTCTAATCCTCAAAAATCCCTCAAGATCAAGGGAAGCCGATTTAGCATCACCTTTCAACACTTTGTCCTGAATAGTTCTCAACTTGTCATCATCAAACCGTTGGGCACGAATCTGATCCATCAAGGTAGAACTAGCCTCCACAAATGCCAAAATGCTATGAGGTGTAGAAATATCAAGTTGGACCAACTATCTAGCCAATGACTGAACCAACAAAGCTAACAGCCTCTTCTACTTTAAGAAATGCTAAACTACCCATGCTAGGTACTTTTCGGCTCTAGGCATCCACTACCACATTAGCCTTGTCTGGATGATAATATCATAGTTTTTCATTAGCCCCAATCACTTACACTACCTTATGTTCAGATTCGGCTGAGAAAAGATATACTTAAGGCTACTATGATTGATAAAGACCTCATAATGCACACCATAGAGATAGTGTCTCTATAACTTCAAAACAAAGACCACCACCGCTTACTCCAAATCATGAGTAAGGTAGTTCTTCTTATGTACATTCAACTGTCGAGAAGAATAAGCTATAACTCTCCCCTTTTGCATCAATACACCACCCAAATCAACACGCAAAGCATCACAAAATACAATGAAAACCACACCCTTCTCGGGTAATTCTAGAATAGGTATCGAGGTCAATAACTCTTTGAGATTTTGGAAGATCACCTCACACTTATCAGTCCACTGAAATACCACAGTCTTTTGAGTCAGCCTAGTCAATAGAGCTACAATAGAAGAGAAACTCTAAATAAATAGACGATAATAGCTCGCTAACCCAATGAAGCTCCGAATCTCTGTAATCTAAGTAGGCCTAATCCAATCACGAACCATTAAAACCTTAGTCAGATCGACCATAATCCCATTCTTAGTCACTACATGACCCAAGAATGCTGCAAACGCTTGCCAAAACTCATATTTTGGAGAATTTTTGCATATAACTTCTCTTCTCTCAATTTCTGATGTATGACCCTCAAGTTACTAACACAGTTGCCTGATTTTTGAAATAAACCAAGATATCATCGATAAATACAATCACAAAGAAGTCTAAATAAGGCTAAAATACCCAGTTCATCAACTCTATAAAAACAGTTGGGGCATTAGTTAACCCAAAAGGCATGACCACAAACCCATAATCCCTATAACAAACCCTGAAAATAGTCTTCAGGATATCCAATTTGTGAACTCTCAACTGATGGTAGCCCTATCTCAAGTCGATCTTAGAGAACACCTATTCACCATGAAACTGATTAAATAGATCATCAATGTAAGGAAGAGGATACTTATTCTTGATGGTGACTTTGTTCAATTATCGATAGTCAATGCACATCCTCGTAATACCATTTTTTTTCTTCACAAATAAGATCGGTGCACCCCACGATGATACACTAGGCCAAATAAACCTTTTTTTAATACATTTTCCAATTGTTTCTTGAATGAGCTTTAATTTATTCAATTCTGTTGGAGTTATCCGATAAGGAGAAATAGAGATGGACATGGTATTGGCTCCAAATCAATAACAAAATTGATATCACGGTCCGGAGGAGCACCCGATAAGTCTGTAGGAAACACATCCATAAACTCTCTCACTATCTTCTTGGTCTTTAAAAGTGATGACTCCTTAGTAAGTTCACACACGTGATCCAAGTAATACAAGCAACCTTTATCCATCATACGATGAGCATGAACATAAAATATCACACTCTTCGGATATAAATTCGGATTACCTTTCCATATTAAACAAGATAAATCAAGATAAGGTAAGGTCATAATCTTGGCACAACAATCTAGGATTATATGAAGGGAGATAACTAGTCCAAACCCTCGGTATACGATCCACCACTAAAGATTAACCTATCAGTGTAGACACAATAATAGGCACAAAAGGGGCTCACACACATAATCAATACCCATATAAAAATAAGTCAACACATAAGAGTAGGTAGACCCTAGATCAAATAATACTGAAGCAGAACGATGGCAAATAAAACAATACATGTAATCACTGCATTAAAGGCCTCTGCCTCAAATCTACCTAGTATAGCATAGCATAGCATATGGTCACCACTAGCATGTGAACCACCACAAGCACCACCTCAAGCTCCACCTCAAGCTCCACTCTTGGCACACTGGGTGCCAACTCTAGCACTCTATGAAGAACCTCAAACAACTGAGATGGGCCTAAAATGAACATCCGGTGTCAGGGGCTGAACATTAGAAGAATCACATCTGGGGAAATCCTTTTCTTTATGCCTAAACTCATCACACACAAAGGCCTCGGTAACCCAAACCTTATAGAAGGTAACCAAAATTGTTAACACACCCTTCGAAGCTCGAAGAACTACCATAACTAGTCTGACCCAATCTGGATTTGCCTGTACTATCTATGCCTTGAACCACTGCTTGTACTATCCTGTCATGGTAACTATGGGTGCCTAGACCTGAATACTCCCTGCCTCTGGATGAATAACCGTTGAACTGACCTTACCGATGGAACTTCTTGGCCCCGCCCTCTCTAGCATATCAAATACTTTTAATCATCCTGGCATGATCAATAATACTCTAAAAGATACCACTCGAACCCCTTCACCAACCTATAAATCTGCTCAAACTCTGTAGGAATACTCGACATAGCATAAAGAGAAAACTCATTAAATCAAGCCTCGTACTCAGATACTAATAGAGAGCCATGCTACATTTTGTCAAACTCATCCTTGTGCTAATCATAGAGTCTATAACATACAAACCTCTCAAGGAATACCTCAGTAAACTGCTCCCAACTTATTATAGGATAACCAATAGGTCTGTGAGCCAGAATCGACCTCCATCACTCTTTGGCCACTCCCATAAATTAGTATGAAGTGTAAGCTACTCCATATGCTTCTAGAATACCCAGGTTGAACATCCTTTCCTGGTACTCAATAAAAAATTCATAGGATTTCTCTCCATCCTTACCATCGAATTTAAGAGGTGCCAGTTGAACAAACCTCTCAAAACTCTTCTGCTCTGACACTGACATGAAATCTCAAACAGAAACTAGTGGAGCTACAAATCTCAGAGGTGTAATAGAAGGCACCAAAGAAGAACAAAGAGAGTGAAATCCCACACTACACCCTGAATTGACGTTTAGCACCAACTATAGTAGGAGAGCCTAAAGTACCGAAAGAACACCAAGAGTAGGAGAACCATCCAATCTAAAAAATAATCGGACAAGTAGCTCTTGAAGCATTGGAGCAATGTCGAGAACCACAGGAGGCTGGATTAGTCTATGTTCCTCAGTGTACTGCTCAATGTCATCCTCATACATTAGCTAAGATGATTTCTTCCTACTTTGTCCTCGAGCCAGTGCTACTCCTCTCGCTTGGCCTCAACCCCTAACTCCATCGCGTTCTTTGCCTCGCCTGTGGACTGGGGCTCGAGCAATAGGTGCAGCCTCACCCTCGGTGGCTCTAGCTCTAGTCCTTACCATATGCACAGAAGGAATAAGTTAGAGGTATAAAACATTTGCTATGAATGAATCGCATGAAAGGAATCAAAGGAAGGAATTTCTCCTATTAACTATGTTGTAGCCTCTCAAAGATAAGTATGGACGTCTACGTACCAATACCTAAGACTCTATTAGACACCTTAATTTTTAACTTATGAGATCAATAATCTAGCACTCTAATATCAATTTGTCATGATCCAAAAATTGAGATTATGATGACACACACCCTAAACCTCAAGCTAGTGTGTAAGCCTAATAGTAAAAATCATACGAGACTCCCAAAGGGGAAGTCAGGCCACAAAGTAAACAAAAAGAAGGACAATGAAAAAAATATCCCAAAACCTAGCTCATAAGTGTAAGAGCATCTAGTACGATATTCGAATCTAGTATAAATCATAATTATCTGAGTAATAGTAAGTACTAAAAATAAAAGATAGAACTAATTGTGATCTAAATCCCAAGATCTCACCATCAATAAAGTAATGCAATCCCAAGATCTCACTATTAATCAAGTAATGCAATATCTGTTAGAGAGATCAACTGCCATCCGAGATACGCTGATTAGAAGCTGCATAAAAAAGGAACACAGAAATAGGGGTGAGTACAATCCACATGTACTCAGTAGGTTTTACCAACTAAGTATAAGAAATTAATCAATCTTATATAATAATTTAAGTAACGCTTCTACCTCCATACAGAAAAGTCTCATTCTGGCATCGGTGCTGCTAATTTATTAAAATAACGCAAGTAAAGTAAACACATAGGGAAAGTTCAATATCACAAATAATTAGATAAGTCAAGTAATCCAAAGAGCAATGCAATGCAATGCAATAAGTTGATGCAATGGTGTGGTGGTACGATGGAATCAAGGTTGTCGCACAACATGTCGTATACACCTGTTGAGCTAAGGCTTCCAGAAAAGGACCTATGGGGGACTCGCAATCCATATGCGAAGTCGCAATCTCAATATCGCATCAACTTATCACCTATATCGTGATTTAGGATATAAAAGGTGTCATATTTTCTTTCTCCAAAAGAATTTTCACATTTCTTAACTTCCCAAGATCAATTATATGTTAAATGAGGATGCATGTATCACAACATATATATCATGGAGGCAATATTCAAATGAACATGTAAAACAAGGTTCAAAATTTACAAAACTCAATCTACACATGATATACACCCTCAATAGATAGTAATGAGAAGGAAACACATTGAAATAAGGGTTCACCCTTTTTAAAAATGTTTCAGTACTCAAGTATGCTAAAAACAACCTCCTCATGCCGGCATTACAAGTCAAATAATATCCACAAGCCTCACTTACAGGCAAATTATAATTCACATACTCTCTCGAAGCAAATAAGATAGCAAATAGTGCCCCCTTCAGACAACACGATATAATCAAACCCTCACTCACAAGGGCAACACAATATAATCAAGCCCCCACACGGCCATCTCAATAAAATTTACAGTCTTAAATCTCATTATGACCCATCCCAAAGTCTATAACATATGAATGACAACTTACCTAATCCCAGTCTCAAAGAAGAATAGCCAAACCTACCTCATATCACGACCCAACCCCATAGGCCATGATTGGGTTCTGACCTGGACCCTCGTATACTTAACTATCAGATGTAACAATCAATATAAGAACTATACATAAGAACCCCAGTGGGTCATAGCATTCTATGTACCTGTAGCCGCTTTCATCTGTAACTTATCATTAAAGGGCGTGCAAGCCGATAAGGCTGCCATAGCGTCTTAATATTTTCCATTCACCATGTGGACATAACTGAACAGAACTTACACGTACAACCTATATACATGTCTACAGACCTTTAAGAATATTAACAGTAACATATGGTGGGACAGGGTCCTCCGTCGTACCCCTGAATAAAAAAATGTATACATTAGTAGATCGGCACCAAAAGTTAGACTCCAGAATAGTGGATCACCTCCGACATAGCTGAGTGGAAATTCTAAGCTGGCGAATCCCTAAAATGAATATCTGTACCTGCGGGCATAAAATGCAGACCCCCAGAGAATGGGGAGTTAGTACGATATATGTACTGAGTATATAAAGCATAAAACATCATAACTGAGACAACAGCTGAAATAGGGATGCAGGGGCAAGTATAACATTTAGCTATCCACCGCACCTATATTTTATAAAATAAAGGCATACATACTATCATCACGTACTGTATCCAGCCCGTTCAGGGATTTGTGTAAAAACTACATCATTTTGTCATCATAAGAACATATATACCATTAGCGTTGTGGAACATACAACCCGATCTATGTATATAGAAAGTACACGCCGAGGAATGATGGCCCAATCCACATATCTTATAATAATGTTGAGGAATGATGGCCCGATCCATATATCGCATAATAATGCTTAGGAACGATGGCCCAATCCATATATCGTATAACAATTCTGAGGTACGATGGCCTAATCCGTATATCATATAATAATATCGAAGAACGACGACCTGATCCATATATCGTGTAACAATGCCGAGGTACGATGGCCTGATCCATATATCATATAATAATGCCGAGAAACGATGGCTCGATCCATATATCGTGTAACAATATCGAGGTACGACAGCCTGATCCGCATATTGTATAATAATGCCGAGGAACGACGGTCCAATCCATATATCATATAATAATACTGAGGTACGACAGCCCGATCCATAAATAACATAACACGTTGTGGAACGTACGACCCGATCCTTACATAGAAAAATGTGCTAAGGTACATTCGACCCTGTCCATATATATCATAATGCATATACGCGCACGTAAAACTCTATAACAAATAAAACATTCCTCAGGAATCACCATAAAGTATGTTCAAGAGCCCCTAGGTATAGGAGATTACACATTCCATCATTATTCAGCCTATAGAAGGCTCGAGGGTCATAGTTCAACTACTTTAAGACCCTTATCATTCAAAAGTGAGTACAGGTCATGAGTCACATCCAGAACCTATAAATGGGACTATCTTTAACTCATATTATACATCGTTTCACTTACATTAAGCCATTTCAAGAAAAGGGAGTGATAGGCTTCACGTGTATTACTTTGTATCACATAGAAGGCTTACAAGTCCATAACTCAACCATCGCGGGAGTTCTAATATCAAGAAGTGAATAGGATTAATGAGTCATGATCGGGGTTCTAAGAATGGAACTATCCCCATATTACATATAACAACCACTTATGGCTAAGACATGCCAAGAGAAAAGAAGACTTAAGCCTTACATACTCGTCCTTTCCTAACGTATGGAAGGCTTAAGAAGCCCTAGTTCAATTACTGTAAGAGTTCTATCATCAAGAAGTAAATATGAACCATGAATTACGCATGGAATATATGAGTAGATTTACCCTCAAGCTCATATCATTCACTACTTAACTTGAAGACACGCCAAAAGAAAGAAAGGTATAAGCTTTACATACACTACTTTTCAGCATATAGAAGACTTGAGAAATGGGGGTTAACTTACTTTAAGAGTCTTAACATTCAGAAGTAAGCACGAATTATAAATCATGAATAATGTTTAGAGCTCATGAATAGAATTACCCCAGGCTTCATACGCATATCATTTGTCACTTAAATCTAAGACATGCCCAAAACAAAAGAGAGACATGCTTTACATACCTCTTACGGGTACTCTTTGTCACGTTCACCTCATCGTCTTTTGAACCTATTCAACACAAAAGAAATACGAACATCAAAAACCCTTGACTTTTTATCATCTTAAGTTGTACACGAGTATTCATAGAACTCATTTCCTCGCTCGTCTTCTCGACTAGTTCTTTAGTTAGTTAAGGGGTTACCGGAAATCGGGCAGCACCTCCTCTATAACCTACCCTATCCGAATTTCCAATAACATCCCTAATAATTACAGCCAACCAACAACAACAACCTGAAGCATATATATAAGCAATTCACATCAACATTTCACAATACAAACTCCAAACGACTCGCTCAAAGTTTACGATATCCAAAATAGAGTTTCTAGTCTCTATTTTATAAAACCTTTAACCATACGAAGCGTAGGGTCATGTGGCTGCAACCAGAAGCTTCCAAACCTCTTTTAGAATACTTTTAGGCCCTGCAACACACCACCACACACCTTCAGCAGCACCCCACATGCACAATGCCTCATTTCGACTACAATTTAACTATAATGACTTCAATTTTAGATTGTTTCCAACATCAAGCATTTCTATGATATTTTCACATTTACATCTACTTACACAACAGATAATACACTTCATACCAACACCATAACCTCCAAATTGAAAGTAAAGACCTTACCTTACCCGAAATTGGCCAAAACTCGCCAAAACTATCAAAATGTGAATTCTGGACAGCCTACTATCTTGTATTGTCGCTTAGTTTCGAAGGGTTAATTGAGGGAAAAAGGATTTTTGGCCTCAATAAAATTTATATACATGTGTCTTAGGGTCGCATACAATTTCGAATCACCCCTACAACAATTTTGTACAAAAAGATATGCCCAAAATACCAACAACAGTCCGTATAGGATTTCCAAAATAAAATCTGGGCAGCACCTTACCTATACTTCATCATCCTTTTTCGAGCAGATAAATGCAAAAATGGGTTTTAGAGGCTAAATAAAAGTTATATCCCTATGCAATATCTTTCCAAAACATTTTAAATTACTCGAAACGAAGCTTTACACAAGGCGTTATACTAGTATTACTAACAACAGTCCCATTCCAAAAACGGGTTTGTTGACAAAAATTAGAACCTCCTCGAAACCCCAACTATAAATTTTATGTTGTTAAACACCGCTATATCACTGTAGGATACCTTAAATAATTAATTCACGGATTGAAAATGGAGGCCTTACCTTGTTGTGTTGCTGCCGTAGCTCTCTCTCTATTCTCCTAAGTTTCTTCACTTTTCGTAAGTTAAGAGATGCTGAAAATGAATTCCTTTGTCATCAACTAGGAATATATACACCACTTTTGGAGGTGACACGTGGCAGGCCCTAGGGGTGACACGTGGCAGCCCCCTAGGGCGCCACCTCACACCATGCGGCCAATCATACACTACCACGTGTCAGTGTGGGTTCCACCCCAAGTAGGTGAGTCACCTACTTAGCCCAAGTAGGTGTGTCACATACTTAGCCCAAGTAGGTGTGTCACCTACTTGTCACCTGTTTGCTTCATTTTCGTAGGTTCATAATCTCGTCTCACTTCAAGAGACTTCGTATTCCTTGCAACTTAAACTCGATGTGTACTCCAGGAGCTTAATTATACAAAACGTCTAAATTGGTAGCTTACGCAAGTAGGTCGAGTCCTACGACTCATTACTTGGCTTTCAACTCCTTCTAACTTCTTCTAACCCTATTTCCAATCTTCTCTATTATGGAGTATCTCATTCTCCTTTTCTTAAAATTATTTGATAGCGTTATAGATTATCCGACTCAAATGATGACTTCTAAAAAAAACTTAAGAGACTTCCCAGAAACTTAAGAAGTTTAAGAAGCGATCCGAGGTACCAGAGTACGGGGTGTAACACTCGAAGGCCAAAAATCGATAGAACACTCTAATTGGAGCTCAACTAACGAATACTGACTCCAAAACAATTATCCTATATCAAGAATGGAAAGGGTTTGTCAAAATAAGTCTAATGATAATCATATTGCAAGGTTTTAGAATTGGGATCAAAATCATCCAAAAACTACTTCGAAAATGAAAAGGACGAATCTTGAATTTTATTGGAAAATCATGTTCTACCCATCAAGGGGAGTTCATGGTTGAAAAATCCATTAAAATTGATCAAGAATCGGACTAGAAATCATCAAATCATTTATTTTGAAATTGAAATGACAAAACCCCAAATATTCAGTTTTGGACTAGATTCACCGCACGTTCTAATCTTGAGATTTATACAACAACAACAATAACAAACCCAGTATAGTCCCACCATGTGGGGTCTGGGGAGGGTAGAGTGTACGCAGACCTAACCCCCACCTTAAAAGGTAGGGCGGCTATTTCTGAAAGACCCTCGGCTTAAGAGAGAAGAATAAGGGAGGAGAAACAAGAAAAACAAGACATAGGTCAGTAGAGTCAGGCATATAGCAAATAATATAAAAATATGAATAATGAGAGAGACAAAGTCAGGGTAGGAAAGATCGGGGATAAAGGAGCATTAACTACTAAAAATAAAATAGGATACCCAAAGTAAACTAGGCCAACTAATATAAACAGTAATCCCATGCAAAAATCATATGTTAATAAACAAATGAGCGCGACTATGGCTACTATGGAGAAAATATAGGCCACCTAGCCCACTATCTTAGTCTGAGTCCTCCATAGCCTCTTATCTAAGGTCATGTCCTCGGTGAGCTGCAACTGTGCCATATCATGTCTAATCACCTCTTTCCAATACTTCTTCGGACTCCCTTTGCCCCTCCTAAAACCGTCCATAGCCAACCTCTCGCATCTCCGCACTGGAACATCTGTGTCTCTCCTCTTCACATGCCCAAACCATCTCAGTCTCGCTTCCCGCATCTTGTCCACCACCGATGTCACTCCCACCTTGTCTCGGATATCTTCATTCCTAATTCTATCCATCCTAGTGTGCCCACACATCCACTATATTATTCGCATTTCCGCGACTTTTATCTTCTGAACATGAAGTTTTTTATTGGCCAACACTCCACTCCATACAATAGAGTCGGTCTAACCACCACTTTGTATAACTTGCCTTTGAGTTTTGGTGGCACTTTCTTGTCATACAGGACTCCGGAGGCGAGCCTCCATTTCATCCACCCTGCACCGATACGGTGTGAAACATCGTCGTCGATATCCCCATCTTCCTGTATAATAGACCCAAGGTACTTAAAGATTCTTTTCTTTTGAATGGCATGGGTACCAAGCCTCACGTCCCTGTCAGCCTCACGCGGCAAGCCACTGAAACTGCACTCCAAGTATTCTGTCTTGATCCTACTCAATTTAAATCCTTTAGACTCCAACGTCTATCTCCAGCCCTCCAGCTTGTCGTTAACTCCATTGTGAGTGTCGTCAATCAGGACTATATCATCCGCGAACAACATACACCAAGGCACCTCACCTTGTATTTGTCTTGTCAATTGATACATCACCAGGGCAAATAGAAATGGGCTAAGAGTCGATCCCTGGTGCAACCCCATCATAACAGGAAAGTGCTCTGAGTCCCCTCCTACCGTCCTTACCCTGGTCTTAGCTCCATCATACATGTCTTTAATCGCTCTAATGTATGCCATATGTATATATTTCGCCCCCAAGCATCTCCATAGGACCTCTCTTAAAACTTTGTCATAGGCCTTTTCTAGGTTAATGAATATCATGTGTAAGTCCCTTTTTCGCTCCTTATACTACTCTACCAATCTCCTTAAAATATGAATGGCTTCTATAGTCGAGCGCCCCGGCATGAATCCAAACTGGTTCTCTAAAATAGACACACTAATCCTCACCCTCATTTCTATCACCCTTTCCCACACTTTCATAGTGTGACTTAGCAGCTTGATACCTCTATTGTTGGTGCAGCTTTGAATGTCTCCCTTGTTCTTGTACACGGTAATGATTGTACTCCACCTCCATTCTTCTGGCATTTTTGATGTCCTAAAAATGACATTAAACAGCGCAGTCAGCCACTCCAATCCTACCCTACCTGCATTCTTCCAAAATTCCCCAGGGATCTCGTCAGGTCCGATCGCTTTTCCCCTGCTCATCCTACGAAAAACTTCCTTAATATCCTCAATCTTTATTCTCCTACAATACCTAAAGTCGTGACGCCTATCCAAGTGCTCCAAGTCTCCCAATACAAATTCTCTGTCCCCTCTTTCATTCAAGAGTTCGTGAAAGTATGACAGTCATCTCTGTCTAATGTGGGATTCCTGTACCAGTACTTGACCATCCTCGTCCTTGATGTACTTCACTTGATCCAAGTCGCGTACCTTCCTCTCTCTTGCCTTGGCAAGCTTAAATAGCTTCTTATCCCCTGCATTTTTCCTCTAGTTCTGCATAAAGGCGTTCAAAGGCTGCTGTTTTAGCTGCCGAAACTGCCATCTTTGCCTTCTTATTCGCCATCTTATACTTTTTCCTGTTCGTTCGCTTCTCTTAATCATCCTTGCTATCTACCAACTTTACATATGCCTGCTTCTTTGCTTCTACCTTTCCCTGGACTTCTCCATTCCACCACCAATCCCCTCGGTGCCCACTATGGCGGCCTCGTGAGACCCCCAGCACCTCTCTAGCTGTTTCCCTAATGCAGCTGGCCGTCCTATCTCAAATACTGCTCGCCTCCCCCTACTATCCCACGCCCCTATAGCCATCAACTTCTCCCCCATCTCTAGGGCACTAGACGGAGTCAAACGACCCCACCTAACCCTCGATCGGTCATCCATGACCCTCTTCTTCTTCTTCCTTCTTATCTCCAAGTCCATGACTAATAGTTTATGTTGGGTCGTAAGATTCTCACTTGGTATGACCTTGTAGTCCTTACAGAACTTTTATCATCTTTTCTAAGGAGCCAGAAGTCTATTTGCGTCGCCGCCCTCGAGCTACGAAAGGTTACCAAGTGCTCCTTCTTCTTTGGGAAACTCGAGTTGGCCACCCTTAAACCAAAAGCTTTTGTGAAATCCAGGAGTGAGGCTCCTCCACTATTCCTGCACCCAAAGCCAAATCCTCCATGCACCTCGTCATAGCCAGCCGAAACAGACCCAATGTGCCCATTGAAATCTCCTCCTATGAATAGCTTCTCAGTAAGCGGTATACTGACCACCACTTCGTCCAAGTCCTCCCAAAAGCACCTTTTTGTCTCCTCGTCCAACCCCACTTGCGGCGCATAGGCACTAATAATGTTCAAGGTGAGCCCTCCAACGACTAACTTAATCGTCATCATCCTATCATTGGTCCTCCAACGACTAACTTAAGATCCCTACTCCATTCTTAAACCTCGACTTGCCCGAAAACCAAAGTTTGTACCCATCTACCTCCTTAGCTTTAGGTCCTACCCATTTAGTCTCTTGGACGCAAGCTATATTAATCTTCCTCTTCTTAAGAATCTTAACTAACTCTATGGACTTTCCCGATAAGGTCCCAATAATCAGGTAATAGTATCCATACTATGTTGGAAAGAAACTAACAGCCAAAAGAGATCAAGATAGAAACGATAATCAGGTGAAAGCGTATTAAATTAATTTTACCGATTCCATCAACAAAAATGAGAAAGTGATAATAGTTTATGTAGATCTAAGGGAAGAGAGAATCATCATAAAAAGTTATTTGGGAGAGTTCATATACAGTTCGTTGGTTTTGGGCTTACCAAGCTAGGCATTTATTTTCATTTTTCTATAAAGGGATAAATTATACGTGTGTAAGTATCAATATTTATGTGAGAATGCCGTTAGACGAATGGGTAACGGGTACCGGATTAAGTGGAACAGAAAAGCATTGAGAAGTTTGTCATTTTGAAAGTTCATTGTAAGTTTGACTAGTAAGGCGAAGAATATTGAAATATATACAGAGCGTGTCTTAGTCGATTGGATCTAATATAGGTGAGCTAATTCCATATCTACAGTGCTCAATTAAATGCCTTCTGCTTGAAAAGTTGTATTGTTTGTGGATCTTTGAGGTGATTTCCACAACTTTGATTTAGTTCATAATGTGTTGTATTGTTAGGGATTACAAAATTTAGCCTTTGTCAAATAAAAATGTACTCATTATTTGATTTAAACTTGAAAGGACCGATGAAATATAGTTTTCCATTGATAAACACTCAAATCAAACTCGGACATCCTTTTGGGTGTATGGATATGACAACCAATCTAAATATGTGAAGATATATAGTAATCTACGAAAATTAAATTGTCTAAATCATTCTTATGGCGATGTGCCGACATTATTTTGTGAGAGAATAAATAGCACAATTTATAAGGCTCTGCCAGCAAAAGCGGTATAGTTTTGAATAAGAAAGACGTTTCAATATTATGATTTCACACATAATTAGATAATAAATATAAATCTTGATTTCATTGTTTAATATAATTCCGCTATTAAGAAAGTCATCTATTTTGCCTCGATATTTATTTTCTTATTTTTAATTTGAAGATGATGTGTATGTTATCTCTCGTAAGAAGTGGCAAAGGTTAGAATTGCTGAAAACATAAGGATAGTCGTAAAATATACAGGGAAAAGAGTGAGATGAGAAATGATTAGGCGCATTCTATATTCATTCGCACAAATAATAGTCCGTGTATTTTCGCTCAAAGGGAATCGCCTAATTTAAGGAGTGCCCTATACATGTTATTATGTTTGAATTAAGTGTGCTGCACATGTTATTTTGTCCGCAATATTTCATGGGTATTAGTTCCATACTAATCATGGTAACGATCTAGTTTAGTTTTTTATTAAAGTAAATAATTTTAGTAAAGTAGAGAAATGTGGAGAATATCGCGATGCAAGATTTTTATCAGTTTGACTATTAAATTAGACAATATTATTTAAACGTTGCAGTGTGTATCTTAACTGGATGTAATATAGGTGAGTGAATAGATCAAGGTAAATTGTACATAAACATGAGCATAAAGTAATTAGGTGAAAAATTACAACTTGTTAATAACGGCGAGCAATTTTACAAAAGCCTAATCCAATCTTCAAGTATGTTTTGAGTGATGAAAAGAACGCGTAGAAAAGTCAAAAAAGGAGGCACAACTACCTTGTCAAATTGTCAAAAGTCACAGCTATAGACAGCTGTTTTGTGTTGAAACATGATAACGCGTAGAAAAATATTAACGCGTAGAAAATTTTCACGCGTTTTCTTCTCCTATAAATAGATGGCCTCCTGCCCTCATTTACATCATCTCAGAAAGAGAAAGTAAGAATACAAAGAGAGTTATACACCAAGATAAATATTGTAGTCTTGAGTGTCCTCTTTAGTAGTTGTTCCTTTTACAAGAGAGAAGTGTTAATTGTTGTTTTCTCCTTGTATTTGAGAACAGTGTACTCCATATTTTATAGTGAGATCCTTCTATCCCGTGGTTTTTCCCTTCTATCAATTAGAGGGATTCTCACGTAAAATTCTCGTATCCAATTTATTTTCATTATTTTTAATCATATCAAATTTTAGTTGTGGTGCTTCCTCCCCCAAACAGTGGTATCAGAGCCCTCGGTTATTCTGTCTATTTTATGCGAAGATACTATCTGTGAATAGTAACATTTCGTGAATAGTAAAATTCGGTGAATAGTACTATTCACGTGAATAGTAAATTTCGGTGACGGTACAGTTTGTCACGATTGTTCGCAAAAATATTCAAAAATGATCTAGAAGGGTGTGAAGCAAATAACAATGTCGAGTACAATAAAGTTTGATGTTGAAAAGTTCAATGGGACTAATTTCTCATTGTGGAAAATGAAAATAAAAGCGATATTGAGAAAAGACAATTGCTTAGCTGCAATTGAAGGCAGGCCCACAGACTTTGTTGATGACAGCAAGTGAAACAACATAGACAGCAATACAGTTGCTGATCTACACTTGGCACTAGCTGATCAAGTGTTGTCTAGTGTAGCTGAAAAGCGAACGGCGAAGGAAATATGAGATACTCTTACAGGGTTGTATGAGGCCAAGTCTTTGCATAATAAAATCTTCTTAAAAAGAAGATTGTATACTCTTCAAATGGCAGAGTCCATGTCAATTATTGAACATATCAATACTTTGAATACTCTATTTTCGCAACTTACAACAATGGGTTGCAAAATAGAGGGGACTGAACGTGCAGAGCTTCTACTTCAAAGTCTGCCTGACTCGTATGATCAACTCATCATCAACCTAACGAACAATACTGACAGTCTAGTTTTCGATAAAATTGCAGCCGCTGTCTTGGAAGAAGAAAATCGGCGCAAAAATAAGAAAGACAGACAAACAAGTTTGCAGTAAGCTGAAGCTTTGATGATAGTGAAAGGAAGACCATCGGAATGTGGACCTAGTGGGAGTCACAATCATGGTAGATCTCAATCAAGAAGTAAGAAGAATATCAAGTGCTACAACTGTGGCAAGAAAGGGCACTTCAAGAAAGATTGTCGGTTCAAGAAGAAGAGTGAACACCCTGAGCCATCAAATGCTCAAGGGAATGTTGCATGTACCTCGGATGATGGCGATATTTTATGTAGTGAGGCAATATCAAATAATGAAGGCAGAAAATGTTTCGCTGATTTCTGGATCATGGACACAGGAGCAACATGGCACATGACGTCCCGGAGAGAATGGTTCCATTAATATAATCCTATCTTAGGAGGGTTTATGTTCATGGGAAATGATCATGCTTTGGATGTTATTGGTATTGGGTCTATTAAAATAAAAATGTATGATGGCACGGTACGCACTATCTAGGAGGTACGACATGTAAAAGACTTGAAGAAGAATCTATTGTCTTTAGGACAACTAGATGATAATAGATGTTCGTATAAGACTCATGGTGGAGTCATGAGAATATCCAAAGGAGCGCTTGTAGTGATGAAAGCAGAAAAACTTGCTGCAAATCTATATGTGCTTAAAGGTGAAACCCACCAAGAAGGAGAAGCATCAACCGCGTCAGCAAGTTCATTTGAAGAATCAACGATGATGTGGCATCGTAAACTTGGCCATATGTCGGAACGAGGTTTGAAGATTCTTACTGAGCAAAAACTTCTTCCAGGGCTCAAAAGGGTTTCACTACCCTTTTGTGAGCATTGTGTTACCAGTAAGCAAAATAGACTGAAGTTTAGCAGTTCCTCTGCTAAGAGCAAGGAAATACTAGATCTGGTTCACTCTGATGTCTGGCAAGCACCGGTGGAGTCTCTAGGAGGAGCGAAATATTTCGTGTCATTTATCGACAATTACTCCAGGAGAAGTTGGGTCTATCCAATCAAGAGGAAGGCAGATGTTTTTTCAGTTTTCAAAGAATTCAAAGCGCGGGTGGAACTTGAATCTGAGAAAAAGATCAAGTGTTTGAGGACAGATAATGGAGGAGAATACACTGGTGATGAATTTAATAACTTCTGTAAACAAGAAGGTATTAAACGATAGTTCACGGTGGCATATACTCCACAACAAAATGGAGTAGCATAGCGGATGAACAGAACCTTGTTGGAATGGACAAGAGCTATGTTGGCAACTGCAGGGTTGGAAAAACCATTCTGGGCAGAAGCAGTCAAAACCGTCTGTTATGTGATCAATCGCTCACCATCAACCACAATTGATCTGAAAACGCCAATGGAGATGTGGACAGGAAAACCAGTTGATTATTCTCGCTTACATATATTCGGAAGTCCTGCTTATGTTATGTACAACACCCAAGAAAAATCAAAGTTGGATCTAAACTCCAGGGAATGCATTTTCTTAGGGTATGCTAATGGAGTCAAGGGGTATCGCTTGTGGGATCCCACAGCCCGCAAGGTGGTAATCAGCAGGGATGTTGTATTTGTTGAAAACAAGATACAAGCAAAAGAAGGTAGCACTTCAAAAGAAAAATCAGAAACTACTACAGTTGAAGTTGAAGAAATAGAAGAAGTTCCAGTTTCTTCTGAAGCAGCACCAGAGCACGAAGAACAAGAGCTAGCTGAGATTGAAACTCCAGAAGTTTGACGGTCAACTAGGAAGAGAAGAGAACTAGCTTGGCACTCAGATTATTCTATGGAGAGTAATATTGCATACTGTCTACTAACAGAAGATGGAGAGCCTTCAACTTTTCACGAGGCTATGAAAGGCCAAGAATCATCTCTGTGGGTGGAAGCAATACAAGAAGAAATTGAAGCTCTCCATAAAAATAAAGCATGGGATCTTGTTCAATTACCACAAGGAAGGAAGGCCATTAGAAAAAAATGGGTCTACAAGATCAAACGCAATGGTAATGATCAAGTGGAGAAATATCGTGCAAGATTGGTGGTGAAAGGATTCGCTCAGAAAAAAGGTATCGACTTCAATGAGATATTTTCTCCGATGGTTCGACTCACAACAATTCGAGTGGTCCTGGCGATGTGTGCTACATTTGACTTGTACTTGGAGCAGTTAGATGTTAAAACTGCATTTCTTCATGGAGAACTTGAAGAAGAAATTTATATGCTCCAACCAGAAGGTTTTGAAGAACAGGGAAAAGAGAACTTGGTTTGCAGGTTGAACAAATCTCTATACGGTCTCAAACAGGCGCCGAGATGTTGGTATAAGAGATTTGATTCCTTCATTATAAGCCTTGGATACAACAGACATAGTTCAGATCCTTGTGTTTATTACAAGAGATTTGGTGATAAAGACTTTATTATTTTGCTGTTGTATATTGACGACATGTTGGTAGCAGGCCCCAACAAAGATCGTCTTACAAATTTAAAGGCACAGTTGGCTAGGGAGTTTGAAATGAAGGACATGGGACTAGCAAACAAGATTCTAGGGATGCAAATTCACCGAGACAGAAATAATAGGAAGATTTGGCTTTCTCAAAAGAACTACTTGAAGAAAATCTTGAGACGCTTCAAGATGCAAGACTGTAAGTCAATTTTTACCCCACTTCCTATTAATTTCAAGTTATCTTCAAGTATGAGTCCTAGCAATAAAGCAGAGAGGATGGAGATGTCTCGAGTACCGTATGCATCAGCAGTGGGAAGTTTAATGTTCGCCATGGTATGTACAAGACCTGACATTGCACAAGCAGTGGGAGTGATCAGTCGATACATGGCTAATCCTGGTAAAGAGCATTGGAATACTGTTAAGAGGATCCTAAGATACATCAAGGGTACCTCAGATGTTGCAATGTGTTATGGAGGATCAGACTTTAATGTTAAAGGTTGTGTTGATTCAGATTATGCAGGTGATTTTGATAAAAGCAAGTCCACCCAGGTTATGTGTTTACTCTTGCTGGAGGAGCTGTAAGCTGGGTTTCAAAACTGCAATCTATTGTGGCTACATCTACGACGGAAGCAGAATATGTAGCAGCTACACAAGCTAGCAAAGAGGCAATATGGATGCAGATGTTACTAGAGGAGCTCGGGCACAAATAAGAAAAGATTGCTCTATTTTGTGATAGTCAGAGCGCTTTGCATCTTGCAAAGAATCCAGCATTTCATTCAAGGACAAAGCACATACGAGTCCAGTATCACTTTGTTCATGAGAAGGTGGAAGAAGGTAGTGTGGATATTCAGAAAATTCACACTGATGACAACCTAGCAGATATGTTTACAAAGCCAATCAACAGTAACAAGTTTATATGGTGTCGATCTTCTATTGGCCTAGCAGAAACGTAACATTGCAGTAATTGGGTAGAAAGGATGGTATGAAGACTTAATTAATTCTCAATTAAATCTTCAAGTGGGAGAATGATGAAAAGAACGCGTAGAAAAGTCAAAAAAGAAGGCACAGCTACCTTGTCAAATTGTCAAAAGCCACAGCTATAGGCAGCTGTTTTGTGTTGAAACATGATAACGCATAGAAAAATATTAACACGTAGAAAATTTTCACGCGTTTTCTTCTCCTATAAATAGAGGGCCTCCTGCCCTCATTTACATCATCCCAAAAAGAGAGAGTAAGAATACAAAGAGAGTTATACACCAAGATAAATATTGTAGTCTTGAGTGTCCTCTTTAGTAGTTGTTCCTTTTACAAGAGAGAAGTGTTAATTGTTGTTTTCTCCTTGTATTTGAGAACAGTGAACTCCATATTTTATAGTGAGATCCTTCTACCCCGTGGTTTTTTCCTTCTATCAATTAGAGGGGTTTCCACGTAAAATTCTCGTGTCCAATTTATTTTCATTATTTTCATCATATCAAACTTTAGTTGTGGTGCTTCCTCCCCCAAACATTGAGGAAGAAGAAACACTAATAATGTGAAAAATTTGCGCACAAAGGAAAAAACGAATAACACATTATAGAAGAAGGTTTGATTAATGAAGCAGTATGTTTGGCTAAACGGATGTAATAAGGTATACCATTTTGGTTTTTGTAAATTTGTTCGTCTTTTGTAGTAGTTGGATGTTTGATGGGAAACTGTCATGGACGTTCATTTGTTTTTAGACAAAACAATGAGGAGTTGCATCTATTGCGGATCAGATGATTCGTGTTTGTTCAGAATGTGGGAGTTGGAAGCGATGACTCTTCGCGTATTAGGAATTTGGAGAGCTATATATATATATATATATATATATATATATATATATATATATATATATATAAAGAATGAATTAATATTTATATCTCGTTCAAATATTCAGTAGTACCACTCTTTCCTATTGAAATACTGTAATTAATTAGGGGTGTACAGATCAAATCGTTAAGCCAAACTGAATAGATGAACCAAATTAAATCGAAGAAAAAAGGCGACTTATGATTTGATTTGGTATTAACACAAAAAAGTCATATATATATATATATATATATATATATATATATATATATATTTATTTTGTATTCAGTTTGACTGTATCCTTTAATTTTATAAATTTACTATATTGAACATTGATATTTCAATAAAAGTATTTGTATTGTTCTGAATTTTATAGTCTTTTTGAAAATTCCTATTAAGTTATTAACATTTTAAAGTTATATTCTATCACATGGGTAAGTGAAAAAATATTTGATCTCTTTTTCAATTATTGTGTAATTATAAGAAAATCGAAAAATCAAAAATATCGAAAGAATCGACTAAAATTTAAACTGAAAAAATTAAATTTATGTTTATTTGATTTGATTTGATTTATAGATTTAATAAATCAACATAATTGATTTAGTTATTTTTAATGAAAAATCAAACCAAACCGACATATGTACATCGCTACACCAAACAATAGATGTCTGACATATATTTGTAATATACTTATACCAGTTAATCATATGATTAATCAATGCATATGTTTATTACATCAAATCACTTAATCATAGTAAGTTGAGTTGGTTGTGTAAAAACCCATTGTGGATAAGTATTGTTATTTCTTGAATTTACTAGTAAATTTCATCTAGACAATTAAACTATGATTTGTTTTAATTGAGCATTTGATAGAGTGTTTTTTATTAGACACTTTCAGTTAAAATTTTGAAAGAAAAAAAAACTTTTGCTCGTATTCTCAAGTCATATTGCATAAATTAGTTAACCATTTATTATAATATGTCATATTTTTTAATTATATTCATTAGCTTCAGGCTTGTTCCAATTGAGGTTGATGTGTATAATTGAAGAAGATGATATATTTCTTATGAATAACCTAATTACCTAAATAATGTTTGAGCATACACATACAAAAAATATATTTAAAATTTGAATTAAAAGTGTCTAATTGAAATACAATGTCATGTATTCAGGTGTTTAATTAAAATAAACCATTATTCAAATGTCTAAATAAATTTATTACTAGCAAATTTAAGGAATCACGTATGCATCCTATTTAATTTTCTATATAAAAAAAGGAAATGATCCGTGTTGATGATGATCAAGATAGAACAGAGCTTAATTATGGGCATACACTAAATTAAGTTACCCTCAGGCCTCAGCCTCATAGGTCCCCCACCTCTATTCCCTCCCAAATCTATTAACCCCATAATTGCATGTCACCATAAATACTTTTTTTTTTACTTCTTGTGATATTTTAATTTGATTTAAGTATATATACGTTGGAGAAGACAAACAAAATATATAAAGATCCTAGGTTGGTGTTGTAAAAAGTAGTAGCTGGTACTAGAAAAGGTTGGATTGACATG
Source organism: Solanum dulcamara (assembly GCF_947179165.1). Classification (NCBI taxonomy): domain Eukaryota; kingdom Viridiplantae; phylum Streptophyta; class Magnoliopsida; order Solanales; family Solanaceae; genus Solanum; species Solanum dulcamara. Next base: position 12,744,435 of record NC_077246.1, read on the forward strand.
CATGCAAATTTCATTGTCAATATAGACAAAAAAAAATTAATGGAAAAAGCAGGAGACAACGCACTGAAGAACCGAATCAATAATGTATATGTATATAAGAGGCATAATACATGAACACGTGTTTTAATTTGGTCCCAGCTGACATATATATCTTCTAATTTTGGTTGTGCACAAGTAGATACTTAAATTTGTATATATTTGAACAAGTAGACATATATATCTTACCGGATATAATACACATAAAACGTCACGTAAGACATGAATTGCCACCTAGAACTGCATGTAGGTGGCATATATCTAGTTGTTTAATTTTATACAAGTTTAAGCGTCTATTTATACATACCCAAAATTAAAGGACATAGATATTAGCCAAGATCAAATTAAATAGCATATTTATGTATCATACAAAAATAAGAGGTCCTTCAATTTCCTCCTCTCAATAATTTTCAAAACATTATTCCTTTTTTGTCTACCAAATGAAACTTTGTCCAACAGTGTTTTTTCAACCAAGCATTATTCATAACGACAAGTGAAGAAAAGTTAAAAAGTCTCTCTCTCATGATCATTCTGATCAAAAGGAGGACAATAATAGAAGACTGTGGACTTAACCAAATCACCACTAATTACTCATCATATTGTGCTAATTAAAGGATGGTAATTGCCAAAAAAAAATAGAGATTAAGACTTGGAATTGAAACATATTTACAATTAAATGAATTTAACCTTTAAATTTTTAATATTGAATATATCGATCGTCAAAATATTAAGTTGAGTAGAACCAGTGGCCTAACTGATTATCAAAGATTCAAGTGCATTGAACTAAGACTTGGAATATGAACAGGCTCTTCCTGTTCACCTAACTTATGAGAAATGATTAAACAAAAAAAATGGAAAGTATGATTATGTCCCCTTGCAACTTGTATATATGTCTCTTCTAATTTTAGCATCATATATGTTTATGTATCCAAATATCTTCATGTTCCAACAAGAAACATAATAATAATGCTAATAAGAGCTTTCTTTTTATCTTTTTCATCAAAAGCTGCAACAAAGAAAAAATAAAAACTTTTTCAATGAGAGACATGCATACAGTGTGTGGCTGCTGTATGTGGTTCTAAATAATAGTCATATCATTTTCAACTTCCTTTTTTTTTATTTGGACAACCTTTTCTCTTTTTGTAATGTCCTATTTCTTATTAGCTTTACGGTTAGTTTCACGTATTATCATCAAATTTTACTAATATCTTCTAATTGTATATAAAGTAACAAAATTCTTTTTGTTATAATGGGTAAAGTTCAATTATTTTAATACGACAAATAAGTGATTTTGTGACTCTACTATTATAGTGGATAAAATTCGATTATTTTAATATAATTAAAAAAAATCATAACTTTATTATTATAATAATTAAATCATTCATTCGTAGTAGAATTTTATATATTATTAATTTGTAAATATGCTAAATTAATAATCAAATCAATAAAATATTTGATCGGTAAGTGATTAATTGATTAGCAATTCTTGATAAGAAAATGTTTTCCAGGGACTAATGACCAACCTACGATCCTCTAAATATTTTTCCTTTCCCTTCTTGTTTTATTTTGTTAATATGCACCTTTTAAAATAAGGGAGCATTATACAAATCTCATAATGTTAAAGCAAATTTAATTATCTTCGACATCCATATTAACATGTCTTACCACAACAAAAAAATTAATGCAAAACAATTTTAGCATTAATCTGAACTAAGCCCCTTCCTTAATTTTACTTTCAGTTTAATTGAAGCGATATAAAAATACTTAGGTACTACTGGATGTATGTTACATAATATGATAGATTTCACTTGTCTTTATCCAGAGAGATAACAATGTAACTATTAATTGGGTAGAAAATCTCAGATATCTTATGATTATAAAAAAATAAAAAAATAAAAAATTAATAATAATATATATATATATAACAAACTCCAATATATTATAGAAAATTTACCTTTTGTCTAATTAAATTATTTAAAAGTGGCTTTAGAATTAGAAACCTTATTCATATACTTCTAATTTTAAAGCCACTTTTTATTAGACAAAATGATAATAAATCTGATAAAACCTTATTAGACTATCGATAAAACTATTAAATAACTAAAAAAAAATTCAACCGATAGGCTAATATAAAAATACAAAATCATTTGAGTATACTAATAAAACCAATAATATTACAATTTAATTCGATTTATCGATTAGGTCGAAACTTACACACCTATTATTCGTAGGCACAAAATACTTGGCTCTAAGAGCTGGGGCAAAGGCATTCATGGCTTATGTCTTTGATTTATCAGGCAAAATGAAATTCTGAGCCATGTCATGTAGTCTTGCATATGCTATAATTATTAATTTTAGTTAGCCACCTTCTTCTAGGCAGACTAATAGATTTTTCTCTATTGACCTATTTTATAGGCACAGGTTCAACGAAAACATTGCTTAAAATTGAAGAATGACGACTTGGTCATGAAGCTTCTTAATGGCTAAATTAAAGCATCATAGACTCTTCTTTTATCATCATATTCATCATATCATATCATCATATCATAATAAAAATAGAAAGATTTAAAGTGCAAAGTTGAATTACTATTTTACTTATATACTAAATATAATATCTAATTAATTAAATATTAAATAATATCATCATATATTATATTAAATACTAAAAATGAAAAGGTGCTAATTCAAAAGTTGAATCAGCTTTTACATACAGTTAAATGAGAAAGACATTACAAATATGATAACGAAAAGATTATGATTTCAAGATCCTTCATTTCTAAAAATTAAATTTTAAAACTCTTATCTTTTCAATTTCTCATATTGAATGAAGGAAAAAGTTGGTCTTGATAAATTAAGACATTGTACGATATCAGATAAATCATAAGAAGCATAATGAACAGTATCATTCAATTTTTTATTTTAAAGTTTCTTTTTTTATTTGATTCCTTCTTCATCTATGCATTACCACGTTTAATTGTATTTATGTTTATCATTTTTATCCTCTCTCAAATTTGATGGCCTCAACATAATTACACGTGGTAAGTTCGATGATTCATTATATTTTTTGTTAAAAATCCCTTATTTCTTTGCAATAAATTTTTTTAAATTGCACAATATCAATTTTTGAACTTTTAAAACTTGTTAATTGTGTGAAAGATGTGATGAATACATTATTATTTGGGAAACGTGCAACGCACGTTCCCACTAGTATTTTTTTTCTTCTTAAATGTGATTGTTATTTGTTTGTGTTGTTTGTTGTATATGCCAATTATTTGAGTTGATTCCAATAGCGGACTATATATTCAGTCTATTGAATTTCAGTATGTGTGAGGGCCCATATGGTTTCGATCTAATGGATTACCTAGTATCCACAAAGGCCAGTAGATTGGAATGATTGATCGTGGTTACATCTTTTTTTATTCTTTAGATTTTTTTAAGTTATCATCGTGTTGCTTCCCTAGACATTTTTATTACAACGCTTCAAATATTCCTTTTTAAGTTATTATTGTGTTGCTCCCCTAGAATTTTCTATTTCAACTCTTCAAATATCCCTTGATAAAATTTTATGAATATTGGATTGGATTTTTCATTGTATAACTTTCTAGACTTTCGTTGTTGAGAGATTTTCATTTATCCATGGTATGAGACTTTGAGACTTAATTGCTTTATTTATCTCTCTTAGTATGACTTTGATGCTTCACTAAATCTTGGTGAGCACTGTTTTGTTGGGTGTCATGTCGCAGTTTATAAATTTGGATCGTGACAAATTTAATATTATAATCTTAGATTGGATGTCATGTGAGTCAAGAAACAGTGCATCGATAGAATCTTACTTATGAATATGTTGTCGGTCACATATATAAATAGGAGGCTAAAGTGGCCTTTGAAAAAGTTTTCCTTTCTTCTTTCATTCTGGAGTTGAAACTCAACTACTACCCCCTGGTATTGAAGGATTGACACAAATGTTGCTAAGCTTAACCCAAATGAGATTTGAGAGGAGAGACAGAAATGGATGTCTTCATTAATTAGATATGTTATCGGTGGTAACCCTACATTCAAGGAGATGATGAAGTTTGTATACGGTTGTTACCACTCAAACTATCCCTATATGGGAAATCGGATTCGAAAAGGCTCTAAACAAGCCACTTGACATAAGCATGACACTAAGATAATCAAATATAAATAAATAAATCGACAAGCGGAATATAAGTCTCAATGAAAATCTTAAATATAAAGAAAATATGAGAATCAAAGACCGTAAGTGAAAATACTATGTCTGACAATAAGCCTCTATCATAGATGAGATGCTAGAACATGTCTCTAGCTAAATTGAAAGTATAAAACTAAAGGTAAAGTCTATGAAAGTCATATGAGTCATGGCCTCGAAGCATGAGGCTTCACCAATCAATAGTCAAGCTGATAGGATCCAATACTAACTGCGGTCCGAATGATGTGCGTTAAAACCTATATTATGAGACAATATAGACAATTGTATGCGGTCAGTACTATGGAATGTACTGAGTATGGAGAATGTGCAATGCAAAATGTGAAACATGATAATACAATGACCAAGCTAAAACATGACATAAATTCCTCAAAACATCTTTTAAAACATGATACATGATCAATACCATAAGAAAATCATAATCATAACATCATGTAAGTGAGAGATACCGTTAACCGACATAAACCATGTGAGCTATAACATGTAGTATGGTGTCTTGCTCCCACACAGAAAAAAGATTATCCTACTTTCCAAGGTAAGGACCATGAAACATGAGCTAATGTGGATCCACTAAGCTTAAGCTGGTTGTCCTAATGTCCTACGGGGCACACAGTTTTGGGATAAGGGGATTACTTCTAAAGAACTCCTCCTTAACCAATGGATGAGCCTTCATCCCAAAGTCCACTCGGTGCTAAGTAAACTCTCAAAGAAATATCATACCTAAAATATCATAGTTTTTGAAATGATAAGAATCTAGTAATACCAAGTTCATCATAAAATACTTAAATCATAAGAATAACTCCTTCAACACAGCATGATTCATAACATGATCAAATCATAAGAGATACTTGATCGAAAGCATCTAGATCATGATAAGCTTTTCATAGAAAAATCACACTTCAATCGAAAGTGGCTAAATCATGAAAATACTTCAATCCGAAGAAACCTTATTTTCATAGAAAAATCATATTGATACTTCATTCAAAATAATACTTAAATCATAGTTTCTTCAATTCATGATGCATGCTTAAAGTCTCAAAACTTGATTTCAAAATAAACATACAAATATAACATGGGTTCATGTAAACATCCTTGAGAACACATAATTAAAATCAAATCATGCATAGTAAGATCAATAGGAATAAATAAAATAATAATTGATTGAACCCATAGCATAATCATAGAAACACCAGATTTTTTTGGAAGAAATCATCAAGAGAATTGAATTTTTTTTGGGACTCCATGAATGAAAAGGAATCCATTGATGAAATTCCCACATACCCCAATAAATTCTAGCCTTGGAATTGGAAGAGGACACTTGAAGCTTGAAGAACCCTAATCCAACTTGAGAGATTCCTTGAAGAAGAAGACTTGAGATCTTTTGGGGTTTTGAGTGAATAAGAGGGAATGGGAACAATTTGAAGGGTAAAGGTAGTTATAGGACTTAGGAATACTCTAGAAATGACATTGTTTAGGAATTAAAATGATAGAAAAAGATCCAAATACCTTTTGTTAAAAATTGTTGGCAGAGACTCTATGGACCCACATATGATCCATAGGTCTTCCTATGGAGCATACTGTTGGTCAATAGGTTGAGATACTAAGGTTTAGAAGTCGATTCAAGTTCCATGAGCCACTCCTACGGTCGGCAGATCACTTCTATAGGTCGTAGGCCCTCTCGTCCTATCAATCTTTGTTTCTCAACTCTCTGATCAAGTCTATTGCTCGAGGACCTTATATAGACTGTACAAACGTCCATAAATTTTGACTTAAAATTCTAAATTTCTGATCCAAGAACCACAAACTCTTCTATGACCCGTATCTCCTTCCACGTTACTATCACGCCCTGAGTCTACATCCTAGGCGTGATCGACACTCAGAAATTATTGTTGGTTCTCAAGTGAATCTTTGGCCTAGCTAACCACTTAGCGTAAGACTCAACTCATGATAAAACTAACTCAAATAGGCATTTAATTTAAACTACTTTGAAAGCAAACTCATGCATCTTAAAATATTGTTTAAAATATAACTCTAAAAGATGAACTCTAAACTCTATCTTTGTCTAGCCTATGAAGCATCTACACTAACTCTAGATAAGTATCGAGACAGGTGCACGACTACCTCAAGGACTAATAAGTAAAGATTGAATGAAACTAAAAGAGTTCCTCCGAATGCAAGGAGGTCTCGCCAAAAGCTAGAAGGAAATTGATCTTTAATGATGCGCCTGTTAAGGATTTCTATCATTTGTATCTGCATCATAAAATAATGCAATATCAAATGAAATCACTACATGGAATGTACGGTATGAAAAATAGCTGAAAGAAACTTACTCAAGAATACTCAAATAACTCAATAGGATGAATACTCAAATAATTAAACTCAATAAAGTGTGAAATATATGGATAAGTTAATGCTTTACAAAATATTGATAAATAATACAACTCAGTATAAAATAATATTTTACTCTTTGGGGAGTTTTGCTAACCGACAATCATCACTGTGAGCATAATAATGATACAACGAACTGTTGTCGTTGCACCAATAGTCCAATACCTTGCCAGGGTAAGAGACACAACTCATCTCATGAATTCAATAAAGTTCGTATTACGAACTGAAGTGAGGAGTCGCCCGAACCAATTGTACGATCTTATCCTACATTAATTACATAGTTTATGGGGTTTGACTTGTTTTAAACTTTTACCAAAATCAGTGCTCAATACTACTCCAAAATATATAATTATGCTCATGAACTCAAGTGAGTGTAAGTACTCAAATATTATCCAATTAGTTTCATTGGACTTTATTCAATTTAACTCAACTCATCTCAATTCATAACTTCTCTTTAAAATAGTTTTACTCCTCAACTCAGTGAATACATTTGAAACATAGCTTTGGTTTCTCAACTCAATCTCAAAATAAATGCATAAACTCTAACTCATTAGACTTGATCATGCTCAAAATTAGTGAATGAAACACCTCGACTAAAATGTTATAAATTATACTCAAAACTCTTTCCTCAATCAAGATATAAATTAATATCATTCTTAAATCTCAAAACAATGTATGGAATTAAACAATGAAAATACTCAACTAGGGTTCATGTGAATATAAATATAAATGATAAATTTAATAACTTGAACTCATAAGAATAATCTCAATATCAATAAATGTATATGGAACTCAACGAAAGATTTCATAATTAAATCAAAAGCTCAATATAACGGTATTGAAACTCGAACTCAGCTCATATTGATTGAACGAATATATGGTGCACGAGGTCGAACTTAATCCAACGTTGTGATTAGCCTTACATATCTAAAAGGTTGATAATCTACAGAAACTCAAAGAACTTGGTTGAAACACTTGAACCCTAGTTTTTCTCCTCTCCAATCCTTGCTCTCAAAATATTTTTATTGTTAATGAGGAAAAAGCATCATTGGTTACTGATAAGGGACCTAAATTAGTCATAAAATATTAGAGTTTTGGTTTAGGAAAGATGGAAATAGACAATTTTACCCCTTAAAATTGACTATGGGCCGCTACTGGTCGTCCTACGGACCGTAAAAGACCAATCATAAGACCAAGGTACAAAATTTAGACTTCATTGGTCTTTTAAGCATTGGGCGTATGGACCCTTTCTAAAAATCGTAGACCCTATGACATGACTCATAGATCCCACTCGTAGAACTCAATAGTAGACTTGCGCTTAGGGGATACGACCATCCTACGGTTCATAGGAATTATTATGGGTCATAGGATCCAGTCGTGAAACCTTGGTGCACATTCCAGTAGATTTTGTAATAAGAAATAGATCCTACAAGGTGACCCAGTGGGTCGTAAGTCATTTGATGGGTCGTGGAAAGGCTCGTAGGATCTAGGTTTTTGAGTGGGTATTAGGACCTCTTCTATGGACGCTTTCTATGACCCATAGAAACTTCTAGAGGCCATAGAAGCCACTCGTAGAAGAGTCCCAACTCTTAAAATTTTCACTAATTGTTGATGGGGTCTATAAGTTATCCCTACAACTCATAGAACCATCTACGGGTCGTAGGGCGCACTCGTGCCCCTACTAGATAGTGACTTTTCACAATTTTCCCTAGGCTCTTCGGACTGATCTATAGATTATTGCGGAGTTTTACAATATCTCCCCCTTGGGATCATTCGTCTTCGAATGATGACCAAGCTAAGATTTTACTCAAGGCACGAATGCAATACAAGAACTCAAAGACTCAAGAATAACTACTCAAATACTCAAAAAAGGTACTAACTATGAGATAGGGAATAGTATTACTTTCAACATTGGCACTAGGAGAAACGAGTAGGTATGGGTACTTTGCTTTCATATCCTCTTCAGCTTCCCATGTAGCCTCTTTCAAAAATTGATTTCTCCACAAAACTTTGACTGAAGAGACTTCTTTGGTTCTTAACTTGCAAACTTGATGATCAAGAATTTTAATAGGAATATTCTCATAGGACAAGTATATTTCATACCAATAATATTTTCTATAGGAAAAATAAGTGAAGTATCTCCCAAAAACTTATTAAACATCGAAATGTGAAATACTGGATGAACGGCCACTAACTCTGACAGTAGCTCTAACTCATAAGCTACATTGACAACACTCTTAGTAATATGGTAAGGACCAATGAAACAGGGGCTAAGCTTCCCTTTTTCATGGGTGAAACTTTCAAATAGACCCAATCATTCACCTCAAATTCTAGGTCTCTTCTCCTAACATTAGTGTAGGAGCAGTTTTCAACTTCGCTTGAATGATTTCCCCCTTCTTCATAGCTTTATGAAACAAGTATGACCCTATCAACTCAGCTTCGCCAACCTTGAACCAACCAATCGGTAATCTACACATCCTCCAACAAAGAGCATTATAAGGGGCCATTTAAATACTCGAATGAAAAATATTTTTGTAAGTAAACTCAATAAGAAGCATGTGGTCATCCTAATTACCTTTTAAATTAATGACATAAGCTCTCAACATGTCCTCAAGAGTCTAGATCATTCAGCTCTCAATATTTCCTCAAGAGTATGGATCGTACGCTCTGTTTTACTATTTGTCTGAGGATGAAAAGTGGTACTAAGATTTACTTTTGAACCCAAACTTCTCTTAAATGAATTCCAAAATTGAGCAGTGAATTGAGTACATCTATCTGAGATGATTGAAAAAGGAACTCCATGAAGTCGGGTTGTCTCCTGAATGTACATTATGGCATAATCCTCAGCCAAATTTATAGTCTTAACGGGCAAGAAGTGGACTGATTTGGTCATCCTATCCATAATCACCCAAATCGAGTCATATTGTCTGCAGAATCGCGGTAAACCTGTAATGAAGACTATAATGATCATCTCTCATTTCCACTCTGGCAACTCTATATTCTGAGCTATACCACAAGGCCGTTGATACTCAACCTTGACTTGTTGACAGTTCGGGTACTTAGAAACAAAGTATGTTATATCTCTCTGCATGTCATTCCACCAATAGACTTCTCTCAAGTCATGGTAAAATTTGTTGGAACCCGAATGAATAATTATCTGGAGTTATGGGCTTTAGTAACCAGCCAAATCTAAGAAACTTCTTATGTCTGTCGGGAATGTGGGTCTGAGCCAATTCTTAGAAACATCAATTTTCTTTGAATCTACTCAGATACCATCACCAGAAATAATGTGGCCTAGGAATGCCACAGATGTAAGCCAAAAATCTCACTTGGAAAACTTAGCATACAACTCCCTATCCTTGAGAGTTTGGAGAACAATTCTGAGATGGTTGGCATGCTCCTCCTCATTTCTAGAGTAGATCAGAATGTTGTCAATGACCACAATAAAAAACATATCTAGAAATGGATTGAACACTTTATTCATGAGGTCGACGAATACTGCAGAAGTGTTAGTCAAACTAAAAGACATAACTAGGAACTCATAATGACCATAGCAAGTTCTGAAATTTATTTTCAAGAAGTCACTTTCTCTCACTCTCAACTGATGATAGCCTAATCCGAGGTCTATCATAGAGAAACAAATGGTACCCGTAAGTTGATCGAACAGGTCATCGATTCTTGAAAGAGGTTACTTATTCTTTATGGTAACCTTGTTCAACTAGCAGTAGTCAATGCACATTCTCAGGAAACCATATTTTTTCGCACGAATAGGACATTAGCCCTCCAAGATGAGACACAAGATCTAATGAATTCCTTATCTAAAAGATCTTTCAACTTCTCCTTTAACTCGATTGTGGTCTATTGGACTATCCTTCCACTCAATAACTGGATTATTTGAAAAATAAAACTTGACAACTCGGGTTCTACAATCAATTGAGGCATAACAAGAATATATCCAATCCATGCCGAGAAAGACATAAAATCTACCATGTCAAACTCAACTAGGTCTGCTGAAGTATCTGTATGACAAATAGAAACTATAAAACCTCGATAGACTTTGTTACCTAGGATAGACTCACCAACATGAGTAGAAACATAGAAAGGCTCTAATAGGAGTGAATTCCAAACTTAAAAACCACATAAGGAGTCACCAAAGACAAAGTTGCTCTCAAATCAAGTAAAGCATAAATATCATAAGAAAGGACTCGAAGCATACCAGTGACAATATCTAGCAAGTTCTTCTGGTCTTGAAGACTAGCCATAGCATATAGATGGTTTGAAACTCCGCCTGCTTCCGAATTAGTACCTCTCTGGTAACCTCTACCTGGTGGTGCTGCTAAAGAAGATTGGTCCTTGTTGCCCTCATTACCCTGCCTGTCTGATGGGCAGTCTCTCATAAATGACCCATCAGACCACACTTTTAGCAGCCAAAATGCCATCACGACATTCTCTCAAATGCTTACGTGAAGAACCTTGAGCCACACTTCCTTGAGAATGAGAGGCTTGAGGTGTGAAGTTTTTCTAACTATGAAATCTTTCATTATTTTTGTAGTTCATTGCAGGTGCATAGGCTGATGAAGGTGCATAACTATAACATCTTTTCTGAAAGAAAGAACGGTTTCTATTACCACTCTTCTGGTGGTTAATCTCATTACCTATAGACTTTGCCTTTTTATGTTAGTGCTCCTCCGTATCTTTATTTTTTTTCTCCTCAACCTATTGAGCATACACCATAATTCTGGAGGTGTCCATATCTTAAATCAACAATGAGGCTGACACTCCTTCTTCATTTATTTACCCTAGCCAGAGACAAACGTCCTTATCTTTGCTTTCACCTCAGGGGTCATCTCTAGAGAAAACATGGACAGCTGGATGAACTTAAGGCTCTACTATTTCACACTCAACCCCTCTTACATTAGGTTCACAAATTCCTTAAATTTTTCTTCCCTCGGCTCTTAGGGAAAGAAGTTGTTTAGGAATGTACTCTCGAACTCATCCCAAACAGCACACTCAGCATCCTTACCACGACTCTACCAAATATTCGCAACATCTTTGAGTTGATAAGAAACAAGCTCAACTCCTTATATCTCAGTCGCATGCATAGTTTTCAGAATCTTCCACATCTCATATATGAAGTTCTGGGGATCCTCCTCAACTCTGGATCTGGTGAAAGTTGGTGGGTTCATCCTCATAAAGTTTATAATTCTGGTAATAGTATATAACTCTTGAGAATTCGAATTAGGGATTGAAGTGCTTTGATGACTTGACTAAGCAATCATTAATTGGGTGAGAATGGAAATTGCCCCTCTAAACTCGGCCTCAGAAATCATTATTGGCTGAGCAGTCTATAAATCCTCTTGAGTACGATTCTCATTCTCAGGCTTGGTTTCTCAGTTTTGGTTTCTGGTGTGCATTCTAGATGGTGGTGGAATCACATTATCGATGATGCTCCTCTGACTGAGAGTGTGTTTTGAAGGTATGATCTGAAAAGGTGAAACGCATGAATTAGAATGAGATTTTATAAAGTCAAACTCTATCACACGAACTTAGAGTATGAAAGAAATGAAACAATTTCTAAAGTCTTGAAGCCTCCCCATTATAGATATGGCGTGGTTTACACCAATAAGAAGAACTCTACTAGAGTCGGCTTCATAGACATTTTGGACTCTTGAACCTTATGCTTAGATAAAAAGTTTTTCACGCCGCTAGTCTACACCCTAGGCATGGCCGGCACTCAGAAACCACTGATGGTTCCCAAGAAAAACCTTTGCCTGGCTAACTACTCAGAGGAAGATTCAACTCATAGCAAAACTAACTCAGATGGGCATTTAATTTAAAATCCTTTGAAAGTAAACTCATTCATCTCAAAATAAATCTCTGAGCGTATATTAAAATAATATTTAAAATATAACTCTAAAAGATGAATAATGAACTCTAAACTTTGTCTGTGCCTAGTTTATGAATCCTCTACACTGACTCTAGATAGGTAACGGGACAAGACCATGAATACCTTAAATAATAATAAGTAAAGACTAAACGAATCTAAAAGATTTCCTCTAAATACTAGGAGGTCTCACAAAAAAACTGGAAGGAAACCAATCTTCAACGATGAGCCTGTTGAGGATCTTTATTACATGTATCTGCATCATAAAATGATGCAGTGCTGAATGGTGCAGTACATGAAATGTACCATATGTAAAATAGCTGAAATGAACTTACTCAAGAATACTCAAATAACTAAATGGGATGAATACTCAAATAAGTTAACTCAATAAAGTGTGCGGTATATGAATAATTCAATGCTTTACAAACTACAGATAAATATTACAAATCAATATAAAATAATATTTTGCTCTTTGGGAGGTTTCTTTAATCGACAATCATCACTATGAGCATCTTGATAATACAATTAACTATTGTCATTGCCATAGCAGTCCAATATCTTGCCAGGATAGACGCAACTTATCTCATGGATCCAATAAAGTCCGTATAAAGGACTGAAGTGAAGATTCGTCCAAAGCAACGGTATAATCCTATCCAATACTAGCTACGTAATTTATGTGGTTTAAGTTATTCTAAACTCTTACCCATATCTTTGCTCAATACTACTCTCAAAATATATAATTATGCTCATGAACTCAGGTGAGTGTAAGTAAAATAATATCTCATTAGTCTCATTGGACTTTACTCAATTTAACTCAACTCACAACTTCTCTTTAAAATAGTTTTACTCCTTAACTCAGTAAATGCATTTAAAACATAGCTTTGGCTTCTCAACTCAATCTCAAAATAAATGCATAAACTCTAAATCATTAGACTTGATCATGCTCAAAATTAGTGAATGAAAGAGCTCGACTCAAATGTTATGAATTATACTCAAAACTCCCTCCTCAATCAAGATGTGAAATCAAATAATGCAAATACTCAACTAGGGTTCATGTGAATATAAACATGAATGAAAAATTTAAGAACTTGAACTCATAAGAATAATTTCAATATCAATAAATGTATAGAGAAATCAACGAAAGATTTCATTATTAAGTCAAAAGCTTAATATGACGGGGTTGAAACTCAAACTCAACTCATACTAACTGGATGCATATGTGAGAAATGAGGATGAACTCAGTCCAACATTGTGATTAGGCTTACATACCTGGAAGATCGATAATCTAGCGGAACTCAAAGAACTTGGTTGAAACGCTTAAACCTTAGCTTTTCTCCTCTCCAACCCTTGTTGTCAAAATATTTTAAGTGTTAATAAGGGGAAAACATCATTGGGCACTAATAAGGGACATAAATTAGTCCCAAAATGTTAGGGTTTTGATTTAAAAAAGGTGAAAAAAGATAATTTTACCCCTCACTTAAAAATAATTATGGGTGACGGGTCCTTCTATGGACCGTAGAGTCTTCTACGGACTTTAGAAGACCAATCGTAGGACCAAAGTCCAAAATTTGGACTTCACTAGTCTTTGAAGCATTAGGTCTGCGGACCCTTTCTATGGGACGTAGACCTTATGATGGCTCATGGAACTCAAATGGGTGGACTTGGGTTTGGGGTCTATAGGCTATCCTATGGTCCATAGGAATTATTATGGATACTAATACCAGTCATGGGACCTTTGTGCATATTTTAGTAGCTACTGGAATATGACATCGAGTCTCCTAGATGACCCTATGGGTCATAATTCATTTGACGGGTCATGGAAAGGCTCATAGGATCTGGGTCTTTGATTAGGTATTAGGTCCTCTTCTATCGACACTTCTTACGATCCGTAGAAACTTCTATGGGACGTAGAAGCCACTCGTAGAAGAGACCCAACTCTTAAAATTTTCACTAAGTATTGATGGGGTCTATGAGTCATCCCTACGATTGTAGAATCATCTACGGGTCGTAAGGCGCACTCGTGACTCTACTGGATAGTGACTTTTCATAATTTTCTATGGGCTCTTCGGACTAATCTAAGTTAGATTATTGCGGGGTGTTAAGAATAAGTCTTCTGGGCTCGTACAAAATCTTCTGAGACTTATATTATTTGCAAATTTTCAACCATCAATCCCCATTGGTTCCTAAAACCCATACGACCTTCTCTAATTCTAATTCATATAAAGGGATCGTGGAACCAGTGCACCAGCAATTTTCTGCACTTATCTTTTTCAAATCACCTTTCCAACTTTTGAGGTATTACAATATCTCTCCCTTGGGAACATTCATCTTCAAGTAGGACTCAAGCTAGCATGAATAGAGTAGGGAAAAAAATTTAATAATCAAACATGAATGCAAATCACATCAAAATTCATAAAATCAAAGAGTAATCGACCCCAATCTAAAATATGACTTTAAAACTTATTTCATGAACATGCATGTATATGGAGACATGAGAATAGCTGAAACATATAAATCTGAAAGAGTAAGCATGAAGAACTAATACCTCGAGCTGAAACTGAAATGGAGGGAAGAGATGAGGATACTTGGACATCATATCGGCTTCGGCCTCCCAAGTAGCACACTCAGCTAACGGATTCTTCAACGGACTTTCACAGAAGAAACTTCTTTATTTCTCAACTATCAAACTTGACGATCTCAATTAGAACCTCTTTATAAGAGAGACTTTCTTTCACACCAACAACTTTCAATGACACAAAACACTAGATGGGTTGATTCCAACTCGGAGGGAAAATCCAACTCATAGGCCATATTTCCATAACGCCTCAAATTCTGGTAAGGGCCAACATATCTAGGACTTATTTTTATTTACTTGTCAAATTGCATCACACCCTTCATAGGTGAGATTTTCAAATAAACTCAATCATCAACTTCAAATTCAAGCTCTTTTTTTCTCACATCGGCATAAGATTTTTGCCTACTGTAGCAGTTCTCAACCTCTCTCTAATAACTCAAACAATCTCCATGGTCTCATGAATTGATTTGGCCCTATCAATGTGACCTCACCAACTTCAAACCAACCAATAAGATACCTACACCTCATACCATAGAGAGCCTCAAACGAAGTCATCTGAATACTGGAGTGATAACTATTATTATGGGCAAAATCAATCAAAGGCAAGTGATCATCCCAATTACCTTATAAATCAATCATATAATCTCTAAACATATCTTTCAAGGTCTGAATAATCCGCTCGTCTTGACCATTGGTCTGAGGGTGAAAAGTTCTACTAGGCTAGACTTGAGTACCAAGACCTTTCTGAAACGATCTCCAAAACTAAGAAGTACACTAAGTACCCCTATCTTAAATAATAGAAAAAGAAACATCATGCAGCTTAACCAACTCCCAAATATAAAGTCTAGTATAATCTTTGGCTAAATAAAAAGTTTTAATGGGAAGAAAATACGCAGAATTAGTCATTCGGTCTACAACAATCCAAATTGAATCATGTTAACAATGCATACGAGGTAAACCCGTAATGAAGTTCATATTCAAATCTTTCCACTTTCAAGTAGGAATGCTAATATCTTGAGTCAAACCTCTCAATTTCTGATGCTCAACTTTCACTTGTTCGCAATTCGGACGCTCAGCTACAAATTCCACAATATCCTTCTTCATCTCATTCCACCAATAGACTTTCCGCAAATTACGGTACGTCTTAGTAGATCATAAGTGAATAGAATATCGAGGATTATGAGCTTCTTATATTATTTTTTGCCTTAAACCATCAACTTCTAGAACAAACAAATCGACCTTGGTAACGAAGCACATCATCTCCCTCTTGGGAGAAAGCCTCAATAGCTTTTTCTGAAATCACTTTCTTCAATTCAACCAACGTCAAATCACTATCTTGTTTTGCCTTGGCATCTGACACTGGAGACGATTCTGACCCATTTTGCACAATTATTCCACCATTCTCGAAATAAACCAAAGAACACCCAAATGAGCTAATTGGTGCACATCACAAACAAACTCTTTTTCTCATCCTCAATGTGAGCAACACTATTCATGGACAATCTACTAAGATCATCGGCAAGTACATTTGCCTTACCTAGATGATAATGAACACTCATGGCATAATATTTCAACAATTCAAGTCACTTTCTTTGGTGAAGATTCAAATCTTTTTAGTTAAACACATATCGCAAACTCTTATGATTGGTGAATATATCCACATGAACACCATAGAAATAGTATGTCTATATTTTCAAAGCAAACACCACCTTCATTAACTATCATGATTTGGGTAATTTTTCTCATGAGCTTTAAGTTGTATAGAAGCATAGGGTATCACCTTACCATTTTGCATCAAAACACAACCAAGGCAACTCTCGAGATATCATAATACATAATAAAACCATCAGATACTTTTGGTAAAGTTAAAATTGGAGCTGATTTAAGTCGATTCTTCAACTCTTGGAAACTTTTCTCACAAGTTTTCGACTATTGAAATTTCACTTTCTTCTGAGTCAAAGTAGTCAAAGGAAAAGCAATGGAGAAAAATCCTTCTACAAACCATCTACAGTATTCGACCAAACCCAAGAAACTTCTAATATCTGAGGGAGAAAGAGGTCTAGGCTAGCTCTTAATTGCCTCGGTCTTCTTAGGATCAACTTGAATACCCTCACGGGAAACAATATGAACAAGGAACTCAACTGACCTCAACCAAAACTCACACTTGCTAAACTTAGCAAATAACTGGTGATCCTTGAGAACTTGCAAGATAATTCTCAAATGATCGGCATGTTCATCCTCACTTCGAGAATAGATTAAAATGTCATTGATAAACACAATGACAAACATATCCAAATATTGCTTAAACACCATGTTCATCAATACATAAAAGCTGCATGAGAATTTGTTAGTTCAAAAAACATAACCAAAAATTCATAGTGACCATAGCGAGTCCTGAAGGCCATTTTTGGAATGTCACATTCCCCCTCTCTAAGCTGATGATAACCCGATATGAGGTTTATCTTCGGACAAAACTAGAACCAAGTAGCTGATCGAATAAGTCATCAATCTTTAGGATGTGATACTTATTCTAGATTGAGACCTTATTCAACTCTCGATAGTCGATGCATATGCGGAGAGAACTATCTTTCTTCTGAACAAAAAGAACTAGAGCACCCTACAGAGAGATATTTGATCCAATGAAACCTTTATCCAAAAGGTCCTTAAACTGATCTTTTAACTCCTAAAGTTCTGTCGGAGCCATTTTATAAGGAGGAATATAGATAGTCTGGGTATTTGGAAGAAGGTTGATGCCAAAGTCAATTTCACTTTGGAGAGGAACTCTAGAAAAATTATCGGGGAACACTTTTCAAAAACTCATTCACAATAAGAACTGACTCAAGGGTAGGGGTTTCTGAATCCATATCCCTAATCCGAACTAGATGATAGATACAACCTTTAGAAATCATATTTCTAGATTTAAAACCCAAGATAAACTGACCCTTAAGAGATGAGTTACTAACCTTCCACTCTATGACTGGTTCATTCAGAAATAGGGACTTCGCCACTTGAGTTCTATAATCAATATAGGTATACCAAATATGAAGTCAATCCATACCAAGACTATCATCGAAGTCAATTATGTCTAAATCTACTAGATCGACTAAAGTGATTTTATGAAAAACTAAGACTGGCAAGTTTTGAAACTTTGTTTATCTAAAACTGAATCACCAACAGGAGATTGGATAATTTTTTCAAAACCTGTTTAGCTAAAAGTGAATCATCGATAGGAGTAGATACTGAGGAAGGTTCTAATTGGATTCAGGACTGGCTTCAAACTTTATAGAAAAATAAGGAGTCACAAAGGAAAGATTTTCTCCAGGATCTAACAAAGTATAAACATCAAACTGGAAAACTCGTAACATACCAGTGACCACATCAGGAGAATCCTTCTGATCCTGTCGATTCTAAAGCGCATAAAAAATGTTTTGACATTGTCCACCACCCAGAACCATATGAAGTACCCTACTGAGTAGAGCTACCTAAAGAAGTAGGAAGAATTTGACATTGATTGTCTCCACCCTTGCTAGCACCCGAAGAGCAATCTCTCATCTCATGACCCATCTTACCACAATTATAATATGCATCAGAACTGGCTAAGCAGTCTCCTCAATGGTTCTTCCCACACCTTCAATATGTTGGGAAAGTCTGACCACTAAGAGCACTCCATTGGGACTGGTATCAAACTTCATAGCAAAATAAGGAGTCACAAAGGAAAGATTTTCTCTAGGATCTAACAAAGTATAACCATTAAATAGAAAGACTCATAACATACCAGTGACCACATCAGGAGATTTCTTCTGATCCTTTCAATTCTGAAGCGCATAAAAACTATTCTGACGTTGTCTGTCACCCAGAATCGAATGAAGTACCCTACTGAGTAGAGCCACCTAGAGAAGTAGGATGAATTTGACATCGATCGTCTCCACCCTTGATAGCACCCGAAGAGTAATCTCTCATCTTATGACCTATTTTACCATAATTATAACATGCATCAGAACTGGCTAAGATGGTTCTTCCCATACTTTCGATATGCTGGGACAGTCTGACCACTAGGAGCACTCATTTGAGGCTTAGGATTAGACACCCCATAATTATTGAACTTCTGAATTGAAGCACTAGATAAAGTCGTGCTAGAGAATTTCTTTCGAAACTAAAAATGACCGTCATAACCAAACCTCTATCGAGAGTAGTCACCACTATTTATCCTTTCCCTTTTAGTCTCTCTAGACCTCTCATTAAGCTTCCCTTCCTTAGTTTGTTGAGCATGAGTCATCAACATCGAGATACTTATCTCATTGATCAATATAGCAGTTCTACACTCTTTGAACACCATTTCTGAAACACCAAAAATAAACTTGCTCATCCAAGATCTAAGTCGACTATCATTGTCGGAGCATACTTAGAAAATTAAGTGAACTTAAAAGAATATTCTTTCACACTCATATTTCCTTACTTCTAATTGATGAATTTTTGTACCTTTTCTTCTCTCATATCAAGGGGAAGAAACAATCGAGAAATGCCCCTTTGAACTTGTCCCAATTTAAAGGACATGTATCAATAGCCCTCTCTTCTTTCCATTGAGTAAACCACACTTAAGCTACCCCTTTTATTGATAAGCACCCAAATACACCTTTTCTAGTGGAGTCACTCCTATAATGTCCACATTTTGATTCCCTCAATAAACTCTTATGGATCTTCATCCACCTTAGAACACTAGAATTCCAAAGGATTTATCTGAGTGAAGTCTCAAATCCTAGTCATCATCATACCTAAATTTGGGTTCACGTGAGCTACCACCTCCCTATTAGGTTTTTTTGTCATAGCTTGGTCCAATGCTTGAAAACCAGCTCTAAACTCGGCATGAGTGACTTGCTCGGTCAAAGGATCAATCGGAGCTTGAGGTGTTTGTTGCTCCTCATATTGATTCACATTCTTTCTCAATGGAGATCTTCTTGGAGGCGTGATTCTAAAATGCATAGAACATGAGTTAGAAGAAAACCTTATAGAGTTTCACTCTATCGCATGACTTGAGAGTAATGAAAGAAGTGAAGTTTCTTAAACGTCTCATAGCCTTCTATTCATAGATGTGGTGCGCTTCACACCGATGAACAAGACTTTACTTCATGCGGCTTGTAAGACACCTAGGACTCTATAAAAACCTGATGCTCTGAATACCAAGTTTTTCATAACCAAAACTACCCCCAAAACATGAAATGGTAAATAGAATCTCGAAAGATCCTAAACAATCCACTTGACATAACTCACTACTAAACTTATTCAGGTGTGTTCACCATGTAAAATTGTCAAATATATATGTCTTCTAAAATCTTTCGATCCAATTAGAATCTTTCTGGCACTTGAGTTTGTATTAATTGATTATCATTATAGGTCTCAGGTTAGCTTTTCTATTACAAGCTCAAGCTATTAGATGGGAGTTTATAGCTCCAAATCCCTATTAATAGTTGTTTTTTCTAATCTTAACTTCTTTTGTAGAGTAAGTTTAGAATACATGCGAGTTTTGATGTTTGCAACCATCAAAAAACAATCATTACGAAAAAAATCATTAATTATAACATCTCAAAAGTTCCTAGATCAGATCAAATTAGGAGAAGCTCAGAAAATTCTACATCTGCAGGAATTTTGGATTTACGGACACCATTTATAGGTCGTAAATAGAACTACAGATTGTAGATGGGGATCCGTAGCTCAACTTCAGAAATAGAAAATTTGGTCTGAGATTTACAAATCAAGTTTATAGGTTGTAAATAATTTTATGTGTCGTAGACATGATTCGTAGATCAAATTCACAGACTTGGACTTTTATCTGAATAGGACGGGCTAAGTCTATGAGACGTAAGCCCATTTAAGAACTGTAGATTGGACTCGTAAAAAAGTCCTGAAATTTATACTTTTGCCTAATTCTTATGGACTTCATTCACCAATCGTAGATGTTTTTACGTACCAAAACACATCTCGTAAATCAAACATCAGAGACTCAAAAATTAAGACTTTATTTCTATGAATAGTGTCTACGATCTGTGGTTCCAACTACGGATCGTAGATGACCCTCGTGGAACCTACCGCTAATTCTTATACTATGTCATTTTAGCCTATTTTAAGTGGGATTAAGGGTAATTTAGAGACTCAGAACCTCCCTTCTCATGCACAACTCCCCAAAATTGAAATTTTTCGCTCTCACGGTTCCTCTCAAGCAAAAACTAGGGGTTTTCATCTTCAAGCTTCAGTCTAAGAATTCAACAAGTGTCTTCACTCTACGTATGTGAGATTCCATCAATTGGTATCCTTTCACCCATTTAATTTCAAAAAACCCTCAACTTTCCAGTTTATGATTTTTATAAAACCTAACATTTTATGATTACATGAATTTTCGATGCATTTCAGTTCTTCTTCAAGAATAGTCCTTGTTTGCATATTTTTACTTATAATTTTATATTTTAAATGGTACTTTCATGACCTCTAAAAGTATAAGTATTTTCATGTCTTAGAATTATGTTCTTTTAGATGCATGTTTCAGACTATCAGGTCTGATTTAAGATGCTTTTAGATAAAGTATCGCTTAGATATTATCAATATTTTACAGCTTTGTCATGATTCATGAGCTACTCAGTTATCAGCATGATTTAATATTATCATATTATCAGTGTCTTCAGTTAAATTACATGTTTTCATTGGGAGTTTTACTTAGCATTGAGCAAACTTAGGAATGAAGGCTCATCCATTAGTTGGGGCATGAGATCTTCATCAGTTGATGCATGAATGCTTAGTCTTTTATAGATATTAGATTAGTTGATTCACATTAGTTTAGATCAGCCTTTATGCTTTGGCAAAGTATACTCGGTTATCAGCATGATTCAATATTATCATATTTCCATTTAGTAGCTCGCATGGTTATATATTAGTGTTAGTACTCCCCCAGTTCAGTATTCCAGATTATTACATGACTAAGCATTCAATTATTTCAGTACAACATTTATCAGATTTCATGTTATTTACTTGATCAATGCATCAACAAGTCTTTACAGTTCAGCTTGTTTCAATCATTATGTTTATCATGCATATCCTACATTATCAGTACATTCAAAGTACTGACCGCATATTTTTTGCCTATATTATTTGATAATATAGGTTCGGACGTTCAGTATTTGGGTCGCGATTAGTACAACTTCTTATCAGCACAGTAGCACATTTGGTGAGTACTCATCATTCGAGGACGGCCTCTATCTTTATTTTAGTATTATGTTTTTAGTTTTCATATAGTTAGAGGTAGCTAGGGATTGTCTTAGCAACTCATCTTAGTAGAGGCTTCAGATAGTCAGATGCTAGTTTTTAGTTTATGCTAACTTTAGATATTGGTCGAATTGATATTTGATTCTTATTATGCTATTTCATATTCGGCTTTCGCGTTAATATGACAGTATTTATTTCATGTGTATTCTAGTGCCATGCCAGACCATGATGTTAGCTTGAAGTCACTTGTGGCTCTAAGCATCGTATCGCGATTAGGAGGTAGCCTCGGATGGTGACATCGAGGTACAGTGATCAACACCTTCATGTGAAGATTTATCGTGAAAAATCTACTCAAATCAAAAGATTGTAATAACTAAAGAAAATTATTATAAAAATAAAAATATTGACCTTCAATTAAACTCAATAATTGCAGAATGTATCTTGTTCGTTCACAATTCAAAACTAAAAAAGGAGTAAAGTAGCTCGTAACAAGTGATCAACAATAGCATCCTTATATCTTGATAACTGATAGAAACTTCCGTAATAATATCAACAACAATGGTCACAACACTCGAGAAGCATGGCCAGCAAAGTCATCCATATATTATATTTATAGTGGTAGAAAATAACCACAAATCTTCGTTGGACTTGGCGCCACTGACTTATAAAAATAAACTCATAGTACACACGCACCGCAACCTCCAACATGAGGCTTGAGGTCCATGTCGCTTCGCTCATCGCATAGACAGTCCAATTTTTACATATTCTGAAGTTTAGCAACAGATGCAGCGCAGGACCAATGTAGAGTGTTTTCCCCACGATGCTAACTCTCCTTTCTTCATTGCCTTAGTTCTATTTCTGTCGGAAACACTTTGCTTTAGGTTCTTTTACTTTTGGGGGGAATTAATATGGGACAATTTTAGGTGAAAGAATATTAGATATCATTGTGTATTTAATTAGAAGAGAAATTTTAAGGATATAAAAAGTTGTGTATAATATAATTAAAAAGTAATAAATAGAATAAATTGTATTCTTGTTAAAAAAAAGTAGTTGTGACTTTTGTAAATAATATTTGTAAATCTTGTGTTCGGTGTAATTTCCTCATTCATATATTCAAAATTCAGAACTAAACTAGCTTGTGAGACCAAAAAAAAAGTCTTGCACAATTAATGACCGTCATGTGAGATGCAAAATAAAAAGCATTTAAATATAAGACCCACTTTTTTAAACTTGCAGGAATGGTTATTTTGTCATTGTTTGGCGATATAAACTTGATTTAAACTTACGTTTTATAGTAAGAATTCAAGACTCACTTCTTCCAACCTTTAAAAATAGTGATTTTCCAATGTTTCAAATATTTTCATCACTCCCCACATTAGCTAAACTCAATTTTTATATTCGAGAATCAAAAGCCACTTCTTTATATCATTATACTTCAATTGATATAGATTCGAAAAAATAATGAAAACAAAAGAAGCGAAGGATATCAATGTTTCAAACGTTTGACAATACTGGCTACGCATACAAGAAAATTTAAAAAGTATTTGTGCCTTCAATGGAGCAGATCGTTTGCACCTTCATCCATATTGTGTACTGGTCTTTATTTTTTATGGAAAAACTACCTAATTAGACATATATTCATAGCATATCTATTAATCCAATTTATATTTTTAAATAATTATTTATTATTTCACTATTTGATAATTTTGTACTAGATTTGAAGTGAGATACATCACAACTTAAAATTAGCCTAAAATAGAAACCTTATGTATATACCCACTTAATCAACCCTCCACCCCCTACATCACGATTTCGCTTCAAATCAACCAACTCTCTCTCCTAATTTTCCACTCCCACGTTCATCATCATTTTCTCCCCTCCTTCTCCCTCACGCAATCTTCTTCTGTTAAACCCTCCTAAAATTGAATGAAAATTCAAGCACTACAAATTAGATTGTTGAGGTCTGTAACTAACTCAACCATTATTTAAGTTATGTATTTAATTTCTTATAGCATTTAATTGTTATTTTCTTCTAATTTTGGATAGTTATATCACACTACAAAAAATTATCCAAAAAACAATGGACAAAACAGCGACGGACTGCGTCGCTCAAAAAAGCAACGAAATTTGAGACGTTGTCTGTCGTTTTTTATTTTTTAAAATTTTTTTAATAAAAAGCGATGGACAGGGACTATTTGTCCGTCGCTTTTTTTGGCGGATTTTTGCGCCATATATAAATATATTTAAAAATTAATAATTAAATAATATTTAATAATTGTGTCTCGGTCCGTCATTTTTTAATACATTTTATTTTTTAATTTTTTTAAATAAGCGATGGACAACGTCTTCAAGTCCGTCGCTTTTTTGATCAAAATGGCGGTCAACTACTTAAAAAAGCGATAGACAGGGAGACGTTGTCCGTCGCTATTTCTGAAATATTTGAAACCTGCAGCCCACTTTTTCTTATTTCTGTGTTTTCTCTCTCTCTCTAAACCCTCACCCTTCTCTCTAAAAATTTCAACCCCCCACCCCTTCGCCGTCGTTCGTCGTTGTTGCTGCCGCCACGCTCTCCCCCGTCGTCATTGTTGCCGCCGCCACTCCCCCACCGTCAGCCTCTCTCTCCTTATTGTTGTTAAGGTTAGTTAGTTTTAGGGTTTTAATTTTGAAAAAAAATAATTAATTTGTTGATTTGTTAGTTATTTATTTCACTTAATTTGATTAATGTATGTTATTAACATAGTTAATTTGTATATGTGATTTAGAATTGGTGAATGTTAGAAATTAGATTTTAGGTCTTTTAATTATTTGAGTTGGAGTTTTTTTTTAATTAAATTGTGAATTGAATATGTTTTGAAGTTGGAATTAAAGTGTTGTTGATGTTCAAATGTTATGTTAAGTTGGTTTGTTCTTAAAGTTAGATTGTGAATGAAAATTTTAGGGCTTTAGTTTGAATTGTTGTTGTTTTTAATTAGATTGTGAATTGGGTATTGTGTTAGTTGGACTTGAAGTATTTTTGAACATAAAATTACGGTTAGAACATGAAGTAATTAGAAATTAGAATTTAGGTTTTTTTAAGTTTGGAAGATATTCAAGTTATGAACTTGGACTTTAGGATTTTTGAACTTAGAATATTTGTTTTGGTTTGAATAAATTGTGAACTTTAGACTTTGGAATTAATTAGAACTTAGATACTTGAATTTTAGGATACTTGAATATAATATAGAACTTGACCTTAGAACTTGAATTTTGAACTTCACTTAGAACTTTGAACTTGAAATTTTGTTGACTTTAGAAATCTTGTTGAATGTAGTACTTATGAACTAATTAAGCTAATTAGAGTTAGACGATATTCAAAGTCATGAACTTAAACTTTAGGAATTTTGGAAGTGGAACTTTGAAATTTTTAGGTTTGTATATGTTTGAACTCTTTAAACTTTAGAAGTAACTAGAACTTAGAAGTTCATGTGGTTATTAACTTGAACTTTAGAAATTCAGAACTTTATAAATTATTTTAGTTTGGATAAATTTTGAACTTTTAGACTTTAAAACTAATTAATTAAAATTTTATGTTGTCATGAACTTGAACTTTAATTAGATACTTGAATACTCCTATTTTAGAACTTTAATTTGTATATACTTGAAACTTGTAATTTTGTTCTTATTTAACTTAGAACATCTAACTTGAATTAATTAGAACTTAAAATATTTTTAATTTGAACTTAATTATTATATGAATTAATTAATTATAACTTGAATTAATCATAACTTGAACTTAATTATTATATGAATTAATTAATTATAACTTGAATTAATTAGAATTTCAACTTAATTATAACTTGAACTTAATTATTATATGAATTAAGTAATTATAAATTGAATTAATCATAACTTGAACTTAATTATTATATGAATTAATTAATTATTATATGAATTAATTAGAATTTGTAGTCTCGATGAATTGTAGTCATTATGAACTAATTAATTAAGCTTGAATATATGTAATTTTGTAGATGGATCATCGTTTATGGATGTATAACATGCATTATGAAGTTGGTGGTGGTTTGAAACCTGAATTTATTGACGGTGTAAGAAGTTTTATCGATCATGCCATGACACTTGATATTTTTAAGCGAAATGGATTGGTTAGGTGTCCTTGTCGTGAATGTAGGTGCTTGAAATTTTTTAATCCAGATATAGTTATGGTTCATTTGTATGGTAATGGATTTAAGCATAAATATTTTGTATGGATTGATCATGGAGAAATAGATGGATTGAATAATATATTTTATAATCTGCTGCCTGTGAATGAATATAATATGCTTGCACCACATGGTCAAATTTGGGTTGAACATGATAGGGTTCTACATGATAGAGTTCAACATTATACATGATAGAGTTCATGAAATGGTTAATGATGCGTTCGGGGTTCAAGGTGGGATGGAACCCGAACAATATTTTGATGAAACTCCTAATGAAGAAGCAAGACGTTTCTATCAACATTTAGAAGAGGCTAGTTGTCCATTATGTGAAGGAAGTCCGCATTCTGCTTTGTCAGTTGCAGTTGGGTTAATGAATATTAAATCAGATTGAAGTGTTTTTCATGCGGCTATGGACTCAATGTTTGATCTTTTGACGGGGCCATTGACGGGGTTCAGATAACTGCAATGTCTCAGCAAATTGCAGAACTTACACGCGCATTGGCAGAATCAGAGAAAAGATGGGTCGCGGATCAAAAAAGTATGAATGAACAAGTTGAGCAAATTAAAGAACAAGTGCTCAACCTTGCCCAACAGTCTCCGCCTCGTTATTCAAGAGGGTCCACTCCGAATGATTTCGACGATAGTGATGAATATATAGCAAATAGTCCTTAGGGTTCCATATGTTAGCTTATGAACATTTTGAAAAAAAATTTAACTTTGAAAGACTTTAAATCATTCTAAATTATGATTTTATTCGTTTTAAGTGTTTAATTATGTTTGTTATTATGTATTTTGTCTATTTTGTTTGTTGTTATTTGTTTATGAATGAGCTGAATTACATACAAGTGAATTGAATTTTGATTCAGGTGGGCAGCAGAAACTGCAGGTTTTTGCTATCAAAAATATTGTATAAAAGCGACGGACAGGGTCCTTTACTCCATCGCTTTTCTGAATTTTTATTTTTATATTTTTCCAGAAAAGCGACGGACAGGGTCCTTTAGTCCGTTGTTTTTTTGGATTTTTATTTTTACATTTTTCTAGAAAAACGACGGACAGAGACTCAAAATCCGTCGCTTTTTTGAAAATTTTTAAGAAGCTAATATAATAAAAGCGACGGACGGAGACTAATAGACCGTCGCTTTTTATTAAATAATTATTTTTTTTAAAAAAAAGACGGAGTCCATCGTTTTTTACATATATATTTTTTAATTAAAATAAATCATGGGCGACGCAGTCCGTCGCTTTTTACGGCCCTGTCCGTCGCTCTTTCTAAAGTGTCGAGCAAAAAGCGACGGAAGTGACTGCGTCGCTTTTCCGTCGAGTTTGAACAAAATAGCGACGTAGTCCATCGCTTTTTTACATCATTTTTTCCCCTTTTTTTAGTAGTGTCAAATTATTTTCTTGAAAGTTCATTGATTTAGATTTTTCTTAATCTAATTTTATGGCTAAAGAATCTTCAATCAAGAGAATTGTTAATAGAGACCACCATGAATCTATCTAAAATAGACTTCTCCTATTTTGAATTTCACTCAAGAACACTTTATTGCAAGGTCCTCTTATACGGTTGGTCCTTCTAGTCCATCTGCTGATATCTAACAGAACATATTGTCAGCATGTATTTGGTACATTATTGATGTATGTGACATATTATTGAGTCAAGATTATATATATATAACTTTGATCAATGTATTTGATTAAGTGTACATGTATTTGAATAAGAGTTCATGAATTTGATAAAGTGTACATGTTTCTGAGTTAAGACAAAATGTATTTAGTTTTTATCAATGTATCTGACTAAGTGAACAGGTTTCCAACAAAATATATACATGTATCTAACTAAGAGCTCTTGTATCTGACAAAACATGCTGCCAGCATGTATCTGGGACATTATTGATGTATATGACACATTATCTAATTTTTATTAATAGATATAATTAAGTGTACATGTATCTAAAAAAAATATACGCATGTATCCAAATAAGAGTTCATGAATATGATAAAGTATATATGTTTCTATGTTAAGATTATATGTATCTAGTTTTATCAATGTATTTGACTAAGTGAATATATATCTGATAAAATATATACATGTAAGAGTTTATGTATCTGACAAACATACTAAAAAATTTAGATACAAATAAAAAGAATTTCGAAATTTATTAAATTATTTATTATTAAACTTCATATCGAGTCAAAATGCATCAAACAGAATGGAATGAACTTTGATTTTTTTCAAAGAAAATGGGATATATTAAAGCTAAATCACCATGTGTTGTTTTAAGCTGTTGATCAAGCCAGAACCAACCATAATTTCTTGTTATTATAAAATATAAGTCCACGAAAAAAGTAAAAATAAATAAATTAATCGCTTAGACTTTCGAGAGGGGAAGAATTAATTAAAAAGTTAAAATCATCCAATCGAACATGCCAAATTTTTAAAAAGGGGGAAGAATTTGGAAAAAAAAAATTAAGCTGTAATACATGTGATTTCCTCCTTAAATGTCTCTTAGTTACCTTCCCTATTTAGATACACTTAATTAGATGTATTTGAGGTGCGAAATAACAGGATCGGTAATATCAAAAAGGCAGATAATTAAACCCCAAACTAGTGAAATTTATTTTATTTTCCCTTAATTTTTACCTCATAACAAAAACATTTTTTTTGTGGGGCATAAGTTATATTTTCTTATCAGAAAAATCATAAAATCCCACAAATGACTTCAATTCTAAGGAACTTATTCCCCACTAGCCATAAGTTCAGTAATTAAATGGCAAAAACTAAATACCAACCCATTTGAAGAGAAAAACGTGCAAATTTTATGTGAATGGAGATGTAAAAAGTAGTTGCCCCGCAAAATTCACACGTTCCCTTCTTAACAAAGTTAACTGGCGAGTTTACCTTTAAGAACCCAGTGTCCACTTTTAAATCAAAATCATACATTACAAGTAAACAATGCAAAATTATTTAAGAGAAGGCCTGAAATTAAACTCAAGTGTGCCCAAGCTCCTCTCTTC
Organism: Solanum dulcamara; assembly: GCF_947179165.1. NCBI lineage: Eukaryota > Viridiplantae > Streptophyta > Magnoliopsida > Solanales > Solanaceae > Solanum > Solanum dulcamara. The sequence continues at coordinate 12,774,008 of NC_077246.1, forward strand.
TGGCTTCTATAATTTAGTGTAAGCATATAAGTAATACTTCATCAAAAGAATGACTTCGTCCTGCTCCAAAATTAATGGCAGGAAGAATGGCAACTAATCATGCCCTGCACTTGAGAAGTTTTCGAGGGAAGAATGGCAAATAGGTAAGAGTATCTAACATATCTGCTGCTTGTGTAATTGCCGCGAGCTCCATGAGCTATTTAGCTGTGAAGGAAAAATGACCGTTGGCAACCTCTTGCTTTCCTCGACGTGAGGAAAATCAATTGTATAATGAAGCCCACGACTCTCATGTCGGGAAAGGGCACTGCTAACAACCAGCTTGGCACAACAGAAGAGATTCCTCATCTCACAAGCCTCTAATCCAACCATACTCGGCTCCCAGCCATGCTGAAATAGGTATCTTTCCCATTTCAACTCCAACTCTATGATTCTCTTCTCTGCAAGGGTTAGTCTTGAGGTAGACCTAACAATTCCAACATATTCCCACATGATTGACTGCAGTTCTTTTCTCACTTCCCTTGTCCGACGAATGACTTTGTTAAGTACTGTATCTCCTAGTAACCTGGGGGCTACAGGACGTGGCCACCAACTTGAAGCACCGTGATCAATTTTAGATACGTTCATGTGATCAATTGAAGGTTGTACAGCTCTTCGTGCAAACACTAGTGCTTCAGCCAAGGAGTTGCTAGCAAGTCGGTTAGCACCATGCAAACCAGTACATGCAACTTCACCTGCCACATAAAGACCTCGTACATTAGTCTCACCCTCAAGCCCAGCACGGACTCCACCACACATGTAGTGAGCAGCGGGAACCACCGGAATCGGCTGCTTTGTTATGTCTAACCCATAGCGGAGACACTCAGCAGCTATATTAGGAAAATGAGAAAGAATCTTCTCTTTGGGCTTGTGACTGATATCAAGAAGAACATACTCTTCAACACGCTTTTTGAGCTGGTCATCAATACTTCTTGCTACCACATCTCTCGGCGCAAGCTCTGCTCTTTCATCATACAATGGCATAAATCTCTCCATATCTAAGTTGTAAAGGATGCCGCCATCACCTCTGACAGCTTCAGTTATCAGAAAAGCATTCTCTCTGGTATTTGATGGTCTGATGGGAAGGCCTTCATCAGCCAAGGAAGTCGGGTGGAATTGCACAAACCTGGCAACACAAGGCAGAGAATTGTAGTTACTAATGCAACATTCAAGAATAGTTCATCAACCTCACAAACAAAGACCCGTCCACCATCAATTAGAGAGCCGACTGCTAGTCAGGAAATCTTTTTTACATCAATTAAATCCCCCAATGAATAATTTGATGCCCTTTATCCTGAAAAATTTAAGTTGCATATCCTTTTCTACATCAATAAAATCCCCTTTCTCATCAATAAAGTTCCCCAATGCAACCTTCGGGGATAGTTCAACAACCTTGCAAACAATGTGTCTGCCATCCAAAAGATGATCAAAGGAGGACCACCAATTAGAGAACCGACTACTAGTCTAGAAATCTTTTTTTACATCAATTAATCCCCCAATGAAGAAAATTTGATGCTATCCTGAAAAGTTCAAGTTGCATATCCAATGTCATCCCGCACAACATTTTCAACACACCCTTTTATATTTAGTCAAAAGTGCAAATTCTGAACGAATGCAGAACAAGATGCAAAAATCAAGAAGGCAAAAGATGGATGAAATCTAGATTAAAGCAGAGGCAGAAATATGCTATAACAAGAAGGCAACGCTGAGGATTACTTACTCCATGTTGGAAATTACAGCTTGAGCTCGATGAGCCATAGCCATTCCATCTCCAGTGGCAACCTACAACCATCATATCAATATGAATTAGAACTTTAAGCATGTCCACATTTGACAAAGTTAAACTTTTCCGTTCATTAATAAAGGCACAAATGATCAAATATAAAAACAGAACTGGTCCCACCACCAATTAGTTTCTCAAAAACAAAAGATAATGGGCAGAATAGCACAACAGCAGATGCCTAACCCAGGTTTCTACAACTTTGAACAATGTGTCTTACTTTTATTGTACAGAAATTAATGGTGTATAGAATAAGAATTTATTATCTTAATCATATATGAGATAAGAATCTACACTTCCAAGCGAAGGTTCATCTGTATTCCTACCCAGATCATCTGTTTTGTTCTTTTTTATCTTCTCCTCTTCTTCTTTTTGGCATTTAGGGCAGAGAGCTCTTATTTCTAATTGCACATTAGCTTAACATGCAATTGCAATAGGGTAGAAAAATTAATACTCGTTGCATCAATGTCAATTGATAAGATCCTTATGAATTACAAAAGATACTGACATCAAGCTTATCACCAACAATTAAATGCAAAATCATGCTAGTATTAGACACCCCGCACCAAGGAAGGGATTTCCTTCCCACCTTCTCCCTCCATATCACTGTTTAGGACTCTGAATAATCTTACTGATTATAAGGAGTGACATTACTATAACTAACAACATTTTGGAGGAGAAGATATTGAAACCCATACCGGCGGATTAGTAGTACTTGGATAGATATGCCCAGCTCCACCTGATGCCAGCAAAGTCACTTTTGATATGAATCTTATGACCTATAAACTCAATGTAAGAGCACAGAAGCCTAAGAAATCAATTTATATCATTTTGAGGATACGTTCAAATTATGGAGGTCAACATGAGCAAAAGCCACTGTACTTACCTCCTGTGTTTCCGTGTTTATTGTATCAATTCCGTGACAAACTATGTCAGAACTGTCCTGCATTTAGCATACAAATTAAGATTAGCAAATATTTATATGACTATCGAATAGTTCATCCTTTCTCAAAAAATCCTTATTGAACAGTTCATGCCAATTTCACACAGCTATCATCATGTTCAATTGTCCTCCACTTGCATTGCACTGCTTGCTTAATCAATCTACTAGGGTTCATTCCTTAAGTTTGGATCAAATATAAGCAAGTGCTAAAATTCACATAAGCAATATTTGTACAAAAAACATAAGCAAAAGAATATTGCCAAGTTTAATTAGATTAAAGCAACAACCCTTCATTTTGGACCAAATTGGTGCTAGAGCAGAAAATTTTCTCCATAATAACCAATGCAAACAGTTTCTATCGAGGAATAAACTTACCTGAGTGGTCAACAAATCTATAGCAAAATGGTGTTGAAACACATATATATTAGGATCCTTAACAACTGCCTCTAATAGGGCCCTTTCTATCTCTCTGCCTGTCATATCAGCAGCATGGACAATTCGGCGATGGGAGTGACCCCCTTCCCTGGCTAGATGCAGATTTCCATCCTCCCCATGATCGAACGAAGCACCCATAGCGATCAGTTCTCTAATTCTCTCAGGTCCTTCAGTACACACAACCTAGAGAAAGGAGATGCACTTAAAAGAATGAAGATTTTAAAAGAGTAAACCAAAGAATATATTTTGGAGTAATAAATCAGTCATCTTGTAAGTTTCATTGATTGCATAAAAAGCAAAACGATATGGACCAAGTTTTTCCCAACTGAGAAGAAGATATCAGTTTAGATGTCCCATCAATCAAGAACAACATAAAACTTCCTTGATGCCAGTATACATTTACAGAGACAAGCGAAATAGCATAGAGCAAGGTAATTGGTGACCCTTAAAAAATTGGCGCTGATTTAGCTAAGTGCTAATGATACCTTTGTGTGTTCTCATTAAGAAAAAATAGTACTATAGTACAAACTAAATGAAATCCCACTATCAAAACGAAAGACAACACAAGTGCATTTCCAGTTTTATTCTTATTTCTTCCTTCTTGCATGTCACCTTCACACTCTCTTCTCCAAATGTTCAAATACAGAAGTCAACGATCTGAACCATGAAGAATAGGACTACGACATACTCCAATGGAAATCTTATTTATTACCAACCATTGGTTTCACAGTTCTCCAACACTTTCTTCAGTTTCAACTTTTAAGCACTTACATCAGAAGTTAGGAATAGGCATAGAGCCTTTCTTATAGTATTGCTTTCCGGCACTTCAGCTTCAAAGTGAAAACAAGCCTAACTGCCCCCATTGCTCTTACACTTTTCCAATTTTTGGCAGTTCTACATCCTGAGGCAAAAGCTATCTAAACAGAAAGTTCCTTTGGTTTCAACCTGAAAGATAGATCGAGAACTTTCCTATTCATCCAACCAAGTAGTCTGGGGAAAAAAATTGGAAAAGAAAAGGGAAATAGTCTCCAAAGAGAAAAAGCTGAAAAACTGGCAACTGCTTTACGGAACTAAAGAGACTAATATTCTGTGGACTTACTCTAACAGTCTCCTCATCACAGAGGTAGGCACCTGCCACAATTGTATCTTGCATGTGGCTCTCCACTGAATCCGTAGGACAGAGCACGGCACTTACACCACCTTGAGCATAGTTAGTGTTACTCTCATGAGGCTCGGCCTTGGTTATCACAGCAACAGTTCCATGTTTAGCAACCTCAAGAGCATATCGAAGGCCAGCAATTCCACTACCAATCACAGCAAAATCAAAATACCTAGTTGAGCCTTCTCTGTGGTATGATTTGATTGTTCCTCTGTGAGACTTCCAGTTTGTTTTCACTTGACATTGTGAATAGTTACTTCTATGAACTTGTAAGACTTTGGAAATCCAAGAAGACCTGGAAATTTAATTAGCACACGGTCACCACCAGAAAATATACATAATAACCTTTTCCAGAAAATGAACATAATAACATTTCTCTTTTCTGAGGAATCAGGAAATGACTCGAAAAATGAAACTTCTAGGATTCTGTCACCTCATGAAAACAGATTTTACTGGTTTATCCCTAAACATGTAAACAAAGATTCCTTTTCAGTAAGTTCTCATTTGAGGATAAATAGTACTACAGACAACACGTGAATGCCTATCACCATTACAAATTGGAAGGTAATTACATCTTAAGAACTCCAAAATAAACATTTTGACAGTTATTCGCCCAGAAGAAAGGAGAAAGGGCACTACAAAGAAGATAATATACCAGGGAAAAATAGAGAGAGAAGGAGAGATAGGTGATGAAGCATCATCCTAATACATACCAACGGATTTGATTTTGCATGCCGTTCAGGACCACATTGGTATGACAATGAGCTTTTCCATAGCTATTCCTCCTGTAGAGAGGCTCCCTTAAATGTAATTGTACGCTTCCTGAAGCTATACCAGTTGCCATATGATCTTACTGACTGACAATCCAGGTCAAAGGAATTGGTATCAGGTGAGCACTCGAGGTTAGAGTATTTGTGAAACTAAACGTTTAAAGATCATCTTGATTACCTCTAAAAACATCCTAACAGGGCAAGGAATTGAGCTAAACAACAAAATATTGGCACTTGATATTTAGATAACTTCTACCAATCATTACACGCATATTTCCAAAGTATATGCTACTTTTTTAATATATGATTGGTGTAATTATGGTTGAAAGTTGTAGGCAATTATATTTGTCACTACTTCCTACTTCTTAATTTTGTCTAATTCACTTCAACTTGAATCAATCTTGTTTGAACTTTGGCTTTCAAAACTGTTCTTCAATTCTTTGAGTTAAACATTTTTCAAACTCAAGCTAATTAAATTGACCTCTTGACCTTGAATGTCTTTTAAAGCATAATAATCACTACGATATTGGTGGTTTAAACCTATTTTTTGAAATAAAGCGATAATAGAAGCACAAGTAGAAAATGATACTCTAATTAGCGTATTCAACCATGTGAAGTCTTACTTCTATTTTTGAATGTTTATATTGATTATAGAATAATTTAAATAGTTTTCATAACAGTTGCCTTTACAATTGATCTGAGGTCTTTTGAAAACTGTCTCTCTATTCCAGTGGGTCGGGTATATTGTTGTTTTGACAGTTGTCTCGATTGAAAAAGTTTTCAAAACTAAAATCAATAAAAGCTTACGTAATCAACAATGTCACACCAATTGAAAAACAGATGATCATCAAAATCTAGTTTACGTATAAGATCAAATATTTTGGGGTCTTTACATTCAAATCTATTTTCAATCGGATGACCACGGAACTCACATTCAAGTCTTTTTCTTAGAGAAAAACATTTTAAATCTCTTTTTTAGGCTAGGATTGTGAGCAGAAAATGGAATTGAGTTGCATGTGTGCTGCTACATGACAGGATCCACCGAAGAGAACCCTAGATTAAATCGCAATACACTACCGATTATAAACAATTTGAACAGTACAATTACCTGAACGCAGCAAAGATAAATGGTAAAGAGAGAATTGTTTTGAACAATACAATTACCTTAACGCGGCAAAGATAACTGGTGAAAAGAGAATTGTATAAACAATTTGAACAATCCAATTACCTTAACGCAGCAAAGATGGCGCTTCAACAAAGATAACTGGTGAAGAGAGAGAATTGTATTCACAATAATTTAATGCATTTATGCACTTTCCAAAATTACAAAACACTTGTCGCGTTCGAGAAAAAGTAAGGGCAGAGGACCCCACTGCTTTTCCTCCACAAAGAAATTGGAACAAAAAAAAAATAGAATCCAAATTTCAGCCTTACCTTTTTATACTAAAATAAATTTGTTTTTACAAATAAAATAATAATAATAATTAAAAAAAAAAAAAAACACGATTCAGTCCTTGCGTTTCAAGGTAGTTTCGCATTTCATTATCGCACTATCTTCGACTTATATTTCTACAATAATAAAGTAGATACTTTATCTCACTTTATGTTGCATCAAAAACGGATCTACATGCATTCGTGAAGGTGAACATTTACTCGGTAACTTCTAAAAATAATTATCTAACTATCTTCTCTATTATATTAAAAATCTGAAGATTCTTAAATTTTTTGTTCTTTATTAAAAACTTCGCTTTAGATAAAAACGGCATTGTATATTAACTTAATTTGCAAAAATTATTCTTGTGCCTCTGTCTTCTTTTTACTCATCAATTGGGTTCTTGAAAGCCTAACTCTTCAAAGCTAAGTTATTTTTGTGCATTAAAGCTATTGGTGACTATAGATTGTAGGTATAATTATTGAGTCATAATTTTGGTTCGGTGAGTTTTTTAAAATATAGTCATAGTTATAGGCAAAATTCAAATAATGAAAATTCAGTTCTTACTTCTTAGATCATACAAGTCAATAGAAAAATTATTATATACCTTTTGTGACAAAAATACTGACATTATTCCATTCATTATTTATATAGCATCATAATAGTGAATTTAATATTATTTTCTTTTTATTATAACTTGAAATATCTTATATTTATATAATTTATTGATTTTTTTGTATACACTTTTTATATATATTGACACGTGCAACGCATGTATACATAATTCGTATTGAAAAGTCCCATATGAGGGGTTAATTGGTTCCTAACAAAGGTGATTCGATCCCCATTATGCGAGCTAATTATAGCTGAAGTAAAAATAAAATGATCAAAGATATACTTGTGCAGTAGGTCAAATTTGGATCATTATTCTTACTATTAGCCATCGAGTGTGTTTTTCTCTTTTATTGTTATATCCCTACAGTGTCCAATCTTTTTAACTTGATTGAGCAAATACGGATTGAGCCTTGAGGCGTTATTTTAATATGTAATGATTCGATAAAATACTATGTTTAAATTATTATAGGGATATCATTTTTAAGAATACTTCTAATGTTTAGTTATTTAAAATATGTTTCTTATTTTTTTCTTATTTGAACTATATTAAAAGTCCTAGCAGTTTATACTTTTAAATCAAAGATAAAAATTACGAAAATTTTAATTGAATAAAAATTATGTGTAGAACTAAATAAACATATTATAGTTATTTTTTAATTTTTGACTTAAAGTCTTAAAAACAATAACATATTCGATCTATAATACTTACCTATATTATATATATATATATATATATATATATATATATATATATATTAACTTCAATTGCTACTTTTTATATATAATTATAAATGACGTGAAACACACGTGCAAAGCTCCTACACTAAACTAGTACTATATTAAAAACACCAAGGTCTTTAATAAATGTTGTTTGAACTTTTTGCCCTTCATTAAAAGACTTCACTTTAGACAAAATTATCTTTTCACTATTCTTCTCAAATTATTATTTAATTATTTTTATTATATTGACTAGACTCCCAATATGGGAAGCAAAATTAAGTAATTTTCTTTTACTAGACTCCTAAAATATATGGCAAGAATATGACTTCAAAACCAATTAAGTTTTATGTATTAAATTCTTCCGAACTCCTTATCATGGGAAGAACCCTGATAAAATAAGGACTTCTAAACCTAGAATATATAAAAAAACGTTAGATATCTATTTTTAATATTAAGTGAATTAATGTTATGAAGTTCCAAATCTATAAGAATCAAGGTCTTGTTTACCTTTACTCTTATTGTGTCGAAGATCCAAAAAGTCGCAACTTTTCAATTTTGAGTTTCTTTTAAGCTTATCCTTGATGTCTTTTTTATTTTACATTCTAATTTTTTTCGTATTCTTTTGTTGTTAGTTTAAATTAGGCTATTAACAAGGTGAAGATCCTTTAAACTTTTAAGATGGATTTTTTTCTCATAATCTTAAATTTTTGGATTCGTCTCTATATTCAAGTCATTATCGATTAATTCTTTTTTGTATGTGAAGAAAAATGTATGTGGAACGAGTGAATGAGACTTCGTGCTAAGGATTTGGAGACATGTTTTTTGAAATTTATTTCTAATTAGGGGAAGTTTATCAGTTTGATTTATCGGTTATCGGTTTGTAGACATCCTAAATTGCTATAAAATCATTAAGATATTAGCTTATCGATTATCGCTTTATTAGTTATTAATCATTATTGGTTCGATTGTTGATTTATCAGTTATTAATTATTATCGATTTAACTGTTAAGATTTGACACAAAAAATTATTGAAAATCAATTTAAAAACAAGGTGACAAATCAAATGAACCATGCACATGAGTTGATAGATTGCATCTTGCTCAAAAACAAACACTAGCACAATGTAGAATAACAAGAGTTTGAGACAACGAAAAATAAAACTATGAACTAAACCCTAAGTCAAGGAATTAATATACCGAATGGTATAAATATAATTTATTAATTTACTATCGGGTTATCGGTTAATCCGTTAAGAAAAACCTCAAACCGTTAAGAACATATAATCCAATAATAAAAAAATGATTACCGAAACCGCTGAACAAATAGCCTACTACTGATAGCGATAACCAGTAACTTATTTTCAATTTTGGGTTATCAATTTTGATTCAATTTTGAACAACCCTATTTCTAATTCATATTGGTACTATTTACTTTGTTAAGGTGTTTATTACAAATTTGTACACATAATATATGCAAGTTAATATTTTTTTTTATTTGAATCATACTTATATATGTAAAAAAAAAAAAACTATTGTACGAAAGTGAAAAGTATTCCTATCATAATGCAAAAGAATATTCATTCATTCAAATATATGAAACAACTTTTATATCCGTCATAAACTAAATTTTCTTCAAATAAATGAATAACATTTTGGATAAATTCATATTATTTGTTTTTTTATAAAAAAAAAAGCCGTTGAGCTTAACTAAAATAGAATCCTATATGTTGAACTTTTCATACATATTGTCTTCTTGATTTTTATAATTTTGGTTTGTTTTATAGTTATGTGATAGTGCAAAGGTATATTTTGGCATCTATAGCTTATTTAAGCTATATATCTGGCTTTTTTCTTCTTTTTTTTCATTTTTTAAAAATTTTCATTGGGATTATGTATTTTATTTAAATGGCTATTAATTGTTTCTTAATTGAACCATGTACTAACTCCTAATATTTAGAAATTTAGTATTAAGACCTTAAACTAGAAGAACTCACATTTTTTTATCACTAACAATAATTTTTCTTCATTAAAACAATACATCTATTCGAGGTTCAAATCGATCGCTGGGGTCGGATATCAAGGGCGGAACTCGATTCAGAAATCGAGTCATGGGTCATCTCTCAGGTGTCGGGTCACAGTCAGGTGTTGGGGTCGGATCTTGCTTTAAAAGTCGAATCTCGAATCAGATGTCAGAATTGAATCTCAGTTCGAAAGTCGAATCTTGAGGCCGGATCATAAATCATTTATTAGTGTCGGGTGTCGAGGTCGAATCCCGATTCGAAAGTCGAGTCCTAAGACGGGAGTCGGGGTCATGTACGATTTAGAAGTTGGGTCCTGGGTCGAGAGTTGGGCCTCGAGTCTAAAGTCGAGAGTCTGGATCGGGTCCGGCTTCGAAAGTTGGGTCCCACATCAGGTATCAAGTCAGGTCCCGATTCAAATGTCACGTCTCAGTTTGGATGTCGGGCCCCGAGTGAGGGAGTCAGAAGTCATGTCTCAGGTTGAATATCGGAGTTGGATCCCAATCAATCATCGAGGCCGTGTCTAGATTTGGATGTCGAGGTCAGAATTTTTCATAGAAAACATTTTCCTACATCTAATTTTACTCCTTAATTATTGGTATGGTGGTGAGTTATAATATTTTTCTTTAGGTTTATTTTTATCTTAAAAAATTTATGTTATTTTTAAAAAAATTATACTTAATAATATAATATACAATAACAACCACAACAACCTAGTGAAATTCCACAACGTGAGGTCTGGGGAGGGTAAAGTGTACGCAAATCTTACTTCTACCAAGATAGGACGGCTGTTTCCGGAAGACTCTTGGCTCAATAAAGGCATAAACAGAGGTTAGATAAGGCTAAGAAGTTCAAAATCATATGGAAAAGCAAGTAACGAGAGCGACACAGATAAAATAGAGTAATCAAAATACAGAAAATAATAGATAATATACACATAGTAAAATCTTATATATATGTGTGTGTCATTAATTCACACAATACACACGTGCAAAACACGTATACTTAACTAGTATATATATTATAAACAGAGATAGATTCAATATTTTGAATCTCTAAGTGTCACGCTGCTTTGAACAGTAACCTATGACAAAAACTCCAGTGTGGAGCAAGATAAAACTTAATATTTATTAGCAAATTTGTATACAAAATTTAGACTTTTTTTGTTGATTTAGTAAAGATTTTACTTATAAGAAATCTAGGGTTCTAATCTACTTATTCATAATTCTTTTTACAATAAATTTGCTATCGATATCATGCATTGATAAAAAAAAGTTTTAAGAAAATATACCCTATAGAAGGGCTCGAACTTGCATTCATACGGTGTAAAATGAACTTTAACTACTGGTACCACAAGACTCATTATTTCTAAGGATTCCATGTTTAATTTTATACTCTTTTTTTTTATAAATATGCATATACCAATATACATGTATATACATATTTTCAAGGCGAAATCAATCGGTGGCCCCTTAAAGTTGGCACCAACTTTCACTTAGACACCTCAACTAGGTTTTATTCATTTTAGACACCTCAAGTAAGGCTCCGATGTGTTATTTTGACACTTTTTTGACAATCACCAAAATATATTAAGTGTGTAATGCACTCGTCTGACGTGTCAAAAACAGCAAATTAAATAAAGACACGTGGCATATATATATATCAAAAATAATTATCAAATAATGACTTTTGAATAGAAAAAAAATAACCAATAATTTGATGACACGAGACATTTTTTTATCCAAATAATAATTTTTTAAAAAAATAAAAATTAACAACTATTAACCCCACCCACCCCGCCTTCATCTTCTCCAACCCTACCCACCCCAACCCCAACCGCTCCCCCACCCCACCGTCATCTTCTCCAACCCCACCCGCCCCAACCCCAACCGCTCCCCCACCCCGCCGTCATCTTCTCCAATCCCACCCGCCCCAACCCTAACCCCCCCCCCCACCAAATCTTCTTCTCCTCCAACACCCACCAACGTTATTCATATCATCTAAAGAGGAAAAAATGAAACTATAATGGCAAACAAAAATATAAATCAAATTGAATCAAAAAATCCGACGAACCTCCATTTTTTCCGGCAAGATTAATATAAATCTAAAATTATTTTCTTTGAAATTGTTAAAGAATTCAAATCTTAAAGAACCCACAACAAAATTCGAAGTTCAATTAAAAAACAAATGGGCTATTCTCCAATTTCTCAGATTTCTAAGAACAACTTCAACAATACAAGTAGTAATCTTTGAATCCAACTCATCAAGTTCTTTGGTTTTTTGATGAATCAAGAGGCTTAGTGAATATGTGAACAAGTCTATCAACGATTCTTGAATCGTCTGGAGAGATTGGGGGAGGGGAATTTATGGGTTTTGGGCAAATGGGTGTTGAAGCAAATGAAAAAGATTGTGTTTTGTAAAAGGAATTTGTAAAAGAAGAACACGCAATGAAGAAGAAGAAGAAATGAAGAAGAAAAAGAAGAAGAAATGATGGCAGAAATGAAGAAGAAGAAGAAGAAGAAGAACAAAAATAAAAAAAATTTAAAGAAAAAATTATTTTTCACATGCTTAATGAGGCTATTCGGGACAAGGTAGGAGTGGCCTCGGTGGAAGACAAGATGCGGGAAATACGACTGAGATGGTATGGACATGTGAAGAGGAGAGACACAGATGCCCCAGTGCGGAGATGTGAGAGGCTGGCCATGGATGGTTACAAAAGAGGTAGGGGTAGGCCGAAGAAGTATTGGGGAGAGGTGATTAGACAGGACATGGCGCAGTTACAGCTTACGGAGGACATGACCTTAGATAGGAGGGTGTGGAGGACCCAAATTAGGGTAGAAGGCTAGTTCATAGTCTCGTTATTCTTCTCTATTCATAGGTGTAGTAGTGCATTACGATCTCTTGCGCTTTGACTTCTGATTTCTGTTATTTCTGCTATTATTTATTACTTTCTATGCTTTGATTACTCAACTTTACCTGTGACGCTTTCATTATTTATTAATTATTTATTTAATCGTTATTTGTTATTAGTCTTTATTTATTTGTTATCTATTCGTTATTTGTTTGTTGTTTTTCTCATAAAGCTTTTAATTTTCTATTCTTATCTAACATTTTTTATGCATTTATGCTTTTACTGAGCCGAGGGTCTCCAGGAAACAGCCGTCCTACCTTGGTAGGAGTAAGGTCTGCGTACATTCTACCCTCCCCAGACCCCATGCTGTGGGATTTCACTGGGTTGTTGTTGTTGTTGTTGTATGCTTAAAATGGGTGCAGCACACACAATGTGTCAAGTCAGCACAAAGTGTCAAAATGACACATCGAAACCTTACTTGAGGTGTCTAAAATGAACAAAGCCTAGTTGAGGTGTCTAAGTGAAAGTTGGTACCAACTTTAGAGGGTAATCGATGAATTTGCCTATTTTCAATCAAGACCACAGGATGGCGTGGCATCCCCTACCATCTACATAAATCCGCCCCTGATTATAAATATTCTAAATAAAAATCACTCCTATAATTAAAACTCTTTCAGGTGCACTGATCAAAGTTACCACTATTAACCACCACAGTGGGTTAGAGTCCAGCATGGACGGCCTTTTTTGTCTTTAAATTCTTTTCTATCCTGTGTCACCTCATCTGGCCCCATTCCTTTCTTCCTTTAAATTTAAAACATATTTAACCTTTTTCTTTAAAAGCAAATTCTAAAGTAAAAGACCTAACAACTCTAAACAAAACACTAAAACATGAGAAATTTTCCCAAAAGTTCAACCAAAGTAATTCAAGTATTTTTTTTTTCTTATGTTTCATCAATTTTACTCTATCTATATTTGTTGCTTTGCCTATAACTTATATTATATAATACACAATGTGTATCACAATAGCAATGTATATTTATTGATATAAAATAAATGAAAATTGAATAAGTACAATAACTTAACAACAATAACATACTTAGTGAAATTTTAAAAAATCTACTTACTTTATTAGTTTAATTTAATAAATAATTTATTATCATAATATCAATATTGAAATTCAACATTAAATAATTAGAATCGATGAAGTAATATTATTGAGTATTGGTGTCCGCAGTTCAATATTTCGTTAATACAGAATATAGTTTTAACTTTTTCTTTCATTTTAAAATAAATTTACAAAATTTGCATATTACAAAACAAGATCATATTACTTTCAATATCGTCTCTACATATCATTAGATGAATGGCAGTAAAGATTAACAAAGTTATTGATGGTGATCTGTTTCGATAAGATATTCCCGTGGCTCGGCTCCTATTCTATCGCCGGGTCTGGACTACAAAAGCATGATGCATTACGCTTCTCCTTTTTTTAGTCCACTCTCCCTTAGAAAACGGAGCTGCTTTCAAGCAGATTTCGAAATTACGTTCTTCCTCTATGTTGTTTACGAAATCTGGTATATGATTGGTCCTATAATCGTGCTTACATAGATGCTTTTTATACAAGATTCTTAGTTGGTGGGATAAGAAGATTATATTGAGAGAGATCAAGAATTCTCACCATTTCTTAGATTCATGGACCCAATTTAATTCAGTGGTATCCTTTATTTTTTTCCATTAAGAACGTTTTCTAAAACTCTTTCACCCCCGAATTTGGAGTATTCTATTTTCACGCAATTCACAGGGTTCGATTGTAGTTCTTGAACGAACAATCAAAAAGATTCTGGAGCATCTTTGGGATTAGGTATTGTTTCCTCAATGATCACAATACCAAGTACTTCCTAGCGAGCTCTAATATAATCCAATTTATAAGTAAGCATCTCTTGTAAAAATATGAGCAATCGTTGGTACCCATACAAGGATGACTTTGTTTCCGGGCCTTGTACACACCGCCCCGTCATACTATGGGAGCTAGCCATCCGTTCTCGAATTCCGCCCGACATTTCTGTCAATCGGCGGAAGGCTCATGCATACTAGAAGGGTACGACTTCAAGGGATGGACCAAGGGGAATCGCCCAAAATCGTTACCTTAACTGCAAGGAGGGGATGCTAACCCCCATATGGACTTGGTAAGCCTCATCACATATTTATATATCTCTTGAATTGTGATAAGTCAAATTACTTATTTTAATTTGTTGTGATAACTAACTGAATTTTTTGCAACTATTGTTTTACTTGTTGGATATTATCCAGCAAATTTATTAACAATTGCAACAAATATAGAGTTATTGCAGTAGTGACTTGTGTTCAATCATATTAAGAAGACACTTGGATGGATCTTTGAAATTTGGAATTATCCCATGGACAAATCTCTTGTGACTCATCATCAAGCTTTGAAATGAACTGAATTCAATAGATAGTTGTTGACTCATCAATGAAAGTCGATGATTGGCAGGTTTTACTAAAGTGGGGTAATTTAAAAGTAGAATGATGAGTCAAATGTGAAAAAAATTCATTGACAACACTTCATGCCAAAGAGTCTACAAGTGGATACTATTTCAAAGTGTCACAAGTTCTTCCTAGAGTTAAATTTTTATAAGCAAAATCTGAACCTCTTGCAATAAATTCTTCATTTAGGAGTTGTTTGAGCAATTTCAATAGTTGTTACTCCCTCAATAGAAATTTTTTCTTAGATAATGCACATATATTAAAAATAATATTTAATTAGGACAAAATTTGAATCATATTCTTTTTGTTTAATCAGTTTGAAAAGTCACTTGACTTGTCTTTGGCATTCAGGACTATCTTAACAATATGCATCCAGTGGACTTCTAAAATCGATTTAGGATAGTATCCAGCAAATTAGTTAATTCATTAACGAAAGCTATTATTGCTTAAAAGCACTTTTTTTATATTATCTAATTATTATAAAAATGCTAATAAGCTATATTGGCTTAAAAACAAGTCAATTCAAACAATTTCTAAAAGCTTGTTTGAATGGCTTATAAGTTTTAGCTCTTTTACAAGTTCAAGCCAATAGCATGCAGAGAAAACAATCATTCTTTTAAAACATAATAGGAATTTTTATATGGGCTTTTTTAGATTAATAATTACTTTTTTATGATACATTTTTTATTACGGTGTATCACATATTTATTTTAATTAATAACCAAAATCACCCATTACTCTCTCTCTCTCTCTCTCTCTCTCTCTCTCTCTCTCTTCTTGTTCTTTATTTTCTATTTTTATTTTATTTTTCTCTTTCTCTCTTTTTTTTTAAAAAAATAATAACTAATTATCCTAATTTAATATAGGGAAAAGGCCCAAATATGCCATCGAACTTTGAGAAAAGACTCATTTATGTCATTCGTTAAAAGTTTGGTTCATCTATACCATTGCCGTTTGAGAAAAAAAGCTCATCTATGCCATTATTTTTTAATTTCGATTTTGCAAAACCACCCAAACAACTTTTAACATTTTTCTATTGGAGTTTTGAATCAAATGTACTCTTTTTGCTTCTCCTTCTTCAAGAATACTAAAAACACATGAAGAACACCAAAACCCCTAAATTTTCAACTTTTTCAATTTTTCATGAAATCACCTCAAATTTCAATAGTAGCATCCCTCTGAGGTAGATATCAAAACTCAATATCTTTTGAGCTCGAATTCAACTTAACCCAACAAGACACACTTAAAATTTCTTCAAAGTTTCAAAACTTCAACCTTCTTTAATAGTGAAATTTTCGCCACAACTTCAAATCACTTGAAATTATGAACATAGACATAGTGAACTTTAACATAGTATTTTTTGAGTCTATGTTTAAAATTTCAAGTAATTTAAAGTTGTGGCGAAAATTTCACTATTAAAGAAGGTTAAAGTTTTAGAACTTTGAAGAAATTTTAAGTGTGTCTTGTTGGGTTAGGTTGAATTCGAGCTCAAAAGATATTGAATTTTGATATCAAGCTCGGAGGGATGCTATGATTGAAATTTGAGGTGATTTTGTGAACAATTGAAGAAGTTGAAAATTTGGAGTTCTTGATGTTCTTCATGTGTTCTTGGTGTTCTCGAAGAAGAAGAAGCTAAAAGAGTATATTTCATTCAAAACTCCAATAAAAAGTGTTAAAAGCTATTTGTGTGGTTTTATAAAATCGGAGTTAAAAAATAATAGCATAGATGAGCCTTTTCTCAAATGGTAATGACATAGATGAGCCAAACTTTTAACGGATGACATAAATGAGCCTTTTCTCAAAGTTCGATGGCATATTTGAGCCTTTTCCCTTTAATAATTTCACATATAATATTTATAATATACTTATATTAAAAATATTTTAATTATATATTCACCATATTTATTGAAAGATGCCTATAATATGTATCAAAAATTTATTTCAAAATGTATTATAATTATTGTTTATTTTTTCTCTTATTAATGGTGCTAAAATATATTATTGTATTATAAATATTTTAGTTATATATTCACCACGTGCATTGAAACACGTCTTTAATAGATTGAATTCAAAATCTATTATAATAATTTTTATTTTATTTTTTTCACTTATTAACGTAATATATTATTGTATTAAAAATACTTTAATTATATATTCAGCACGTGCATTGAAACATGTCTATAATATATTGAATTCAAAATCTATTATAATTATTTTTTATTTTTTCTCTTATTAACGAAATATATTATTGTATTAAAAATACTTTAATTATATATTCAGCACGTGCATTGAAACATGTCTATAATATATTGAATTCAAAATCTATTATAATTATTTTTTATTTTTTCTCTTATTAACGAAATATATTATTGTATTAAAAATATTTTAGTTATATATTCACCACGTACATTAAAAAAATTCTATAATATGTATAATATATTGAATTCAAAATGTATTACAATTAAAATTTAATATTATACATTGTTATGAATTTAATTATTTTTATTTCAACAAATATAATATATTTCTAACAGCGTAAATTAATTTGAATAGTACTAGAATGTTTGAAATTCATACATAATACTTATAATACATTTGTATTAAAAATATTTTAGCTATATATTCACCACGTGCATTGAAACATGCTTATTATATGTATAATATATTGAATTCAAAATGTATAATACTTATTTTATTTATTTCTTTTATTGTGTTAGAAATACATTAGATATGTATTTATATAAAAAAATTATTTAATTTTAAAAATAGTAAGCATCATTTCTATAATATTTAATTTAAAATTAAATTTTAAATTCGAATAATTAATTATTATTTTTAAAAGAGGGGGAAAGAGAAAGAGAAAAAAATGGATAGAAAAAAAAAAGGAAAAAGGGAAAAAAAGGAAGAGAAGGAGAGAGGGAAAAGAGAAAGAAAGAGAGAGAAAAGGAAAGGGAACAAACGGAAGAGAGAGAGAAAACATTTTTGGTATTTTTATTTTTTTTTATTTTGGATAAGAAAAGCATTGTTATTTTTGATAAAGATAAAATATATACTAAAATTCATAATTAATATTATATACTATATTATTTAAGTAAATAAACCAACATAAAACGCTCTCACATGGCACACTCTTTAACAATATTAAATGCCAAACTTATTTTCTTCTTTTTTCTTTCAAAGAAAGTGATTTATATATGGTGAAGTAATAAAATGTAAAACCTATCTTTTAGCTAGCATTCACATTTATTTATTTATTTGCGTTTTACCCATCTTTTTTCTGTTTAAAACTATTTTTACGTAGCCCAACAATCACACCTTTTGTATTCTCTGCGTGAGGGGGTTTGGTAACACAAGTTCCCGTGCCTTCAATAACTCTGAACACCACAAACTTTCTCACCGTGACAAGGCATTATAAGCAACCTTTTCTAACCCCCATAAGTGCCCGTTTGGATTGGCTAATTTCAGGTGCTAAGCCAAAATAACTTTTAAACAGTTTTGAAGTGTTTAAATAAAGTTAAAAAATACTTATAAGCACTTATTTTAAAGCCAAAATAACAAAAGTCAAAAGTCGTAAGTTAAAAATCATAACTTACGGCTTTTGGCTTAGCCAAACCAAATAAGTCATTGGCCTTCAATTCAACAGGCTCCCACCACTTGATTATATGTCACAAGTACAAATAGAATTCTCACAAGGAAACAAAGCAGTATATTGAGTCTATTATAGATATCCAATCAACGCTACTAATGACAGTCTTCTGAGTTTTGACAGCGTCTGAGCCAATCCCCAGGGTCAGGGGGGAGCACAGCTGAGTTGAGAGCTGTGATACTTGAAAATAGAAAAGTCAAATGCAAGGATATTTTTATTTCATACTTAGCTGGATGAATGATATTCATCAACCTACTTTTCTCACCTTTTGAAATTGCTATAATCTAACAAAAATAGAAAGAAAAAAACTGGAGGGGCAGGACACAAATAACTACCGGAAGAATCATACAGATCGGACCTAAAGCTAAATATTGTACACCATCTGAGATTTCCTCCACAAATGTCAAGGGCCACCAATGCTGCAACAATCTGCATTTTAGAGAATTAAAAGCATGTTAAAATCATGAGTAAATCCAAGAAAACTAATTTGCAATATTGTAAGAAAACATGTGAATTCAAACTTATCTACTACTACTAGTTAAAGATCTTAGGTCCCTGTATAAACTTTCATGTTTCCCCCCTCTCACATCCTTTCTTTTGCCGCTACTCCAATCCCCCTCCATCCCCCTAAAACCTAATCCCCTACTCCCAATATAACAAGTTTAGCAACCTGAACGTCTTAGTCCTAACTCCTAAGCAAACCTTCAGGCAATTGAAGTCCAGAATTCAAATAATCAACCAGAAGATTGACTTCACAAGATGACCAATGTAAATGTAAAACTTTAAAAAAACAAAAGGAAACAAAGCTTGTTAACATGGCAAGTGAAATGGAGCAAGATACAACTTCACAGCGAAAATTTTCAACCACAAGAATTAGGTGCAAAGGATAAACCTTTTTTATTGGGAACCAATGTCCGATAGGTGTAAATATCCTACTACTCTACCAATTTTATCCTACTACTTTTACTTGTACAAAGAGTTGAATACTGGGGAAAAGATTTTTAACTTTTACAAATTGATTATTTCTCTATTTTAGAACTTCTAGTATATTGTAAATATAGTATACTCTTGTAATTATGAATTTTTTGGATTCTCTTTCCTTTGTTAGACTACATACACTTGGCTATTTAGAACCCCAATGGCTTGAGGGAATAATCAAGTTGAGTTCTCTCAAACCCTCTTCTCTCACATGATATTAGAGCTGGTGTGAAGATTTAATCATTATGCATTTACCAGCGACCAGAAACAAAGTTTACGTCACCGAGTGTAATTTCGGTGACTGTATTTGTTCGCCAGTAACTCTAGTTGTTGCGCATCAACCAACACCATCACTTTGCTTGAAGAACTCCAGCGACCCAACCCTAAAAAATCTGTCACCAGCCAACTTATCCTTACTAAATCACTCATATCTTGTCCTCCTCCAACAATTTGTCATGTTATTGATCCACCCAATTTATTATACAAACGATTGGGGACATCTCAGTCTATCAAAACTTCAAAAAAAAAAAAGGGGGGGAAGAAGTCTGGGGACGCGAAAAGGGGAAAAGCAAAGCAACAAATGAACTTAAAAAACTGGATTGGGGTATCCAAGATGGAGTGGAAAAAAAGATAGGGGCAGGTACCACAAGGCTTATTCCAGATGAGAGTTAAAATACTCAGTTGGAATGTACAGGGTCTTAATAATAAAGATAAGAGAAGTACTTTGAAATCTCTTATCCAAAAGTGGGGAGCAGACATTGTTTGTTTACAGGAAACCAAAATAGAGTCTTGGAATCCATCTCAAATCAGACAAATATGGGGGAATAGATGGCTTTCCTGGGCAGAAGTCCAAGCGATTGGCACCAAAGGTGGGATATTAACTTTATGGGACAAAAGAGCTTAGAATTGTGTTGAGTCAGAGGCAGGGGCCTTCTCCCTATCATGTAGATTTGAGAGCACCTCTGAAGACTTCAAATGGGTCTTCACTGGAGTATACGGACCTCGTACCAATCCAGAAAGGAAGGACTTTGGTTTGGAGTTAGCTTAAATCAGGGGGCTGTGGTCTGATTTGTGGGTCATAGGAGGAGACTTCAATGTGTGTAGATTCGAGGGTGAAAGGCTTAACAGTACTAGAAGATCCAAAGCTATGCAGGGTTTCTCCAATACCATTTTGGATCTTGAACTGATTGATCCTCTTCTCCAAGGAGCACAGTTCACCTGGTCAAGAGGGGAGGAGACACTCCAAGCAACAAGAATTGACAGGTTCCTTTATTCATCAGAATGGACTGAGATGTTCACGGCTATCAGACAATACACAATGCCAAGAGTAATTTCAGACCATAAACCCATCCTGGAAAGTGGAGATTGGGAGGCATCACCATCCTACTTCAAATTTGAGAACATGTGGCTTCAAGCAGAAGGCTTCATTGATATGATAAAAGGATGGTGGCAGTCCTACATTATTCAGGGTACCCCAGACTTTGTGCTGTTGCAGAAACTCAGAAACCTAAAGAAAGACATTTCTAAATGGAACAGGGAGGTGTATGGCAACATTGAACCCAAAGAACTAAAGCTCTTTGGGATCTGGGGAAGCTGGATCAATTAGCTGAACTCAGAACCCTTTCAGCACAAGAGAAAGCACAGTCCTTGAATCTGAAATTGCAGCTTCAACAAATTGCAACAGCTGAAGAGATGTCATGGAGGCAAAAATCTAGATGCTTATGGCTTAAAGAGGCGGACAAGAACACTAAGTTCTTTCAGAGAATGGACAATTCACATAGAAGGGGTAACTCCATTGAAAGATTGAGAATAGGGGATGAGCTGACTGAAGATAAAGGAAGGATAAAGGATGGCATTCTGAAGTATTATCAACAAATTTACAAAGAAGCTGAATCCTGGAGTCCCTCCGTTGTTTTTTAGAACATGTCCACCCTCAGTACAGAAGAAAAGGAGGAGCTTGAACTTCCTTTCACTGAATTGGAGATCTCTAATGCTCTTATGGCTTGTGCCCCTGACAGCCCCAGGTCCTGATGGTTACACCATGGCTTTCTTCCAAAAATCATGGTGCTTCATTAAAGATGATATGCTAGCAGCTCTCAATTTCTTTCACCAGAATTGCCAAATGGTGAGATCTTGTAATGCTTCTTTTATTGCTCTAATTCCAAAGAAGAAGGTACTGTGGAGCTTACAGACTACCGGCCTATAAGCCTCTTAGGCAGTGTCTATAAGTTGTTGGCTAAAATTCTAGCAGAGAGGATGAAAAAGGTGATGAATTCTCTAGGCTCGGGCAGAAAGTGCATTTCTAAAGAATAGGCAAATAACTGATGCATCCTTGATTGCTAATAAGGTGCTAGACTGGAGAATGAAGAGTGGTGAGTCTGGGATCTTATGCAAATTGGATATAGAGAAAGCCTTTGACCAGCTTAACTGGGCCTATCTAGTCAGCATTCTGAAACAAATGGGCTTTGGTAACAGGTGGATAAGATGAATATACTTCTGCATTTCAACAATGAAGTTCTCAGTTCTGATCAACAGAAGTCTAGTGGGATTCTTCTCAACTCAAAAGGGGTTGAGGCAGAGGGACCCACTCTCTCCTTTTCTATTCCTCCTGGCTATGGAAGGGCTATCTCAGTTGCTACCTAAGGCTAAAGAACTTCAGTGGGTTCAAGGATTTCAAGTAGGCAGCAATCCAGCTACCACTGTCAATGTTTCTCACCTACTTTATGCGGATGACACTCATTTTCTGCGGAGCTGATAGGCAACAGGTCCCCAATCTTAACACCACCCTTATAGTTTTTGAAGCTATCTCTGGACTCCATATTAACATGCTCAAAAGTGTTATATATCCGATTAATTAGGTGGCCAATCTAGAGGAACTTGCTGGCATACTAAGTTGCAAAACTGGGTCCTTACCCACCACCTATCTAGGTCTTCCCTTGGGGGCAAGTTTCAAATCTTCTGGAATCTGGAATGGAGTTATTGAAAAAATGGAAAAGAGACTGGCTACATGGAAAATGCAATACCTCTCCATGGGAGGTAGGCTCACTCTCATCAATAGTGTCCTAGACAGTATTCCTATACCAGGTTCAATTCTAAAACAAATGGATAGGCTCAGAAGGAGATTTCTATGGGAAGGAAATAGTCTCACTCACAAGTACTCTCTAGTTAAATGGCAATCAGTAACTCAGCCTAAGTTTCAAGAAGGCTTGGGAATCAGAAATCTCAAACTTCACAACAACAGCTTACTCATGAAGTGGCTCTGGAGGTCTGGACAAATTGAGGCTGGGTTTTGGAGAGACATCACTAAGGCAAAATATGGCATTCAAGACCACTGGTGTCCAATGAAAAGCACTGAACCCCATGGTGTTGGGGTCTGGAGACACAAGCAGTTTCCAAGATGATTTTTTCAAGGAAGTATCCTTCAAGGCTGGTAATGGGCTCAAGATCAGATTTTGGCAAGACAAATGGCCAAGGAACTCTAGGCTAAAAGACTATTTTCCCTCCTTGTTCCAGATAGCCTCCAACAAAGAAGCAACTATAGCCCAGTACAGAGACAACAACTATTGGACTCCTATTTTCAGAAGGAACTTTCAGGATTGGGAGATTAATGACATCCTTTCCCTCTTAGAAACCCTACAAAACACTAAACTGGTGGTTGAAGATCAAGACAAGATTCTTTGGGATAATTCTAAGGAGAAGACATATCGTGTGAAAGAATGCTATGAAATATGAGCTCCCAGAATGGCATTCTACTAAGTTGGCCTTGGAAACATGTCTGGAAAACTAGGCAACCTCTCAGAGTTTCTTGTTTCACCTGGACAGCCCTGCAGGAAGTATGCCTAACACAAGACAACCTCAGGAAAAGAGGTGTAATCCTCATCAACAGATGTGCCATGTGCAAGCAGACCAATGAGAGTGTTAATCACCTTTTTTTGCACTTCTCTACAGCAGCTAGCCTATGGTACTTTTTCTACTCTATGCTTGGCCTACAATGGGTAATGCCCTACAACATCAAGGATGCTTATGCCAGCCGAATATTGTGGAGAGTTGATAAATCCATTAGAAAGATCTGGAGAATGATCCCAGCAGCCATTATTTGGAGCATATGGAAGGAGAGAAACAACAGATGTTTTAATGGAATTTCAACCTCTTTCTGCACTCTTAAAGCCAAATGTCTGGTTAGTTTATTTAGCAGGGACTTTTTTGCCAATGTAAACAGTGTGGATAACTTTTTGGAGTTTGTTAGTTCCCCATCTCTAGTACAGAAGAGTAGTAGGGTTCCCTTTTGACTGTTTCACATGTTTTTGCCAAGCTAGCTCCATATATATCTGTTTAGAGCAACTTTCTTGCACACTGTGCTTTTGTAACTTTGCATCTTCTTGATGCTTTCTAATATCATTTAATTACTTTACCAAAAAAAAAGGGTACTCCCTCCATTTCAATTTGTTAGTTTAGGTAAAGAAGACTTTAGAATCTTGTGGTCTTAAACTAAAGATATGTAGATGTATCAAAATGCCCTTTAATCTTGTGGTCTTAAACATGTCATGTAGAAAGTTGAAATTAAAGAGTTTCCAAAAAAAAAGGGAAGAGGCATTCTTTTTAAAAGGACTAAAAAGGAAAGTAGGACAAACAAATTGAATCAGAGGAAGTACTTGGTTTGTCTGACTTGTCCATTTTAGAATGCGAGTCATGTCAACCTAATAAGTATATTCTCTCCCATTTCCCTCAATGACCTGTAATCGGGTGGAGTCACCTTTCAGTTTTTTTTTTTTAAACCGGAAATTGTGTATATATTTCATAAGGAACAAATCATACATGGTTTTATTGAAACCATATTTACAAGAGTAGTTCGAAAATCTATGGTCCTATTCTATATAATGAGTCAAAACATCATCAATAATAGAAACAGAATCATTTGAAAATACCTAATTACACAAAAAACACAGAATCAAGATATAATTCAACTTGATCTGTTGCATACTATTCTCAACATTCTCAAAACATCTAGAGTTCTCTCCTTCCAAATTGTCCACCAAATGCAAGCAGGGATAATTCTCCATCTACTTCTGTTCTTAGCCTGCAGTCCTACTTCTTCCAACTCTGGAGTGCCTCTGTAATCTTTCCAAGCCTAGACCATGAAATGCCCTTGATTAAAAGTAATCTCCATAGTTGTCTTGTAATCTTGCAATGTATAAATAGATGGTTAATTGTCTCTGTTTTTTAACCACAGAAGAAACATTTGGAACACAATGGTATCTCCCTCCCCATCAGATTGTCATCTGTAAGAACTGCCTCCTTAGACAGAAGTCAAATGGTCCGTCCTCCTGTAAGCTTTATTTACCTTGAAAGAGCCATTACCACTGCCCTGCCACCCTAGTTCTTCATCACCTTCTTGAAGTCCATTGAACTTCAAGAAGGTGAAAACTTCAGCCACTCTTTGTATTTCTCAATCATTGAGCTGTCTTCTAAAAGCAAAGCTCCACCCTTCAGGTGTCCACAATCTGCTATAGTTCTTTGTTGGTGTAGCACTAGAATATGTATGTCTGGAAAGAGCATTTCAAGGTTGCTTGTCTCATGACAATCCCCACATTATGGGATTATACTGGGTTTGTTGTTGTTGTTGTCTCATGACAATCATCCTTCCAAAAGTCAGTCTTTTCCCCATTCTTCACTTCGATCTTGGTATTGCTCTTGAAATCATTCCAAAGAACTCTAATGGATCTCTATAAGTTGTAGAAACGTCCTTGGTCATCCACTTATCTTCCTCCTCATATTTAGCTTCAAATAATTTCCCCCCACAAAGTTACTTTCATTTGTATACTTCCATAACCATTTCATTCCAAGTGCCTTTAGAACTAAATTGATGAGTGTCACTCAACCTCCCAGTGACACTCATTTGTATACTTCCATAACCATTTCATTCTAAGTTCCTTTTAGAACTAAATTGATGAGTGTCACTCAACCTCCCAGTGACAAATACTGACTCTTTTATCTGATCAATTTATTTTCACATTTCTCAATCATATTATTCCTAATTTCAGATGATTTAGACTTAGCTCCCAGAGGCATTCCAAGGTATATGGTTGGTAGGGAACCAACTTCACTACCTAATATTGCATTCAAAACCTCCATATTTGTAACACCATTGATGGGATACAAAAAGCTTTTCCTCCAATTTATGTATAATCTAGATATCCATTCAAAAAGAACTAGAAATACCCTCAGAAATTTAAGTTGTTCTTCAGCATCACAAAAAATAAGTGTAGCATCTGCATACTGAAAATGAATCACCTATAGACTTTCCTTCCAGTTCTATCCACATCAAAATCGTTTAGGTAACCATTTGTATTTGTTGTTTTAACCATGTAAATGAGACCTTCAATAGCTACTAAGAATTGAAAAGGTGACAGAATCACCTTGTCTAAGACCCGTTGGTGATCTAAAGAACCTTTTTGGTGCACCATTAATTAGCACTGAGAAACTTACTGTTGAGATGCAATTTTTGATACAATGTATCCTTTTCTTCCCAAAGCCCATCCTCTCTAATAAGCTCAGTAGATTCCCCATTCAACATGGTCATGTGTTTTCTCAATGTCTAGCTTGCAAGGAATTCCAAGTTTCTTCTGTTTTAGTCTGGAACCACCACATCATTAGCTACTAAGACAGCATCCATGATTTGTCTTCCTTTAATAAAATCATTTGTTGAGAATCAACAAGCTTTGCCATCACCCCTTTCAATCTCTCTGTTAGTGCTTTGGAAAATAGCTTGTAAATGTTGCCTATCAAACTAATAGGAATAAAAATCCCTTAGCTCATTAGCACCTTTTTTTCTTTGGTATAAGAGCTATGAATGTGGCATTGGAACTTCTTTAAAACATTTCTTGGTAATGGAAATTTTGAAAGACATTCATGATATCTTGCTTCACCACCTCCCAACATTTGATGAAGAAACCCATGGCGAAACCATCTGGCCCAGAGTCACCTTTCTCTTTACTTCATTCAGATATTTGGGGTCTTAATCGGTTCAGTTCTACCATGGGATGTTGTTACTTCGTTAGTTTCATTGATGATTATTCTGTGTGCATTGTGCACTTGGATATTCTTGACAAAAAATCAATCTGAGTTGTTATCTATATTCCAAACCTTCCACGTTGAAATCCAAAATCAATTTGGGGTCTCTATCCGCACGTTTTCTAGAGATAATGCCCCAGAGTGTTCGTCTTCTTCATTGCAGCAGTTCATGAATTCTCATGGGATCATTCATCAAACATCTTGTCCTTACACATCTTAACAAAATTGGGTAGTTGGAAGAAAGAATAGGCATCTCATTGACTGCTCGTACCCTACTCATACAATCTAATGTCTCATTTTAAGGGCGATGCAATTCTAAGTTTCTCACATCCTATTATCTAGTTAATCATATGTCATCCTCAACTATTCAGAATCAAGTTCCATGCTCTGTTTTATTTCCCCAGTAACCTTTGTTCTGTCTCCCACCTCATGCCTTTGGGAATACGTGTTTTGTTCATAACTTACTACAAGGAAAGATAAGAAAGCTCCTCGTGCTCTTAGATGTGTATTTTTAGGTTACTCAAGACCACACAGAGGATATTGATGTTATTTACCTAACCTCCTGTGGTGCTTTATGTCTACTGATGCTACCTTCTTTAGAACTCAACCATTCTTCAGGTGATCACTTAGACATTTCTAAGGTGTTATCAGTCCATCTTTCATAAATTCAGTCACTATCTCAGGGGTTGATCAAAATCGTTATCGATAACCCAACCGTAAATAGGTTTATTGGTATTGAGTTATTGATTTAAAGATTGGGGAATGGTTTGAAATTTCGTAACTAATGGCTTAATGGTAAGGGGTAAGGTTTACTCATTTTCCATATTGGTTTAGTCGTTAACCCAATAAAAATTATTAAATTTACATTTATACCCCCATACAGTTGATAGTGCTTCCATTTCATGGTCAACAGTATATGATTGTTAGGAAAATAAGCTATTGCACTTTTATGTGTTCTCCCATTTTGTTATTTTTTATAAGCTTACTGTCATGAAATGAAAGCACTGAAATGGAAGCACCTGATATATCCATGTTGTATAAAAGCTTAATTTGTATAAGAGTATCCTTTTTGTATAAGTGCAGTACCTATAATACGTTACTGACCATGAAATGGAAGAACTTCACTGTTTACCTAACAATCATGTACTCATTTAAGGCTATAAGTACATAAGTATATCTTGTTGTTGTTTTTTTACTGCCAATATACATTGGGTTAGAATAGGAATAGATATATACAATACTACTTAGAATAGGAATAGGAATAGGAATAGAAATAGTAAATAGTATCCTACTTGGTAAAGGATTGTATTGTAGTGTCTATAAATAGGATCTCTGTGTAATAATGTAGATACACAATCCAATAATATTTTCCTCCTATATTTCTCACATAGCTCACATGGTATCAGAGCCTCTACGATCTTGGTAGAGAATCAAAGAGCTTCCACTGCCCAATGGTTATGTTAAAAAAAGTGGAGTCAATGATATATGTATGAATCTTATATTCAAAGGAAGAAAAACTTAGTCAGACAGGTCACTGTGCATCAATTTCCAGTGACTTTCTAGGATTGTTTTGTGTCAACCCATATCCGTCAGTGTTTGTGTAGCATCGCGCCATCTTTCCAGTGACTACTTTTTCATATTTAATTTGTGTAGCATCGCGCCATCTTTCCAGTGACTACTTTTTCATATTTAATTTGTGTAGCACGGTGCCATCTTTCTTGTGACTACTTTCTTATTTGTGTAGAGTCGTGTCATCATTCCAACCATACCCATGTGATCTCTTTTTCGGATCGTGCCATCAATCCGACCCTACACATATAACTTATATTTTCCAATAGAGTCATGTCATCATTCCGACCCTACCCATATAATTTATTTCTCAAATTGTGACCACTTTCGGCCATCAAATCTAATACTCTGAGGCATGAGTATGTTCTGACCAGTTTTTGATGCGACTTTCTTGTTTAATGTCAACTCGTCTATTAATTCCAAGACGATCCATATATTTTAAACCAGATTTTGAGCACTTTCTGGCGACATCTACATTGTGAAGAAGTTTACATGGAGCAACCACCTAATTTGGTTGCTCAGGGCGAGTTTGGTAGCCTTGTATGTCGATTGTGTAAGTCACTCTATGGTTTGAAGCAATCTTCTAAAGCTTGATTTGGGAAGTTCAATACTACAATTCATGAATTTATTACTCTGTATTTTATCGATATTATGCATCAAATCCAATATTTCATGTGAAGACCAAGCACATTGAGATTGACTGCATTATGCATCAAATCTAGTATTTCATAAAAAAAAACTGAGCACATTGAGATTGGCTGTCAGTTTTGTGAAGTCGAGTGATCAACTTGCAGATATTTCAGCAAGCTCCTCATTGATCCTCGTATTAATTACATTTGTGACAAGCTAAGTACATATGACTTGTATGCACTAGCTTGAGGGGGAGTGTTTGAATATGCATAGATATATACAATCCCACTTAAAATATGAATAGGAATATGAATAATAATAGAAATAGTAAATAATATCCTACTTGATAAAGGATTGTATTGTAGAGTCTATAAATATGATCTCTGTGTAATAATGTAGATACACAATTCAATAATATTTTTCTCCTATATTTCTCACATCTTGTTTATTACACGATAAAAACCGACCCGTAACCTCATGTTAAACCAATCGACATCTTATTGGTTAGGTTAGCAGATTAGTATATTTAAATACTAATAAGCTGAATCATTAAGTACAAATATCCAACTAAACTGCCAATAAGCACTCCAACTATCTCCCTCTTCCTCTCCAATGCCATCACCTACGGCTCCATTTCATCCTTATACAATTCCTCCACTCTTGACTTATCATCTGATTAACACTTGTATTGAATACTTCCCCTATTGCAGACTCGTCTCATCCTAGTCCACCAATAACACTCTAAAAAGGTATTTGCTCCACTCGTACTCCCAATCCCCATTATACTTGTTTAAGTTATCATCATTTATCATCATACAATTATGTCTTTGCATCATCTTTGTCCTCTACCTTTATTCCTAAGTCCACAGGTAATGCTCTATCTCGCATTGGGTGGCGACAAGCTATGTTCGAAGAGATGATTGTTTTACATGCTAGAGGTACTTGGGAGCATGTTCCTCTACATTAAGAATGTTTTTCCACAGGTAAAGATCCATCTCGCATTGGGTGGCTACAGGCTATGTACGAAGAGATGACTGTTTTACATGCTAGTGGTACTTGGGAGTCTGTTCCTCTACATTAAGAATGTTTTTCCACAGGTGAAACTCCATATCACATTGGATGGTGACAGGCTATGTTCGAAGATGACTGTTTTACATGCTGGTGGTACTTGGGAGCCTGTTCCTCTACATTAAGAATGTTTCTCTACAAGGTGATCTTGAGGATAAAGAATCCATAGAGCAATCACCTTGTTTGTTACTCGAGGGAGTCTAGTGGTCGTGTATACCGGTCCCTATATGGTTTGGAACAATCTCCTCGAGCATGGCTTGGTAAGTTTAGCACAATCATTCAATAGTTTGGTATGACTCGCAATGAGGCTGATCATTTTATATTCTATTGACATATTAATCATAATTTGTGTATTTATTTTGTTTGTGTTGATGATAGAGTAATAAATGCCACAATAAAGATGGTATGATCAAATTAAAGCATTTTTTTTCAGCATTTCCAAACAAACGACCTAGGCATATTGAAGTATTTTCTAGGCATTGAGGTCACGCAGTCCAAATCAGGAATTGCTTATCTCACAGCGTAAGTATGCCCTACATGCTCTAGAGAGATAGGTATTATAGGTTGTAGACCCATTGACACCTCCTATAGGCTCGAATATTAAACTTCTACCACAACTAATTGGTAAGTTGAACTATCTCACAATAACTCGACTGGCATTGCCTTTCTTGTGAGTATTGTACTATCCATGTGACAGTCATTGGGATGCGATTGATCGCATTCTTCGATACATAAAATGAGCTTCAAGCAAAGGATAATTTTTTTTAGGAATGAGATGGTCATGAGCAAATTGTTGGATTCACAAACATTGACTGGGCAGGGTCACTTTCTAATAAGCGTTCTACATATGGATATTGTGTTCTGGTAAGAGGTAATCTGGTGTATTGAAAAAGCAAGAATTGCTCATCTAATGCAGAAGCTAAATACAAAGATATGGTTATGGCAACTTGCGAACTAATTTGGATCATAGAATTGAAGTTTGGAGAAATTAGTCAGATGGAACTTAACTTGTGTACGATAACCAAGTTGCTCTTCATATTGCATCAAATCTAGTGTTTCATGAGAGAACGAAACCACATTGAAATCGATTGTCAGTTCATGATAGGAAAAAAAAATACTCTCAGGGCATTGTTATAAAATTCTTGAAGTCAAATGACCATCTCGCAGATATTTTCACCAAGTCCATCACTAGTTCTCGTATCAGCTACATTTGTAATAAGCTCGGTATATATGACTTGTATGCACATTCTAGGATCCTATAAAATGGTTTAACTTGATTTAGTAGAGGTAGAATGGTATCTTGTCATTTGTCGATTTAGGGTGGTCGTAGGTCTAGGTGTGCCATTAGAGTTGCGGTGTTTTGTTTTGTTTTGATTACCATATTACATTTTTATCGTTATTGTCCTTCTCTTGTAAAACTTGCATCGTTTTTTTTATCAATATGCTCTCTCTATCTCTCCCTGTATATATGTGTCTTTATTTATTTTACTTATGTATTTATTTACTTATTTATTTTTACTTATACCTGGGAATGTGTCTTTTGAGTGGAGGGTCTTTCGAAAATAGTCTCTCTATCTCTGTGAGGTAGTGGTAAGGTCTGCGTACACCCTACCCTACCCAGACCACACTTGTGGGATCCCACTGGGTATGTTGTTGTTGTTGTTGTTGATTTACTCCAATAATTATGTACTTTTTATTCTCTTTCCTTTTTTAAAATATGTATACTTGGTAATAAACCTCAATGGCTTGAAGGAATAATCAGGTTGACTTCTTTTTACAACTCTCTTCTTTTTCATGCATTTGACCAGCTTCAATATAATATAATACTTCATCTATACGCTTTCCAAGAATCAAAAAAAGGCAATTTCTGCACATTCTAAGATGCAGTGCTCTTACTTTTTAATTTTCCAAACATCTAAAAAAAATCAAAAGTTCATTTCATCATATTTCATACTTCAATATGATGAATTTGACTTCAGTAAAAAAATATTTTTAACTTAGCTTAGTGCAGGGTAGATTAATAGGGCAAAATAATGACAGAAGCTAAATCTTTTAGCTTAATAGGGCACCCAAAATGATGAAGTATACATGAGGAAAGAAAACATTATTCTACCCACCACAAATAAGCAGCAACAAAAAGTATCACAAGCATGATAAGATTGATGCAGCTGAAACGAGCGACTCTTTGATGTATAGATGATAATATCATTACTTAATACAGCAGGTTAAATAAATTAACTATGAAAAACAAACTACATATATAATTAGGTGGAGACCATACATCTGTTAGGTCGAGAAGATACAGTGATCCACAATAACGTCTATCACATGCTCATAGAATTGGGTTATTAGAGGTTTCCCATCTTTGCCACACTGATAGATTTCCTTGGATTTAATGCATGCATACCCACCTTTCTCTGGCCCACACAACCAGCACTAATAAAGGATGGAGCGGGAGGGAATCAAAACATGCAATCAAGAGACCCGATATTTTCCATTATTAACAAAGAACGATAGCTAAAACTCAAAAAAGATGGGCCACATCTCACTTACCTGACAAAAACCACGAGCCAATAGCAGTTGCAATAGAAAGATAATTATGAGCTGACCCCTATAAACAAGAGACATCACGAAATAGCCCTTTCGATTCATCATAAATCCATCTGCATAAAAAGTTGACAAAGTCATAGGCATTTCAAATAAGAGATCAGAAACTAGGGGATCTCGAACATGCCACTGCATATAGATTGATCAGCATCTTATTAATTTATTTAAATAACTGCTGCATATAATCAGTTCTTTATTAAAAAATCTGAAGCTTTTCATTTCTTTCGATATGCTAAATCCCACCCAGCAAACCTTCTGCCCAGAAGTCAACAGTGACCCTTTTTACACTTTGCACTCTTAGTGACTCGAACTCCCAACCTTGTGGTTGAAAGTGGAGTGTTACTGCCACTAGAGCAACCTCATTTATGAAGTATACTTTTATCTACAAAGTTGATTCCAGCAATCTAATGGTTTGCTATCGCATCAGCCTTGATCAGCTTCGAACATTCAATTAATATCTAACCACCAATTAATGAAACAATGAATCAATTAATATTTAACCACCAAAAAAAGGGAATTAGGTAATTATTTAATTATTACACAGCTTATGATTTAATTATTTCACTAAATTTCTTGGGTAGTCTCCTAAATTAACTGAATCAGTTATTGTAACCCTAAATTGTGCCAACTTTTCATTATAACCATTTTTGACAAAAAAATCGATTATTAAACAGAGAGGAAAAGGCCTCCTCTCAAGTCGGGTGGCATAACCAAAAAAGAGTCATACGTAAACTTATTAACTATTGACTATTAATTAATAATTAATTATCTGTTTGTATTTACACCCAACGCGCTCTCTCTCTCTCCTCTCACACCCAACGCTCTGCTTTCACGATCTCCTCTCAAAAGCCAACGCCGGCAAACTAGTACTCCAGCGACCTAGCCCCATCGGCGGCAGATAAGGGATCTCTCTTTCCCTCTCTCCTCTCCTCCCTCACCCTCTTGCTCTCTCTCTCTCTTTCCCCCTCGCCTCTCCCCTCCCGCTTTCTCATCTTCTCCGGCAAGATCCACCCACCGACGCTACCATTCTTGGCCGGAAAGAGTGTCCTGACCGGAAAATCTCTCTGATAAAGGCCAGATCTGACAGTAACAGAACCTTACAACCCACGGTGAGTTTCAGCGAACGCCGACGACGACAAAAGAAACCAGGTTACTCATTTTCTTCAAGATTTGCTGCGCAAAACAGGTTCCGTCTCAACTCATGTTATATTTTCTTTCGACACACCCTACTTTTGAACCTTTCTCTTTCTGTTGTGCTCTTTTATTCGACCATATTTGTCTGCATTTTTCATTGACTACCTTTGTTCATTTTGTTTTTTGAACTTGGTAACTTTGTATTATATCACAACAGTACATGGGTAGTACTAAACCTTACATACAGATGAACTCCAAATTCCACTGTTCATTCTTTACATTCTTCTTTGCTCTTCTCCTGATTTATAGTATAGTTGTAGATACTGCTTGCTATCTTGCCCATCAACTAGTTAAAGACTTTAGGCTTGATTTAGTTGTTTAGTAGATTCCTGTTTAGTTTACGTCTTTAGTGGCTTTGGTGAACGATGTTCGATTAGAGTCATGTCTTTGATCAGGCCGAGGGGCGAGAGTGGAAAGCGGTTAAGAGTTCTCCTAGGCTGAGAATAGAGTCTTGGAACATAGGGTCTTTGACGGGAAATCCATAGAGCCAGTGAAGATTCTCAATAAAAGGAATATTAATATTGCTTGTGTACAGGAGACCAAATGGGTAGGTACCAAGGCTTGGGATGTAGACGGGTTTAAGTTGTGGTACTCCGGAGGCTCGAGAAATAGGAATGGAGTAGGTATTTTAGTTGATGGAGATCCTAGGGCGCAAGTGGTGGAGGTTGGGAGGATCAATGACGGGATGATAATGATTAAGCTAGTCGTTAGAGGGCTTACATTGAACATTATTAGTGCTTATGCGCCACAAGTAGGCTTGGACGAGGAGGTCAAAAGCACTTTTGGGGGGATTTGGACGACATGGTGAGGGGCATACCATGCACCAGAAGATACTCATTGGCGGAGATTTTAATGGCCACATCAGGAAACGTCTAGTGGTTTCAATGATGTACATGGAGGCTTTGGTTTCATGGTTAGTAACGAAGGTGGAGCCTCACTCTTAGTCTTTGCTAGAGCTTTTGAGTTGGTGATAGCTAACTCGTGTTTTTCGAAGAAGGAAAACCACTTGCTTACATTTCGTAGCACGGTGACCAAAACTCAAATAGATTACTTACTCTTTAGGAAAGGTAACAAAGGCCTTTGTAAGAATTGCAAGGTTATCCCGAGTGAGAATCTTACTACCCAACATAAGCTTTTGGTGATGGACTTAGAAATTAAGAGAGAGAGAGAGAGAGAGAGAGAGAGAGAGAGAAGAAGAAGAAGTCTTTGTATGACTAGCCGAGGATTAAATGAGGTGGCTTGACCCCTGCATATCTCAGGAGATGGGGAGAAGTTGATGGCGATAGAGGCTTGGAGGAGTAATGGGGATGCACACAGCATGTAGAGTAATGTGGAGTAGAACAGCTAGCTGCATTAGGAAAGCAGTTAGAGCGGTACTGGGGTTTTGAGGGGTAACTTTGGTGGTCATCAAGGGGATTGATGGTAGAATAGAGAAGACCAAGGTAAAGTGGAAGCAAAGAAGGTTGCCTATACAAAGTTGGTGGAGTCCAAGGACGAGGAGAAGCAGATGACTAAGGAAAAGTATAAGACGACTACGAAGGAGGCTAAGTTAGCGATTACGACGGGAAAGACCTGTGTTGCTTGAATTCTCCAAAAATGTTGCCGCACTCGTGTCAGATTCTCCAAAAATGCACTACTTTTGGAGAATTCCACACACACCCATCGACATATATAAAAAGTCCGAGAAACATAGGGAAAGACGACAATCTTCGAACGCATGTATGTTGAACTAGGGGACAAAGGTGGATATAAAAAATTATATAGGCTCACGAAGGCAAGAGAGAGGAAAGACGGAGACCTGAATCAAGTGAAGTGCATCAAGGATAAGGACGGTAAGATGTTGGTGGAAGATGCACTTATTAGACGAAGGTGGCAAAGCTTACTTACATAAACTCCTGAACGAAAAAGGGACAATGACATTCTACTAGGTGATTTGGAGCTTTCTGAGAGGCATCAGGATTTTGGGTTTTGTAGGTGTATTAAGGTTGAGTGCGCTATTTGTTGGATGAACATGTGAAGATTGACTACTTCAGATGAGATTTCAGCGGAATTTTGGAAGAGCACGGACATGGCAGGTATGGAGTGGTTAACTGGGTTGTTTAATATCATTTTTATGATAATAAAAATGCCCGAAGAATGGAGGCAGAGTACAATGGTTCCATTGTACAAGAAGTCAAGAACAAGGGTGATATCTAGAATTGTAACAACTATAGGGGTATCAAGTTGCTAAGTCACACTATGAATGGAAATAAGGGTGGGGAGGGGTGTGCCCATTTTCGAGAACCAGTTTGGAATCATGCTAGAGCAATCAACTACAAAAGTCATCTATCTTGCTAGGAGACTAGTGTAGAAATACAGGGAAAGAAAGAGGGACTTACATATAGTGTTCGTTGACCTTAAAAAAACTACGATATAGTTCCGAGGGAAGTCCTTCGAAGATGCTGAGAGGCCAGAGGGTACCAATGGCTTACATTAGTGCAATGAAGGACATGTATGATGGAGAAAGACTCGGGTTAGAATAGTGGGAAAAGGTTAAGGGCACTTCTCAGTTGAGATGGGTTCACACTAGGAATCAACTTTTAGCCCATTCTTATTTGCCTTGGTGATGGATGAATTGAAGTTGTGTATTTAAGATGTGGTGTCATGGTTTATGTTATTTGCAAATGACATAGTACTAACTGATGAGTAGGTTGGAGGTTTGGAGACAGGCCTTAGAGTTTGAAGGGTTCAAGTTGAGCATGACCAAAACGAAATATTTAGAGTGCAAATTTAGTGATGCAATGCCCGAGGCGAGCGTGATAGTGAAGCTTGATACTCAGACTATCCCCAAGAGAGATAGTTTCAAGTATCTTGGGTCTTTAATCCAAGGTAGTGGGGACATCGAAAATGATGTCACACATTGTATTAGTGTGACGTGGATGAAGTGGAGGCTTGGCTCTAAAGTCTTGTGTGATAAAAAGGTTCACTTAAACTTAAAGGAAAGTTCTAGAGAGTGGTGGTTAGAACGACTTTGTTGTACGAGGCGGAGTGATGGCCAGTCAAGAACTCTAATGTTCAGAAGATGCAAGTTGCAAAAATAAGAATACCGAGATGGATGTGTGGGCATACTAGAAGCGATAAGATCAGGAATAAGTTATGTGTTTTTTGGTTAAGTATATATGATAAAAGGACTTCAACATAGCTTATGTGTATAAATCCATAAATATTATTACCAAAATTTGTACATCTATTCAAGTAATTTTCTGTCTATTTTTCATGTAAGAGTTCTAAAAAATGTAAATTCTATTTTTTCTAATACATCTATTAGACGGATTACACTAGGTGTGTCGTTGTTGCTTAAGAATATATGTATCGACAATGGCATTTAGTCGAGTCATGAGTGATAAATTATATAACTTATGAACCACCATAGGATCGGAGGTAAGGTTTTATGCCCCCTCGTACTCTTTCTATTTTATTTATGTTAAGGCTTGGGGTGTGTGGCTCAACCCCTGACCGTCGCGAGGGATGAGATCCTTGGGTTAGGTCTGTTTGATAAACAAAAAGTGATAATTATAAATAAATCACATGGCATGTTTTGGACAAGCAGCGGAATAACATGAAATGTAGTTAAAATAATATATTGAGTGTGCTTATTGAATTTGATTTGAATTTTTTTAAAATTGACTGTAGTCACATCTAATTAAAATTTTTAATTTTAGTATAAAGAGAAAATTTGATATAGAGTGATAACATGGAAAAAACTTGAGTATTAATATAGTGTTTTTTCAAAGAACATTAATATAGATGGGAGCAAGTAAATCATTAGAAATAATTTATGTTGCATTAATTACAACAACATACCCTGTGTAATCCTACAAAAATGGGGTCTGGGGAGAGTGGTGCGTACACACTACACAACCTTGCCCCTACACCCCGCTCTAATACAATGTGTACCATCATCACCAATCTCTTCCTCTCTGGGAGATGACTTGTGTGTCAATCTCACTTACATATCTGCCACCTGAGTTAACCCACTGAACTTACCCTCCAAGTACCCAATCGTAGTCATACTCAACCTAATCCCTTTAGACTCCGAATATGTCTCCAAACCTCCAGCCTATCATTGACTCTGTCGCGTGTCTTGTCAATCAATATTATATCATCTGCAAATAGCGTACATCATGGCACCTCCCCTTAGATATGTGTCATCACCAAGACAAATAGAAATAGGCTAAGAGTTGATCCTTGGTGCAACCCTAGCACGATTGGGAAGTGCTCCGAGTCTCTTACCAATGTCCTCACTCGGGTCTTGGCTCTCGCATACATGTCTTTAATAGCCCTAATATAAGTTATAGGTACGCCTCTAGAGTCCAAACATCTTCATAGATTCCTCATAGGGACTTTGTCGTATGTTTTTTTCTAGGTCAATTATGTTACACTAATTGACTATAAAATTAGATTCCCAAGTCTCCTATATTTTTAGCTTAATAGTCAATTAAAGAATCACTTTAACAACCTTCAATTTATTTTCCATGTATAAGAATATTGGAAATTGTGTGGATGGCTATGACTATTGAATGCTCTCAGGCACTTCACCCAAGGCAACCCACTAAAGTCCCTTCTAGGTTTTAGAATTCCCTTTTTCAGTGCAATTCTTCCACTGAAATCCTCT
The DNA here is from genome assembly GCF_947179165.1 of Solanum dulcamara. Taxonomy (NCBI): domain Eukaryota; kingdom Viridiplantae; phylum Streptophyta; class Magnoliopsida; order Solanales; family Solanaceae; genus Solanum; species Solanum dulcamara. The sequence continues at coordinate 12,812,688 of NC_077246.1, forward strand.
CCTAAATTATTTCTTGTTCATTGACTTTCTTTTTGGTTGGTTTCGGATGGATAATAGAATTTATCTCCGTTCAGGAGGGAAATCATACGACATCACAAAATTGAAATCCAAAGCTGAAATATGGTACAACTGGGTGGAGAGTGCAAGATATCATATAAGAAGAATGAATGATATTAAGCAAGGGAACATTAGAATTGATTTGCAGGAGATTTGTGAAGCTTCAGGAATCAAAGGGAGGATTTCTCGATCCTAGAAAGGCAGAGATTATTCTTCAATCATATTTGTGTCATTGAAGTATAATCAATCAATATGGGAGATTTTTATCATTGATTTCAATTAAAGGCAAGGACAAAGCCGTCATTATTCTGTCAGAGAACTCATATAATGAAGGATGGGAGAAGCTAGCAATAAGAATAAATTCCTTCATTAATAGGAGTACAACATCATTAATGGATATTTTATGCGCCAACGAGGCAGACTCATTCGCAAACAAGGGGAAAGGGAGCTATTCCGAAATATTATATAAAAGTAAATGAACACAAAAGGAGCGAGAAGTAGCCGGAGAAGTGCTAAAAGTGCAAAAACTCATTTGGAGGCCAAGGATCTCTTGGGGAGATGTCTTGTTGGGAATTTTTCCGACATAGAAAATGCTCCAACCAGATATGAAGTCAGAAGCTAGGCTCAACAGACCTAGTAATGAGTGCCCGAAAACCAGGTGTACGACATGAATGGGTCTTTGTTCCTGTTCGAGTTCCATACAAGAAAGGCAACAGAACATGTTTTGATGGGAGAATGGCAAAGGAAAGGGAGCATAATAAATCTCCAGTGGTGGTCACCAAAGCAGGGACCTTTCCAAAGTCGCACAAATTCAAATGGTTTTGGATTTGTGTTCTAGGGATACCATTCCATCTATGGTCTCATCCAATAATGAAGACCCAACTCCCATTCAATCTTATGCGTCGGAATGCAGCAAGGAAGCATAAAGGAAAGCTGATTTATGGGTGCAACAAAATATTTGAGGCTAAGCAAAGAGTTTGGAGTAGCATTTGAAGGGTGTACAGAGGAAGCATTAGCACTACTGTTAAAAATTGATCAAAAAAGGGTAAAGAAGGAAAAAGAAAAAGTGGCTACTGCGGAAAGTTTGGTCAAGCAAGCTATCCCCAAGGAGCTGAGGAACCTTTGATGTTAATTTTAAAGACAAGGAACCAAGAATTGAATCAAGAAGCCGAGGGAGGAATATGCCCATCCAGTTAACAAAATGATAAAAATATTCTCATGGAATGTGAGGGGGCTAAACAGGGAGAACAAAATGGAACTAGTGAGGAGTAGAATTCAACAAGAAGGGGCTGACATTATTGTGTTAGTGGAAACAAAGTTAAATGGGGAAGTGGGGGATTACATACAACAATTGGTGGGGGTGGGGGGGGGGGGAAGTGATGTGGGATAAGAGATACTTGGAGGGAGAATTTGTGGAACAAGGCAATCAGAGTATTACCAGTAAGTTCTCGGGCATAAATCAGAATTTAACATGGTTTCTCACTGCTGTTTATGCTTCTTGTGACAGAAATCATAGAAGGGAAATTTGGGAGATGGGGGCCATGAGGAGTTTATGTGAAGGACCATCAGTAGTATGTGGTGACTTCAATACTACTAGGTTTCCCTCAGGAAAAACTTTTTGTATCATATTATCTGGGGCTATGTCAGATTTCTCTAGCTGCATAAATGGATTTGAGTTGATTGACCCTCCTTTATTTGGGGTGTTTTATACCTATAGAGGAGGGAAAACCAGAAAAATGCTTCTAGATAGACAGGTTCCTGTACTCTTCCCCCTGGGAGGAACTGTTCAATCAAATCATACAAAGCCAATTACCAAAACTGGGGTATGATCATAATACAATAGTTCTGACTTGTGGAGATGAGACATTTAGGAAGTCTGTCTTCAAATTTGAGAAATGGTGGCTAAATGTGGATGGCTTCAGAGACAAAGTGCATGACTCGCGGAATTCCTTCATTGTGGCAGGCAGACCAGATTATAAGCTAGCTACTAAATTGAGTCTCCTTAAAAAGAGACTCAAGGAGTGGAGCATGAAAAACAGGGGTAATTGGAGGGCTAGAAAAAATCAGATTATGGAGCAAATAAGCAGGTTGGAAGCTACTAAGGAACTCAGACCTCTAACAGAAGGTGAGCAGTTGATGAGGGCCAGTTTAGCAATAGATTATGAGGAAGTGGCAAAGAATGAAGAAATACACCCAGAGATCCAAAATTCAATCGATCAAGAGTAGTGATAAGAACACCAAGTTCTTTCATAGATTGGCTACAACTCACAAAAGGATTAATATCATTGATTCCCTGAAGATTAATGAAGTTATGATTACAAATCCTTTGGCAATCAAAAGCTTAATTGTTAATTTCTATCAAGATTTTGTATAAAGAACCTGAAGGATGGAAACCATCATTGAAATATTGGATGTTCAGACAATCACAGGAGATGAACAGGAAAGGTTATCAAGGAGCTTTGAAGAGGAGGAGGTCTGGACAGGGATTAAATTATGTGCTATTGACAAAGCACCTGGTCCAGATGGATATACTATGGCATTTTTTCATGCTTTCAAGGAACGAATTAAAGAGGATTTGATGTAGACCTTTCATAATTTCCAACCAAATGTTTGAGAAAAGTTTCAATGCCACCTTTGTAGCCTTGAGATCCCAAAGAAGACGGGAAAGTGAGTTGAGGGACTTCAGACCTATAAGTCTGATTACTGGGGCCTATAAAATTATTTCCAAGGTGCTGGCAGAGAGGCTAAGAAAGTGATCAGCAAGTTAGTTAATAAGCACCAAATGGCCTTCATCAAAGGAAGGCAGCTCACGGATGCTGCTCTTATAGCAAGTGAATGCATTGATACCAGAATCAGAGGTGGAGTGCCAGGGGTGATGTGCAAGTTAGATATTGAAAAAGCTTATGATCACCCGAATTGAGAGTTCCGGATCAACACCCTCAGGTAGATGGGCTTTGGATGGAGATGGTTAAGATGGATAACTTTCTGTATTAAAACCACTAGGTTCTCCGTTCTTGTTAATGGAGAACCAACTGGGGGTTTTCAGCAGAAAGAGGTTTAAGACAAGGGGACCCTCTGTCCCCTTTATAGTTCATTATTGCTATGGAGGGTTTAGATAGTCTTATGAGAGTTGCCTCTAGTAACAATTGGATAAGGGGTTTTGTATCAAAAACAGGGCAGAAGAGATTATGGAGCTAACTCATCTATTGTATGCTGATGATACAGTAGTTTTTGTGAAGCAAAACAGGTACAGATTTGTCATTTGAAGATGATCCTGTTTATCTTTGAAGCATGCTCAGGCCTTAAAGTAAACTGGAGGAAGAGTAGCGCTTTCCCAATCAAGGAAGTTGTGCAAATTGAGTCCCTTGCAAGCATTCTTAATTGTAAGGTGGAAGAGCTGCCACCGGTCTACCTTGGCATGCCCCTAAGAGTCCAAACATAAAGCAATTGAGATATGGGATGGCATCATTGAGAAGTGCGAGAAAAATTTAGCAATATGGAAGTCTCAATACCTATCTCTGGGAGAGAGAGTAACCTTGATTAACTCAGTGTTGGATTTCATGCCAACATATGTGATGTCATTGTTCCCAATCCCAGGGAAGGTGATAAAGGCATTGGACGGATTGAGAAGGAACTTTCTGTGGCAAGGAAACAAGATTGAGAAGGGATTTAATTTGGTGAAATGGGTGACAGTTCAGTAGAGCAGAAAGAATGGGGGATTAGGAATCAGAAACCTTAAGTTACAGAATAAGTGTTTGCTATCCAAATGGATATGGAGATATGTTCATGAGAATCAGGCTCTATGTAGAGAGATAATCCAACATAAATATGGGCAAGAAGATCACTGATGTACAAGTGAAGTGACCTCCACTTTTGGAGTTCGGGTGTGGAGAACCATCAGAAATTACTGGAGAGATATAAAATGTAACAGTAAGAATTCTGTAGGGGGGGGGGGGATAAGACAAAGTTCTGGACAGACAAATAGTGTAACCACGGGATCCTAAAAAACTTATTTCCTGGACTTTTTTCCATATGCTCAAATACTGAGTACAAAATAGAGGAGATGTTGACCACACAAGGTGGAACCTAGTTTTCAGAAGACTTCTTAATGATTGGGAAATTAATGAGGTGGTGGAGCTCTTGAAGCTGGTTGGAGGGTTCCCTGGTACCACTCTAGACCCAGATAGATTGATTTGGGCACACCAAGAGGATGGGAAATTCTCTGTTAACAGGTTGTATAAGTGAGGGGTGATAGGAAGGGCAGCCAGACCTTCAGGTTCATGGAAAACAGTCTGGAAGAATGTGGCTCCAACCAAGGTGAAGTGCTTCACATGGCAGGTAGTCAGAAGAGCTTGCCTGACTCATGAGGCTATGCAGAAGAGGGGTATCAACATTGCTTCAAGGTTTCTTTCTTTCCCTATGATCCACCATATGCATGCTGGAACTGATCTCCGCCACCTCTTCTGGCTTTTGCTGCCTCCCCTTTTAATCCAACAGCTTAGGAGGTCTGTTGTGTGTTCTGGCATGGTCCAGTTGATGTTGGCTATGCTGGTAAAAACGGCCCAAATTTGTGATGTCACCTTACAATGTAGAAAGGTGAGATCACAGGTTTGGGCCGATTTTACCAGCATAGCCAACATCAACTGGACCATGCCAGAACACACAGCATACCTCCTAAGCTGCTGGATTAAAAGGGGAGGCAGCAAAAGCAAGAAGAGGTGGCGGAGATCAGTTCCAGCATGCATATGGTGGATCATATGGAAAGAAAGAAACCATAGAATTTTTGAAGGGAAAGAAAGTACTATAGAAAAGATTAAATGGAAAGTAATTACTTCCTTAGGTTTTTGGTGTAAAGAACAGGATATAGATCGAGAGATCCAATTAGTGGATTTCATAGGAGAAATGTAAGTATTTCTAACTTGTTCCTTTATTGTAACATCTTTCTGGAGGTGGCCAGTATAGACCTTGATGCTGAGGAATACAAAAGTTACCAGTTTCAAAGAAAAAAAGAATATTAGAAATTGACTTATAAAGAAAAAACAAAACTGGCTACAGCAAAAAAGACAGTTTAAATATTAAAAAAATTAAACTTGATGTGATATTATAAAAAAGATATGAATACCAATATGCTACGATTAGCTTCTTTTTTATATCGACCGCACATCGTGCGGGTACTAATACTAGTCTAAGTTAAACCAAGAAGAAGAAGCAGCAATTGTATCAAGCAGATAGGCACTATTTAGAAATTGGTTCATTGCCAGAAGGATTAGTGCAAATGTGAAATGTTCAACTTACTTGCATAAGTAAAGAGGCCGTGATACATCATTAGACCCCTTTGCTAGGCGAGCTCTCCTCTCACTTTCCTCAGTAAACTTTCGTGGAGGATGTACTTCACACGGACCTTGTATCAAGCCAGCCATTACTATGCTACTATAAGTAGACAAATAAACCTGTAAAAGGACCAGCAGTGATACGTGAGATTCTACAGTGTGGAACGTCTATAATCTAATTGCATGCTAAATTTACATCGTAGCAGAATAGATAAAGAAGCAGGTTGGTAAGCCATATGCCATACATTTCCTGCAAGATCTTGTAGCTTTAATGAATTAATTGTAGTCGCATACGGTTCCTGTTATGATTCAATATCTTGTTCAAGTAGTTTAATATAAATAAGTTGAATGGATTCGTGTAGGACAAAAATGTCTCAAAGCATCACTAGAGATGCATTCAAGAACAAACAACCAAAAAAAGGGCCCTCTTTTGCCTTACAATTTATAAATAAATAAATAAATTTAAAAAAAGAACTCCTTGCTACAGAACAGCAGGGAACACTAGAATCTCTCAATCAGAGTACATGATCTAGAATAAATCTCAAAAAGTTAAATATAGTCTTTTAGGGGACTCTACACCTGAAAATGTTTAAAGCAGTTCCTTCCAAGTCCAATCATTTAAACATAAGAATTACTCAATCAGAGTATATACTATAAGATAAATCTCAATACTTTCATAATTGTCTTTTAGGAGGACTCTACACCTGACAATGTTCGGAATATTTTCCTTCCAAGTCTATTCATGCATGTGTCTGCCTCTAGGTTAATCAGTAAAAAGCAAAATTGAACAGGTAAACTGAGATTACATTAAAAATGCATCCAGTAGATGCTGGAAGATACAAGCTGCAGCAAAAAAAGAGCTAGCTGCTGAATAGTGAGACCTTCTAAATGCTTACTAAGGGATAACAATATTTAAAAAACAAACAAAATTATTTCACGGTAAGATAGTTACTCTAGTCGGCAGCGACAAATGTTTGTGAGATAGTATCTATATTATGGATCGGAGAAGAGTTTCCTTCGAAGCATCTGCTATTCCTTTCAAGCCAAAGGCACCAAAAAACAGAGGCTGGAACAATTTGCCAGATTTTTCCAATAGACTTGGTTGGTCAGTGTTTTGGTCAATCCATGCTTTATTTTATTGTGCTGAAACCTAGACAGCAAGTTTGGTTGACAAATGGTAGGAATTTTTTGAAAGTTGCTGGACAGCTTATCCTTCGAGCTGTCATCCCACTTGGTTGCTAAGTAATTTCCCCTGGTAAAGGCTTATGTTATTCCAAATTACTTGGGAGGAAGAATATATCAGATATTCTTATGCGCTTCCAGTCTGCCTCGCTCTGCTCCTCTCCCTCTTCTTGCCTTCTTAGTTCGAAGCAACTCTTAATTTCTGCACTTTTTATAGTTAAACCAGTCTAAAAACGTCACTATTTCCCTAGTTCATCATGTATCCCAAGTTCCATCAGCTTAAACCAAAATTAAACAACCCTTTTCTCCAAGGTGTTTTCCGAGCAGGATGAGGTTATGTAGGATATAATACCCTTTCAAATTAAACTGCATAAGAGAAATATGCATCGGATCGGGATTTTTACATAATGAATTATGCAGATAAATTTTTGTTCCTAAAATACACCTGGGCAAAACTTTTACAAAATTTCACCAGGTAAATTACACACCAAACTTTCAGAACACAAATTCAACAAGACAAAATATAAAATCAAAAATAAAGGGCAATATAGAGCCATAAGTGGGGAAGGAATCAGCAGAAACATGGTTTGATATGATGGCTTGAGATGATTTTAAATGGAAAAACATGGTCAGTGGGGATTCATGTAGCCGACCCCAATTTTTTCAGGACTAAGGCATAGTTGTTAAATTTATTCAAAATGCACGATGATGACAAGAAAAGACCATACAATCATGAATTTTCTATACCTAGTCCTAGCAAGTACACCAAAAGACAGAATGCAAAATATAATTAGTTGTCTACCTCATTATTGTTCTCCAAGCACGGGCGGCCTACAGACTGTGGTAATTCACGTGCAAAGTAACATTGATTGATAGTAACCCACTTTGTTCCCGCTTTTTTGTCCTCCCACATAGCCTGCAGGTAAGAAGTTGAGGCTTCTCCAGATGAATCATGTGGATACATATCAACAGTATGCCACGAACTCCCATGGGAATTATCGGTTATCCCAAATAAAAAGATGGCATGTGGCTTATATGCAATAATATTAGTAATACTAGAAGAAAATATTAAAATAACAGTTTTAAAAATTGTTTGACAATAGCAGTCGACCTTTCGGATGCCTTCTTCCTTACTTTTCTGAGAAGCTCTTTATGACAAATATCAGATCAATAAGGAAAAAAACATGAATAGTTAAATAAATTTGAATTTTTAAATGTTGTTAAAAAATTATAAAATAATATAATTAGTGGAATGGTGTCAATCACATTGAAACATCCCAAAATAGAAGAGTCACGATAATTGGAATGGAAAGAGTCAAAAATATCTTGAATTTGAGCAAGTGTAATACAAGGACTTGGAGGTGAAACATTTTAACTTGCAAGCAAATGCTAAACCTGCAAAAGTCAATGACATAGAGCTCCATGGGTGATATCAGAATGCAAAAGTGAACTTAGTTCACAAACAATTCAAAGAGATTATAATCCCAATAAATGCTAAAGTTGGTACAAGTAATGCTCAATATTTCGTTAAAAAACAATGTTATCGTTGATCTTGCACCAAGACAGTGGCAATAAGCTCAGTAGTTTTTACTTGAATCAGCCAAAACACTGTAAACACTGCTACGAAGAACAATTAAATCATCCTTATCCAAAAAAAAGAAAAAAAAAGGAAATCAAAATCTATTTATTTTTGGAAAGAGAGGTCAAACTCTGATGAAGTAAAGTCTTACCACAAGTTTTGAAGGAATCAATCTCTCATTCTCAAAGCGGATAAGAGCATAGTCCTGAACACTATATACGAATCCATTAATGCGGCAAGATTGATAATAATACTTGTCATCTGCAACTTGAAGAACGTTTCCAATCCATTCAACATTTTGAGAATGATCAGATGATGAGCTACTACACTCAGCATCCTCATTGGTAGCTACAGCAGTTTCAGAAGGATTTATTTGTTCAACAGCTTGCTCTGCATTTTTAGATTCATTACTTGAACTGTTACCTACATTTGATCTAGCACTGGAGTCCCTAGCATGACTGACCATGAGCTGAATTTGATGAAACTGCTTTGATGGCATCGAGGTTGTGTTTGCCACCTCTGCATGGTCATTTGTTTGCAGGTGATCAAGAACTTGAGAGGGATCAGATAAATGGTAAAATGTTTCAGGTTGAACCTGAGGTTTCAACTCAACCACTTTTTCTTCACAAGATCTATTAACTGATGAACCAGCAGGCATAGAAAGATACTGATCACTGGAAGATACAGTCAGATTATTTGAACAAGATCTCATGGAATCTTTGCTCTCCATATTTTCTTTACCCGACACAATAATATTTCCTCCCATTTCTTTTTCATTTTCCATCTTTGGCTGAGATGGTAGATTCCTATCATTATTTGCCATAGTAACGGGAGAAGAGTTCTTCAAAGGAACCTTTCCATTTGCTATTAACTTCTGTTGAATGACCTTCTCATATAGACCAGAAGCTTTTTTATCCGGTGATGATTGAACAGCTGATGCAATTGTAGATATTTTAGGGGCATTAAAATTCCTCATTACACGACCATATTTAGGAGGCGGGGGTTTTCCATTGGTTATCGACAAGCACCTTCCACAATGCCATTCCCCTCTAGGAACTCCTTTTTGATTTGTCGTCTGGAGACATTTTAAGTGATACCCCATCTCACAAGCATCACAAACAAGAACATTATCAACCTCATTTATCGTTGACTTGCACATTTGGCAAGTCAAAGCCTTGCTCATATAATCGCGAGATGGTGGAGTCCAGGTAGGCTGCTCAGAGAGGCGCGGTTGTATAAACTTCTGAACAATCTTTCCAATTTCAGCATGAGTACTGCTCAGAGGAGGAGACTTGACAAAGCCTGTCCCTTGTAAGTGTGGGTGTGTAGTTGGTAGATTTCCAGATGTGGTTTGAGTGATAAATGGCCTAGATGCTGTCATTTGCGGTTTGACACCAGCTCCTCCCTCAACTTTGTTACCTGTCTGCGCTGTCGCCCTGTTATCTGGTCCATGTTTAGCTGCTGGAACTGATGCAGGTTGCACAGACCAGGTTGGAGTTCTTATAGTTGAATGATCTCCAGAAGTTGCTATAAAAAACAATATACTTGTGATGGTTCAGGCCAAATTAAGAATAAAAGCTCAAAATCCAACAAACAACTTGATGAGAACACCAATTTGCACATAGCGAGATCAGATACTACTGTTCTTTAAATGCACCTAACTACAAGGAAACGTTTAGTATATGAATTAAAAGTAGAATGAGATGGCTCCCTAAAATATACTAAAATGGTGATATTTGGAATCAATTTCTAGAATGAGAAGATAAGGATGCAGATCGGTAAGCATGCTTAATAAGGAAATCATGTAGCATGCCCTTTTTAACGTGTTTGACGCCTGGTGCACGAATCAGACCAAGTAAAGCAATTGTCCACCACATGCTACCTCCATATTTATATTCACATTTAATTTGGATAAGAAAACCCCCATATATGGGAAGTCAAAAAACAAATCTAGGACAAATCCCTTAGCACTTTTGGAAGTTGGAGAAATGTATTTTTGTTACCTTGTACTTGCAACACATGGGAAGATCCATTTGATCGTCCATCCATTCTGAAACTCGGCCTGTCACCTCTGGGAAATGCAACTAGAGAAGAATCCCTTACTGGATTACCACAGACCACTCCACTAGAAACTATTGGCCTGACCTCACTGGTAGGCAGCTGATAAGGTAATGGTGCAGAACTTGCTGGAGTTCCATGAATCAAAGGCGAAGCAGATTGGAAGCTTCCTGAGGGATTTACCACATGACTTGCTTTATTGTGTGGAAACACACGAACATGTGATGGACCACGGTTTTCAATTGTTGTAGCCATATTAGGTTGAGGCCGTTGAGATGAATATGTGGCAGCGGGTACAGAAAATTCCTCAGTTTTTTCCAACTAAAAGCACAAGGGGAAAGACAATAGACCTCGATAAGATGTAAAAGCCACAACTCAATGAAATCAATTTCAAATTGGTTATATTGGAACTAGAATTCCTTAAATTGCCAGATTTTTAAATTGAAGAACAGCGAATATAACTTGCAATTCAAACTCAAGTTCTACATGTACTTCATATATTCCCTGCCCCTCAAAACAGTGTTGGCTTTAGCATTAAGGCGTCTAAAGAAAAGGCTTTTTAGGCCTCACCAATTATGAAGGCCCCATACTTTTTGTTAGTAATGCATTAATTGCTCTTTAGAAATTTGAGTATTTTAAATTTTAAAGGTACAATATTTTTATTTTTAAAAAAAAGGAAAGGGAACTTTGTTTTCAACAATTGAGTATTATTTTAGGGAATAGGAATAGTCTTTGGGGTAAACTAAGAATATTGTATTTGTGGTGAACATAAAACTAGAGAATTTCATTTTAAACGTGTTTTATATAGAGAGAAATAATTTGATGAGAATGTTTGAAGAATCTTTTTGAGTTGTTTACTTCTAACACATTGCAGACCAATTTTTTTCACTTAAAATAGATTGGAACAATTCAAAGCGTGTGAACATATTTTAATTTTTTATTTAGGGGAAAAAATCAAGATTACTAGATGATGAGAATATACGAAAAAGACATGGCTTTAATCATGGAAGTTCCTTAAAACATAATAGCCATCCTAATATTGATGGTTTGGACTTATTTTTCATATTAAAAATCTTAAGGAAAATAGTATAAGTAGAAGATAATACTATAATCGATAATTCAATCAAATAAACTAACTTGATTCTTCTTCAAATACTTATATCCTTATAAAATAATGTTGACGGTTCATAAAATAATTGCCTTTGCAGAAAAAAATTAAAATTAAATTGATCAAATCTTACCTAAGATCAATAATGCCTTAAGTAGTGTTGTGAAAGGCGATCACCTCGTCGCCAATGGCGAGAGGCGAGGCGAGGCGACCCTTCATCGCCTATTAACTTTGTGGCGAGGCGATCTTCAAAAGGCGACGTCATGGCAACAAAGGCGAGAGGCGACAAAGGCAAGGCAAGGCAAGCGTCACCTTTTGTATTTTCTTAAAAAAAGGTGACCAATTTAGGGTTTTAAAAGTTAAAAGGTAATTTTAGGGTTTTCTTTCCAAATTTGCACAGTTGCACTCTTAGACTGCGACTGTGGCTCCAACCAGTCGACTCGACTAGATTCTCCGGCGACCAGCCAAACTTTTTCAACGACTCCAAAGTCCAACCAATATATATTTCTTCCTTTCTTCTTTTGTTCTGCAGATTTCTTCTTCTCCTATTTCTTTTTCCTTCTTCTTCTTCAGGCTTCAGATTTACTTCTACCTCAATGTTTTTTCTCACTGTTTTGACTTGTTCTATTTTTTCTCATTCAAGTTCTAGACTTTTAGTATGTGCTATCTATTTTTAGTCTTTTAGTTGAAATATTTGCTATTATGTTATTGCTATTGATTATTTATATATGCAATTAAATATTTTAAATTTTTTGGTATTAATTGGCGTCGCACTTCAAAAAGGCGAGCTCCTCACCGCACGCCTTGCCTTGTGGCGAGGCGACCCTTGTCACCTTTCACCATCCAAAACACTGGTCTTAGGAGATATTAAATTGATTAGTTATATTATCAATTGAGAAGAACTATTATAAGAAATTGATTATAAAAAATCATTAACAACTTTACATCTCAAAAAGCTAAGAAAATAGGCTTCAAATATATATATATATATTATATATATATATTCAACTTTATAAAAAACTTTTTAAGACCATCAAATTTGGCTTTAGGTTACAAATATAGTTGAGCCGTCCCTGCCTCAAAATTCAAATTAATAAGTCATATCGGGCGTCTTATTATGATGGGATTATCTACACCATATGCGTATGCTAATCAAAAATGTTACTTAAATCCCTAAACATGGAAAGAAGATCACAAGCTCCAATGCCACCACGCTGCTATCTGAAACACTTGGACAATTTTTTTTTCCCTTGTGGTTCATAATTAACAAATGAGAACACAATACCAATCTACTAATTCAAAAGAACCGGCAAGCCTAAGTACTCAATATACTTTCTGCACATAAGTTCATTTTGATTCTATCAGAACAAAAACATTGCACGTCAAAAAAGTAAATAAGACTCGAATACTTGAACTAAATAACCTTGTTTCCTCCCCAAGACAAAAGGAAGAAAAAAATTGACCTACCTTTTCTTTGGCTATCAATAACTTCTCAGCAATGGACATTTTCGGAGGGCGAAACCCTAGCCTCTGTTCCTTCAGCTTATTAAGACCAAGATCCTCAATAACAGCACCAAAAGCATCTCTTGGTAACACATCCTTGGGTGCAAAGGTTTGGCATACCTGAGCCAACTTTTCCCTTGCATCTGCCATCATTTCCTTCTCGGCAGCAGTAGGAACCCTGCCACCTCTTATTTTCCCCATAGCAGCAAGTATAAGCACCATTTCAGCAACCTTCTTCGTATCCTCAATCACCACACTCCTCGCCTTTTTCGGAGCTGGTTCTTCCAATTCCACATCATCAGCCGGCCTTTTTTGTCCCACACAGTCAGATCCGATCTCCGGTTGAATCTCAACCTCGGAATCCATCAAACCCTAACCAATCCTCACGCGCGAATCAAGGAAAACGACACAGTTAGAAGAATTTCACCTAGAAATCACTGCAAAAATGACAATCCACTGAAATTTCATCATCCTTAATCCTTTACTGACAGCGCCTACAGAGTACACTAAATCAGTAAAACAATCCTTATTCGGACACAGCAATGCAATTTTAATCAGTATCAGTTCCTGGAGAGACCTGCGAAGACGAGAGAGAAAAGAAGCCATTGGGGGAGGGGAGAATCAGAAACCCTAGAGAGAAAAAAAAGGGACAGAGCGGAGAGAGGGAGAAGAAGTGAGTGAAGTTGTGAGAAATTTTTGAAAAATTAACGGGGATTACGATTTTGTAAGGGTTAAAAATTATACCTTTCGGGCGGGTAATTGAAGAAGAAAGGAAGAGCCTCTCTTTGTGTTGCGGTGTGTTGTTTTTGACGGTGTAATTTGTGAAGGGTCTAATGTAAGTGACTGTGTGTGTGCGTGAGAGAGAAAGGTCGCAACCTCGAAGCAGGAGGAGAGACAGAAAGACAGATAGAGCGAGAGTGAGACTTCGAACCCGGGTTTAGTATTTTTCCTGTTTATTTTCTAGACTAGACACTCGTTGCACGCCCAATTTTGAGGTATGCAGTTGGACATAAATTTTAAAAATAAAAAATTACATATCTACACACTAGATATTACTATATTTACTATTATTCTCTATCATTTGTAAAAATCTCAAAAATCTCTATTTTTTTATCTCTCTCTCCAACTCACAGATACATCCTATTCCAGTTCTACAACTATCTTAAATTCACGCCTATTTTGTAGCCACAACTACTACGATTTTTTTTTGAATTTCAATCCAAGTTTACTCAATTCCAAGCTTCTAATGAAGGTAATTCAAATTATTCCTTCTCTGTCATCTCACTGTGATTTCAACTCCTTCGACTTTCCATTGATTTCTACTGTAATTTTTTGTTGATTTTAATCCTTTTGTCCAGTGATACATATGAATTCCGCTCTATTTTTTAGTGTTGGTCTCATACAGTTAAATCAAAATCAAGAAATTTTTGTTTCACTGGGTTCTGATTCATCTTCGGAAGGCTACCACGAGGTTAGATCCAAACATCGTAACAATCCCGTAGTTATAGATAAATTAAGTGTGAAATTGAAGTCGAAATCTACAGTTCAACAAGCACCACCAAAAGAAGAGAAAAAAATTGAAGGGGTTACAACACGCCCTAATTTCCCAAAGGTATGAGTTCATCTAATCTGTTTTCTGTTATTTTTATTTTTAAAATCTCAATTTTTCTAATTCATTTCAATGTACCTTTCTTAAAGTTCGTATGTTGATATTTAAGGTTCTGATATGATTTTTGTTATTATTTTTCTGATACAAAAGGTTTACTGCTTTTTATAATTTTCTGATACATCATGTACTAATTATGATACATAAGGGTTTTCTGATTTTGATTGGTTTATGATGCATTATTTTCTATTTTTTCTATTATTTTTGATATGTAAGGGCAAAACAAAGTGTCTCATATCAATATACATAAACTCTATATGTATACTGATTAATCACGCACCTGTAGGGCTGTTCAAAATCGTCCGCTACCGATAACCCAACCGCAAAATTGGCTTATTGGCTTATTGGTATTGAGTTATCGGATTAACGGGTGGGGAATAGATTTAAATTTTATAATTAACGGCTTATCGATGTGGGGAACGGATTACTCAATTTTGTTATTGGGTAAACCGTTAACCCGTTAAGAATTTATTATATTTTACTATATTTTTATCCCTAAACATATAAAATATGTATGATAATTATAATTTATAAATCTAAAATAAGCCTCAATAGGCCAAACTCATTTAATTAAACAGGCCAAGCCCATTTAAAGTATACTCAGCAACTAATTACTAAACATAATTTTCCCTAAACCTAAATAAGAGTATAAGAGATTCAGAGTGCCACTTTGCCAGTTGCCCTCTGTCTCATCTCTATTCTCTCATTCTCTCTCAAAGCTCAGTGTAGTGTTAAGTTGTGTATACTGTGTACTCTTCTTGACTGCCATGGTGGCTTGAAATAATTTAAACTAGTTTGATGTTGCTTGAGCATTGATTGGTCTCCAAGATTTCAACAGAAACGTTGTGGCTCCAAACTCCGGCGAACAACAGGCTATGCGCCGTTGCTGCCCACCCGTGCCTGTTACACCACAAAACAACCAGATGGGTCAGGTATCTTCTTTCTAAATTCTTTTTTTTTCGTTTGGTAGATATTATAAATATGTATTTATTTTCTAAGATTTGTGTTTATCTAGATATTCTGGATTATATTTGTTATAGTTTAATTTTATTATTTTTGTCCAAGTCTATTTTCAGTGACTAGTTTACTAATTTTTTTTAATCTTCAAATAAGTTATGCATTGTTAAATTGTCTTTATTCTTTTATTATTGGTTTCTCACTGATCTTGTCCTCCATTATTTCATGATATTATTTTCTATCATTTTATCTTCTAAAAATCACGTGTTGGTGATCTATTTAGATTAGCTTTTGTTTCTGCATTTAAGATATATGAATATATGCGATGTTTTTTTTAACAACGTTGGATTTGTATTGCTACTCCACTTGGTTCACAGTTAATTTTCCTTAATTTATTTGAATTGATTTCATTCACTGTTTAAGAATTTGTTGGCAACCCTTGTGTATGTCATTTTCATTTGACTACTTTTTGTTGTTTGTCTTTCCTTTACATGTTACCATACCACCGATACACCGCCCGATAACCATCCGATAATTGCTAATCCGATACCGAACCAACTGATATCTTATAGGTTGGCTAGTGGATTAGTACTTTTAAAAGCCGATAACCGTTAAGTCAAACCGTTAAGCATAATAATCCGTCCGATCCGCCCGATAAGCACCCCTGCGCACCTGATACATAAAGTCACTCTGTATATATATTCTAATGTATCATTTTATGTTATGTGTTCGTGAAGTTAGATAAACAATGTATCAAGTACAAGTTGTATTTATTCATTTGTTCTGTCAATGCAAGGACTGAAGTATATCATCAAAAAGATCCCTTCCCACTCTTTGAGATTCGGCACTACATATATTGCTAATTTTATTAATGATTTCAAATCATCAATAGGTAAAGAAGCTATCCAATTATTTAGACAAATCATCTTTGATCACTACCTAGATATGTCACAGTGTAATTTTCAAGATCAAATCATCAAATGTCTCTTATTTCTAGAGGTCGAGCAGAAAAACACAGACGAATTGCACATTCGTCACATTCAGGATAACGTACTCTATTTCTCAATCAAGAAATTTGCTATTATTATTAGTTTGCGATGTACCGGTAATATCAATGAATTTTGGTACCCAGATGTACCCCCAAGCAGATTGTTGTCTAGATATTTTCCTGGTGCAAAAAATGAGGTAAACAAAGGACATTTCGTTCAGCGTTTCCTCATGGGAGGATGAGAAACCAATGAAGACGTTGTTCATATGACTATTCTCTATTTCATCCACACATTTGTTTTTTTTTTAACTACGTGATTCACTTGTTTCTGTTGATGATTTTAAGATGGTGGAGAATGGCAGATATGCGCAGTTCCCATGGGGTAAAATAACATTTTTCAAATTGATGAAAGGAATGAGGCAAGAGTTTACTACTGCCAAACAAATATATCATTTGGGTGGTATGCCATACGCTCTCAATGCATGGATTTATAAATGTGCATCTCAGGTCGCTTTTGAAATTATCGTAAGAGTGGGTAATCATATTCTCAGAATTCTTAATTGGTGTGTTGTTGCGGTCAAGCCCAAATTTGATACCTTCATGTCCAGCATTTTCAGTGAGGTATATTTCATAAAATCATATTCATATTTATATTAAATGTATATATCATTTGTTGCTTATTAACTGTAGTTTAAGATTATTCATTTTTCAATTGTGCTCTAATTCAGTATATATAACATTTATGACACATTCAATAGTCTTGAATCTGATAAAATATACTTTGTTCTGATACATTAGACTCCTGTCATGAACCCATGATACATAAGGATACTTGTTTTTATTTTTTCTTCTTTTCACTCTATTTTTTCAGTATACATACTCCAATATTGAACCAGAAATAAACTGCATCGACTATAATCACGTAGGATAGTAATTATCTCCGACACATTTTAACATTCTTCTCTTCATATTTAATCTTTCACTACTACTGCTGCATTCTCTCCTCTGTCAAGCGACCATTTTTTCATTCTTCATTTTCTCTTCTTTTTCACATAAATTTCTCAAAATTACTGACATTGAACTGCGACCAATAATTCCTACAATTTCTGGGAGGATAATATCGTTGCCTAGCTTTGAAGAAGAGTAAGAGAACTTAATGCACCCCATCTGTTTGATAAATTGCCTAAGAGGAAAAGGAGCTTATTTTTCGGCAGCAACTAGGTTCATTTCAACTGGAGTTGGTACCTCCGATTTCCATATCTTTTAATATTTATTCCTTGCTCATACAGTTGTAATTACATTTGCTATTATATTTTGCTAACTTTAGACATTTGAATAATTTATTAGTTCATACGCGTTTTCGTGGTTTTTGATAGTAATGGTAGACTAAGGTCATGTTCTCGCTTAGGGATAGGGACGGGGATGAGGGTAAGGAGGGGTAAGTGGGTTAAAGAAGCATTTAGACTGAGAGTACATTGGGACGTTAACGGGAAAGTCAATAGAGCTAGTTAAGATTCTTAAGAAAAGGAAGATTAATATAGCTTGTGTCCAAGAGACCAAATGGGTAAGTACTAAAGCTAAGGAGGTAGACGGGTATAAGCTTTGGTTCTCTGGTAGATCAACGTATAGGAATGGGGTAGGCATTTTAGTAGACAGTGATCTAAGGGATCAGGTGGTGGAGGTTAGGAGAATCAATGATAGGATGATGTCGATTAAGGTGGTCGTTGAAGGGATCACGTTGAACATTATTAGTGCTTATGCACTACAAGCGGGCTTAGGCAAGGAGGATAAAAGGAGCTTTTGGAAGAATTTGGATGAGTTAGTGGGAGGTATACCGCCTACTGAGAAGCTTTTCGTGGGAGGGAATTTCAATGGGCACATCAGGTCTATTTTGGGAGGGTATGATGATGTGCATGAAGGTTTTGGCTATGGGGATAGAAATGGAGGAGGAGTTTCACTTTTGGATTTCGCAAGAGCTTTTGGGTTGGTGATAGCCAATTTAAGTTTCCCAAAGAAGGAGGACCACTTGGTAACCTTACGTAGTTCGGTGGCTAAGACTCAAATAGATTTCTTACTCCTTAGGAAGGATGATAAAGGTCTGTGCAAAGACTGTAAGGTCATTTCAATTGTCAACCTTACGACCCGACATAAGCTCTTAGTGATGGATTTAGGGATTAAGATGACGAGGAAGAAAAGGGTTGAGGATGACCTACCTAGGATCAGATGGAGGAGTTTGACCACAACTAGTGCCCTGGAGATGGGAGAGAAATTGAAGAATATGGGGGCCTGGGATAGTAGTGGAGGTGCGAACAGTATGTAGGATAGGTTGTATTAGGGTTGTAGCAAAGGAAGTATTGGGAGTCTCGACAGGTAGTTGTAGTCGACATCGAGGGGACTGGTGGTGGAATGGAGAGGTACAAAGGAAGGAGGAAGCAAGGAAGATGGCGTATGCGAAATTGATAGAAAGCAGGATGAGATGGAGAAGTGGACGAATAGGGAACTTTATAAGATAGCGAGGAAGGAGGCGAAGTCAGCGGTTTTGACGACAAAAACGGCAGCTTTTGAACGTCTTTATGCTAAACTAGAAGAAAAAGGCAGGGATAGAAAATTGTTCAGGCTAGCCAGGGTGCAGGAGAGAAGGGCACGCGATATGGATCAAGTGAAGTGCATTAAGGACGAGCATGGAAAAGTATTAATAGAGGAGACCCTCATTAAATAGAGATGACAGTCATACTTCTATAAACTCTTGAATGAAGAAGGGGATAGAGAGATTGTGTTGGAAGATTTGGAACATACAGGGAGGCATCACAATTTTGGGTGGTGTAGGAGTATTATGATCAAAGAGGTTAAGGGTGATGTGCGTAAGATATACTGGGGAAGAACGACCGGACCTGACGAGATTCTTGGGAAATTTTGGAAGAGCGCGAGCTCGGTAGGTTTGGAGTGGTTGACTAAGTTATTTAATGTCATATTTAAGATGATAACGATGCCTGAATAATGGAGGTCGAGCATAATAATCCCTCTATACAAAAATAAAGGGGATATCCAAAGCTGCAACAACTATAGAGGTATCAATCTTCTAATCCATACTACAAAAGTATGGAAAAGAGTGGTGGAGATGAGGTGAGGAGAGGCGTGTCTATTTTAGAGAACCAATTTAGATTTAGGCCGGGACGCTCAACTACAGAAGCCATCCATCTTATGAGGAGACTGGTGGAGCAGTATAGGGAGAGGAAGGGAGACTTGCATATGGTATTCATTGACCTAGAAAAGGCTTACGATAAAGTTCTATGAGAGATACTATGGAGATGTTCGGAGGCTAAAGGGTGTACTTGGAGTGTACACTAGGGTGATCAAGGACATGTATGAGGGTGCCAAAACCAGGGTAAGGACAGTAGGAGGGGACTCAGAGCACTTTCCAGTTGTGATGGGGTTGCATCAATGATAAGCTCTTAGTCCATTTTTATTTTCCTTGGTGATGGATGGATTGACGCGACAAATTCAAGGTGAGGTGCCATGGTGTATGCTTTTCGCGGATGACATAGTCCTGATCGATGAGACTCGTAGCAGAGTTAACACTAAGCTGGAGGATTGGAGATATACCTTGGAGTCTAAAGGGTTTTAGTTGAGTAGGACCAAGACAGAGTACTTAGAGTGCAAATTCAGTGAGATACCTCAGGAGGTTGGTGCGGAAGTTAAGCTTGGTGACTAGGTCATCCAAAAGAAAAGTAGTGTCAAGTACCTTGGGTCTATCATGCAAGGCAGCGGGGAGATTGATGATGATGTCACACATCGTATTGGGGTAGGGTGGATGAAATGGAGGCTCACTTCCGATATGCTATGTGACAAGAAGGTGTCACCACAACTTAAGGTCAAGTTCTATAAAGTGGTAGTTAGACCGACTATGTTATATGGGGCGGAGTATTGGCCAGGTAAGGTCTCTCATATTCAAAAGATGAAAG
This sequence comes from Solanum dulcamara, assembly GCF_947179165.1. NCBI lineage: Eukaryota > Viridiplantae > Streptophyta > Magnoliopsida > Solanales > Solanaceae > Solanum > Solanum dulcamara. The sequence continues at coordinate 12,833,078 of NC_077246.1, forward strand.
TTGCCGAGATGAGAATGTTGAGATGGATGTGTGGGCATACCAGGAATGACAGGATTAGAAATGAGGCTATTCAGAACAAGGTAGGAGTGGCCTCGGTGGAAGACAAGATGAGGGAAGTGCGATTGAGATGGTTTGGGTATGTGAAGAGGAGAGACACAGATTCCTCAGTATGAGAGGTTGGCCATGAATGGTTTCAAAAGAGGTAGGGGTAGGCCGAAGAAATATTAGAGAGAGGTGATTAGACAGGACATGCGCAGTTACAACTTACCGAGGACATACCTTAGATAGGAGGGTGTGGAGGACCCATATTAGGATAGAAGGCTAGTACAAAGTCTCGTTATTCTTCCTTATTAGTGGGCACATTAGCGCACTATAATTTCTTGTGCTCTGATTTATATTATTATATACTACTCTCCGTACTTTGATTACTTTATTTTATCTGTGTCGCTTTCGTTATTTGCTTTCACATAATGCTTTGAACTTCTTGTACTTTTTAGCAGTATCTAACCTCTTTTTATGCTTCTATTGAGCCGAGGGTCTTTCGGAAATAGCCGTCTTACCTTAGTAGGAGTAAGGTCTGCGTATACTTTACCCTTCCTAGATCCCACGTTGTGGGATTTCACTGGGTTGTTGTTGTTATACATGCTCCAATATTGTCCCAACTCAAGATGAAATGGAATCACTTGGCATTCCTGGCAGTAAACCTCCTAATGAAGCTACTACATTAGCTGTCAAGCCCAAATTAAAACCTCAAGAACTCCCTGGATTTGAGGACTTTTCAACTAAACCACTAAAAGAATTTTTAAGAAGATCCAATCGTGTTTCTGATACATCTTCTCCATCTCTTCCCAAAAGAAGGAAGATTGCCCCCGGTAAAAAACTCATTCTAGTAAAAACGGCTAACAAAGTCAAAGATGTCATACCACTAAAGCCATCTAAAAAGCCTATTTCTACTACTACAGAACTAGTGGCAAAGTTAGTGGTAGGAGGTGAATCTTCCGGTCAATCGGACCAAATTGTTCATGTGGAATTCAAAGCATTAAAGAAGTCTCTAAAGAAATACGTAAGTTATTAGTATAAGATTTAAGTTAGTCAATATACTTTTAATAAGTTGATACATTCTGATTTTTCATATTATTGTATTAAGGTTGTCCGGAAGTTCAAGCGACTAGAGAATAAAAACGATTCAAATCATATCGATCTCTTGAAAGCCATTGAAAATATAGTGCACCACATGACTGACACATCATCTCCAATTCAAAAAAATGATTTTGTTCAACCATTCCATGTGATGGAAGAACAACAAGCACCTATTATATTGGAGAAGTACAATGATCCAAATAAATCTGATTTCCCCATACCACATGACCAATCTCATGGACGAGAAGATATTCAGGTAGATACGTCATGTAGTTCTTGGTAATTATATTTTGATATACCTTTAAACTATTTGATACATTTCATGTTTCTATATCAGAACATTAATTTTCATTTTAATTGTAATTCTCATAAGTAATTGTTATTATAGTTGTAGGAAGGAGAACCATCTAAGATGATACAAGAAATGGATGATGTATCAGATCATCACATGGTATTAGATGCTGTAGAATCTCTCCAACAACATGTTGCTAATGATACATCAAAGATAATGTATTTGAACCAAATTTATGACAAAACTGTTGCTACATAGCTCTTGTATCTGCTATATCTGTGATGATCTATAGATCTTGATACATTTTATGGTCACATATCAAATCATTAATTTTTATTTTAATACTTATTTTCATAATTAATTGTTATTATAATTATAAGAAGCAGAACCATCCAAGACGATACAAGAAATGGACGATGTATCAGAACATCACATGGAATCAGATGCTGTAGAATCCCATGGAGAGCAGGCTGCTATTGATACATTAAAGGTATTGTATCAAAAACAATTTGTGACTAATTTGATTCTACATATCTATTGTATCTGATAAATCTATGATGATCTATAGAGACTTGATACAGTTCGTGGACATATATTAGATCCTTCATTTTTTGATTTCAATAGTCATTTTCATAAGATATTGTTAATATTATATTTGTAGGAAACAGAACCATCTAATATTTTGCAACAATTGCAAGATGTATCAGTACTTCATATGGAATCAGCTACTGCAGAATCTTTTGAAGTGTCTATTGCTCCTGATACATTAAAGTAATGTATCAGATTAATTCTTATGATACATTCAACATTAATAAGCTTAGTATTGACATGATATATTTAATTTAGGATAATGCATCAGAAGGATCATATTATGCCATGAAAAATGCAAGAAAGGCGGTTCATAATATTGTTCAAGTTGAAGAATATGTTGGGCAGATTGATAAAGACAAAATCAACCCCAGTGTATCGGTAATATTTCACACTTGTATCTGATTCCTAAAATTTAGTACAGGCTATTATTCTGAAGAAATAAATTTTTTATCATGCTTAAAGAATATGATTCCACAACTTCAACCTCGATATCATCCGAAACTCGAGAGGTGGTAGCTTCTCTAATATTCGTACTTTTATTACCGGCCACACCATTGACTACCATTAGTCATGAACAAGTAGTTCAGGCTGAATGTCTACTGCATGATAGCCAGCTACCTACCACTCTTCCATCCAAACCCAATGTGTTACTAGATGATGCGAATACACCTCTTCTACGAAGTAAGATGCCTTCTAAGATCTTACAATCACCGTACCTAACAAATTTTGGATCGAGTGAAAAGGATAAGGAAAAAATGTCCACTTATAGGTATCAAACACACCTTTTTGAAGGTTTTGACATATGCTATAGTCCCCCAACAAAGCTTATCACCGACTACTCCTAATGGATAGATAAGAGACTATTAAAATCGCATGCCAACAAGTAAGTATGATATTTAAAACTTATGATACAAGATTTTTATTATATATGTACTCTCATTTTAATATAAGTTTTAATTCAAAAAACCAAAGGAAGAACACTACAGAGCAAAGTGCTCTTCATTCGGGTTTGAAAAAAATGGACTTTGTGGTGACATTTTCTCAAGATAAGAACTAGTTCTACCTCATGTCACAGCCGAACAGATGCTGGAATGATGAGGTAATTTTTTCTTGATACATTTAGTATAGAAGTTTCTATTCCATTTACTAACTATGAATCAGTTTGTATTATTAATATTTTTTTAAAATGTGTAGCACATCGATGTAATATTTTACTACCTTCGGAAGAAATCCAAGATGTAGTTGATCAATCAATATCGATACACAACAAAAAAACTATATATTTAAAGTCTTCATCAAATGTGCACACATACGATACTATCAGATTTCACCTGATATTTCTACCCAAGAAGACATGGCACGGGCCTTTATTGTAGCTCATTATGAGAGATCTGTGAAAAACATAATAAGAGGTTTCGCAATCCCCGATGATTTGTCATTATATTTGATAGATGAGGTACACATTTCGGTAAACTGTGATAAGAATTTCCATTGGGTTCTGACAGTAGTTGTGTTGAAGCAGAGGTTGATATGCGTCTATGATTCATCATCTGGAATAAGAAGTAGAAATCTTTCCCCAAAGATTCAAAAGATAGCAGTAATGCTACCTACATACCTTCACGATAGTGGTTTTTTTTTTTAAAAGAATGAAAGTACTGATTGGTCATCGCTTGATTCATAAGGACAAATCAACCGGTAACAAGCTTGAAGCACATCACCCTTTTGAAATTGAATATGTTGAAGGCATTACACAATAAAAAAGTGATATCTTGTGAGTATTAATAGTTATGCATATGTAATTCATTAAAATGCCACTTTTTATTTTTTTAAAGTTGGTTAATACTTTATTTGCAGGGATTGTGGTGTGCTCCTGGTTGTTTTTGCTGAATATCTTAGTGATGAAATTTCTATTCCAACTACTGGACTATAATATTTCCCCTCTACAAATCCAATATAATACCCTATCTACTAACAAATATCAAGGGAAGCCTCCAGATATCTCTACTTCTAAATGTACCTTCAATATCACCCCTGTCATTCACCAAGAGGATAATGAGTATGGTGTTCTGCACTCTGAGGATGAGATTGATAGAGATAATCAACCTGTGAATGATAATGAGGAGGATGATGCAATTAGTGAACAACTCATTAAGGCATTTAGTCCTGCCAGTGACAAAGACGTAGATGAAGAGCTGCAATAAGTTACCAACACCCAAGATTTATCTCCTAGAGGGATACACAACACAAGATTTAGTTCCAAAGTACCCAGTCCTACCAATTCTACCCCTATTGGTAGACCAAACACTAGACTTTATACCTCAAAAAATCTCCAATGATCAGTTCAATCATCTGGAATGTGAGGGATATTAATACCCAAGGTGTTATGGAAAGAATCAAAAACCTCAAAAAGATCTATCAATTTTCCTTTATTGCCCTCCTAGAACCCTTTACTAATAATTCCCACATTCCTAGCCATAGAATTCAGCTTAATATGGACCATGCTTCCCACAATCCAAATGGTAAAATCTGGCTCTTTTGGACCAATGATATAGATTGTAAAATTCTGGACAATTATGAACAACAGGTCACCTGTGAAATCAATTGTGTTCTTTATCCTCAACTTTTTATGATTACTGTGGTGTATGCTAAGTATAAAGACACTCTCATAAGACCTTTTTGGAATAAGCTATAACACCATGCTAACACTGCACTACCTTGGTGTACTGTTGGGGACTTTAATGTGATCACTAATCTTGAAGAGAAGCTTGGAGGAATTCCATATAATATGAAGAAAAGTTTGGAGTTCATTAGTATCATTAAAGCCTGTTGTTTACTTGATCTTGGCTTTAATGGTCAGAAATATACTTGGTCTAACCAAAGCAGTATCAATTTCAGGATTTGGAAAAGGTTAGATAGGGGAATGGCTAATGATAAATGGATAAAGTGTATGCCTCATACTGCAATCACTCATCTGCTATCTGTGGGGTCAGACCACTGTCCTCTTCTTATGGAGATGATAGAAAATCCATATACTCCCATTAAGTACTTTAAATTTCTCAACTATTGAATTGAGCAATCTACCTTCATGGACATTATGAGAAATTGCTGTAATAGGGTGATTGAAGGTGATCCTATGTGGATATTTCATCAAAAGTTGAAGAGATTGGCTTCTACTTTGAGCAATTGGTCTAGATCTAGATAGATCTTCCAAAGAACAAGGCCTTTTTCGAATAAGCCAATTCATTTTGAACCCTGCAGATCCACTCTTTTTCCTATTCAAAAATCAGCCCGAGTTTGGAGATATTTATGCCAAAACTAGAGATTATGAAGAAAAGGCAAGATGTGCTGATGAGGAGCTCATTAATAATGACTCTGAAGACAATAGGACTAAGTTACATGCTATCAATGCTGAATATATTAGATTCTTAAAAATGGAGGAATCCATCCTTAAGTAGAAGACTCAACTCTATTGGTTTAAGAAAGTGGACAGAAACACCAAGTACTTTCATGCAATCATCAGGGGAAGAAAAAGGAAGCTGCACATTCATAGAATTATGAATGAGGAAGGCAATTGGTTACAAGGTGACTATTATTCAATAAATCTTCACTGGAGAAGACAAATACATCAATGAACAAGCCCTGCAGTTTATTTCTAACATGGTAATTGATGATCAGAATAGGGATCTTCAGAATATGCCTTCTATGGATAAAGTTGAGAAGGTGGTGTTTTCCATGAACCCAAACTCAGCTGCTGGTCCAAATAGGATAAATGAAAAATTCTTTCAACATTGCTGGGACATCATTAACATAGACCTTCTTGTAGTGATACAATCTTTCTTTTGTGGTCATATTATGCCAAAATACTTTTCTCATGCATGTTTGGTTTTACTCCCAAAAGTAAACAATCCTAATAAGCTTTCTGAGTTTAGACCCATTAGCCTTAGCAATTTCACCAACAAAATTATCTCCAAACTTCTATGTCTAAGACTTGCACCCATTCTTCCTAATTTGATATCTCTTAATCAGTCAAGATTTGTCAAAAACAGGAACATCTTTGAGAACATCATGCTGGCTCAAGAGATAATCCATCAGATTAAGAAACCAAATGAAGGTGGTAATGTTGTCATCAAATTGGACATGGCTAAGGCGTATGATAGAGTGTCATGGTCTTACATTTGTCTAGTTCTTAAAAGAATGGGTTTTGGAGAAGCTTTCATTGATATGGTTTGGAGGATAGTGTCTAACAACTGGTATTTTATTATTGTGAATGGGCCGAGGAATGGTTTCTTCCATTCTACTAGAGGTCTTAAGAAAGGGGACCCCTTATCCCTGTACTCTTCATTTTGGGGGCTGAAGTACTCTCCATACTAATGAATAATCTTCATATGAACCCTAGTATCATGACTTCTACATGCAACAAAATGGTCCTCGAGTTAATCATTTGAGTTTTGCGGATGATGTGATCATTTTCACTTCAGGAAGGAAGGTTACACTCAAGCTTATTATGAAGACCTTCACTGATTATGAGCAGGTGTCTGGCCATGTCATTAATAAGAGCAAAAGCCACTTCATGATTCCAACTAATTCTTTCAACTCTACTTTTAAAAGAATTAAGAAAGCCACTAGTTTCCTATAGAAGAAGAGCCCAATTACATACCTTAGCTATCCCCTCTATATTGGCAGGCAAAGGCTGATCTATTATTCTGATATGGTGTCTAAAGTGATTGCTAAAATCATAGGGTGGCACTCAAGGATCCTCAGCTATAGGGGTAGGGTCACATTGGTAAAATATATTATTCAATCTCTTCCAATTCACTTACTCTCGGTTGTATCTCCACCTAGCACTACCATCAAACAAATCCAAGCTATCACTGCTGATTTTTATTGGGGATGGAAGAATGATAAAAAAATATCATTGGTCTTCATGGAAAAACTTAAGCTACCCCTGTGATGAGGAAGGTATTGGTGTGAGACAAATCACTAATGTAGCCTCATCCCTTCAATACAAACAGTGGTGGATATTTCGAATAAAGAATACCTTGTGGGGTGATTTTTTAAGAGCAAAGCACTGCCAAAGGGTCAATCCTATCTCTAGGAAATGGCACACTAGCCAATCCTTGACCTGGAAGCACATGATGCAGAACAAGCACAAAATGTAGACTCATATTCAATGGCAAATCCACTCAGGGTCCTGTTTCTTTTGGTGGGATAACTAGTTGGGTCCTGACCCTCTTGCCAACTTCAGAACTGATACTACAAGGCCTAACAACATCAAAGTAGCTGCATTCTTGATTGATAGGCAGTTGGATGTGGACAGGATCACTCAAATTGCACCTCTTCAGTTAGTTTCTCACATTTTGGACACAATTTCAATACCAGCCAGGAGTCTCTGATCAGCCTTTTTGGAAGCTTAATAGTGATGGGGCTTTCACTTGTTCATCTGCTTGGAATCTGATAAGGGAGAAAAGGATGGTTACTTGCATTAACTCTCACACTTGGCATAAATTTATCCCTTTTAAGTGCTCCTTTCACTTATGGAGAACACTAAGAGGGAAACTCCCTACTAATGAAAAGATCATCATTTTTGTCAATAACTAATCACCTTTTAGTATTGCTATAGACCAGGCCAAGATACCATTGACCACATTTTTGTGGCTGGTCATTTTGCTAAGCACATATGGGACTTTTTTGCTAATTTCATGGGCATAGATAATGAATACACTCCTTTGAGGAACCTGGTAATGAGGTGGTGGTCCTTCAAATATAAGAATGAAGCATACAAACTAGTCTTGCAATCTACTCCTATTTTTATTTGTTGGAATCTATGGAAAAATAGGTGTGCATGTAAATATAGTGGCAAAACTTCCATCTCTAGAGTCAAGTACTCAGTGTTCGAAGACACCTCAAACTTACTGACTGCTGCTTATCCCTACATGAAGTGACCTTTTAATAGGAAGGAACTGGTCCTTCTTCTAGAAAAATTCACTCATGATATAAAGGTTTCTATTATTTTTTGGAAGAAACCTCCTGTTGACATGGTGAAGCTGAATACAGATTGTAGTGCACTTGAGAATTCAGGCAACACAGGTGTTTTGGGAATCCTTAGAAACAACAATGGTGATTTAATCTTTGCCTTTGCATCTCCAATGGGGGAAGGCACCAATAACCAATCCGAGATGCAAGCTGCTATCTTTGGATTAACTTGGTGTCTTGAATTGGGATACCAAGATATTTTATTGGAAGTGGATTCTGAACACTTGTTCAAATGGATTAATCATAAAGCTCAACCCCCATGTTCCACTATGCAGCTTCTTAACAAGCTTCACAACATCATTTATCATTTCTAAAGGTTCAAATGCATTAACATATTTAGAGAAGCAAATTTCATAACTGATAGTATTGCAAAGCACAGCCACAAGCATATTGTCCCCAAGCTCTATTTTTCTAAACATGAACTTCCCAAAGAAGCTAAGGCACACACTTGGAAATGGACAATCTAAGTATAGCTAATTTCAGACGAAGGAAGCTCAAATGGATCAAAGAACCACCTTGAACAACCTGTTATCTTTTCCTTTTGGTGTTACTAGGATCTTCACTTAGGTTATTTCTAATTTGTCGGTCATAACTTTTTTGAAGATTGACTTGTATCCGTATTGTACCTTTGTTTATTTGATTTTCTCTTTGTAAGGGGAGAGTCTCCCTTGTTTATATTTTTCCTAGAATTCTTGTATTGAGAGGAGTCCTCTCATAGGTTCATAGTTCTAGGATCCTTTGTTTATGTGATTTTTCTCTTGTAAATGGAGAGTCTTTCTCGTTTAATGTTTTCCTAGATATTTGTATCAAGAGGAGTCATCTCATAGGTGCCTTGTATCTAGGTTCATGTTTAAATAGTATTGGGGATGACTTGATCGATCTTAGTAGGTTAATCGACTTAAGAAACACCTAGGATCGGAGGTAAGATTTATGTCCTCCTCTTTTATACTTTTGTATTTTATTTATGTTAAGTCTTGGGGGTGTGTGACTCAACCCCTGACTGCCACGAGGGATAAGATCCTCAGGTTAGGTCTGTTTACCCCAAAAAAAACTACTGGACAACATCCTGAATATTTTCGTTCGGGATACGCCTCGCTATTGTGGAATTATGGTTGTCGGAAGGCTAAGGATGGTTATGTTAGTGAAAATGATGATCCAAATAACCTAAGAGAGATTTCATCTCTCCTGGTCAAGGAGAACTGATGGACATCGAGTAATTATTTTGAAATTGGTAGTAGTAGAATGTAGATTTTTATTTTGGCACCAACAATAATTATTTTTTTTGGTTATGTAGTATTTATGAGGTTTTTTTAGTAAAATCTTACTATGTTAATCGTTTGTTGTTCAATTATTTAGCAGATGTTGTTGAATATAACTTTTTGTTGTTCGTAACACAAGCCTTTGTATTAGTATATATATCTTCTGTATCAATTCTATATACAAGTCGTCATTGTAGTTTATGCATCAGTTTTTTAATGTATCAGTCTTTAATGCATCCGATACATTTTCAATAAAACACCTGTAGTGCTTTGTACCAAATAAGCCTAAATCAATATCAGATTTATATCGGACACATTCTCTTTGTATCATATAAATCTTTTAAATTTATCATTTCCATATATTTGTTCAACATTTATATAACTTTATTTGATGTATCAGACTCAGAACAATGATGTATCAATGACATGTGGCAGCTTAAATATCAGTTCTGATGTTATTTTGATATTTAATAACTTTTACTACTTAAAGGCCAAGGATGGTTATATCAGAGATTTCATTTTTATAGATCGGTTTTAGGTTATGTATCTGTAATTTATCAAGCATAAAATTAAGATATTAACTCTTTAAATCTGAGATGCAGTGTATCAAATAAGTTCAAATGAATATCAGATTTGACGTTCATACATAATCTTTCAATATATCAGATATATTTTACGTTTTACGTATCATATATTGTGACAGATACATCTTTATGATGTATCATTTAATTGTTGAATATATCTTTTTGTTGGTCACTTACTTTACTCCACTCTATTTTTAATTTTAAGTATCTGCATTACTTTCAAAATATATTAATTCAATGTATCAGATACATGTCTAAAATAATGGTCATATATCTGTATTCATTGTGATAAATAAAAATCTCAGTTGAAAAGCTATGTATCAGTATGCAATGTATTATTATTTTGATGTATTTGATACATTTCAAAAATAATTCTTTTCACTTCAAAAATCAGTTATAAATTGATAATACACAAACACATGAATTTGAAAGAACTGAATATTCTAATTACAACCAACTAAATATATGATACATATTATGAAATATAACCAATAAAATGATAATGTATCATCTTATAAAACTTCAGATAACAAGTAGTCTTAATTGTATCAATAACTCAAAAAATAAGATACATTCTTATTCGAAAAGATTAAATGATATTTATTCAAAGTCAAGATAAATCTATATTGAAAGTTCAAAGTATCAGTAATATTAATGTATCATAAGAACACTGTGTTACTTCTCCTGAGGTACAAAAGTGCAAGTTTGTTGGTTATGACCTTATCCACAATAATTTGTGTTTGATGTTAGATTCTCATCTGATTTTTTTTCTTTCTTTTCCTTGATCGTCCAGATGTCCTTTTGAATCTCGGAGGCAAAACTAATTATTTGAAACATAATCTGGAACCGACCAATCTTCTTTATCAGACATTGGAACCATTGGAACCTCATAAGTTTTGGCTAATGCATCTGGTTTGTAGTAATCAGAGCAGTATGGATGCATATCTATAATGTTTTTGCTTTTTAAAATCGCGATTGCATGTGCACATGGTATCTCATCTAGTTGAAATCTTCCACAATTACATATTTTTTCGTTTAAGGCATACAATATATCTTCTTCCAGATTCATAAACAGAAAACATAAACTTAGTTGATGGAACAACCTGCAAAGAGTAAGATGATCTAAATTAAGAAATCTGAAAAACACAGTGATACATCAACTCACTGTGATACATAACATATTGAGGCCAAGATACATACCTTCATTCTTGAAATTTTAAATGCGTTTAGAATCAAAATCTCATCAAACCTTCTCCCTAATGTTTCTTTTGTATATGAGGAAATCTCTCTGTTTTTGCAGTGCCAAAAACCAAATAGAATTCTAGCCTCCTCCATAAACTCTAATATAGGTAGTTGTCGTGCCTCAACAAGGCACCCATTGATACATTCAGCGATGTTTGAAGTCATCATTCTTCCTTTGTTTATTATTGCATGAACTCTAGACCATTTTTCATACCCAGCTACCTCAAGGTACTCCTTAACCTTGTAATCAATTTTTTCTACCTTAGCCATCAATTTTTTAAAGTCTTCTTTTCTGTAGGATTTGGCCATTGAGTAGAACAGATCACTCAGTGTATTTTTTCTCCTCTTGAAGTTCATACACACGTTCTTTCAGAGATGCCATATGAATGCATAATGAGGAACATTTGGAAAAACAATGCCTAAACTTTTCATTATACTCTCATTTTTATCCGATACAACACACATTTCCCCCCTCCCCAAATGTATTTTTGAATTATTGAAAGAACTATGTCCATGAAGAATCATTCTCGGTGTCGACAACTCCATAAGCTAATGGCAATATGCAACTTAATGAAGAAAAATTCATCCAGATGTTAGTATTTTTTAAAAGTTGGAAGGTCAAGAATCAGGGAAAGGTGTATCAAATTGAATATAACAGAATAACAATGAATAACAATAACAAATAAATTACCTACTCCATCAAGTGTGATTGCCGATACAAAGGTTCCTTTGTAAGCTGCACTAAGATGTGCACCATCAATCAAAACTATAGGTCTACAGAAATCAAATCCCCTCATAAAAGACCTCAATGATATGAACAGATACATAAATTAATTTTTTTCTGACTTGTGCATCCTTATATACAAATTTGGGTACACATTATTGAACACATATATGTATATGGGCATTTTTCTATAATCATCGACAGGTTTACCCCTTATCATTCCTAGTGCACGCTCCTTAGCTCGCCATGCTCGTTGGTAAGAAATCTCAATCACATATATTGCTTTAATATCTTCAATTACGTCATTTGGAGTATGGATTCTTTTATGATTGAACAACTTAGGAGCTGTTACACCACTTAAAAACCCAACTGTAGCTTGAACCTTTGTTAAAAATCTATCTCTTAATGGACATGTATGTTACCTATTGAAGTACCTAATCTTGAGTATATCTGAATTTTTTCGACAAGATGCTTTCAAAGTCCAGCCACAGTCAGCAGAATAACACACTAAAACATAGCTGTATGTATTAGATTCATTTAAACACAAAAAAATATATCATGTATCATTCAAAAACTATAATATTTAACAAAAAAAATACCCAATCACATATACAATAATGTTTTATGAACTTTATCATATACAAAAAGATTTATAGATATTACGTATCATCAGTTGTTGCTGATACATCATTGCGATGTATCATTTAAATGTACTGGTGAAATTTAATGTATAAGTCTCAAAATTCATTTTAAAGTCCATGTATCAGAATTTAATGTATAATTATTTAATGTATCTGATACATTTAATTAAATCTTTACTTTTAGTACACATTCACTTATAATTTAAATTAAAATAGCCATTTTAATACATATCAGGTACATACAAATTCTTATGTATCTTACACTTATTAATATCTCACTATAAAAGGCAGATATCTAAAATTTAATGAGCATTTTTTGAACAACAATCGATAATTTTTATTATACAAGAGGAATGTATCACAATAATCTGTAGTCAATAAGTATATATTTGAATCAGATACACAATAAACTAAAAGTATTATGTACCTTTTCATATAAGATCTCTTGACCTTGAAATTGACGTTGTGCTCTATTTTGTCTTTTGCCATAACAGAGATCCGTGTTGATTTATTATACAGTTGCTTCTCCTTCACATTTGTACTATTTGCATCACTAATGTAATTCGTTATTTCTAATTCGGGATTGTAACATGAATTGTCAATTTTTGATTCAACCACAGCAAGTGCGTGTGTATCTTTTTTCCTGAACCTTTGAGACAGACAATTTCACCTGATGAAGGATCAAAGCAAGGTACCTCTTCACCATTTTTATTACTGGTATCAATACATAATGGATACATTCCAATTCCATGCTCGTTTGTTTTCACCTCCAAATACAATCTTACTCTCATATCGTTTCTAATTAACAATGGAGATGAATTACCTTTAATTATGTATCAGATTTTTATGTTTTTCCTCAACTAGTCGATATCTAATTCCGCTAGAATGGCAGATTTGAGATTCACAAACAAAATCGTTTGACTAATTACTATTCCTTCGCTCTTGTATCGTGCATAACTCACATCACTCTCCCAAATTCCAGAATACCTCAACAAAATGGTTAAGTTCATCATGTATTAGCTCTGATTTTGGGAAAAAATACCGCTGTTACGTATTGGATTTCGTTGGAGGTAGATGGGTAAAAGAATTCTGAATGATTTGAAACTGGTGCGAATTGGAAGAGCTTGATATAAATTCGTGTCCATGATTTGCTCAACCATATTTTAATTTTTACGTTTTGTTTCCTTTTAAAGCTTAACAGACTCATTAAACTTATGTATCAGCACTATATGGATGTATCTAGATTTGGAGTTTTTAAAGGAATTTTTGTAAAATTAAAAAGGGTTGGGATAGAATGAAATTAGGCTTATACAATATATGATTCCTAAAATTTTTATTTTTAAAAATACAGCTTTAAATATTGATTCAATTATAAAAAATAAACTTTAATTAAGTTTTAGAAAGGAAAAATTACAACTAATAGACCAATTGTGAAACTATTTACCTAAATTGAATTCAATCCAAACTATTTATCCTTAATAGTCTCATGACCTAAACTATTTAACCTCTTACCCTATTTTTTTTCCCTTTTAATTTTGCGCATGACGTCATGTTGACATTAGTATCACTGCTCCTCTTTAGTACGTATATTATAAACTGATGGTATCAAGAGGAACTTCTTGATATCATCAGAGTATAATATATTCTGATGGTATAAAATGCGCGAGATAGTTAAAAAAAGGGGTATAAAAATGATTGGGTATCAATGGTAAATAGTTTTCTTTTTTGGGGTATAACAATAATTATCTCTTTTAGAAATTTGATCTTTATATAATTTCAAGTTTTCAAAAATTAAAAATGAAGTTTTTTGATTTTTTCGACTTTGACTCACAAAATATTAACACACAATTTTTTTTAAAAAATTTCAAATAAAATTTATGTCCAAATACAATTGCAAACAAAAGTCACAAGTACAAAAATTCAAATTTTCAAATTTCGATGCTTTGTATTATTTTTACATCTATGCTTTGTTCAATCCTATCACTTTTATTGAGGAATCTTAATAATTTAATTGGTTAGGTACATGAATTTTTACTTTATTGTGGTGAGCTCAACTCTGCATCTTTCCCTCTCCTCCCCATTTTTTAACCCCCTTTTTTTTGAAAAAAATAAATTCCTCTCTCATTTATCCGCGCTTTGTAAATTTAAAATTAATGCATACTAGAATTGAACATGATAATTTTACATAAAAAAATGTTATAGAGAACATACCTGAAACGTAGGACACTATCACAAAGAGAAGCGGAAGCATTAGTTGAAAATCTGATCACTACTTCTGCCATGCCCCGAGGGGGTACCCTAGGCGTGACCGGCACTTTGAAACCATTTCTGGCTTTCAAGAGAACCACTTGATCTCATTTCTTATTTATTCATCAGCAGAAGACTTAAGAATACTAATGTGGGCTTGTCATAATCAAAGGAAAAATAGATAATTCTTAGAAGAAGTAGTTTCTAAGGAGAACTACTCCGATTACATCATCAAACTCTGTCTATGAAGCCTTTAATACTCTTAGATGGTGCCAATGACATGTCCATGGCTACCTTAAAATAAATATAATACTCAACAATATTTAAAGGATAAAGAGTTCCTCCGAATACAAGAAGGACTCACCAAATAGCTGAAAAATAATGATCTTCAACGAAACGCCTGTTGAGGATCTCTAACACCTGTATCTGCATCATAAAACGATGCAGGTCGAATGACGTCAGTACGTGGAATGTACGAGTATGTAAAATGGCAGGAAGGTAAGGATAGATATCAAGATACTCCTCTCAATAAAACTCAGCTCAGAACTCAACATCATCTCAACATGAATGTAATGGAGGTTTAAAATATAATAATAAAAATAATAGTAATAAGCAATGCTTACTCAGTTGGGAGTTTCTCTAACTGACAACCATCACTTATGAGCTAGCGATGATACAACGAAGCGATGTCGTTGCCACATCCATCTAATACCTTGCCAGGGTAAAGGACATCACCATCTTGGATCCACTCATCAAAGTCCTCTTTTTGGGACTTAAGAGGCATAGCCTCCATCCTACGCTGGCTACGTAGTTCTGGGGTTTGAGTCAATTAAATTCTTATCCAACTCGATGCTCAATACTACTCCCAAAATATGTGCTCATATTAAACTCATCATCTAGTCTCATTGGACTTTAATTTAAATCATCAAACTCATCTCATTTCATGTTTATCAATCATTATACTTCCAAAAACATCATTTACATCTCATCAAAACATCTTGCTCAAAATATCATTTGCTCAAATTTATTCAAACTCAACTCTTTTGCTTTTTCAAAACTCAATAAAATACATATATAGTATTAATTCATATAACTTTCTTTTTATCAATGAAAATAATAAAAAGCCAACATCTTTACTCAAAACATGCATAAAAATACTCATGAACATCAAATCAATTAGGATTCTTGCGAAAGTAGCCATGAACAATAATTCCAATAATATGAGAGATAACAATAATAATAATATTAATGCATAAATATATCAAACTCAATAGAAAAAGAATTATTTCATTTAAAATTCAAGATTTGGATAAAATTCAACTATAACTCAATTATAATGAATTTAAATATTGGGCGCATGGACGAACTCAATCCAATGCTATGAAAGCCTTACATACCTTAAATTCGAAGGTTTACTCCGAATTGGAACACTCTTGGACCTCTAGCCTTTTCTTATCGCCGGAGCATTTTGTGTACTACCCGGAGTATAAGAATCATCGGAGTAGTATTTTTATACTACTAAAACTAAAACTATTTTTGAGAAGAAGTATATAGAGAGAAGAAATGCTTAAGAAAGCTTGATGAATAAAATGAGGAAATAAGGTGGGTATTTATAGGTGGGAAAGAGGGACCTAACAATAAATAAAATAATTATAAAGAAAAATCTGAAAATTTAATGGAATATATTGATGTCATGGATGATGTTAAATGGAGGACAATTTATGTCATGAATGATATCAAATGTATCTAGATCTTTCAATGGTAGGTAAGATGAGTTCTTTTTAACAGAATACTCTTTTTCGGAGCTGCGTTTGAATACGATAAATTCCTTATTATGATTTGGTGTCTTCATAAGAATTGTAGATATGGAAGTCTAGTTTCATATCGTTCAAGAATCAACCAATTTGGAGCAACCTACAGTGAGATATGAATTTTCTTCTATAAACACTCAATTCCATCACAGCACTATATCTTGCAAAGATTAATTTATTTGATCTACGTATACTCCGAATCTTAAGATATGTTGTCATGAAAGTTGTAGGTAATGATGTTTTGGTTACTTAGAAATTTGAATCACCTAATTTGGACAAACCTATGAAAAGTTATGCCCAAAATACAGAGACTATATTATTTTCGTCGAGAATTGAAATACCGACATACGACATTTTAGGGGTTGTTACAATTTCCTTATTCTAGCATTATGTTCCTGCAGTCGTTAGTAATTGAAAGTGAAGAAAATTATATTAACTCTAATGGGTGAAGTGAAATCAATTTATAGAAGTTGAGATTTAATCTGATACGTCCATCAAGCAACCAATCTAACGGACTAGATTTGTTGTTCATTAAATATTTATGAGGTTTACATTAATTGTGTTACACATAAAATAATAATAGTCTAACATTCTCTCTTTTGGTTGAATGATCACTAACACTAATATTTAACGACATATTTATTAGTTATGCATAAAATAAATCTATTATATATATATATATATATATCACAATAAATCACTATTGTGAGTTATGTCAATTATATATATGGTGCTAATACTTTCTTTTATACACTACAACATTAACAACAATCATAAATCGTTTTAATTTACAATCTTTGTTTTTGAATTTTCAATTTAATGATAGAGTACTTTTATTTCATATGTTTTATTTTATTAGCGTATTTGTTATTTTCAAAAAAGAATACGACTACAATATAATCATCATAAATTCCCAGCGGCCTTGTAATAATGTCAACAATTTTAAATTCTGAGATAAAATTTTACATTCATAGCATGTGGATAGTGACTAAAAATATAATGTCACAAATTTTTGCTTTTATAATTGATAAGATAACATTTTACTCAACATTATTCCACATATTGCTTTTTTATATTACAAGAATAAATATTTAAGTGTGATCTTTAATTGTCAAATTATTTGAAAAAAATTTAAAGTTGAGTATCTGATCAATTTTTCATGTACTTAAATATTTATCACTAGTTTCTTTTTGGGTTATATATATTGCTCGTTCAAGAACTACGATCTTTAGCTCTGGAATTAAATCATTTCCTTGTATCTGAGAAGAACTTCCAAATTATTAGGAAGGAAGTTTAATCATAATGAATAAGATTTTTTCTTCTATGGTCGAACGATTTAAACATCAACAACTTCAAATTGAATCAGACATCTATTCTAACAGCTAGGTAGGAGAATCCTTAACCCCCCAAAATAGTTAGAGCAAGCGAAAAATAATCAATTATAAAATAACAGCCTGAATAGTTTTGAAATTACCATATATTGATTTTAAGATACAAGTTAATTTATAAGAAAATATACTGACATCCCCAATATTTAATGTACTGGCGTGGTACCTAATTCAAATGTACTATCACGCCCGGAAGGTATCCTAGGCGTGGATGACACTCAGAGACTATTTCTTGTCGCCAAGCAAACCACTTGGCTTGTTCACACATTCATTCAATCAATATTCTATCAGTGGAAGACTTAACTCATCAAAAAAATGACTCAACATGATATTCAAATAGATAGCTTATAGAATAAGGCCAAATGCCAAGAATCCATCAAATCCAATTAACAAGACTAATATGAGTGAAACTAGCCAAAAGGCAATATCCAATCGACATATCAATAATCTAGTCTATGAAGCCTCTATCAACTGTCTAAGTGGTATCAATGACAGGTTAATGGCTACCTAAATCAAAATAAAATTAAAAGTCTAAACTCTAAAGTTAGATGATAAAAGAGTGGTATCCTCCGAAAGCAGGAAGGACTCACCAATCAGCTGGAGTGTGAACGGATCCTCAACGGTGCACCTGTTGATGATTTCTAGAACCCGTCTCTGCATCATGAAATAATGCAGGTCCAAATGGAAGTCAGTACATAGAACGTACGAGTATGTAATATGTCGAATGAAACATGCATCCAGGTAGAATAACATCAACTCAATTAACTCAATCAAGAGTAAGGAACTCAATCAGGATGTCATAAGTCTAAAGCAAGAGTATGGTTTAGACAAAGACCAATCATATACAATCCAATCCAATCCAATCAGAGTACTATCAAGTCTTATATGTGAGTTTCTCTTATCCAACAACAATCACTTATGAGCTAGTGATCATACAATAAGCTTGTTGTTGTTGCCACAACCGTCCAATACCTTTTCAGGGTAAAGGAAAAATCTATCAATCTGGATCAAATAATCAATCTAGTCCTATCTTTTCAAGACAATAAAATAGGGAAGCATACAACTTTAACAATTCAGTCCTCTTTTATGTTTGGTGATGTAGTTATTGAGTTCGAGTTATTACTTACTCCTACCCAATTCGATGCTCGATATACCTCTACGACTCAATGCTTATAAGACAATCAATCCCAATCAAACAATCAACAAGTTTCATATGGACTTTTATCGGTTTATCAGTTCTATCCTATCAATCCATTGAGCCAATCCATCATCCAATCATTCCCAATCATTTAAGAGTAGTTGGGACAATCATTTATGATAACATTCAGTTGAGACCATTCAATTGGGTTCAATTATGAAGATATGAAGGACTGTTAAGTTTCATGAAGACTATCATCATGCTCACATTCCAATCACAATTATTCATTCACAAGTTTAAGGCTCTAGACTCAATTCCTAGGCATATATATCTAATATTAATCAAAATACTATTAGAGTTTATGAAGTAAATAGTTTAAAAATCAATTTTTCAAAAACAAGTTCGTAGAAAATATCAATTACGCAATATTATATAAAATATATTAAATTTAAGGAAATTCTCAAGAACTCAATTCATATGAATACTCAAACCTATTTAAACTCTATAATATATATATATATATATATATATATAATATTAGTCCAAATCACTCTCTTCATCAATGCATAAAAGCCATTGTCTTTACTCAAAAATATGTACATAAAAATCATGATAATCAAATCAATTAGGATTCACGGAAAAGTAGCCATGAACGACAATTTCAATCAAGTGATAGAAAACAACAATAATCTCAATACATAATTAAACGGAACTCAATAGAAGAAGAATTAACTCATTCAAAAATTTAAGAAACTAGATTAGACTCAACTCATTCTCAGCAGTTGATAGAATTAGATGTAGAACATGTGGACGATCTCAATCCGATGTTGTGGTTAGCCTTACATACCTGAAATGACGATTATCTACTCAAGAATTGAAGACCTTGCTTGAATTCAAAAACTCTAACCCTTTCTCCTCTCCTTAGCCCTAGTTTCTTCTGCTTGAATGCGTATATAGTCTAAGAAATGGGTTAAAAAACCCTTATAAGGTCAAAAATGGCCTATATCAGTCATGGATTAAGTATAGGAGGGGTGAAAAAAATATCAGAATGCCTTTCAGTGAGACTGAAAAATGTACAAAAAACAAAATACACATAAATCGCATTCGTCAAATGCGATTTATGTACAAAAGTCACATAATAAATAAAACACACTTATCAAATGCATTTTATGAACAAAGTGAGAGAATGAACTAGGTGGGGGCAGATCGCGACGCAAACCTGCCGCACACTCTTCTAGTTAGGCTGTTTTTACCTTGAAAAATTACCTTTTGATCCGATTGATCTAAAATTCAATTGAGACGACTTCCGCATATAATTTTCCCCCTTGATTGATATTCTGTCCATGAATTGGTCGAGAAATTTAAGAATGGTGTGTTGTTCAAACAATCTTCATCTTAGGGTATTTTGGTAATTTTACAAGGTGTAACATGTACCCACGTGATTCTCAATTCAATTATGTGTCCGCATGACATCCGTTCCAATAGTTAGTGTATCTGCGTGGTACCCAATCCAATTATTTTTGCTAGCGTGGCACCCGCCAAATAGTTAGTGTACCGACATGGTACCTGATCCCAACATGAATTCACACATCACAATCACAACCATAATGAATATGCACACATACTTTCACAATCAAGTAATACATTCATTTCATGCAAATTGATCATAAGATATCATTTAGATTCATGTTCTTTCCTTTTTACCAAATCATATATTATACATGCAATGCTAGTAAAGTAATTATATATAACAATTGTTCCCTGAGTATGCGTTACACGAGTAATTCAAATGGACAGTCACTTAAACACGCACATGTATATACATATCTCCATATTTGCACATAGCCATAGACTAGTAAGGATCCCCCCTCTTATAGACACACTCTTGTTCTCAGGAATTTCTAACCATTTCAGAAAGAGTTATTCAGATTATTAATCAAGAACTAATTACCTACTCCTAGTCATCAAGAAGTCACACCTACATAACTCACTCCTACTCTAGGCAACAATAAAAATACATTTAACCATGCATATTCCTTGTCCGAAGGCCTATACATGAAATCTTCCATCAATCTACGATACATTATGCAAGGGAAAATAGGTTTACATCTATTCAGTTAAGAAAACATAGCCTACTTGAAATTTGTAGGTTGTAGCCTTTCTTGCGCTAGGATCCCTTCTCTCCCTTCTTTCCAAGTCTAGAGCAACTTTTTGAGGATGTTTAGGTGACCTCCTATCTATTTTACCACTGAAGGGGAGAAGGAGAATACAAGAATTTGCATTTTGGAGTTTCTAGCCCCAACCACCCTGCTATGGCGACCACCCTCTGCTACAGCGGTGCCGTGGTGATGGAAATAATTCAGATATGGCGGGATGGCTGTAGTTCAGATCGAGCTTAATTTATGAAATTTTTGTTCGTTCCTCCCAATACTTTCGTATAGAGCCCCTTTTTAAATAAAGATGATTTAGATCATTACATATATTATTTATATTTTTTTCAATAATAGATTATAGATGAATATTTATGTAATCTTTCTAGAATTTTAGAGACATAATATATTGAGATAATTTATTAATTAATATGGCTCAACATGAAATATTTCAATCATGGCATAAGGATATCTTCATATTTCATTTTAATTTTTTTTAAAGAAAATATTATTGTAAAATCATCAAATTATTTACAACAAATAAATTATCGATATATAAAGATAAAATGTAAACTTATTCTTACTGAACCTTTGATATATATATATATATATATATATATTTATTTATTTATTTATTGAATAACGATATTTTACTCAACTTTTAAAAAAACATTATATCATTAAATTTAATATGTCATAGTTGTGAGATTTGTTTAAGCTCATATATTTAGTTCTTTAATTTACACAGTGTTTAACATTTTTCTTATTTTGAACCCCTTTTGTTGATGCATATAAACTTTATCTTCAAAGTCTCCATTTAGAAAGACAATTTTCTCACTTATTTGTTTTGGTAATAAAGACGTTTTATGTACCAAAGTAGAGAATTATGTACAGAGTATCTGATTGTTGGACATAATCCCAACACACTAGCAGCTAAGCAACTAAATATGAGCTATACTTTAAGGATAATTACTATAATTTTGAAACTCATTTAATGTAACTCTAAACTATAATAAGCCACCATAGTTATAAGAGTGAAGTGGTGAAAACACTCTCGAACTTGACACGAATTATTATTTCACTCTCCGACCTATGTTCTATAATTAAAACACCTCTATGCTTGTTTGTAACCCCATTACATATTTTAAATGACATATAAGATGAAATATATGAGGAAGTTGAAGCGCTAGACAATACAAAACCTTAAAATTTAAAGGCATTGGCAAATTGCAAAAAACACCAACAACAATAATAGAAGTATCAGACCAGAATTTAAAATTCAAGCACGCACTTAATGGATATCAAGCATTTAACACAAATTACCTTTAGATGATTAGGTTACAACTTTTTCGTTCTCAAATAATTTGATTCACGTATGCCTGTTAACGACAATTGAAGGTGCAAAGTTTCATGCTTCATTGATTTTTTTCTTAATTTATCTCTTTATCGAATTAAAATAATACATTAGGACATGTGGAATTCAAAGATTTGAACTATCCATTACATTACAAAGTAAAATTTACTTTCAATGTAGATGGAATTTAATATCTTAATGCTATAATCAACGTATTTCATGGTCAAGTCTTGCATAGATTTTTGAATAAGAGATAATTTTTGTATGTCAAAAATTAATTAATTGTAATTAATACCTTGGATTTTCAGTCATTCTACATCTCATCTTATTTATGTATTTAATTTTCCAGTGACACTAAAAAAAATTATAATGGCATGATAAGTATTTTTCTCATTCTTACTTAAAAGTTTGGAATTTTGGAGGTAAAACATTACCCGTGAAAGTTGAATTAATTCAAAATAATCAGGCCCTACAAAAATTAATATCTCCTTCTAAACATTAGATTAAAAGTCGTAAAGAATTTAAAATTTTGATCGTATAGTGATCTAAATAAAAACAACAGAAAATGTCTTTTGGCTAGCGAATTAGTGTCATCAGCAATAGATGATTTGGATAAGAGAAATTGCTGAGACATCATTTAATCTAAATAATTTATTTTTTCATACGTTGTTTCATCAAGCTTTTGGAGATATTCTTTTTAATTTCATTAATTTTATCAAGTTCACAATTAATTCAATAAAATGTATGATACTTGCATAGTTGAATTATATATGTAGAGACTTTGAATAAGAGAAAAATACTCAAATTGATGAATAAAATGTTTATACCACTTTTAAAAAAGATAAATATAAAAAATGAGACAATAAAAGATCTTTTATTTTCTTTGAATAGATCTACTATCCGAGTCACGTCTAAGGTGATGAAAAAGTTAGAGTAAAATGAAGAATTAATAATAAAATATATTAAGACTTAAAATAAAATCTTTTTGATTGTAGGATGTAACACCACACAAATTCAAAGTTAAGAGCCGAACTATCATGCTCGTGCATATAGTTCCGAAACCGATGATTTCTAATTTTATATAGGTATTAATATCAATTTCTGAGTATAAAAAGTGTATTGGATGTAATTTAGGGTCATAAGAAACCTCTAACACTAAGTCGAGTTCAAAGCTTCCTTACCGATTACGTTATCATGTAAGTTCAAACAAGGTTCAACTTCAAACTATCATATCTCTTAGCATAGGAGGAGTTACGTGGCCATAACCTATCATATTAAAGTTATATGAGTCTAATTTTCAAAGAAATCCGTTCATCTATCTGATATATGAGTAATGAGTTATGATCATTTTGCTGAGCACTACGCTGAGGTCCACGTTGCACCTATCACAAAAGTAAACTTCAGAGACTGAAAAACAACCTGCATGATGGAGCCTGTGCGGCGCCCCCTGGGTGCCCGATGAGCCCTACGGTGCATCCCCCTGTTTCCAAGTGAAAAACATATCCGTCTTCACCTAATTAAGGGTATTTTGGTCCTTTTTTCTTAAGAAACCTTTCCACTTGACTTTTAAGTCCTATATAAGCGTGAGATTAAGGGAATTTCTCATTGTTTTATTCGAAGAACTTCAAGACACAGAAATGTGTGAAAGAACCAAACCCAAGGTTTGGTTCAAGCAAGTCCATCAAGAGTTATTCCTTCCAAATCGAGGTAAGCCTACTCTCACAGTTTTCTAGTGATTCTAACATACAATTATATATCCTAAGCAAGAATTCTATGCTCAAAACATAGGGTTTTTAAAATAACTCATCTCAAGGTTCAAGAATGGACTTTTGTGATTCTTCTTCAATGTTAGGTTTTAAATTGGAGTGATTCAAGGTATGTAAGGCTATCATAGTAAAGAACTCATCTCGTTCTCACGCCTTACATCTACTGTTTTAGTTAGTAAGAACAAAACTAAGGTTTTACCTCTATATCTATTATTTCGAATTGCTCATTGTTAATTTTACTATTGAAATCATTGTACTTTATATTATTGGTGATGTTTGATTGATTTAGGGTTCATGCTTATTTCATCATATGATTCCTTCTTAGCTAAAGTTACTCGAAAACTTTGTCATATTATTTATTATGTATTATTTTCATGAATAAATAAAATTTCAATATTTTTATGAAGTATTTCAAGAAAGCATTTTTAATTTCAAGAAAGAGTTTAAGAAAGTATATTTAGCTTCAAATGCATTATTTCAGAAAGAGTTTTAATAAACCATATTTTGCCTCAAGTGCATATTTTCAGGAAAAAAACATAGTTAATTTTTATAGAAAGTATGTTCATCTTCAAAGAAAGCATATTCAATTTTTCAGAAAATCATTGTCAAGTTTTAAAACAAGTTCAGTTCAATTCTAGAAAACTATTTTGAGCGAGGACTCAAAAAAAGATTTCTAATTTTCTCCTAAAGTGGGACATTTCTTTTCTAAAGTTGGATAGTTTTAAAGTTATTGAGCACCAGTGCATGTTTTGGGAATAGTATTTATCATCGAGTTGGGTAATGATTCAGATAATTCAAATTCTAGAACTTCTCCGTCAGTGTATGATAGGATTGTACCATTGATTCGGGTGAGTGTTCAAAAGTCCCCTGGTAAATACTCAAAAATTGGATCCATTAGTTAAGTTTTAGGATTGACAATTTTATAGCAAAATAAGGAGTCACGAAAGAAAGATTCGCTCCTAGATCTAACAAGGAATAAACATCAAACTGAAAGATTCATAATAGTGACCACATCAAGGTAATCCTCCTGATCCTATCCAGTCTAAAGAGCATAAAACTTGCCTTGGCGCTGTTCACCACTAGAACCATATGAAGTACCCTATTGAGCCTGACGATCATCCTTGCCCTTGATAGCAACTAAAGGTCTGTCCCTCAACCTGTGACCACTCTTGCCACAACCAAAACATACATTAGAACCAGCTAAACAATCTCCCAAATTGTTCTTCCCATACCTCCGACATACGAGTAAAGTCTGACCACTAGAAGCACTCCCTTAAGGCTTATCCTTGTTGAACTTCTGAATCGAAGAAATAGGTGAAGTGGGTCTAGAGAAGTTTTTTTTGAACTGAGAATGACCACCACCACCGAATCTCTATTGAGAGTAGTCACCACTATTGGTCCAAGCTCTCTTAGTCTCCCTAGCTGTCTCCTTAAGATTCTTTTTCCTTAATCTATTGAGCATGAATCAACAGTCTCGAGATATCCATATCCTTTTTCAATATGGTGGTTCTACATTCCTTGACTACCATTTTTGAAACACCGAAAACAAACTTACTCATTTGAGCCCTAAAATCGGCTATCATTTTGAGAGCATACTTAGCAAATTAAGTGAACTTCAAAAAGTATTCCCTCACACTCATATTCCCTTGCCTTAGGTTTATGAATTCTTGCACTTTGCCTCCCTCATTTCAGGGGGAAAGAAGCAATCAATAAAAGCTCCTTTGAACTTGTCCCAATCCAAAGGACCTACATCCAATGTCCTCTATTCCTTTCATTGAGTAAACCACACTTGAGAAATCCCTTTTAATTGATAAGAGGCCAAGTCCATTTTTTCAATCAGAGTCACACCCATGATGGACACAATCTTTTGAATCCCCTGAACAAACTCTTATGGTTCTTCATCCACTTTTGAACTATGGAATTTCGGAGGATTCATCCTTGTGAAATCTCAAACCCTTATCGCCGCACATATTTTGGATTCACCGTAGCTACCACCTCTTTATTAACTTATGGCAATATAGCTTGGGCCAATACATAGAAAGTAGTCCTTAATTCAACATGTAAAACTTTCTCCTCCAAAGAATCCATTAGAGCTTGAGGTGCTTGTTGCTCTTGATTCACACTAACATTTATATTCCTTCTCAATAAAGCTCTTCTTTTAGCATGATTCTTAAATGCATAGAATACGAATAAGAAGGAAACGTTATAAAGTTAAACTCTATCGCACAATCAAAAGTATGAAAGAAGTGAAGTATTTCTTAAATGTCTCTGTCACGATCCGACCTAGGGCCTAGTTGTAACACAACAATTAGAATCTTGTAGGACCCAAACCAAGCCTCTTAGCATAACATTTATGAGCAAACAAAAGGTAAATGAAGTAAGTAAACAAGATCAAAGGGTATGTATGCATAAACTCAATATAAGCATAAGTCTCGAAATGAGAAAATGACAACATAGACTCTTTACTATCTAACATACTTCTACTACTAGGTGGGTGCGTAAGACAACCTCCTAGAACATCCTATATAAAAGGTAAAATAAAGTCCTAAACTCATAAGAAATAAAATGTCTCATCCTTAGAACATCTGGACTCACCAGCAGTACAACAGTGCTAACTCTAGCCAAGAGCGGAAGGAGGATGAACATGATCATTGGTCCCTACATTATGATACAATGCAGGCAAAAAGTATGCATTAGGATATGGAATGCACCAAGTATGTGAGAAGTTGCATGAACAATCAGCATAGGACATAATTAATATGAATCATGGAATGCAAGACCAATATCTTTAAACCTCAATAAAGTCATGAAATATTAAACATTTATCTCATTGGTCAATGCATCAAAATCTCACAACTATCATAAGAACTTATAACTAATCTGAAACTGGTGTGAGATAGGACCTTTAATCAATATATAAAACCATGCGAGCTAATACAAGGAATTCGATGACTCATGCATCGAGATAGGGGAGACTATATTGCCAGGGTATACTACGTTAGTCACTCATCTAACTGTGCTATGTGGATCCACTAGCTTACCATATAGGCATTTGTAAACCTACGCAGGCAACGTAGTTATGGGATAATAAGATATTACTATGGGTCTCTTGCCCTAACTACGGGAGAGAATGCCTATCCCAAGGTCCACTCGATACTTAGTCATCATCCCAATAGAATTTTCATAAAATATGATCATAAACCTCACAGGGAAAGACAATAACTAATATCAATCCATCTTTATAAAATAACATAAGAATAGCTCATCTATCAATTTCATAGTAAAATCATTGGATTAGCTCATCTACTATATAACTCATGCAATGCTGGTGTAGGCCTTTTATCATTACATATCTTTAACTCATGAAAATATCTTTAGGGTCTTACTTGCCCTATCATTAACTTGATTGAAACATCATAGAATCATCTTTCATAAACTTCTTAGCATAAAGCATCTTTAAACTCATTCATAAAGCTTTTATTGAAATAACTTGAAAATAATGATCATATCTCATAAATCATACTTGAAACTAGAACATAGCATGGGTCATTGAAATTCAACTTGAAATCATCCAATATGATGTGAATTATGCATAATTAGGCTAATAGCATTGAAATATATTATAATTGAGAAGACCCAATATAAATCATGAAATTAGGGCTTTTAATTGAAGAAATCATAAGAGAATTTGAGAAGAAATCTTTAGAATTCCATGGGTGAAAGGTACCCATGAATGAAGTCCCACATACCTTAACCTTTAGAATCCCTAAACTGAAGTGAATGGAAGCTTGACCTTGAAGAAACCCTTTTGAATTGCTTGAGGAAGAAGAATACCTTTTGAGAGAACCTTGGATGAGAAGACTTTGGATTTTGGGGAATTATGTGAGAATAAGAGGGTTTAGGGATCTTAGGTTAGTTAACAGGTAAGAATGTAGTCCCAAAAACCGTCTACATTCATTAATAAAATACAGGGAAAAGACCAAAATAACCCCAACTTAAACTGAATCTGGAACTTAGGATGGACCATCACCACTGACTGTTATGGGGAA
The DNA here is from genome assembly GCF_947179165.1 of Solanum dulcamara. Taxonomy (NCBI): domain Eukaryota; kingdom Viridiplantae; phylum Streptophyta; class Magnoliopsida; order Solanales; family Solanaceae; genus Solanum; species Solanum dulcamara. The sequence continues at coordinate 12,861,487 of NC_077246.1, forward strand.
TAAGTTCCATGGTCCTCTCCGTGGTAAGGGACTTGGACTTTTGGAAAAAGGGGTTTTGAAAAGGTGACCACCACGAGACCCACTATGGTCCATGAAGGCAATATGATTTGTGGTGGTTGGGACGTGATCCCAGACTTGGAAAGAATTCTGAAGGTCTTAGGGGAGGGGTCACCATAGATGGCACCACGGCACGTGGTGCTCATCATATTTCGTGATCCCTATTGCAGACCCTTGAATGCAAGTTATGATGTTTTGGACTCCCATCACGGTAGTACACCATGAACCGTGATAAGGGACACAGCCCGTGATAGCCTCTGTGGTCATCACCTAGGGCCAAAATCTGTATTTTTCTAGAATTTCATCTTTTGAACCTCATTTTAGGACTTTCCAACTTCCGGGATAATATAATATATCCCCCTTGGGAATATTTGTGCTCAAATGGGACTCAAGCTAGCATGAATGGAATAGGGAAAGGAATATAACAACCCAACATGAATGCATAACATCTCGAAAATGCATAAAACATGAAATCTGTAATCTCAACCTAAAACATGACTTTTAAACTCATTTCATGAACATGAATGCATATGAAAACATGAGATCAACTAAAACACATGTTTTGGGATGATAAGATCATGAAAAAACTAAATAACTCTACTAGGCATAGGAGGAAAAAGATGAGGGTATCAGAACATCATATCGGCTTTGTCTTCCTATGTAGCACCCTAACTTTTTGGTCCAAGATCTCAACTAGAACCTCCTCATATGAAAGACTTTCTTTAACCTCAATGCTGTCCAAGGGTACAATGGAGCTAGGATCACCAATAAACTTCCTTAATAAAGAGACATGGAACATCGGATGCACCGATGCCAACTTGAAAGCAAAATCCAACTCATAAGCCACCTTATGAATCCATCTCAAAATCTGATATGCCTCAACATAGTAGGGATTTAGCTTCCCTTTCTTATCAAAGTGCATTACATCCTTCATGGGTGAAATTTTCAAGTAAAAACAGTCATTAACCTCAAATTCAAGTTCCCTTCTTCTCACATCTGAATAAGACTTTTATCGGCTTTAGGCTATTTTTAATCTATCTCTAATCAACCTCACTTTCTTTATAGCCCCAAATACCAACTTGGGTCATATCAAAGCAACTTCACCTACCTCGAACAAGTGATAGGATATCTACATCTCCTACCATACAAAGCCTCAAATGGAGCCATCTCAATGCTAGATTGATAACTGTTATTATAGGAAAACTCTATCAATGGAAAATGATCATCCCAATTACCTTTAAAATCAATAACACATGTTCTCAAAATGTCCTCTAATGTCTAAATGGTACGCTCGCCCGACATCCATCAATGAGTGAAAAGCCGTACTAAGCTTCACTTGAGTACCAAGATCCTTTTGGAAGGATCTATAAAATTGAGATGATAGACAATGGAACACCTTGAAGCTTAACCATCTCTCAGATATACAATCCAGCTTAATCTTCGATGGAATATAAAGTTTTAACAAGGAGAAAATAAGCCGACTTAGTCACTTGGTCAATAATCACTTAAATAGAATCATGTTGCCTACGGGTACAAGGCAAACCTGTCACGAAGTCCATATTCAAAGCTTCCCACTTCTAAGTAGGAATCTTAATGTCTTGAGCCAAACCTCCTGATTTTTGATGCTCAATCTTTACTTGTTAATAGTTAGGACACTTAGCCCTGAATTCTACAATATACCTTTTCATGTCATTCCACGAATACACTTCTCTCGAATCTCAATACATCTTTATGGAACCAGGATGTATAGAATATCGAGAACTATGAGCTTCATACAATATCATCTCCTATAAACCATCAACATCGGGAATAAATAATCGACCTTAATATCTCAAAATACCATCTCCCCCTTAGGAGAAAGCGTCAATGGCTTTTTCGGCAACCACCTTCTTCAATTCTACCAAAGAATGATCACTATCTTGTTTTGCCTTAACATCCGCCACAAAATATGATTTGGAATCATTCTGCATTTTCAGAATCAATCAATCGAACACCAAAATGGGCTAATCTATGTATATCTCAAACTAGCTCTTTCTTCTCATTCTTAAAATGAAAAAAACTATTCATGGGCAACTTACTAAGAGTGTCGGTAACCATATTTACCTTTTTCAGATGGTTTAGTGCACTCATGTCATAATCCTTCAACAACTTAAGCCATTTTCTTTGTCGAAAGTGCAAGTCATTTTGAGTGAACATATATTGCAAACTCTTGTGATCGGTGAAAACATCTACATGGACATCATAGAGATAGCGTTCCCACAACTTCAAAATGAATACTACCTCCACCAACTCCAAGTCGTGAATTGGGTAATTCTTTTCATGAACCTTGAGTTATCTTGAAGCATAAGCTATCAATTTACAATTTTGCATTAGGAAACAACCAAGACCAATTCGTGATGCATCACAATACACAACGAACCCATCGAAACCTTCCGATAAAGTCAACTCTAGAGCGGAGGTAAGCCTATCTTTCAACTCTTGAAAACTTTTCTCACATGCCTCGGACAATTAAAATTTCACTTTCTTTTGAGTCAAAGTAATCAAGGGCGATGCAATGGAATAAAAACCTTCTACAAACCGTCTATAATAGCCGACTAGTCCCAAGAAACTCCAAATATTAGAAGGAGTCAACGGTCTAGGCCAGTTCTTAACTGCTTCAATCCTCTTTGGATCAACCATAATTTATTTACCCGAGACGATGTGACCAGGGAAAGTAACTGACCTCAACCAAAATTCATACTTACTAAATTTTGCATACAACTGATGGTCCTTGAGAATTTATAACACTATCCTCAAATGATTAATGTTCTCTTCCTCACTTCAAGAGTAGATGAAAATATCATCAATGAACACAATAATAAACATATCAAAGTATTGCTTGAACACCCTGTTTATCAAATCCATAAAAGCTATAGGGGAATTCATTAGTCCAAAAGACATAACCAAGAATTTAAAGTGATCATACTGAGTTCTAAAAGCCATCTTCAGAATGTAAGATTCCCTTACTTGGAGTTGATGATAATCCAATCGAAGATTAATCTTTGAAAAGTAACTTGCTCCTTGAAGTTGGTTGAACAAGTCATCAATCCTTGGAATATGATACTTATTCTTGATTATGACCTTGTTCAATTGCCTTTAATCAATATACATATGAAGAGAACTATCATTCTTTCTGATAAAGAGAACCAGAGCACCCCATGGAGAGATACTCGATCTAATGAAACCTTTATCTAGCAAATCCTTCAACTGGTCATTTAATTCTTTTAATTCTCTGGAGCCATTTATAATGAGGAATAAAGATAGGTTGAGTATCGGGGAGGAGATTACTACTGAAATCTATTTCCCTTTCGGGAGGAATGCCTGGAAGACCATCAGAGAAAACTTTTGAAAACTCATTAACAATTGAAACTGTCCCAAGAGTAGGAGTTTTAGAGTTAGTATCTCTAACTCGAACTCGATGATAGATGCAACCTTTGAAAATCATTTTTCAAGCTTTAATGCATGAGATAAATTGACCTTTAAATACAGAATTACTGCCTTTCTATTTTAGGACTGGTTGATTAGGAAACTAAAAGTTGACCACATGGACCCTACAACATATAGAGGCATAACTTGCATGAGCCAATCCATACCGAGAGTAACATCGAAATTGGTCATATTAAGCTCTATAAGATCAATTGAGGTGATTTTATGAAAAACTGAAACCGGACAATTTCAATAACTCCTTTACCCAAATATTAATCACTTACCTTAGTATAGACCAAAACAGGGTCTAGCAAGATCTCAGGACTAATAATGAATCTCATAGTAAGATAAGGCATAACAAATGATAGGGTAACACCCGGATTTAATAATGCATAAACATCAAAATCAAAGACTTTCAACATACCAGTCACAAAATCGAGGGAATCCTCTAACTCCTGATGAATCTAAATGGGATAAAATCTTTTTTGGCACTGACCACCATCCGAAGTAGTAGCACGCTAATCCGAACGACTGGTAGCCTGAGTCTGAATCTAGGGTATAGTCTCACTCCTACACTCCCTTGCATGATGACTCGACTTTCCACACTTGTAGCACTTATCTAATCCCGTTAAGCACTCTCCCTTATGATTTCTCCCACACTTCTTACATGAAGGAGTGAATTGATCACCAGGAGTTCCTCCTTGTGCCTTAGGATTTGGCACTTGAAGAACACTGGCCTTGAAATTTTTGTCCCTATAAAAATGACTATTTCTACCACCGAATTTGTTATGAGAAAATCCACCTTCAACTAGAGTCCTCTTGGACCCCCTAACATTCATCTCCTTAAGCTTCTCCCCATCAATTTGCTCGGCATAAGCATGAGCCTAAAGATATCCGTATCCTTGATAAGCATATCAGTTCAGTATTTTTTCATAACCAAGTCTAACACTCCCGAAGTACACTTGCTCATTCGGGCACGAGGGTCTGATACCAAAGAAGGAGCATATTTGGACAACTTCGTGAACTTGAGGCATATTCCCTCACACTCATGCTTCATTGTTTGAGGTTGATAAACTCCAACATCTTTTCCTTCCTTAAATCAATTGGGATGAATTGGTCGAGAAATGCAACTTTGAAATTTTCCCATCCTATGAGACCCTCTTCAACCCTTTAGGCTATCCATTAATTGTACCATACTTGAGCGACACCTTTGAGTTGGTAGACCGCCAATTCCGCCTTTTCCTCCAAGGACGCTCCCATGATACTAACAATCTTATACAATTCATCAATAAATTCTAGGGGATCCTCTTAAACCTTGGACCCATAAAACTCAGAATGGTTCATCCTATTGAAGTCTCTAATGCTTTAAGCTGGTGTAGAACATTTGGAGGAACATCTACCCCTCGATTTACTTGAGTAGTCATTACTTGGTCTAGCATTTGAAAAGTGGCCCAAAACTCCTCATTAGTCACTTATTCATTCAAAGGAGCATACAAAGCTTGTGGCTCCCCTTCAATATTCATTCAGACGGGAGCTCTTCGTGGAAACATGATTCTATAATCTCAAAGAGAAATCATTAGAGGAGAAAACCTTAGAGTTCAACTCTATAGCACGATGAGATCATGAAAGAGGTGAAGTGTTTCTTAAGATGCCTTATAGCCTCCTATTCATAGATATGACGCACTTCACATCAATGAAAAAGACTTTACTCGAACGCGGCCTGTTAGACTTCCTAAGACACCTGAACTTTGTGCTCTGATACCAAGTTTCTTATGACTCGACCTAGGACCTAGTCATAACTGGATGATTAGAATCCCGGAGGACTCCAACCAAGCTTCTTAGCATAATATTTATGAGCATACATAAGGTAAATGAAGTTAGTAAACAAGATCAAAGGGTACGGAAGCATAAACTCAATATAAGTATATGTCTTGAAATGAGAAAATGACAACGTAGACTCTTTATTATCTAAGATGCCTCTACTACTAGATGGTAGCGTAAGATAACCTCCTAGCACACCAAACATAAAAGGTAAAAAAAAGTCATAAACTTAGGATTGCAAGCAAATGCTAATAAAAGCTCCATCTATATTGCTGGCCTAAATCAACTGGAAAAAGAATACATTATTCATTTGCTCGGATATACTGTGGGGATTTTACCATTCAAATACTTTGGGGTGCCACTATCTACCAAGAAACTGACTATTTCTCAATGCATTCCACTTGATATGTACTAGTTTGGATGTCGATCCTCGATTCTGGTGGAGTGTCCTAATTCAAATGTCGGGACCTGAGTCGGGTCTTGTGTCTTGGTTCGAGTGTCGAGCCTTAAGTCGATATTTAGGGAGATGCTGGTCAGCTAGAATGTTGTCCTATACAGAAAGACTTTAACTTATAAAATCTGTAGTGTTTGGCATGCAGAGTTATTGGGCTCAGATATTTGTATTACCAAAAAAGATAATCAAGCTTGTGGAGGCTATTTTTAGATCATTCCTCTGGACTGGTACTAGTTTACTGTCTAGGAAGGAATTATAGCTTGGAAAAATGTATGTCAGCCTAGTTCAACAGGAGGATAGAATGTGATAAACCTCCAATTATGGAACAAAGATGTAATACTAAAGCATCTGTGGGCTATATCTAAGAAAAAAGGCTCCTTATGGATTAAATAGATACATTACTACAATATCAAGAATATGACTGTAAAGGAGGTGACTATCCCTAAAAATGCAGCATGGGTAGTAAAAATGATCATTGAGAGTAGAACATCTTACTGATTCAAAACTTCAGCTAAGGTACTCTACAACAAACCATGGACATAATGACCAGAGGTGGGAAATTTTGGATTAAAAAAGGGTCTAGCAAGATATACAGGTCTTTTGCCCTAATTGTGGGAGAGAATGCTTATCCTAAGGTCCACTCGGTGCTTAGTCATCATCCCAGCGGAACTTTCATAAAACATGATCATAAACCTCATAGGGAAAGACAATAACTAATATCAATACATCTTTATAAAATAACATAAGAATAGCTTATCTATCAATATCATAGTAAAATCATAGGATTAGCTCATCTATCGTATAACTAATGCAATGTGGGTGTAGACCTTCCATCATTACATATCTTTAACTCATGAAAATATATTTAGGGTCTTACTTGACCTATTATTAACTTGCTTGAAATATCATAGAACCAACTTCCATAAACTTCATTGCATAAATCTTCTTTAAACTTATTCATAAAATTTTTGTTAAAATAACTTGAAAATCTTGATCATATATTATAAATCATACTTGAAACTAGAACATAGCATGGGTCATTAAAATTTAGCTTGAAATCATGCAATATGATGTGAATTATGCGTAATTAGGCTAATAGCATTGAAATATATCATAATTGAGAAGAATCAATATAAATCATGAAATTAGCGCTTTTAATTGAAGAAATCATAAGAGAATTTGAGAAGAGATCTTTGGGATTCCAAAGTCCCACATACCTTGACCTTTAGAAGCCCTAAAATGAAGTGAATGGAAGCTTGACCTTGAATAAACCCTTTTGAATTGCTTGAGGAAGAACAAGACCTTTTGAGAGAACCTTGGTAGAGAAGCTTTGGATTTTGGGGAATTATGTGAGAATAAGAGGGTTTAGGGATCTTAGGTTAGTTAACAGGTAAGAGTCTAGTCCAAAAAACTATCTACATTCATTAATGAAATATAGGGAAAAGACCAATATATCCCCAACTTAAACTTAATCTAGAACTCAGGATAGACCATTACCACAGACCGTTATGGGGAATACGGTCTGTGATCCCCTTCGTGGTGAGGAACTTGGACTTTTGGAGAAAGGATTTTTGAAAAGGAAATCACCACGAGACCCACCACAACCCGTAAAGAGTAATACAACTGGTGAACGTTGGGACGTGGTCCCAGACTTGGAAAGAATTCTGGGGGTCTTAGGGGATGGGTCACCACGGCATGTAGTGCTTACCATGGCCCGTGGTCTCTGTCGTGGACCCTTGCCTGCATGTTTTGAGTTTCTTAACTCCCACCATAACAGTACACCCTGAGCCGTGGTGAGGATCACGACATGTGATTATCTCCGTGGTCATCATCTGCTTCCAAAATATGCATTTTTCTAGAACTTTTAAACCTCATTTTAGGATTTTCCAATTTTCGGGATCTTACAGTCTCATAGCATCATATTCATAATTGTGGCACACTTTACTCAATGCGGGTTGTTAGGCAGTTAGGACTCTTTAAAACCTGATGCTATGCATATTAAGTTTTCATGACCTAAATTACCCTCTTGACGTGATATGGCGAATGGAATCCCAAAAGACTCTTAACAAGACATTAGATATAAGAATGAAACTAATATAATCAACATAACCAAATAAATTAAAATTCGAAATATTATGATAATCTCATATGATACCTAAATCAGAGTACAAAGACTTTATAAAGTGGAATCATACTTTGTCTGACAACAAGCTTCGACTGATCATAGGTGTGACTAGGACAAGACCTAACTCACGAAGTAGTTTGAAAACTGGAATGATTGAAAGAAACATAAGAAGTCATAATGTGACCATGCCCCTAAACCATGAGGACTCACCAAAATCTAAGCAGAACTGATCAATCCACTAGCCACAATCGGATGAAGGAATGTCATGACCTCTATTATAATACAATATAGGCACAAGAGATATATACGTCAATACTTTGAATGTACTGAGTATGGAGAATATGAAATAACATGGCATAACATATGATTAGTATAAAAAACATGATAACGCAATGTCCAAGCTAAAATATTAAATAATATTATTAAAGCATCGTTTAAAACATAATACATATCCAATATAATATTCTTAAAAGAATCATAATTCATAAGTGAGAGATACCATCAATCGATATAAACCATGTAAGCTATAACCTGGAGTTCAATGTACGTACTAATCCCATATAGAAAAGAGTGTGTCCTACTTGCCAAGGTAAAGACCATGATTATAAGCTTAGGTGGATCCACTAGCTAGTTTGTCCAATCGGGACATCCTATAGGGGTACGTAGTTTTGGGACCTAGGTAATCGCCACTAGTCCAACTTGGTGCTAAGTAATACTCTTAGTAGAAATACATAATGTTATACCCCATACTTTTGTACCTTGGAAGGTTCTCAAGCATCTTAAGCTTCTTAAGTTTTTATTTAAGCTTTTTAAGTTTCTTGAAAGGATCGTAAGCTTCTTATAAGTTGTCATGTGAGCTGGATAATCTATGACGCTATCAAACAACTCTAAGGAAGGGAGAATGCGACACCCCATAGATGGGAAGATTAGAAATGTGGTTATGAGAATTCGGAAGGAATTGGAGGCCAAGTAATGAGTCGTAGGACTTGACTTACTTACGTAAGCTACCAATTTGAAAATCTTACATACTTAAGCTACTTGAGCATATACCAAGGTTATGTAGTAAGGATTACATAGGTTCATAAAGCAAAATGAGATTACGAACTCACGAGGAGAAAAAGAAAGTGACACGTGGCATCCCATGAGAGAGTGACATGTGGAAGCATGAGGGAGTGACATGTGTTAGCATCTGCAGCAAGGGGGTGGGCCCCACATGCCACGTGGCAGCCCCTAAGTAGAGGAGGTGGTGCCTTGGCCCAATAAGGGCTTGACACATGTCACCACTTAGGGATTGACATGTGTCACCCCTTAAGGTGGCCTATATATATGTATGTTTGATGACTTTTAAGTCATCCTTATCCCTTAAGTTTCTTTTTATCCAAAAAAATTCAAGAAAAGTCTAGAAGAAAAGAGAAGAGAAACTTAAGCTAAAGAGAAGAAAGAGCTACGGTTTTGGGAGGAGAAAAAGGTAAGGTCTCCAATTCCGTTCTATGAATTAATTATATGGGGTATAACAAGAAGGTATGAAGGTGTTATTAATGTAAAGTTTCGGTTTAGAGCATCCCCAAATGGACAACAAACAGCCACGAAGTTCAGTCGCACTGAAGGAGCTTCCGAGGTGAGTTTTGGTGAGTTTCAGACAAGGTAAGGATTTCCCTTTCAAATTGAAGTTTATGATGTTTTTATGGGGTATATTACATGTCTAAATGAGGCTAGAAGTGGAAAAATGGTATAAGGATGCTTGGCGTCAGAAATAAACTAAATTGAAGTCGCTAGCGTTAAATCAAAGATGGGTAGTGTGTTGCGATTGTAGTGCTGCAGTGGAAGCTGGTTGGATTTCGTTTTGAAGGGATGGAAAGTACTCAAAAAGGGGTGTGGGTTCTTCTAGTTTCAGACACACTACCCTCCATTTCGTATGGTAAAAGATTTTATAAAATAAAGGCTAAGAACTCTATTTTGGTATCGTAGTTTTGAGCTAGTTGTTTGGAGTTGTATTGAGTAATGTTGAGGTGATTTGATTGTATATATAGCTGCTGGTTGTTGTTGGTAATATGGATGCCAAGATTAGCAGTTGGATAGGGCAAGTTATAGGGGAGATGCTGCCCAATTTTTGGTAACTTCGGAACTAGTAATAAACTAGTCGAGGGAAAGGAATAAGGGAATGTTTCCTATGAATACTTGGGTGTAGAGTTGGAAATTGGAAAATGAAAGGTTATTAATCTTATTATTAATTTCATGTTAAATAGTTTAAGGAGATATCGAGGCAAGCTGGGTTATGATTAATCCCTAAAGAGGTATGTGAAGCTTACCCTTTCTTTTCTTTTGGCATGTCTTAGCCTTAAGTGATTGATATACGAAATGGGGGGATAATTCCATTCATAGAACCCCAAGTATGAATCATAAATCTTATTCACTTCTCAATGGTAGAATTTCTATACTAGTTGAGTTATTACCTATTAAAGCTTCTATATGATGGAGAGTAGTAAGTATGTGAAGTTATCTCCTTTCTCTTGGCATGTTTTTGGCACAAGTATGTAAAGCTATCTCCTTTCTCTTGGCATGTATTTGGCATGAGTAAATAGAGCTATTCTCTTGGTATGTTGTCGACGTAAATATGATGCTATTATGCTATAATTATTCATCGAGCCCCATCAAGGGCCGGGTACGTTATATAATGATATGGTAATGCATAAGAAAGTTATGATACCGAGCCCATGACGGGCCGGGTACGATATATACATATGATGATTCCATGAGGGAAAGTAGAGAGTATGTAAAGCTTATTCTTCCTCTTCCTTTGGCATGTCCTAGATATAAGTAAAAGGTGATACGAGCTCTGGGTAACTCCACTCTTAAGTCCTAAAGGTAATTCATATCTCTTTTTCACTTTTGAATGTCAAACTCTTGTAGTAAATTGAACTACTTTCCTTGAACTCTATATGCTGAGAAGTACTAGATGCATAAGCTCTTAGTCCTAAGGACTATATGACGACAGGTATCCCTATTTCTATGAATTGTCAGTATTGCTTTAGTGCATGTCTAGGGTCCCCAAGATTCTATGTAATATAGGCCCTAATGGCATTTAGAGGGTACTCGAGATGGCTACACCACCACTCTGGTCCTCAGACGACAACTTAATCTTCTTACATGACCGAGTCCCATAAAGGGCCGGGTATGAACGAGTCCCTCACAAAAGGGCCGGGTATGACCGAGTACCATAAAGGGCCGGGTACGATATAAGATGATATAAGTATTCACCGAGTCCCATAAAGGTCCGGGTATGACCGACTCCCATAAAGGGCTGGGTATGACTGAGTCCCATAAAGGGCCAGGTATGATATATATATATGATGGTAAGATGACATAATTATTGACCGGGTCCCATAAAGGTTCGGGTATGGTATATATATGTATATGATGACATAATGATACATTTGTAACACCGGGGCCCACAATAGACCGGGTATAGAATATGACACTGAGATATATATCGTCATTTTACAAGATGCAGGTACAGTGATTGATTAATTATTATACTTGTTCCCTGCATCCCTATGTCAACTGTGCGCTCCTTGTGGTGTTTTATGCATTACATACTCAGTACACATATCTTATTGACCCCTTTTTTCCAGGGGGATGTGTTTTATGCCCCAGGTATAGATACACACTTTGGGGATTCACCAGTGTAGGAGTCCCACTCAGCAGTTCAGAGGCGCTCCATTGTGCTGGAGCCTAGATTTTGGTACTAACCCTTGATGTATATATTTATTTGGTCACGGGTACGGTGAGGGCCCTGTCCCGTCTTATGTTACTGTTCTTACTCTTAGAGGTCTGTGGACATGCATGTGGGTTGTATATGTATGTGTGTACATTTGTGCCTATATGTCTTATGTTTTGGGTCATTTCCTTTGTCGTGGCAGCCTTGTCAGCTCTCGCGTGTGTTCATTATGGAATGACCCTACATGTTACGATAGCCTCGTTGGCTTATACGTTGTGTTGCCTTATGATGTTTGTTGGTACGTTATAACTCAAGCAGGAGGCAGGTTTACTTATAGTTAGCAGGAGTACACGTGAGTGTCTAATTTGGGCACCCATCACGGCCCGCGGGGTTGGGTCGTGACATATAACATATTCTTAGTATTTGAAATAGTAAGAATCTATTAGTACCAAGTTAATCATAAGACTCAAAATAATACGAATAGCTCCTTTCAAAATATCATGATTCATAATAAAATCCATGCATAAGAGACACTTATTCGAAAGAATCTAGATCATATAAACCTTTTATAGTAAAATTGCACTTCAATTAGAAGTGGCTAAATCATAATATTCTTTCAGAATGAGAATACTTCAATTGAAAGCAACCTAATTTCATAAAATTATATCGACACTTTATTCGAAAGCATCCTTAAACATAGTTTATTCAATTCATAATGCATCTATAATCTTTAAAGCTTGACTTCAAAATCAACATATTTATATAATGTGTGTTCATGTGAAAAATCATCAAAATCATAAAATTATGATCAAATCGTGCATAGTAAGATCAATAGGAATGAATAAAGTAATAATCAGTTGAACCTATAACATAATCGTAGAAATACTAGATTTTTAGATGAAATCATACGGAGAAATTTTTAGGTTTCTTGGGACTCAATGGATGAAAACGGATACATTGATGAAATTCCTACATACCTTGATAATTTCTAGATTTGAAATTAGAAGAGAAGACTTTATCCTTGAAGAACCCTAATTCACCTTAAGAGAATTCTTGGAGAAGAAGACTTGAGAGCTTTTGGGGTTTTGAGTGAATGAGAGAGAATATGAGAATTTTGAAGTGTAAAATGAGTTATAGGGCTTAGGAATAGTCTAGAAATGACATGGTTTAGGAGTTAAAAGAGTAGTAAAAAAATCTAATTAATCCTGAGAAAATAATTGCAGGGCAGGTTATACATACGCCTTCTACGGTCCATAGAACTCTTACCAAAAGCTAGATGGAGTCTGATTTTCAACAGTGTGCCTGTTGAGGATCTCTATCACCTGTGTCTATATCATAAAAGATACTCAACTCAACTCAACTCAAAGGACTCAACTTTGAAAATAACTCAACTCAATAAAACATGCAATATATGTAAAACAATGCTTCAAAATGTATGATATAATAAATGTAATTCAGTGTATAAAAATATAATACTCTACTCTTGGAGAGTTTCTCTAACCGACAATCATAATTATAAGCTACGTGATGATACAACGTCTCATCCACACTGCTAGAACTATCCTATACCTTGCTAGGGTGTAAGACCTCTCAACTAAGTGGACCCACTAAGCTCTACCCTAAGGCACTAAGGAAATCATCTAAAAAGTATGAATCCTTTACCCATGCTAGCTACATGGTTTATGAGGACTACGAGTTGTTTGAAATCTCCCCCATATCTATGCTCAAAAACATATTTTTCTAATACTCAATGTTTAAAAACATTCTCTTTCTCGATTTGAGGCAATTACTCAAAAGATCCTTTTAAAATAGGAAAAGCTCTGAAGTATCTCTTAACTCATAAAATATTTAGAAAATCAAGGTTTCCCTTTTCTCAATATAAAAGTGGTACATTTTGGAATACTTTGTTCCCTTATACCTTTGCTCAATAGTATAATTAAAAGACTTCTCAAGCTTAACTCAATGAATGCATTTAAAAGCATAATTCAACTTCTCAACTCAATATATAAAAATAGTTGTTTAAATGTATTAATGCTCAGCTCATTTATACTCAAAATACTTATGCTCAAAATAATAATTAAGAGACTTATCAAACTCATGCTCAAAATAATGATTGAGAAACTCATGCTCAAACTCTTTCTCATTTAAAGACAAAAATACATCATGCTTTAAACTCAAACAATGCATAAAATATTTAATGTAGAAACTCAATTAGAGTTTTTTGTGAATGTAGACATCAACGTAAATCTCAAGGACTTCAACTCATGAAAATCATCAAGGTATATTTAAATATATACAAGAACTCAATGAAATTTATATAGATAATTCAAGAATTCAATTTATCAGAATTCAAAACTCAAACTCAAACTCAACTCGACTGAATAAAGATGTAGGGCACGTGGACGAACTTAGTCTAATGTTGTGATAAGACTTACATACCTTGAAGAATTATATTCTTGAAGAACTCGACGAATGCTTTTGAAACCTTACCTTTTTCTCCTCTTGAAATAACTTAGAACGTGTGAATTTGATTTGTCTAAGGATTGAGTATGAATGGGGAGGTTATGTGGCTACAAGATAGGGTTAGGGAAGTTAATTGAGGGTAAAAGATCAAGAATACTCTTCTAAAAATGTAAGAAAAGCATAAAAATTGAAAAAAAATGACCTTTTAATGAGTCTCATCGACTAAATCGGTGACCTATAGGTCCCATTGCCCACATATTCAGCGAACCGTTGAATGGAAGATTCAAATAGCCTAAAATAATAGTTTCTGGAGGTTTTTGGGTCCATTCAGAGAGCTCAATTGGCGAGTCACAGAATTGACCCTCAGCTCACCGAGTTTCCCAGTCCAAACATGCTTCAGTAAAACAACCATAACTTTCTACTCCAAAATCGGAATGATACAAACTTGGTGGCATTGGAAAGAAGACCTTTTGAACTTTTATTTGATAAGTCATGGGACATAACTCTTTATATTCTGAGAGATATGGTAGTTTGAAGTTGACCATTCTATGAAATTGTGCGAAAATTTAGCCGATATGAATGCTTTGAACTTGACTTGGTGTTTGAGGTAACGATTGTAAACCACGTCCAATACACTTAAAATACCTAGGAAAGGACTTTAAATTCTATGCACAACTTAGAAGTCATCGGGTTTGAGCCTTTATGCATACAAGAATGGTTTGGTTAGCTTAAAATTTTTTGGGGTGTTACACGTTTAAAAAATTATGCCTCCTAGAAGAGTTCATAGAAGTAGAAATAGAAACAATAATCAACAAGCACCATTAGCTCCAGCAGAACCTCTTAATGGATAAGTCTCTCATGCTGAGTTCAGGGATGCTTTCTAGGTGCTAGCTCAGGCAATCACAACTTATGTTAGTCAAGAGGTTGTTACCTAGTCAACCTAAATAGGAATACAACAAAAACAAGAGTACGATATTTCACTTGGATGAATCCTCCTAGGTTCTATGGTTTTGTAGACCTCAGAAGTCCCTATGTACAAAATAGGGTGGTTCAGTGCAAAAAAATCTAAAGTCTAAGATTTTTGGGCCCTATAGACGTATGGTACATGTGTTAGATGGAACTACAGCTTGTGGAAAGGGATCCATAGATGAGATCTTAGTATCAGGAAGTTTCTATTGAAAATTATGAGTCAGGATCATGGCTTGTAGATTCTTTTATGGGTCTTAAACCTGGTTCGTGGACCAAAATTCACAGACTTTGAAAATTTGAACTTGAACAGGATGAAAGGGTTTTATGGATCGTAGATGAGTTTACGGGTTATGGATGGACCTTGTGAATTCATCTTTAGAGAGTAGGTATTTTGGCATCTTTGTTTCTAGGGATGAACAAAATGGGTCGTATAAGAAAGTATGGGTCATAGTTTGGACCCATAGCTCAAAAGTTCAGACACTTAGAAACTTCCTCTGATTTCCACGGATGGTGTTCTATGATCTATAGCTAGAACTACAGCCCATAGATGTCACCTGGAGAAGTCTTCTGAAAAAATTAAATGAGGGGTATTTCAGTCTTTTCCTATTCTTTTAATTCCTAAACTACATTGTTTTGGCCTATTATAAGTGGAAATAAAATGATTCTTAACAACCCTAATGTCATGACCGAATCTACACCTTACTTGTGACATGGTACTTGGAACCATGAGTGGTCCCAAGCTAACCCTTGGCATAAAATATCCAAGGATATCATAAGAAAACTAAGCGGAAGCTGGAACATATACATAAAAGGTCTTATTGGAAAGATAACATATCCATGAATACTGGAAACTAATGTTTGAATCAAGCCTCTAACATCTAAATAAAAAGAAATAAGTTTGCCGGGACATGGCCCCCGACTACCATAACTTAGTTAACAAACTAATTAAAACTACTACATGAAGTCCCCGAATGAGGACTCACCAACTGATGATTGGGAACTGCTGCAACCTCATTAGCTCCTAGTTGGAGAATGTGTGCCAGAATTTACATCATAAAAAAATGCAGCGTACATAAAGTATGCGCCAGTATGTGGAATATACTGAGTATGAATGGAGCACCAACATACTCGTATAACATATCATTAAGGGAATAGTGGAACAAGGTTTTCAAAAATCATATACATAGTGAGAGAACTGGAAGAGAAAACAGTTGGAGTTTATGTTTAAATACTCTCCAAAAATCTTCTTACAAAACCATATATATAGATGAGTCTATTTCATTAATCTTCCATAAATATATAAATAAAATAGCATACTTAAAATGACCATAATAATTGAAGATCATATCATAAAAAATTCATAAAACTGGAGAGTTTCTTACAATAGACACACACCATGTGAGCTCATGATGTCCATTAGCTAACCCAGTTAGAAGGGCTGGCCTATACTTTGCCAGGGGATAAAACCATATTATATCTATGTGGATCCACTAGTTTGTGCCTCTCAGGTCCATATAGAGTTGTCTAATAAAGCGGTATAGTCAAGTCCTACGGTGGCACATAGTTATGGGACCTAGGGATTGCTTCTAAAGGTTTACAAATGCTAAATGAAAACCTTCATCCCTAAAGTCTACTCGGTGTTAAATAGTCCTCCCAAAATATATAAATACATATTAATGCTTATAGGCATAAAAACTGTCCATATATCTGAATCATAAGTAATACTAAGCTAAAAAACATGCCTTAAAATAACCCATATTGAGGTTGTAAATTATATCATCCTTACTTTCATGATTAAAAGTCATAAATGCATAAGATACCATAGAAATCATGCTAAATTAGTGCAATAAGGTTTTGAAAACCAAAGTGAAATAATAAAAATGGGAATTTATGGAGAAAGATCATAATTTCATAAAGAGCCCTAACTTTTGCTTCTAATAATCTTGTAGAATTATTGAGAATCAAAATACTTTAGGAATAAGAGTGAAAGGATACTCTCATTGAAGCATTACATATCTGAAAGAAAAATACTTACTTGAAACCTTGAATTAAGGCTTGAAGGTAAAGAACCGTAGCTTCTCCCTTGGGAGAACTTAGAACGTGTGAATTTGATTTGTTTGAGAGTTGGGTGTGAATGAGGAGGTTATATATATATATATATATATATATATAAGTGAAGTTAATTGCGGGTAGAAGGTCAAGAATACCCTTTTGGGATCATAAGAAGACCTTAAAAATCAAAGAAAATGACCTTTTAATAAATTTCGTTGGCTAAATCGGCGATCTGAAGGTCTACTCGCTGAACTATTCAGCGAGTCACTAAAAGGTCCCTTTAGGTCACCAAAATATACATTTTAAAGGTTTTTAGGCCCATTCAGCGAGCCAATTCAGCTTGTCGCCGAATTGGTAGGTGAGCTCGCCGAATTGTCCAGTCTAGACATGCTCTAGTAAAATAACCATATCTTTCTATTTCGAACTACAAATGATGCAAACTTGGCAGAGTTGGAAAGAAGATTCATAGAACTTTAATTTTATAGGTCATGGTCCACTAAATCTTTATATGCTGAGATATATGATCGTTTGAATTTAACCCTTGTATGAAGACATGCAAAAACTTAGCCAATAGAAATACTTTAAACTTGGCTTGGCATTTGAGGTTACTTATGTACCTAAAACACATCCAATACACTTCAAATACTTAGAAAATGACCTTAAAATATATGTACAACTTAGAAGTCATCAATTTCGGGCCTATATGCATACGAAGGATGGTTCGTATCTTTTCTTAGAAGTTGGGGGGCGTTACACTTAAGCCCTCATTCTCTCTCAACTCACCCAAAATCAATTTCTTTTCGCTCAAGTCTCCTTGTTCAAGCAAGAACAAGGGATTCAAACTTCAAGCCTTCCACCCAAGATTCAAGCTAAGGTTTCAATCAAGGTATGTGGGAACTTCATTAATTGGTTCTTCTTCACCTATTGAGATCCAAATAAACCATAATTTTCCAAATTTTGATTTCCCCAAAACTAGGGTTTATATGATTTTCATGGGTTCTTATTGAATTTCAATTTCTTTTATATAATTGATCTTAAATTGAATGAATTGATTATAATTCCATATTTTCATCGATATTTTCATGAACTCATAGCATTCAAGTATTTTCATTTTTCATGATCATAATTGTGCTATTTTTAGATGCATGTCTCAATATTATCATATTTTCATGGATTATGATGCTTTCGATTAAATTATCTCTTAGTATACATAGATATTATGATTTAGATGCTTTCAATTAAGTATCTTTCAGATTATGTTCAGTTATCATAACTTATGAGTTACTCAATATTTTCTAAGTATCAATATGATTCAGTATTATCAGATTATTACTGTTTCTATAGTTATGCATATGTCTATTTTGGAGTATACTTTGCATCAAGTGGAATTTTGGGATGAAGGTTTCCATTTAGCTTCTGTAGACTTTTAGTAGCAATCCCTAAATTCTAATACTACACGCCACCGTAGGTTATGTATCGAATAGACATTAGGTAATGGATCCACCTTAGCTCAAATATCGTGATTCTTACCTTGGCAAGTGCGACATTCTTTTTTCGGTAGAGAGTAGTACATTAAATTCCATGTAATAGCTCACATAGTTTATGTCGATTTTAGTATATCCCACATTATAATATATATTTTTTCAAACATTACATGACCTTGTACTTATGTATTTCAGATCAGTATATTGGTTTCATGTTATTTTACTTGGTCATTACATTAGCATGTTTTTCAAACTTATCGTGTTTAGATATCATACTTATGCATTTTCCTCGTACGTAGTATATTTCCAAGAACTGATCACATACTTTTTGCCTATACTGTTTGATAATATAGGTTCAGACATACCCCATCAGGCTAGGGGAGTACAGGTTTCTATGAGCATTGCAGTATCTTAGTGAGTCCTCATGATCCGAGGACATCTCCGTCATGTTTTTCTTTGGTACTTACTTTCTAGTTTTCAGATAATTTGGAGTTAGCTAGGGACTTGTCCTAGCAACTCGGTATGAGTAGAAGTTTTTAGTGAGATTTCTGCTTATGTGTTTGTATATGATTCTTTCTATATAATATGATCATCTGTTTTAGTCTTTGTTGTATTTTAGTCCATTTATGATTTCTTAGTGTCATGTCATGCCATGAGATTAGCTTGGGGGCACTTGTGCCTCCAAACTTGTCGTGACTAGGGGTAGTCTCATGTCATGATAGATTCTAAGGTAGAAGAGGATCCATAGGAGTTTGTTGATATTCAAAAGATCATGCAAATTATGGGTGTTACTCTAGTCGAGAGTGTTGACTTAGTAGCTTACAAATTTAAATGAGTGACTCAGACTTGGTAAAAGTAGTGGAAGAAAGATAGGGGTGTTGATACAGGTCCAGTAGACAGGGAAAAGTTTATGGCTACATTCTTGGACAAATTCTTTACACTTGAGTTACGAAAAGCCAAAGTTTAGGAATTTAAAAACCTGAAATAGTGTGACATAACCATGTAGGATTATTCTCTTAAATTTATCCATCTCTCTAAGTATGTGGCTGAATCAAGCACCTGTATGAGTAAGTTTGTTTTGGGCATTCCCTATGCCATGGTTAAAGAATGTAGAACTGTTATGTTGATCAAGAAGATAGGCATCTCCAGATTGATGACACGCTCAAGCAAATGAGGAAGAAAGGGTCAAGAAGGAGGATAGGGAGAGTAAGAGGCCTGGAATAGGCAGTTTGGACTTTTCTCAGTAGAAATTGGGAGATGGAAATCACTCTTAGTTTTTTTAGAATTTCACAGCTCTAGAGATTTTACAATATCTCCCCCTTGGGAACATTCGTCTTTGAATGGGACTCAAGCTAGTATGAATGGAATAGGAAAGAGACATAGAAGCCCAACATGAATGGAAAATACACCAAAAATGCATAAAACATAGAATATGTAATATCAAGCTAAAACATGACTTTAAAAGTCAGTTCATGAACATGAATATATATGAAAACATGAGAATGACTGAAACACATAGTTTTACTGAGTGAATTGTGAAGGCACTCAATACCTCAACTAGGAAAGAAAGGAAAGAGATGAGGATATCATGACATCATATCGGCTTTGGCTTCCCATGTAGCACCCTCAACCTCTTGGTTCCACCATAACACTTTAACTGATGCTATTTCCTTGTTTCTTAGCTGTCTAACTTGCCAGTCTAGGATCTCAACTAGAACCTCCTTATATGGAAGACTTTCTTTCACACCAATGTTGTCCAAAGGCACAATGGATCTAGGATCACCAAAAAACCTCCTCTATAAGGACATACGAAACACTGGATGCACCGATGCCAATTCAGCAGGCAAATCTAACTCATATGCCACCTTGCCAATTCAACTCAAAATCTGATATAGACCTACATAGCGGGGACTAAGCTTTCCTTTCTTGCTAAAAATGCATCACACCCTTCATGGGTGAGATTTTCAAGTAAACCCAATCATTAACCACAAATTCAAGTTCCCTTATTCTTACTTCCGATAGGACTTTTGTCTACTTTGGGCTGTTTTCAATCTTTTTCTAATCAATCTAACTTTCTCCATAGCCTCATGTGCCAACTTGGGTTTTATTAAGGCAACTTCACCAACTTTGAACCAACCAATGTGAGACCTACACCTTCTACCGTATACGCCTCAAATGGAGCCATCTGAATGCTGGAATGATAACTGTTATTATAGGCAAACTCAATCAATGTCAAATTATCATCCTAGTTACCTTTAAAATCAATGACACATGCTCTCAACATATCCTCCAAGGTCTGAATGGTATACTTGGCCTGACCATTCGTCTGAGGGTGAAAAGTTGTACTAAGCTTCACTTGAGTACCAAGACCCTTTTGGAAAGATCTCTAAAACTGAGATGTAAATTTAGAACATTGATTTGAAATGATAGATAATGGGACACCATGAAGCTCAACCAACTCTCAGATATATAATCTAGCACAGTCCTCAGCTGAATATGAAGTCTTAACAAGAAGAAAATGAGTTGACTTAGTTATTTGGTCAACGATCACCCAAATCAAATCATGTTTCCTACAGATACAAGACAAACCTGTAATGAAGTCCATATTCAAGGCTTCCCACTTCCAAGTAGGAATCTTAATATTTTGAGCTGAACCTCCCAGTTTTTGATGCTCAACCTTCACTTACTGACAATTCGAACTCTTAGCCACAAACTCCGCAATATCCCTTTTTATGCCATTCCACTAATACACTTATCTCAAATCACAATACATCTTTGTGGATCCTGGAAGAATAGAATATAACAAACTATGAGCTTTGGACAATATCATTTCCCTCGAGCCATCAACATCAAGAATACATAATCGACCTTGATATCTCAAAACACCACCCTCTCTTGGGAGAAAGCCTCAATGGATTTTTCGACAACCGCTTTCTTCAAATCAACCAAAGTAGGATCATTATCTTTCTTAGACTTAACACCCACCACAAGGGACGATCCAAAACCATTTTGAACAATAACACCATTATCCTTGGAATCAACCAATCGAAAACCCAAATGGGATAATTTATGAACTTCATGAACAAGCTGTTTCTTCTCATCCTTAACATAGGTAACACTGTTCATAGATAACTTACTAAGAGCGTCGGGAACTTCATTTTTCCTTTTTTGAATGGTACAACACACTCATATCGTAGTCCCTCAACAGTTCAAGCTATTTTCTTTGTCGAAGATTCAAATGATTTTGAGTGAACACATATTGCAAACTCGTATGATCGGTGAATAAATCAAAATAGACACCATAAATATAGTATCTCCAAATCTTCATGGCAAAAACCACTACGCTAACTTCAAGTCATGGGTTGGGTAGTTTTTCTCATGAACCTTTAGTTGCCTAAAAGCATAGACTATCACTTTACCATTTTGCATTAGTAGACAACCAAGACAAACTCGTGAAGCATCATAATAAATAACAAATCCGTCAGAACCTTCTGGAAAAGTCAACACTGGAGTGGAAGTAAGTCTATCTTGCAACTCTTGTCACATGCCTCAGACTATTGAAATTTTAGTTTCTTTTGAGTCAAAGTACTCAAGGGCACTGCAATGGAAGAGAAACCATCCAAAAACCATTTGTAATAGCCATCTAATCCCAAGAAACTCTGAATATCGAAAGGAGACAATGGTCTCGACCAATTCTTAGTCGCTTCCATCTTCTTTGGATCAACCATAATACCTTCATTGGAGACAATATGGCCAAGGAAAGAAACTAACCTCAACCAAAATTTACACTTGCTAAACTTAGCAAACAACTGGCGATCCTTGAGAATTTGCAAGACACTCCTTAAATGATCAACATGCTCCTCCTCACTTCGAGAATAAACCAAAATATCATCGATAAATATAATTACGAATATCTTTAAATATTCCTTGAACATCGCCCTGTTCATCAAATCCATAAAAGCTGCAGGAGTATTTGTTAGTATAAAAGACATAACCAAGAATTCAAAGTGACCATATCGATTTCTAAAGGCCATCTTCAGAATGTCACACTTTCTTACTCGGAGTTAATGATAATCCGATTGAAGATCAATCTTTGAAAAGTAGCTTATTCCTTGAAGTTGATTGAACAATTCATCAGTTCTTGGAATGGGATACTTATTCTTAATTGTGATCTTGTTCAATTGCCAATAGTCAATACACATACGGAGAGAACCATCCTTCTTCCTAACAAAGAGAACTGCAGCACCTCATAGAGAGATACTCAATCTAATGAAACCCTTATCTAAAAAATCCTTCAATTGATCCTTTAGCTCTTTCGATTCGTCGAGGCCTTTCGATAAAACTAATAATGAATTTTATAACAAGATAAGGAGTAAAAAATGATATAGTTTCACCCAGATCTAACAATGTATAAATATCAAAGTCAAAGACTTTCAACGTACCTGTCACCATATTAGGCGAATCCTCTAACTCCTGAGAGTCTGAAGGACATAAAATCAATTTTGGAAAATCGGAATGCAGAGTCTAAATCTGGGGTCTAGCACCACTTGTACACTCCTTCGCCTGATGACCCAGTTATTCACACCTATAGCACTCATCCGATCCCGCTAAGTATTTTTCCTTGTGGTTTCTCCCATACTTCTTGAATGGAAGGATGACTTGACCACTCGGAGCTCGTTCTTGTTCCTTAGGATTAGACACCTTATCTTTTTAAAATTTTGGAGTTGGAGTTTTTAAAGAATTTTGACCAGAATACTTTTGATGAAACTGAGGACGACCACTATTTCTGGACCTACCATGTGAGAAATTACCACAATTGGTTCGAGACCTCTTGGACTCCCTTGTAGACCTCGCCTTCAACTTCTCTTCCTCTATTTGTATGGAATGTGTCATAATCCTTGAAATATACATCTATTTAATAAGCATGGTGGTCCTACATTCTTTGAACACCAAATCGGACATACCCAAAACAAACTTTCACATACGAGCCCTTGGATCCGCAACCATGAAAGTAACATATTTTGACAACTTAGTGAACTTGAGGGAATACTCCCTCACACTCATATTTCCTTGGCACAAATTGATGAACTCTTGCACTTTAGCCTCCCTTAACTCCAAAGGAAAGAACTGGTCAAGGAAAACAACCTTGAATTCCTCTTAATCAACTGGATCATTATCTCTGCCTCTTTCATCTTTCCATTTCTTATACCAAAATTGTTCTACTCCCTTGTTGTTTGCAAGCGAACCCAATAATGTCATGAGGCACAGAGCCTTTCGATGAAGCCTGCACCCACTGGGAAAAAATGTTGATATACTGCCGATTCCTCTTTTTTGATCGGGCTAATACCCATTATGTCAAAAATCTTACCAATAGCCTCTATGAACTCTTGTGGATCCTCATTGACCTTAGAACCATAAAACTCAAAAGGGTTCATACGGGTGAAATCATAAACTCGACTAGCCATCGTACCCATATTTGGGTTCATAGTAGCTACCACTTCTCTATTAACTTAGGCTACCATGGCTTGAGCAAGAACTTGGAAAATGGCTCGGAACTCCCAATGAGACACTTGTTCATTCAAAGGGTCATTTGGAGCTTGTTGCTCCTCCTTAACATTCCTCTAAATGGGGTTCCTTCGTGGAGGCATAATCTGAAAGCACAAAGAGAAAGCTTTAGAGGAGAAAGCCTTATAGTTCAACTGTATTACACAATAAGATCATAAAAGAAGTAATGTTTTCCTAAGATGCCTCATAGCCTCATATTCATAGATGTGTCGCTCTTCACACGGATGAACAAGACTTTACTCAACACGGTATGCTAGACAACCTAGGACACTTTAAACTTTGTGCTCTAACACCAAGTTTTTCATGACCCAAACTAGACCCAAGGTGTGACACGACGATCAAAATCTTGGAAGACCCCAACCAAGCCTCTTAGCATATTATACATAAGCATACATAATGTAAGTAAAGCAATCAAGCTACGACATGTATGTGGAAATAAAGTCTCAACAAATAGAACAAGTAGAACAAGTGGTCCCGTAATTTCCATAGACTAGCCTCGTGGAATCAGGTCCTAAGACCCTCCTTCAGTATAATTTCCACGAGTGTATAATATAACCCATAGAATGGTTTACAGACCGTAAAAGGTCTTGTAGATTCAACCTTAAAAGAAACTCTAGTTTTTAACCAAGCCTCTATGAGTGGCTTCTATGGACCATAAATAGCCACCATAGACAACTTTGTCAGTTTTTTAAAAGAGTTATTTTCATCTTTTCCTAAAAAATTTAAGTCTAAACCTTGATAGTTTTACACCTAATTAAGGTCCTTATTGGTATAAGTCGACCTAATTACTCTCATAACTCTTCCCAAGATTCAGAGCAAGAAATCAAGAGGAGATAACAAGGATTTCAAGCATCTTCTTTAAGCTTCTTCAAGAACCTTGTTCTTCCAGGTATGTAAGGTTACTCATAGTATTAGAGTAAGTTCATCCTCACGCACTAAATCGTAATTCATCTAGTAAGAGTTTAACCTAGGGTATTAACTCAAATGTTTCTTGAATTTTGAGCCCTTCCGTTATTCTTCATTATCAAATTGTGATTCTATCATTGAAGTTGTAATTTTTTATGTATTCCTTATTCTTCATTATTTTCATGCTTATTTATCACATGAACCCCATTTAACAAGCATTTATTAAAGATTTTTGCATTGATATTCATTATGCATGATTTTCAGAATTTAAGTTCAAGTATTTTGCATTATTATTGAGAATGAGTTTTAAGGGAACTTGAATGATTCCAAATGCATTAGTTGTCTTGAGAAAAACATGAGTATTTTAAATGAAGCATAAATAGTTTCATAAGAAGTTTCATTCAGTAAAGTAAAGATCAGTTTTCCCTAAAGAGAGTCTTTTGAGTTATAAGTGTACACAAATAGTATTAATAGTATGAGCATTAATGCATTATTTGAGAGTAGTATTGAGCACCGGTTTACGTAAAAGTTTAGATAACTCAAACTCCATAAACTACATAGCCAATATAGGATAGGATAGTGTTGTTGGTTCGACGGAATCTTCACCTCAGACCATGATAAGGACATTTTAGATGGATCCATGTCATGACCCGAATCCAGGCCATGATGGTGCCTACTATAACCCCCCGAGTAGGCAAGTCAAACCCAACTCAAGCAGATGTCAAACTTCATTTAAATAAACAAATAATAACATAAGAGGACAGACACAAGAAGAATATAACAAAAAAGGCCAGACCAAGGTATAGATATGTAAATATGATACAAAATATACAAAAAGGTCTAGAAGTGACAAAAAATGACGAACTGACACTAGACCAAACCCTGTACCTGATGTCTCCTATACAAGAGCTATTAAGTACAAAAACTGACAGTACATATACAGTATAGAGCTGACTATACAAAAGTACAAATGTAAGTCAGTATAAAGAGGGAGAGTAGCAAATCTCTGAACATCGGGAGCTCACTACAATTTGGATCTGGCATAGCTACGGATGATCAGGCGCGCACTGGGGTAGCTTAAACTAGGAGCTGCATCAAAAAGATGCATAAGTGCAGTATGAGTACCAAAATATGGGTAACTCAGTAGGCATCATAAGCCAATCGAACTCAGAAAGAACAAATATATAATAAGCAGCACAATGATACTAATGATAACATAAATGAGTCATAAACTACAACTACGGGTATATCAGGGTACGAGAAGAACAAACAAAGCCAAATAATTCCAACTACAATAGGTAAACACAATAATTTCCTTAACTCATAGAATATTGGAAGAACATGTGTATATGACAAAGAAAATCTATAGCAATAATCCCAAAAGTATTATGGAGCACCCGGAATAACCCTCGAGCTCATCAATATTAAATTAATAACCTGAAATGTGTATAAATGAGCTACCCAGAAGTCACACCTCAAGCTTATCAATATCAAAGTAATAACTCGGAAAGAGTATCAATGGGCTGCACAGAATTCACACCTCGAGCTTATCAATGATGAATTTAATAGTGTAGCCCAAAGTCAATAAAAGGGCCACCCCAAATCATAACTCGAGCTCATCAAAATTAGGAAATGCCATAAAGAGTATTTTCTTTAATATTTTTATACTTATTCATTAACCAAAATCTTAGTCTCATAATTTATTTCTCCATTAAAATAACTTTAGACATCGATGAGGTAATCAAGGCACGTAGCATGTCAACAATCATAAATCACTCAAGGCTAGGTAAAATCCCACCAAAGGCATCAAATCACTAACCTAAGACTCCAGTGTACAAAAATTACGACCTCGGCCCCAACATTTCAATGTTAAAAGCAAGAAGAACATCAGCATAAGCCAAAAACTAGAAGCAAATTCTAAGGATTCTAAGTGATGCAAACAAGTCAAGAAAGCACCTAATCAAAGGGTCCAACAACTAAAATCCAAACTAGCTACCAATAATGGCCATCGCCTCCTAATTTACTTAAAAAGGTTACCAACACCTCGAACCAACCTAATCAAACAATACTACTTATAATATATCAATTCTAACTGAACCAAGTCTAACAAGAAGAAACCATAGCATACCTCAAGGTTGAAAACTCACACGAAATACTAAATCAGAGCTTTACACTCTCGGGCCACCTCCGAATGATGCCACTCTATCAAATTATCGAAGAACACATCAAACAAAGCTAATGATAATATTACTATAATTAAAAACAAAACCAAAATCGGGTCAAAAATTAATATTAGGACCCCTTCATGAAATCAAAAATCCCATTCTGTCATAAGTTCCCAAATAGCTCAAGGAATTTGTGCCTAAAAAATGGGCACATTTCGAGCACCGGAAGGACTCAAAACAACACTAATTTCAAGCCCTAAAATAGCCAAAAAAATGCAAGGAAATAATGAATTTACGCGAGACTTACAAGATTTCTAGGATGAGAAAAGGTTCCAGAATGTCCCCGCAAGAGTTTCCAACACAATGCAACAAGAATTGAAGAAGAAGGCCAAGAATTGCCCCCAAAATATTAGTTTTGTTATGTTTGAAATGAAGAGGAGGAAGCTAAAATGGGTCTTAAAAGACTTCACTGCCAGGCATATTTCCCTTTGCGATCATGGGACCCAGGTCCACGATCGCGATCACTGACCAAATTACCCTCCGGGATTGCAACACTCATCCCTGCCATTGTGATGACCAAAGAGCCTGTCCTTCGAGATCGCGGTCCCTAGATCGCAAACGTGAAGAACAAAATGCCCTGCACGAGCAGTTCAATTAGTGTTGAACTTTGAGGAATTGAATTTCCTCTAACGAGGGTCCAGAATTCATTTGGAACCACATGAACTCAAAAGGACTATGCAACCCAACTGAAAATGACATTTTGACCTCAATAGAATTAACAAAATGACCAATGGAGGTTGTCTTGTCAAAATGTTGACCAAAGTCAGCACTTTCAAAGAAAAATACTTAAATCGCACAAACAACCTAAAACTCATTTCGAGCACCTCAGAAACCAAACCAAAGGTCGTTCTAGACCAAACTCGGCATTACACAGATAACCATGTTGATGGAATTTTATCCGAGCGTGTTTACTCAAAATATTGACCAAAATCAATTTTGGCGAAAACTTTAAAGTTAAAATGAACAATCACAAAAAAATCAAAACAAAGGCTCCAAAACCCAAATCAACCTTCCTTCCAGACCAAAATGGACCTTTCAGAGCTGATGGAACTGTTGAAATTCCCATACAATAATCGAATCTCCAGATGTTGACGAAAGTCAACTCTTTACATTTAAAACTTTTAAAAAGAGGAAAACTCTCACCAAGCTTACCCAACCACCTCGAGGAGCATCCCACCCATACCAACATCACATAAGAGCTATAAACAAGTTATGAGAAAGGGTAAAATAATAGAAACACACATAAATACAGAAATGACCTTGGAGGTCATTACAACATCCTACTAAAAAGACTTTCATCCTCAAAAGTCAAGGAAGAGAACATACCTGATGGCTCAAAACGATGAGGATATCGAATCTGCATGTCCTGCTAAATCTCCCAATAGCCTTCTCGACCAGATGATGCCTCCACTGGACCTTCATCGATAGGATCTCCTTAGACATCAACTTTCTAACCTTTCTGTCCAAAATAGCCACATGCTCCTCCTCAGTGAGTTGAATCGAATCCCACTGAAGTACGTGAGACTCATCTGGAGCGTACCGCCACAACATAGTAACATGGAATATAGGGTGAACACTTGAAAGTGTTGGGGGCAAGGCCAACTCATAAGTTACCTCTCCTACCTGCTTCAGGATCTCAAAAGGGCCAATGAACCTTGGGCTAAGCTTACCCCTCCTCGCAAATCTCATAATACCCTTCGTGGGCGATACTCGTAGAAATACCCGGTCTCCAACCATAAACTCCAAAGGCCAAATCCTCCTATCAAAATAAATATTCTGCCTACTCTAGGTAGTATGAAGCCTCTCTTGGATCGTACGAACTCTATCCAATGAATCACACAGTAAATTAGTGCCCTAAGGCCTAACCTAAAAAGCATTAACCAAGCCACTAGGGAACGACATCTCCTACTATATAATGCCTCAAAAGGTGCTATCTCGATGCTCGAATAGTAGCTGTTATTATATGCGAACTCTACCAAAATCAAAGACTGATCCTACTGACCCCTAAAAAAAATAACACAGACCCCTAGCATGTCCTCCAAGACCTGACTAGTCCTCTTTGACTGACCATCGATCTGGGGGTGGAAAGTTATGCTGAGCTCAACTTGGGTACCCAACTCTCTATATAGACCCCTAGAAATGGGAAGTGATTTGAATACCACAGTTTGAAATGATAGATATTGACACCATATGCAATCGGACCACCTTTTGGATGTAAATTTCAGCTAACCTCTCTGAAAAGTAGGTAGTTTGGACTGATAAAACGTGAGCCAACTTGGTCAATCAATCTATGATGACCCATATAGAATCAAAACTCTGGGATGTACATAGTAAACCAACCACAAAGTCCATAGCTATCCGCTCCTACTTTCACTTTGGAATAGGTAGTCATTGGGTCAAACCACCTGGCCTTTGATGCTCAAACTTAACCTGCTGATAGTTTAAGCACTTAGACACAAAAGTTGTAATGTCCCGCTTTATCCCACACCACCAGTAATGCTACCATAGTTCACTATACATTTTTGTCGCACCGGGATAAATGGAATATCTAGAATAATGGGCCTCTTCAAGAATCTGGCTAACAAATCTCCAACTCTGGGAACACAAATATGACCCTCGATCCTTAAAATTCTCTTTGGATCTAAGGTCGCCTTCCTATCCTCCACACTGAGCACTTTATCATGAATCACCCTCAGCTGTGGTTATCATACTGTTGTGACTGAATCTGATCCATTAAGAAAGACCTAGCCTCTACACAAGAAAGTATCCTTCCCTGCTCAAGAATATCAAGACGAACCATTTGGTTAGCTAAGGACTGAATATCTAAAGCTAAAGGCTGCTCCTTAATAATTTATAATGCCAAACTCCCCATACTCACCACCTTCCAACTCAAAGCATTTGTTACTACATTTGCCTTGCCCGGTTGATAGAGAATAGTGATATCATAGTCCTTCAGTAACTCCAACCACCTGCGATGTCTCAAA
Source organism: Solanum dulcamara (assembly GCF_947179165.1). Taxonomy (NCBI): domain Eukaryota; kingdom Viridiplantae; phylum Streptophyta; class Magnoliopsida; order Solanales; family Solanaceae; genus Solanum; species Solanum dulcamara. Next base: position 12,891,775 of record NC_077246.1, read on the forward strand.
TTAAGGTCTTTCTGGCAGAAGATGTACTGAAGACTATGATGGACAATGTAGATCTCATAATGGGATACACACAAGTAATGCCACTAAATCTTCAATGAGAAGACTACTACCAACAACTCCAAGTCATGTGTGGGGTAGTTTCGCTCATGCACCTTCACTTGCCTGGAGGTATATGCGATAACTCTACCCTACTGCATGAGAACACAACCCAAGGCAATACCTGAAGCATCATAATACATTGTAAACCCCTGGCCCTCAACAGGAAGAGTAAGAATCAGAGCTGAAGTCAACAAGGCCTTGAGCTTTAGGAAGCTTGCCTCACACTCGCCAGACAAATGAAAAGGTGCATTCTTCTGAGTCAGTCTAGTCAAAAGTACTGCAATATAAGAGAACCCCTCCACAAATCGTGCGTAATATCCTGACAACCTGACGAAACTATGAACCTCAGTAGGAGAAGTGAGCCTAGCCCAATCATGAACTACTGCTATCTTTGTCGGATCTACCATAATCCTATCCTTAGACACACGTGCCCCAAGAATGCCACAGACTCAAGCCAAAATTCACACTTAGTGAATTTGGCATACACCTGCTAATCTCGCAAGGTCTGAAGTACTATCCTCAGGTGCTGCTCATGTTACTCTTTGTTCCCAGAGTATACTAGGATATCATTAATGAATACAATGATGAAACAGTCCAAGTAAGGTCTGAACACACGGTTCATCAAATCCATGAATGTTGCAAGGATATTAGTCAACCCAAAAGACATGACTAAGAACTCGTAGTGGTCGTATTGAGTCTCAAAAGTAGTCTTAGAGATGTCTGCCTCCCTAATCCTCAAATGGTGATACCCTAATCTCAAATCTAGCTTAGAAAACACTACTGCACCCTGGAGCTAGTCAAATAAGTCATCAATATGCAACATCGGGTACCTATTCTTGATGGTCACCTTATTTAGCTGCTTGTAATCAATACACATATACAAGGTACCATCCTTCTTTTTAACAAACAGAACAGGAACATCACAGGGATACACACTGGGCTGATAAACCCCTTGCTCAAAAGATCCTGGAGCTATACCTTAAGCTCTCTCAAATCAACTGGATCCATCTAGTATGGTGGAATAGAGACTGGTTGTGTACCTAGCTCAATATCAATGCCAAAATCAGTATCAAGCTTAGGAGGAACACTAGGTAGATCAGTGGGAAAGACATCAGGGAACTTTCAAACCACTAAAATTGAATCACCAGAAGGAGTGTCAGCATTGGTGTCACGAATATAAGAAAGATAGGCTAGACACCCCTTTTCTTACTAACCGCTGAGCCTTGAGGAAGGAGATCACACCACACGGCACATGACTAGCTACACCCTACCTACACAATTGGAGAAATATTGGGCATGCACAAGGTAACGGTCTTGGAGAAGCAATCCAAAATTGTATGATGAGTAGACAACTAACCCATGCCTAGAATCAAGTTGAAGTCTATCATATCTAACAAAATCAAGTCTACTCTAGTATCATACCCCAAGATGGTCACAACATAGGATCGATACACTCGATCCACTACTAAAGAATAAGCTATGGGGGTAGTTATATGTATAGGAATAAGAAATGAATCATAGAAAATATCCCATCGAGTAGTAAAACGAGCATACACAAATGAGTATGTAGACTCTAGATCAAATAAAGAATAGGCAGTAGATAAGATACGGAGATCATACTTATAAGACGACATTCAATGCCTCAGCCTCTGGTCTACCCAGAAAAGCATACATATGACTGCGTTTACCTCTACCACTTGTCCGGCCTGCCTTGGGACCATGCCTAGTGCCATGAGAATCACCTCTTCCCCCTTGTGCACCCTCTTTGGGTGGATGAACTGGGGCGTTGGGGACCTGAACTTGCTGATACTAAGACCCTGCAGACTCTGGCATCTGCGATGGCTGATAGTAGGATATTTCCTAGAAAAGTGGCCTATCACACCACACTCATAGAAAAACCCTCTAAATGAACCTCCCTGTGATGTCCCAGTTGAACCTGAATAGCCATCACGACCTGAATACCTAGAAGTATAACCCCAAGAAGACTAGCCCAAGGTCTGGCCACTCTGACCACACGCACCCACTGATCCACCACCGGTAAGCTGTAAGACTAATTGAATCGGTCCACTAGGTGGATACTGTTGTGGATGACCTCTACCAAAAGAACCCCTACCATATGACTGGCGTCCACTGAAACTGCCCTAGCAGCGAAGCCTCTTTTTGCTGCCTCCATAGGCCTCACAATACATAGCCTCAATTGTATGGGTATGATCTACTATCTGTAAAAACATATAGCCCATTGCAACCATCTACTCTATAACCTACCTCAAAAAAATAGATAACCCTCTAACAAACCAATACACCCGCTACTTCTCTTTCGGCATAATCATGGTCGCATGCTTGGATATCTCATGAAACCGAGACTCATACTCTGTGATCATCATTGATCCCTATACCAATGCTATGAACTTATCCTTAAGCCTCTCCCTCGAAATGCAGGGTACATACTTCTTTAAAAAAGCCTTGGAGAATTGAGTCCATGATAACTACGATGATCCTGTAGGTCTGCAACTAAGGTAAGACCTCCATCACTGCTTCACTAGTCCATCCAGTTAGAAGGCAGTATAATTAACTCTGTGGGACTCCACCAATCTGAGGTTATGAAACCTCTCCTGGAATCTAACCAAAATCTTATGGTCATCCTTGACCGCAATACCGAAAAACCTAAAAGGGCCCAATCTGATAAACCTATCCAACATATTTTGCTCTTCCGCAGTCATAACCAGCCTAGCTTCCATGTGCTGAACAATCAAAGAAATAGGCTGAATCATTAGATGGGGAGCTGTAGTAGTAGGTTGTAGAACTAGAGTCTGATCATACTGTACCTCTGCCCATCCTAAAGTCTAAGCCTCCTCTCGGACCTTAGGTCCGACTAAAGTGCTAGGCGGTGTCTCTGATCGGGCCATACCCTCCATAAAGCTGAGGATCTGAGCCAGAGTGTCCTGTAACACTAGTGTGGCCATGAATTCGGGTGGGGGCTAGGCTGGATATACCTCTACCGGCTGGTGCTTGAACTGCTTGACCTCTATGTCTGGCTCCGGCATTAGTTCTGTGGCCTGGGCTCTACCCTAACCTCTGTGTCGACCTCGACCTCTACCCTAAGCTAGGGATCTGTGTGCAGGCACAGGGAGTCCTCATCTACCCTGAGTATATCTCATTCTTTCCATATAAGCAACATTGAAGCAAATAGGATTTAGTGGTGTTTATCATCATTAACACACGATCAGGAAAACAAATAGTGACTTAATTCCTAATAATGCCCTGTAGCCTCCCGAAGATTGGATACGAACGTCATCGTACTAATCCATGGGATTCTACTAGACACTTGCTCCTGTACTGGTAACCTCAGCAGCAAGGGAACCATGCAAAGTGCAAGGCACATTCAGCAGCCCTATTCCAGCCAAGCTACTTGGAAACCCTTGTTGGTTTACTTGTTTGAGTGCAGGCATATGAGAAGCTCCTCTACTGGTTGGGTAGAACAACCACAACAACACTGGAACCCTCCAATGTGCAAGGCACCATCAATTGATCTTCCAAGCAGATGCTCAATTCAGAGCTGCAGCACCTTCAAGTTACATAATTCAACAATTCAGTTCCAATTCTCCTCAACAACTCTAATGCTGTTGATTGCTACAACTCAATAATTTCCTCTCCTTTTATCCTCCTTAGCTGATATAACCAGGATCATTATGTAGATGCACCCCTTCATTTGAAACTTGTCTTAGATATACAAGGAATATGTAAAGCTGCAACACTTGAACCAACAATTAGAACCATCTTCTTGTTTGTTTAATTTGTGCAGGTTAGATGCAGTCACTCAAATGCATGATGCAACAACAACAAGAATCCAGACCAGCAAGACAACATCCAATACTTGGAGCTACACATAACAGCCATCAAAAAATGAAACTAGTTTTCTATTTTTGTTCACTGTTGTGTGTCTCTTGGTACATGTGTCCTGTTACCTTGAGCCTTGTATTGGATTTACAGCTGATCTTGGATTCTTGAACCAGCACCTACAGAGCCCAAGAAGTTGCAGCTCGAACGGATACCTCAAAACGTTAGTCGAGCGACCCTTAAAAAGTTAACCGACTTAAGTTTCATCATTGAGGTATACTTTCTATATATCCAAACTAGCAGCACCATGCTTTCTCACTCAGTTATGCTTTCCTTAGTCGCAATGTACTAAGAGGAGTCCTCTCGTAGGTTTACCGCTTTACTAGTACCTAGATAGCACCTTTTAAATCAGGGATAAGTTAGTCGACCTTAACAAGTTAGCTGGCTTACCCACCTACTTTAGATTTGGAGGTAAGGCTCTCATGTTCCCCTTCTTGTACTTGTACTATTACTTTTATATATAATAATGAAAATTTCGATTAAAAAAAAAACCAACTCAAGCTAAAGTCAAACCACAATTTAAATAAATAAATAAATAATAACATAACAAGGTGGACACAAGAAGAATATAACTAAAGAGGTTGGACCAAGGTATAGATATGTAAATACAATACAAAATATACAAATGGCCTAAAAGTAATAAAAAATAATGATCTAACGTTAGACCAAACCTCGACCTCGTGTCACCTATAGAGATGTCACCTATAGAGAATTACTAAGTACAAAAGCTGACAATACATATACTATATAGAGCTGACTATCTAAAAGTACAAGTGCAAGTCTGTACAAAAGAGAGAGACTAGCAAGTCTTTGAACCCCGGGAGCTCACCACAATCCAAATCTGGCATAGCTATGGATGATTAGGCGCACGCTGGGGTGGCTCAAACTGGGAGCTACATCAAAAAGATATAAAAGTTCAGTATGAGTAAAAAAAACATGGGGTACTTAGTAAGCATCATAGGCCGACCAAGCTCAGAAAGAACAATTATATAATAAGTAGCACGATGATACTAATGATAATATAAATGAGTCATAAACTACAACTATGTGTGTATCGGGGTATGGGAAGAACAAACAAAGTTAAATAATCCAAACTACAATAGGTAACCACAATAATTTCCTTAACTCATAGAATACTAGAAGAACATGTATATATGACAAAGCAAATCTGTAGCAATCATCCTATAAGTATTACGGAGCTCCCGAATTAACCCTTGAGATCATTAGTATCAAAGTAATAACCCTGAATGTGTATCAACGGATAACCCTGAATTCACACCTGGAGTCTATCAATAGTGAATTTAATAGTATAGCCCAAATTCAATAAAAGAACCACCCAGAATCATACCTCGAGCTCACCAAAATCAAGAAATGCCATAATCATGATATCATCAGTATTTTCTTCAATTTTCTTATACTTATTCATTAACCAAAATCATAGTCTCATATTTTATTTCCCCATTAAAATGATTTTAGACATCAGCGAGGTAATCAAGGCACGTAGCATGTCAACAATCATAAATCACTCAAGGCTGGGTAAAATCCCACCAAAGACATCAAATCACTAGCTTGAGACTCCTATGTACCAAAAGCACGGCCTCGGGATCAACATTTCAATGTTAAAAGCAAGAAGGACATAAGCATAAGCCGAAATCACGAAAAATGGGCAACCGAACCAAACAAGTCAAACAAGAGGCATCTTAAGTTAAAGTAACCTAGAAGAAATTTCTAAGGATTCTAAGTGATGCAAATAAGTCAAGAAAGCACCTAATCTAGGGCTCTAACGACTAAAATTTAAACTAGCTACCAACGATGGTCATCGCCTCCTAATTTACTCAAAATGGTTACCAATAACTTGAACCAACCTAATCATATAATACTACTAATAATATATCAATTCTAACTGAACCAAGTCTAACAAGAAGAAACCATAGCCCACCTCAGGGTTAAAACTGCATATAAATTGCTGAAATAGAGCTTTTCCCTTTCGAATTGCCTTCGAAAGATGCCACTCTATCAAATTATCTAAGAACACATCAAAACAAAGCCAACGATATTCATATTACTATAACTAAAAATGAAACCAAAATTGAGTCAAAATTTGACAATAGGACCCGCACACAAAATTGAAAAACCAACTTCATCACAAGGTCCCAAATAGCTCAAGAAACTTGTGCCCTAAAAATAGGCACATTCCGAGCATTGGAAGGTTTCAATAAAACTCCACCAATTTCAAGCCCTAAAATAATTAAAATGCAAGGAAACAATGAATTTATGTGAGACTTACAAAATTTCTAGGATGAGGAAAGGTTTCAGAATATCTCCGCAATAGATTCCAACACAATGCAATAAGAATTGAAGAAGAAGATCAAGAATTGCTCCCAAAATATGAGTTTTGTTATGTTGGAAATGAAGAAGAGGAAGCTAAAAATGGATCTTACAAGACTTCACTGCCAAGCATATTGCCCTCTACAATCGCGGGACCCAAGTCTGTGGTCGCGACCAATGACCAAATTACCCTCCGCAATCGTGACAATCATACTTGCAATCATGGGGACCAAGGAGCCTATCCTTCATGATTGCGGTCCCTGGCTTGCGAACACAAAGAACAATAAGCCCTACGACAACAGTTCAGCTGATGCTGAACTTTGAGGAATTGAATTTCCTCCGACGGGGGTCAAAAATTCATTCGGAACCCCGTGAACACAAAAGGAATATGCTACCCAACTAGAAAATGCATCCCAGGCTCAATGAAATTGAAAAATGACCAACGGAGGTAGTCTCTTCGAAATGTCAACCAAAGTCTACACTTTCTAAGAAAAACACTTTAAACACACAAACGACCTAAAACTCATTACGAGCACCTCGGAAATCAAACCAAAGGTCATTCTAAACTAAACTCGACATTCTAAATCTAACCATACTAAAAGAATTTTTATCCAAGCGCGTTTATTCAAAATGTTGACCGAAGTCAAACTTGGTGAAAACTTCAAAATTAAAACAACAAATCACACAAACTCAAAACAAAGGCTCCAAAACCCAAACCAACCTTTCTTCTAGACCAAAATTGACCTTACAGAGCTGATGAAACCGTTAGAATTCTCATACAACAATCGAATATCCGGATGTTGACTAAAGTCAACTCTTTACACTTAAATCTTCTAAAAAGTGGAAAACTCACACCAAGATCACCCAACCACCTAGAGGAGCATGCCACCCATACCAACATCACATAACAGCTATAAAAAAGTTATGAGAAGGGGTAAAATGGTAAAAATATGTAAAAATATAAAAATGACCTTGGAGGTTATTACAATCCATAAGTTGAGTTGTGTTCCATATTCTTGCAAGGTATTGGACGGCTCTAGAAATATAAAAAATACGTTGTATCATCACGAGGCTCATAGTAATGGTTGTCGGTTAGAGAAACTATCAATAAAAAGAAAAGTTATTATTTTAAGAATTGCATTTATTTCCTTACCTTAGTTGTAAAGCTTTGACGTTTTTATTACACTACATGTTTTACTTTCAGTCGAGTTATTTTTAGTATTTATTTCATCATGAGTATTCAATCCAATTATTGTTTCATTTAGATTTATTACATACCATACAATCCATGCACTAACGTCATTCGACGCTCCATCATTTGATGATGTAGGTTCAGGTACTCACAATCGCAGACACTTCAGTGAGATCTCTTTCCATCAGTAGTTAGTGAGACCTTTTTGCTTTGGGAGGGATCCAATTTAGTTAGTTTAGTTCATTTAATTATTATTCATTTTAGTGGAGTAGTCAGGTAGTCGTACGTCTTGTCTGGTACTTATCTCAGTTTAGTAGAGGCTTCATGGACAAAGTTAGAGTCGATTTCTTCTTTTTATTTTGATATTGTAACATTTTTACTGCTTATATTCTAAGCTATTTTTAGACTTTTGCATAAAGAAAGATTGAGATGTTTTAAGTTTATTTAAATGATTTTAACTGTGTATCTCTTATAAAGCTTCCATAAGTATGTTCAGTCTTCCACTCAGTAGTTAACCAGGCCAAGGGTTTGCTTAGGACCATCAATGATTTGCGAGTGTCGGCCACGTCCAGGGAGTAGGCTCAGGTCTTGACAATAATTTTTACATGTTGCTCCATGAGTGGCTGAATTATTGTGTTTTGCTAGAGTGGTGCTTGTTTAGATCGGGATTGAATGTTAAACGTCGTAGATGATGTCTTATGGATCCTTAGGTAGTCTGTGTTACTTGAAAGGTGTGTAGAATCACATATATTATTGTTATGTGTACATGTATCATGTGGTTGTTAAGTAGGTTGATGACTGAGAGTCTTATTTATATTCACTGACTTGGGTTATACATGTTTTGTCCTGTTTTACTAAGTTATAGTTATATGTTCATTTTTATATATTTGGAGTTGGCTGATGATCCTATCAGTACACTATTATTTTTGTATAATGATACTGCACTTACTTATTTTTTGTTGAGTGCAGGGCATATTTTGACGGCTGCTGCACGACCTCAGTTGTGATACAAACGTTTCTTGAATTTAATGGTGAGTTGCTTCTTTCGAGCTGCCATAGATCCATCTACTCTCTTTAGTCCATTATTCGGACTTTGATTCCTTTTGTTTGGGGTTGCATCCTCATAGATGTTTTGATACACGAATTTCATATTTTAGGGGGATTATTTCTGCAAATTTTTTTGAACGATTTTAATTATGAATCTTGGATTGGATAATTGGTTCTCCCATCGAAACCTCGGTGTGGGTGCCTCTCACGGAATTTTAGATCGTGACACACTCAATTTTATGATATTTGATCCAAATGTAAATTAAATATCAATATCACAAATTTACGACATTTAAACAACTTAAACAACATTTGTATAATGTCTTTGTATCTCAACTTTCTTGTAGTGACTAGAGTAGCGCAGAATATAATGGAGGACACTAATATATATTAAATTTTTTATATCTACGTGTACTAAAATAGAAAAATCATTATGTAGCAGATAAAGTAAAACCTTCTTCAAAAAATATCATGTAGCGAACAAAATATCTGAGCCGCAAATCCTTCTTACATTATTCACTTATTTGATAAAGATGATTTTTATAATAAGATACCCAGTGTAATAGTATAAGCGGAGTTTAAGAAGGATGATAGGTACAAGCGTTATCCTTATCTAGTAGCAGAAAAAATGCAATCCTCTTTGCGTTTTGATGATAGAAAATTTAATGTTCATAATTTAGTCATTAAGAACCGGATAGTTGTAAACCTCAATCTTGACTTGGATTAAGGAAACTTTAAAATATTTTACTTACCACTATTTCTTTATTCCACTATTTTCCATTTATGTCTTCACTAAAAAAATTAACACAATTAATAATCATATATTTGTAAACTTCAATATATCTATAAAATAAATATACCTTACAAGTTGCAAGCAAATCTTCACCATTGTATAATTAGCATGGGTACTTAAAATTTCATTGTGAAATAAAATTTATAACTTAACTTATAATAGCAAGGGTACATAAAATTTCTTTATGAAAATCAAATTTATAATAAAAACGAACACCTAATTATACAAAAATGAAATAACACTAACACTACAACAAAAGAGACATTTAGCGGCAATAGATTTTTATTAGTGCCAATATTTGTTGTCGCAAAACATATTTAGAGGCAATTGAGTAAGTATCATTGCATACAGAATCATTAAAGCCAATAGTGAAATTTATATAGAGTGTTGGTTATAAATATCTATATTTATTTGGTTGTACCTTTTATCCTTCATACTTTTTCTTTATGTTTTTCTTTTGATGAGTTGTTCTATTTCTTCCATGTTTATGTGGAGCTAAATCTCTTTCCCTAGGATTATGGTTCTTTAATTATCGTTGTTATTCGAATATTAATTTCAATTATTAGTTTACTGTATTGATTAATTTATTTAATCTCGAGCTTAATTGTTTAGTTGCTTAGAACTAATCGAATACTATATATAAATCTTAAATTGAATTTGAAAGTGGAAATTCAAGATTGCAATATGATTATATAGAGCAATATCTTTTACCCTTGGCATCGGGAAGCAGATATGCACTTAAGATAGAGATATACCTAAGTTTCCTAGCTTGTTTAATTCAAATGAGTCGTAAATGCATCTGAGTTAAGGTTCACGACCATTGACATAAAGGCATGAAATTGATTCAAATGGGTGATTAAGGACTCGGCCGATTCAGATACATAATATTGAACATGTTAATCAGTAAACTTGATAAATTACCAACAAGGATTGTGGTGGACTGGTAAGTACTCCTTCGTCCTTAGTCAAGAGGTATCAGGTTCGAGTCCCTTTAGGTACGGAGTTGCCTTTGTTAGAAAGCGTTTTACCCCCCTAATGTGGGACTTTTCGATGCAAATTCGGATTTAGTCAGGCTCCAATGTGGATATCGGACACCGGATGGAAAACCAAGAAAAACTTGATGTATTAAAAAGTTAAATCGATTGAAGAATATGACGTAATTGACATATAACCCATATACCTAAGTCAAAGTCATCTCATTTGTAACATAAATATTCACTCTTTCTTGGCTGAAGTTCATTATTTATTTTCTTATATTTTTACCTAGCTGATAATTATATCTCAGATTTTTTTATAGATAATAAGCATTAATTTAATTTACATAACTCCCCTTGAGTTCAACATTCCATTTCTATGATCACTATATTACTTGTATGATCATGTATGTTTGTTGCGCAGTTGGGAGCAACACCTAATAGGTGGAAAAGGATCGCTAATGTATATTCTGCTGTTTGAGTAGTCCGTCCTTTTCTCATTCAGAATACATATATATGGAGTGTACTCGATAGATAATTCAAGCTATAGAATCTATAGTATGCGACCTTTATCCACCTATTAGGATTTTAGTCTCTTGAGAATATATTACTATATTTCCCCTGCTCCGAGATACATAGAGTCGTCTTAATATTAGCACAAGTATCAAACCAATCTTTTAAACTATAATTTACAGTTGTATTAAAGACGAATGTCTGACTGCACGGTAGGTCAAACTTTGTTTGTTTTGACTACCCTTTTTGCAAGTATAATCTAACAATTGTTTTAACTTTAAGTGCAAAAATTTCTGACCAAATTTGTCCAAATTGATGAAAATTAACAAAGGGACACTTTTATCATATTTGGGTAAAGACATGAGTACCCCTTGAACTATACTTGAAATTCCAAGGACACTCTATCTTTACATGTCCTATTACCTCCTAATTCTTTTTTCTATATTTCTTTGCACCTTATTGCTGGCATGGAGCGACAACTCGATTCAACTAGATGCAGTGTAATACACATCTCCACATGTATATATGCTTTTAAAAATATTTTTCAAAGAACAAATATTCTTTTTGACAAACATTCCTCTTGTTTTATTTTTTTTGCATTTAAAATAAATTAACACAGATAATCTGTTAATTTTTCTTTTCCTTCTATTTCAATTTTTTCAAACATATGTAAATTTTTTCTTCATTTTTTACCTTATTTCATTGTTTTTTTTATTGTTTTTTAAAAATTGTGTATTTTCTTTCCTTTCCTTTGACTTTGATTTTAAATTTAATTCTATATATCTTGTATTTAAAAATTTAATTATGTATGAATTCCAAAAAGAGTGAAGAAAATCAAATAAAACATAAAAAATAAATGATAGTTTTTAAAAATTTTATTATTATTTTTAAAAAACATGTAATTTTTTCAAATTAATTTAAAGTGAAAATTTAATAAATTAATGAAAGACAGAAAAGAAAAATTAAAATTTGTCACGACCCGAGTCTATACCCTAGCCGTGACATAGTACTTAGAACTATGAGTGGTCCCCAGTTAACCCTTACCATAACACATCAAAGTATATCAAAAGGAAATTAAGTGAAAGATGGAACATATGCATAAAAGGTCTTATTAGAAAAATAGCATATCCCTGAAAACTGAAAACCAATGTCTGGAACAAGCCTCTAACATCTAAATCAAAAGAAATAAGTTTGTTGGGACATGGCCCCTCGACTACAATAACTTAGTAAAATAACTAACTAAAACTACTCCATGAATTATCCGAATAAGGAGAACTCATTAACTACTGACTGGGAACTACTGCAACTTCACTATCCACGAATTTTAGAACTAGTGCTGGAATCTACATCATAAAAGATGCAGCTTAGATAAATGTATGTGTCAGTACGTGAAATGTACTGAGTAAGTAAGGAAATACTAACATAATCATATTAAATAACATATGGAGGAACTGTGATAAAATTTTTGAAATCATAATCATACTAAAGGAACTGAAAGAAACAGTTGGAGTCAATGCATAAATATCAGTTTAAAAACCTTCTTTCAAAAGCATATATATCAAGGTGAGCCTAAATCAGGAGCCTTGCATAATCATATTCATAAAATAACCTAATTAAAATGAACCATATAAAATGAAGACATATTGTAAAAAGTTGCATAAACTAATGAGTTTCTTATAACCGAAATACATCATTTGAGCTCATGATGTTCAACTGCTAATCCAGTTAGGAGGGCTGCCCTATACCTTGCCAAGGTATAAAATCATATCATATTTATGTGGATCCACTAGTCTATGCCTCTCAGGGCCATATGGAGTTTTCTGACAAAGTGGTATACTCAAGTCCTACGGTGGCACGTAATTATGAGACTTAGAGATTGCTAAAAAAAAGTCCATAGACACTAAACAGAAACCTTCATCCCTAAAGTCCACTTGGTGCTAAATAGTCCTTCCAAAATACATAAACACATATTAATACCCATAGGTATAAAAATTGTCCATACATCTAAATTATATGTAAGACTACGCTCAAAGGTCATATCTTAAATCATAAGTGATACTAAGCTCAAAAATCATATCTTGAATCATAAGTGAGATTAAACTCAAAAGTCATATCTTGAATCATAGGTGAGACGAAACTCAAAAATCATGCCTTAAAATAATCCATATTGAGGTTGTAAATCATATTATGCTTGCTTTCATGCTTAAAAGTCATAAATGTATAAGATATCATAGAAGTCATGCTAAATCAGTGCAATAAGGTTTTAAAACCAAAGTGAAACAATAGGAACAGGGATTTATAAAGAAATTCATAAATTCATCGAAAGCCCTAACTTTTGCTCTTAATAATCTTGTAGAATTTTTGAGAATCAAAATGCTTTAAGCATGAGAATGAAGGGATATTCTCATTCAGGACTTACATACTTGGAATAAAAAACTGACTCGAAATCTTGAATTGAAGCTTGAAGGTGAAGAACCCTAGCTTCTTCCTTGAGAGAACTTAGAACGTGTGAATTTGATTTGTCTAGAGGTTGGGCATGAATGGGGAAGTTATTAGGCTATAAGATAGACTTAGGGAGGTTAATTGAGGCTAAAATGTCAAGAATGCCCTTCTAGAAACATAAGAAGACAATAAAAATCAAAGAAAATGACATTTTAATGAATCCTATCGGCCAAATCGGCGATCTGAAGGTCTCCTTGCGGAACTTAAAACGTGCGAATTTGATTTTTCTAAAGGTTGGGCATGAATAGGGAAGTTATTACGCTATAAAATAGACTTAGGGAGGTTAATTGAGGCTAAAATGTCAAGAATGCCCTTCTAGAAACATAAGAAGACAATAAAAATCAAAGAAAATGACATTTTAATGAATCCTATCGGCCAAATCGGCGATCTGAAGGTCTCCTTGCGGAACTATTCTACGAGTCACCGAAAGGGCACATTAGATCACCAAAATATTCATAGTTTGAAGGTTTTCAGGCCTATTTAGTGAGCCATGACAGCCTATCACCGAACCATTTGGTGAGTCGCCAAATTGGTAGGTGAACTTGCCGAATTGTACAATCTAGACATGCTCCAGTAAAACAATCATAACTTTCTACTTCAAGCTCCAAATGATGCAAAATTTATGGTGTTGGAAAGAAGACTCATAAACCTTTAATTTGATATAGGAGATACCTAACTTTTTATATGCTGAGAGATATGATTTTCTAAAGTTAACCCTTGTATGAACTTATGCGAAAACTTAGCCGATAGAAATGCTTAGAAATTGGCTTTGCATTTGAGGTTCCTTGTGACCCTAAAACACATCCAATGCACTTAAAATACTTAGAAAATGACTGTAACATATATGTAAAACTTAGAAGTCATCAAGTTCGGACATATACTCATACGGGGGATGGTTCGGATCTTTGCTTAGAAGTTGCGAGGCGTTACAAAAGTGAGCAGAGAAATAAATATTCCACAAAGAAAGAAAGGAAAATAATTAAATATATATAAGTTGTAATAGTGATGGTTATGTGTATTAATTAAATGTAAAATGTCTAATTTAAAAGGGATATGTGTCCAATATTAATAAGCTTTTTCGCCGCTCACTTGCTTCCAAGAGAGTGAACACACTCTCTATGCAATCTCAGCACAAAATTATGTATTTCTAACACTTCACAATAGTCCAAGGGGTAATAGGACTCTCGCAAAGAAAAGGTGTGTCCCTCCGATTTTGATCATAATTCAAAGGGATACTTATGCCTTTTCCCATAGTATGTTGTTGTAACGTCCCATTAGGTTGTTTTAAGTATTACAGCTTTTTATTTCATAAAAGACTCATTCCGTAAATTTTTAATAGGTATTTTGGACTATTCGATAACTATGGTTATTTAGTTGAGGGGTAAATTTAGATAATTAATTTAATTGGTGGGCTAAAGTGATATTTTATTTAATACCCTATAACACTTGTCTTATACTTATTAAAATAAGTTAGTAGGGTTTTTCACTTTTAGTACATAATTAATTTAGAAAATAAAAAAGAAGAGAATGGCGAGAAGGCATCGAACATGTAAAGGTAAAAATCAAAACTGATTTAGCTTTAGTTGGTACATGCATATATTGCATGGAGGGATATATTATACCAATAGTTTATTATGCTGAAAAGGGAATAAAAATTGGAACTTTAGTTTTTTAAGTAAATTGGCAATGTAGAAACAGTGTGTTCAGAAATTTTGAGGGATAAGAATAATGTAATGATGATTCCATTATTAGGTAATTATGAGCCAATAATCGGAGGAATTAGTGGTGCTGCACATTATAGGGCATGGGTTGAGTTCTATAGTTAGTATTATTCCACCATGTTTCTAACAGTTAGTCCGACTTTAACTATTTTACTTATATATCACATTATAATCCAAGTTTTGATATATTGAGATAAGTAATTAAATATTGAGTATATTATATTATATAAATACCATGGAATTATATTATTTGAAGGAATTGAGACGTAACCCTTGCTTAAGATTTAGGAATAAGAGACTTGAGATATTAGTTGGTATCAAAATTTAGGAATCTGATTATAGATTTGAATGGATTATTGTATCTAGGTAGATATATAGTAATATGGGTGTCTACATAATCATGTACTTATGAGTATTATATACTTGATAGATTGGAAATGTTCTGAGGAATCGAAGAAAGGAAAGACATTGGTGGATTATCTTGCTTGACCTCGGTCCTTTGTTGAGGTAGGTTATGGTTTATTATATATCATAGAGAGACTCTTAATAGTGATTGATAATCATTGAGTAATGTTATGAAGTTTTCTATGAATTTAATTGTTGTGGTTTGGATGATTGACATATTGTTGTGATTGGTCTGCAATTCCAAAACCGTAAAATCCATAATCTTGAACTTGCTCTATCAAAAGTGATGACTTAATAAAGAAGGCTTGATAAAACATTATTAATGAAGTGGAAAGTGATAATAAAGAATGATGAATTAATTATATTTGGATCAGGTGTAATGAGCCGACATGATATATTTGGATCGGATGTCACGAGCCAACACGATATAATTGGATCGAGTGTCATGAACTGACCGATATATTTGGATCGGATGCCATGAGCCGGCATGATATTATTGGATCGGGTTTCACATTCCGGCACAATAATATTAAAAGAAAACATATTAAAATGACTTAATCTGCTCAATCCCAAAGAACCCATTTTCCAAACGAGCGTGGTGTGGAGACCTAAGTCCTCATGTGTGATTACGTACTTATTTCATTTTGTTGTCACTTGTACTTGTTGCTTGTTGCTTGCCACTTGTTAAGTGCTATAGTTGATTTCCTGCTATTACTTTATGCGTATTGATTCTTATTTCGAGTCGGCCGATGATACCTACTCAGTATATGTTGCCCTGTACTGACCCCTACTTGTATTTTTCTTTATTTTTTTTATGGAGTGTAGCGAGTGTACCATCGACTTCGACTCGACCTTAGCTATAGAAAGTATCTAGCACATCGGGTTCTAGGGTGAGCTATTCCTTCTAGCTCATGTTGGATTTTCTCAGTCATGGCATAATGTCGTTAGTTTTCTGACACAAACTATGTTATTTATTTTATTCTAGCATTTGATATTTTCAGACTTAGTATTTCAAAATTGGATATCCTTGATGTGATGAATTTTAGATTTTGGGGAACGTATGTAATAGACTTTAGTGGCTTTGTTAGTTTTTACTTTCATAAGTTGAGCTTCCGCATTATTATCGTATTTTATAAGTTGAATCACTAGTAAAGTTGGGGTTGTATCGTTGGTTCTCCCACCTAGAAGGTTACGTGTGTGTGCCACTCATGGCCCATTTTGGATCGTGACAGTTGCAAAGACTAAAAGGAAATTGTTTTGTGGCGGAAAGATGAAATCTTCCACCATTTACAATCCTCTCTCTTGTGAAATAGGCATGGCCCAATTGGTATTAGGAAAAGAAAACTATACAAATAGATATGACACTGTAAATTCATCAAAAAAGTCAAATAATTAAAATTGGCTAATAAAATCAAATACCTAAAATCATTGATTTCTTTACATATCATCAATTATGGTTCCATGAAACACTAGATATGGGAATCGTGCTACCACGGGGCCAATACATGTTACTCTTTCAGTTTCAATTTATGTGGCACAGTTGAAATTTGGAGAATCATCCAAAAAATATGATGTAAAAATATTCAAAGTTGTTAATTATTATGATTTATAGTAATTTTTTAATTTTCAAGTAATATATATTACTCTCTATGTCCCAATTTACATGGCACAGATAGAATTTCAAGAATCAACTAAATTTTATATGTTTATCAAATATTTCAAATTGTTAATTATTGTGATTTATTGCGTTTTTACGTCATTTTCAAATAATATATGTTATTTTTTTGTCCCAATTTATGTGGCTCCGATAGAATTTTGAGAGTCACTCAAACATTTATATATCTTTTAAAATTTAAAAAATTTAAATATTGTGATTTACATAATTTATTTTACATAATTTTCAAAACATAAAAAAAAAGATAAAAAAATTAAAACAAAAAAAAATACAAAAATTATAGTCATCGGCTAGAAATAGGCACATCGACCAAGTGCATAAAAAATCGCTCTTTCTATCATGACTCAACCCTCGTGAGAGGCACCCACACTAAACTCCCGGTGGAAAAACCAAGCATCTACTTATACGCAAGCAACTAAACAACATAAATAAATAAATTTTCATAAATTAAATCACGAAGTCACTTCCAAAATGGTAATAAGTAGAACATTGCGGAAATAACCTCCCTGAGATCTAAAAGTCGTGTAGCAAACATCTACTATTCTAGGATATGGGGATGCAACCCCAAAAGAAAATAAAAAGTCCGAGTCCAGAAAATGGAGTAGAGGTAATAGATGAGCCCTTAGCAGCTTGGAAGAAGCAGTTCACCCTTGGATTCAGGAAAAGTTGGTCTCACAACTGAGGTCGCATAGAAGCTGCCTGAATATGCCATATACTCTATTAAAACAGAGCAAGTGCACTATCAATATACAAATCCACAGTGTACTGCAACTATAACCACAATCAGTAACATAAACATGTCATGACCCCGAACCACCGTGACTGTCACCCACACTAAACCTCCGGTGGAAGAACCATTTTTACATCCCAAGCTAACAACATTCGTGAGATATAAACAACTGAAAGATGCAGAAGAAAGTTTAATCAATAAATAATATTAAGTTCACATAAAATCAGAAATAATCTAGTCAACAACCCAACATGTATGCGGAATTTAACTCTTAGGAACTGAAAGTCGAATGTACCAAAACTTTATCAACATCAAGTCTAAGACAAGGAAATACAATCCTAAAAACATAGTCATGAAATTAAACCAGTGTTTGAAATCTAAGTCCTGGAAAAAGGGATAGAATGGAAGAGAGAGTCCACGGCAAACTCAAAGAATAGGTCACCCTTGAACTCGAATAAAATCACTCCTCCAGGCTAGATCTTTCCGTAGCTGGCTGAATATGCCCGTACTCAACAAACACAGAACAAGTATAGTATCAGTACACAAAATCAACAGTGTACTGGTAGGATCACGCGGCTAATCAGTAAGTGATTCATGGACAATGAAAATCAATATAATAAGCACATATATAGAGAATAACTCAATCGTTTTCATTACAAATTAGTACTCAACAAGATCACAGTCCATCACACTTAATATTTCGTGACTTCACACAAGGATCCTCTCAGGGGACCTATAAACTTCATTATGTGTAGGAATGTGACACCCGATTCAAATATGTTCAAAATGTGACACCCGATCCAATTATATGTCAAAAAATGACACCGATCCAATTATCTGTTGGAACGTGACACTGGTCGAGCATACAAACAATCACAATTCACAATCATAATCAATATTATATCACCAAGAACACGTTTATCACAAAACAGGCGACTAGTGATCATTTCACATATTTTATAACATGCTTCCTGATTCATACACACATATACATATAATGAAGTATTTAACAAGTACATGAAACACATACGAGAAATAAAACTATCACCTACATCGAATTCGAGCTTCAAACACTCTAATATGCAAGAGTTTTCCCTTTTCGAGTTCGTTCTGCTTGTTTTTGGTCTAAAATCATTAAATGCATAAAAACGATCAATATAATGGTCTACCTTAGTTGAATTATAGTATTATTCCCCTCTTAGACCAACTCATGATCATAAACCCTACCTAGGGTTAATTTCCATCATTACCCATAGGCTAAAACTATCCCCCAATGATCAACCATCCAAGTTTACAGGTTTTAGGAATTGAATTATGAGTTTAGAGAGTTGAAATCTTACCTTAAGTGTGGGAATTCATGGAAAAATAATAAAATCACCCTGGGTCGCCTCCTAACTTCTTAAGAACAGTTTTTGTAGAATAATACCATTTCTGGGATTTTTCCCATCTTTAAGTTCGCGATTGTCCCGCCACAGCGGGACCCTCCCTCTCTATCAAGATAGTTGGAGACATTAAGCTAGGTACCTGAGCTCTAAACTCCCATTTTACAACACACTCCCATCCCATGGCATCTTAAATTATACCCTTCACGCCGAAGGCAATTTTGGGAGTTTTACTCACCCAAATGTGATTTTGTGAAGCTATAATAGCTCCGTATTATCTTGGCTATCCACTAATTTAATTAAATCTCCAATTGGATCATCCACCTATCACCAGTCAGCCAAGACTTTGCCTAACTCAGAATTCATCCAAGTCTAGCCTAGGCTCAAATTTTTTGAAGTTATTACCCAAAGTTTTCTGGCCCAAATTCCTTTCCCATAGGCCTATTCACAACAACAGGGATAGATCGTTACAATAAATACCAATTTACCCATCACTCATCCCCAAGTGACTAATTAGGAAAAACAGGGCTAAAGTAGAGATATAATAGTACTTGCTTTGATGAAAAAATTGAGGATACTTATCTCACATCCTTCTCACCGAACGATGCTTCCATTCCACATTTACCATATTGATATCTTTAATCCTCTATTTCCAGACATCATGATCAAGGATTTAAATCGTCTCTTCCTCGTATTGAAGCTCCTTATCTAACAAAACTGAGTCTCATTTAATGATTTAATCTCCATCTTCATTGTAATTTTTCAACATCAACACATGGAATACCGGATGTATTCTAGATAAGTTAGGTGGTAAGGCCAATCTGTAAGCCATTGGCCCTATACAGTTAAGAATTTCAAAAGGGCCAATATAGCGAAGACTGAGCTTGCTCTTCTTTCTGAACCTCATTACCCCCTTAATGGGTGAATCTTTTTGGAGTACTTGCTACCTACCTGGAATGTCATATCCCTCACCTTCTTGTCAACATACTCTTTTTGATGACTCTGGGCCTCTAGAAACTTAGCTTGGATGCTTCTTACCTTATCTTGACTATCCTTCACTAAGTTTATCCCCAAAGGCTCCACCTCCCCAGCATCAAACCATCCTATGGGAAATCGGTATCCCCTTCCATAAAGAGCTTCAAAGGGTGCCATCTCTATACTGGAATGGTAATTATTGTTGTAGGAGAATTCACACAAGGGCAAGAACTTGTCCCAATGTCCCCCAAAGTCAATCACATATGCCTCAACATATCTTCTAGCCTTGGATTGTCCTCACTGATTGTCCATCTTTCTGTGGATTAAAAGCAGTGTTAAAAGTGAACTGAGTGCCCAGCTCTTCATGTAACTTTTCCCAAAATTTATAAATGAACTGCATACCATGGTGTAAAATGATTGAAAGGGGCACCCCGTGCAGCCTTATTATCTCTTTCACATAAATCTTTGTCAACTTTTGTGCATTGTAGTCCATTCTAACCGGAATGAAGTGTGCTGACTTGGTCAACCTGTCAACCACCACTCGATGGAATCATACTTCCCCAAGGTCTTGGGGATATCCATTACGAAGTCCATTGCTATTCTATCCCACTTTCATTCAGGAATGGGGCATTCTTTGAAGTAGCCCTGTAGGTCTTTAGTCTCATATTTTATCTATTGGCAATTCTAACACTTGGCTACATACTCGGCTATGTCCTTCTTCATACCTGGCCACCAATATAGACATTTCAAGTCTTGATATATCTTGGTTACTCCAGGTTGAATAGAATATCGCGAACCATGAGATTCAGACAGAACCTTCTGAATTATGCCATCCACCTGGAGAACACAAATCCTTTCCCTAAAGTTGAGCACCCCACCTGCATCAAGTGATGAATCTTGAGCCTTCCCCATCAACACATTTTCTCTAATCTCGTTCAGATTTACATCTTCAAACTGTTTGGCCTTAATCTCCTCTATAAAAATGGACCTTAAATCAATATTGGCCATCACCCCACCTTTTTCTGAGATGCCTAGCCTCATGAACCTGACCTTCAAGGCCTAAATCTCCCTAGCTAGGGCATCTTGGAGGCTTCCAAACATGCTAGACTGCCCATGCTAACCAGTTTCTGACTTAATGCGTCCGCTACTATATTAGCCTTATCTAGATGATACTGATTGGTGACATCATAGTCTTTGACCAACTCCATCTACATCTGCTATCTCAAATTCAATTCTTTCTAGGTGAATGCATGTTGCAAACTGTGGTGGTCAATAAAAACCTTACACCTGATGCTATAAAGATAATGCCTCCAAATTTTTAAGGCAAACACTATCGCTGCCAACTCTAAGTCATGAGTCGAGTAGTTTTTCTTATGTACCTTCAATGGTAATGAAGCGCATGCTACAACATTCTTATCTTGCATCAACACAATACCCAAACCTGAATGTGAAGCATCACAATATATAATAAAGTCTTTACCTTCAATCGGCAGAGTCAAACTAGGTACTATGGTTAGATTAGTCTTAAGCTTTTGGAAGCTCTCTTCGTATTTGTCAGTCCACTTGAATGACACCTCCTTTTTAGTTAGTCTGGTCAAATGAGTAGCGATAGAAGCAAAGTTCTTCACGAACCGGCGATAGTAACTGGCCAGTCCCACAAAACTTCTAACTTAGTCATGAAACTAGGCCAATTTCAGTTCTTAATGGCTTCAATCGTCCATGGGTCTACCATTAACCCCTCATTTAAAACAACATGACCCAAAAAAGGCAACTGAAGGTAACCAGAACTCGCACTTAGAGAGTGTTATATACAACTTCTACTTCCCCAAAAAACCTAGAATAATACAAAGATGAGTTGCATGCTCCTGTTTACTCCTTGAATACACTAAGATATCATTTATAAACATATTAACGAATGAATATTGGAATGGTTTGAAAACCCCATTCGTCAAACTCATGAAGGCTGCAGGTGTATTGGTCAGCCCAAAAGACATCGCCGAAAATTCATAGTGCCCGTACCTGGTTTTAAAAATTGTTTTGGGCACATCATCTGGCCTAATCTTCAATTAATGATACCCCGACCTGATATCAATCTTTGAAAAGACTGAGGCACCTTAGAACTGATCAAAGAGATCATCAATATGCGGCAAAGGGTACTTATTTTGGATGGTAACTTTATTCAGTTATCGATAGTGAATTCACATTCTCATGCTACCATCTTTTTTCTTAACAAAAAATACTAAAGAACCATACGAAGTAGCACTGGATGGATGAATCCCTTATCAAGGAGTTCTTAGATTTTAGCCTTAAGCTCTCTCAACTCTTTTGGAGCCATACGGTAAGGAATAATAGATTGGACAAGTACCTAGCTTTAAGTCAATGCAAAAATATATGTCTCTGTCGGGAGGCATACCAGGCAAATCTGAAGAAAATACCTTTGGGAACTCACACACTACCGGAATAAACTCAATAGTAGGAGACTCCACATCTACATTCAAAATATGGGCCAAATAGGCCAAACAATCGTACCCTATGATTTTTCTAGTCTAGAGAAAGAATATGACCTTAGCTGGCTTAGGCTTGTACACCCCTTCGCACTCTAACCTTTCCCTTCCCAGGATCTCTAAAGCCACAATTTTTGCATTATAATTAAGTATAGAAAGGTAGGGGGATAACCAAGTCATGCCTAAGATTATATCAAAATCGGTCATGTATAAAATCACTAAGTCTACCCAAGTCTGGAATCCCATAAACATTATAGAACAAGCACGATAAACATGGGTGACTATGACTGACTTTTCAACAGGGGTAAAAACATGGATAGGGGCATCAAATATATCACCTAATGCATCAAAACCCAAGGTATATTTCATGAACACATATGAATAAATAGACCCCAGATCAAATAAAATAGTAGCCATCCGGTCAAAGATAAAAATAGTACTTATGATTACTGCGTCCGATGACTCTACCTCGATTTTACTCGAAAATGCATAAAACTGTGCCGCCCTGCATGGTTGTGCTGCTCCTCGACCTATACTATTATTACCATGGCCCCCATTGCCTCTTTGGTTTCTTCTTCACCCGTCCTATAGACATTTTCTACTATTGCCTCCTCCGGCCATAGTTACTACTACTCTGGCCTATTGGGTGTTTAAATTATTCCGCGGGGGTAAGAACATTCTCTCCTTATATGCCCCGGCTCTCCATAATTAAAACAACCATGATCAAAACACGGCCTGTTACTTGGGAATAATGCTCTTTGGCCCTCATGGGCCGGATGTTGTTGTGGAGTATCTGAAAAACTACCAGTAAAAGCGGTCAAAACTAACTGAATTGGCCGGGCTGTAATTACTGGCCTACATGACCCTATAGAATAGGATCTCTAGAAGTTACCTATGCTCTTAGGCTTCTTAGCTAAAGCATTGTCCTGTCCATCTCTTCTCACACCCTCTACCTTCTTCACAAAGTTAGTGACTTCATTGAAACCCCTGCTCGACGAAGTCATATGAATTGACAATACTTGCAATTCAGGGTTCAACCCCTTCATGAACAACCAGATTCTTTCTTCCTCTATAGTTACCAACTGAGTAGCATACCTGAATAGTGCATAAAATTTGGCCTCATACGTATCCACAGACATACCTCCCTGTTACAAGGCCATAAACTCATTCTTTTTGTGGTCCCTTAGGGTGCGTGGTACATACTTTTGTAGGACTAATGCATGAAACTAGACACAAGTAAGTGGGGGCAGCCCTGGCGAGCGACACTCCACATAATTACTCTACTATTGCTTGGCCTCATCCTATAGCTGAAAAGTCATAAATTCTACCCCATGATGGTGCACTATGCCCAGCTTGTGCTACCTCTCATAGCAGTCAAGGATGAACTCATACGCATCATCATTCTCAATATCATGGAAGACTAGAGGCTTGAGCTTTAGCAACTTGGTGAGCATATCATGCTCAGTGCCGGTCATAACAGGCCCCATAAGTGGTCTGAAGAAGGCATCAGTGCCTACCACCTCATCTAATAGTGGAACTGCAACAGTAAAAGGGCGAGCAACATGAACTAGTATTGTGGGCATAGTGGGGATAGCTCCAGTGACAACCAACCCACTTAGAAAGGCCATGATCTTCTATGCTAGTATGGGGTCTAAAGGGGGAAGACAATCCTCATCTTAGGTGTCTTTCTCCAATTCAGAACCTCCTTCCTCTTCCCCAACCTTTAGGTTCTCCTCTAACTTATTTTGGGAGTAGGCGGGGCCTCACTTACTAGCATTTTTTCAACTGGAACCTCCAGCCTAGTGGGTGCTGATCTCCCTCTTCCCCTGCCGCATCTTCTTCTCCTACCTTTACCTCTACCATACCCTCAAACGGCTGGCATCTCCTCTACTCAACTAGAGCTACAGGTTGTACACCATTATCGCGAGTATTAACCATCTACGGATAAAAGAGTGAAAGAAGTTAGATACCAATTTGGATCACCAGATACCAATTAGAATCAAGTCATAGCATGAAGGAAAGAAGATATGAAAACTTTTTCTAAAATCTTGTAGCCTCTCGAAGAAAAGTACAAACATCTCCGTATTGTTCTGTAAGACTCTACTAGACTTTTTTTGGTACAACAAGATCAATAAACCTAGGCTCTCATGTAAACTTTGTCATGACCCCGAACCTCCGCGACTGGCAACCACACTAACCCTCTAGTGGGAGAACCATTTTTACAGCCCAAGCTAACAATATTCATGAGACATAAACAACTGAAAAAAGCGGAAGCAGGTTTAATCAATAAATAATACTGAGTTTTCATAAACTCAGAAATAATCTAGTTAACAACCCAACATATATACGAAATTTAACTCCTAGGAACTAAAAGTCGAATGTACCAAAACTGTATCAACATCAAGTCTAAGACAAGGGAATACAATCCCAAAAACCTAGTCATGAAATTAAACCATTATTTGAAATCTAAGTCCTTGGAAAAAAGACTAGAATAGAAGAAAGAATCCACGACTGATTGAAAGAATAGATCACCCTTGAACTCAAATCAAATCACTCATCTAGCAATGTCTCTCCGCATTCGGCTGAATATGCCTTGTACTCAATAAAGACAAAGAAAGTGTAGTATCAGTACACAAAATCAATAGTATATTAGTAGGATCATGCGGCTAGTTGGTAGGCGAGTCATGGACAAGTAAACCCAATATAATAAGCACATATATATATAGAATAACTTAATCATTTTCATCACAAATAAGTATTCAACACGATCACAGCCCATCACACTCAATATCCTACGAGTTCACA
The DNA here is from genome assembly GCF_947179165.1 of Solanum dulcamara. NCBI lineage: Eukaryota > Viridiplantae > Streptophyta > Magnoliopsida > Solanales > Solanaceae > Solanum > Solanum dulcamara. Next base: position 12,917,317 of record NC_077246.1, read on the forward strand.
CAAGGGTTCTCTCATGTGACCTAAAAACATAATTATGTGTTGGAATGTGACACCCGATCTAAATATGTGTTAAAAAGTAACACCAATCCAATTATGTGTTTGAACGTAACACCCAATTTAATTATATATCAGAATGTGACATCTAATCTAGCATACAAACAATTACAATTCACAACCATAATCAATAATATATCACTAATAACAGGTTTATCACAAAACAGACGAGTAGTGATCATTTCATGTATTTCATAACATGCTTCCCTATTCATATACACATATACATTTAATAAAGTAATTTAACAAGTACATGAAACACATACGGGAAACAAAACCATCACCTACCTCAAATTCGAGCTTCAACCACTCTAAGATGGAAGAGCTTTCCCTTTCTAGATTCGTTCCGCTCGTTCTTGGTCTAAAAACTTTAAATATATGCAAAGGATAAATATAATGATCTACCTTAGTTGAATTATAGTATAATTCCCCTCTTAGACCAACCCATGATCCAAAAGCCCACCAAAGGCTAATTTCCATCATTACCCACAGGCCAAAACCCTCCCTCAAGGATCACCCATCCAAGTTTACGGGTTTTAGGAATCGAATTATGAGTTTAGGGAGTAGAAATCTTACCTTAAGCGTGGGAATTCATGGGAAAATGATAAAAATCACCTTGGGTCACCTCCTAACATCTTAAGAATAGATTTTGCAGAATAATACCGTTGTTGGGGTTTTTTCCAACTTTAACTTTGCGATTGTCCCGCCACAGCGGGACCATCCTACATTGGAGGGAATAATCTCGCTCTAGTAGGATAGGTGGAGAAAGTGAGCTCGGTACTGAGCTCCAAAATCCTATTTTACAACAAACTACTATCCTATGCCATCTTAAATCGTACTCTTCATGCCGAAGTCAATTTTGGAAGTTTTACTCACCTAAATGCAATTTCGTGAAGTCGTTACAGCTCTGTATTATCTTGGTTATCCACTAATTTAATTAAATAGCAAGTTCGATCATCCACCTATCAGAAGGTTACCCCATACCTCGCCTGACTCAGAATTCATCTAAGTCTAGCCTAGGCTCAAATTTTTTGAAGTTACTATCCGAAGTTTTCTAGGCTAAATTCCTTCGACATTGGCATATTCATAACGATGGGGATAGGTCTTTACAAAACAAGACTTCCAGTCCTCATCATGGTTTTTCAATCATAACAAGTATGCCCAATAACATTTCAAGAAAACAATCTAGTTCACTCATAGAACCAAACAATCTCATGTATCAAGCATGGTATTTGAGTCAACCATAGATATCCCTTACTAGGTGTGGCACCCGAGCTAATCAATAATATGTACTAGGTATTTGTACCAGGCTTGATATTTGAGCTAACTGATAAGATGTACCAGGCATGGTACCCAAGATAATTGAGAATCACACATATACAATCACATTCATAATGAATACAATCACACTTGTAAAAACAAGCAAATAGGGCGATTTCATTGCATGAGATTGACAACAACATATCATTTTAGTTCATCCCTTTCAGACTCCCTAATCACATATTGTACAAGTATTAGTAAGGAAACAATTCTCATGCACACATAACATAAATAGGAAGCAATTTAAACTATCACCTACCTTGAATCAAGCCTAAAAGCTCTACTGAACGTGATACTTCCCCTTGTTATGAATCCTAGCTTGTTCTTGGTCTAAAAACAACAATATAATACAAAATTAACCACCATGTCCTAATTATACTCAAATATATACTAATCCCAAACCCAGACCAAATTCATGATCTTTTCACAAAGTCTGGGGCTTTTCCACTAATAATTAACCTAGAACTATTAATTTCATGGCTACATTAGTGAATTACGCCAAATAAATCAAGAACAAATGTTTTATAAATAACCCAAGGTTTTACATCTCAAAATTCTCATTAACCTGGATTCTTCCCACCTTAGGATAAACCCAAAACCTCCTCTAGGGACACAAATACCACCTTTAAGGCATAGAAAATTAGAATACCAAATAGGGAGAATGGGTTACTTATCTTTACAAAGGTTCCTAATGAAAAACTACTGAATTTTATCCTAAGTCTCAATTGATCTTCCCTAGAACGCATTTGCAAAATAATGAGCAGTTGGCAAATTTTCTGTATTAACTGTGACTAACTCCACTATAGCAGCCCAATCCCACTATAGCAGTGGCACTGTTGCAGGATCTTCCATTATTGAGAGAATTAATTCCCCTTCTACAGTAGCATGTCACTCGCTTTGTGGCTTGCTCTAGATAGAATCTCAAAAATCCTCCCAAATTAGTCTATTTTGCAACCCACCTTCAAACCTTAATATTTCAAACCAACCTATTCATGCGAAGTTCAATATTGGGATTTGTATTCACCCGAATTCACATCCAAGAAGTCCTATAGACTCCTTAGCATCTTAGCAACAAGAAGAATAAACTCAACTTAGACGTTTCACCTAGTCCCTTCTCCAAATTTTTATAGACCTCATCTTACTCAGATTTTGTCCAGTCTAACATAGCCTAAGATTTTTGACTCCTCAAATCAAAATTTTTCTCAGTCACTTCCTTTTTGTAATATTTCACCATAAAAATAGTGTCACGACCTAAGTCGAGACACGATACTTGGAACCACGAGTGATCCCAAACTAACTCTTGGTGTAACATATCAAAGTATTTCTTAAGGAAACTAAAGCAGAAACTAAATGCATAAAAAAGGAAATCCATGACTTGAACACTAATGTCTGAAATAAGCCTTTATTGTCTTAGAATGAAAAAATAAGTCTATCAGGACATGGCCTCCAGCTACCTCAAAAGTGCAATAACAACATAAAAGAAATGCTACTAACTAAGTCCTATGGAGTTCCCAAATAAGAAGGGCTCACCAAAAGCTGTATAGAACTACTGCAACCTCACTAGCCATGAGTCTGAGAATGAGTACTAGAATCTACATCATAAAAAGATGAAGCGCATACAAAGTATGCGTCAGTATGTAGAATATACTGAGTATGAAAACACCAACATACTCATCTAAAATAACTTCTGGAGGAACTGTGAAACAAGGTTTCTAAAATCATAATAATAATAAAGGAACTGAAAAGAAACAATTGGAGTCCATGTATAAGTATCAGTTTAAAACCTTATTTCAAAGCTTTGCATAATCATATACATAAAATAACATATTTAAAATGAACTATATAGAGTTAAAAGCATATCATAAAAATAGATAATTGGATATTTTCATATAACCAACATATACCATGTGAGATCATGATGTTCAACAACTAACCCTGTTAGGTGGGATACCCTATACCTTGCTAGTATATAGGTCTATATCTTATCTATGTGGATCCACTAACTTGTTCCCCTCAAGTCCATATGGAGTTGTCAGACAAAGTGGTATACTCGAACCTATAGTTGTACGACATTATCAAATAGGTTTTCTAAATTTGTATCATCTCCATGCTAATTAGTCATCCTAAAATAACATACATACATATTATTTCTCATAAACAAAAAGGATGTCCATTTATTTGAACCATCTATGAGACTAAATCACAAGTCATATCTAAAATAACTTGTATTGAGGTTGAAATTCATATCATGATAGTTGTCATGCTTAAAAGTCATAAATGTTCAAGGAACCATATAAATCATGCCAAATCAGTATAATAAAGACTTATAACCAAAGTGAAACCATGAAAACATGAATTAATGAAGATAGGTCATAATTTTATTAAAAACCCTATCCTTTCTTCTAACAATCTTGTAGAATTCTTGATAATCAAAATAATTTAGATATGAAAGTGAGAGGATACACTCATTGAATCCTTACATACCCAAATTAGAGGAATTCTTAGAGAAAAGCTTTGGGCTTGAAACCTTATAGCTTGAACTTGAGAAATCCTTCAATGGATTTCTTAGAGATAAAGTTTGAGGAAGAATCTTGATTGAAAAGCTTAGGATTCTTGAAGAAAAATATTGAATTTGGAACCTTTAGATCTTGAAAAATTGGAGAAATCGCTTTTTTGAAGTTTTTGATCTTTGGAAGAAGAAGAATCAGGGATTCTGAGAGTTGTCATATGTATAAGAATGTTAATAGGATATAAGATGGACTTAGAAAAGTTAATTAACGGTAAAAAGTCAAAAATATAGAAGACCAACAGTATCAAAGAAAAAGACCCTTTTAATGAATTCCGTCGATCAAATTGGCTATTTGGAGGTCCCATCGCCGAACTATTCGGCAGATCATCAAAAGAGGGCTTTAGATAGTCAAAACTAATAGAGTCTGAAGTTTTTCGGGCCATCGGTGATGCAATTTGGCAATACGACAAACTATTCGGCAAGTCACTGAATTGACAAGTGTCCTGGCTGAATTTTCCAGTTCGGACATATTCCAGTAAAAACAACCATAACTTTCTACTTCAAACTCCAAATAATTTAAACTTGGAGGCGTTAGAAATAACAATCATATACCTTTAATATAATAGGTAATGTGTCACCTCTCTCTTTATATGATGAGAAATATGATCGTTTAAAATTGACCCTTATATGAGCTCATGCGAAAACTTAATCGATAGAAAAGCTATGAACTCAACTTAGTGCTAGAGGTTTCTTATGACTCTAGACCATATCTGATATACTTCCTACACTTTGTGAAGGACCTTATATACTTACGAAGAATGTTTTAGATCCTTAGAGTAGAACTTGTGGGGTGTTACAGACAAGGAGGGTCAGTACACTTTTATGGCTAAAGTTCTTTAATTATTTTATTATATTTTTTACCTACCTGATAATTATATCTTTGATTTTTTTAGAGAATAAGAATTCATTTAATTTACATAGGTCCCTATGAGTTCAACAATTCATTTCTAAAATCACTATATTACTTGTATGATATGTCATTTTCTCATCGAGTGGAGCCATCATGACACCTACCTGAACTAACCAGTAGGTAAGTCAAACTATATTTTGGAATAACTAATAACATACCTATCCGGTAGAAACAATAGTAACCAGAAGATACCACAATAAATTAAGGCAACAAGCAAAAGCTAAGAACAAATGCACAAATATATACAATACAAAAGCGGTCCAATTCCAAAATATGGTAGTCACATGTTTAGAGCTACTACAAAAGAGTAACAAGTCCCAAAAGTGGACCAAAATATATAGACTTTTCTCAAAAGAAAAAGATTAGTTAAAACATAAACTGAAGGAGACAAATATGTTCCAGAACGCCATAACCTCACCACGTATTCATATGTGTCAGCATATTTCTTTTGGGTTTCACTTGCTATATAATCATATACCTGTGACCGTGCATGTTTCTACCCTAGTAGGAGAGCCCTTAGTAGTGGATTGAATGTACCGATCCTGTCTTGTGTCTTTGACGGGTTATGAGACATGGGCGGACATGATTATCCTTGATATGGTAGACTTCGATGTAATTTGGGTATGGATTGGTTATCTTCATATCGTGCTATTCTTGATTGTTATGCTAAGACATTGACATTAGCTATACCTGGTAGGCTGCGGATAGAGTGGAAGGGTTTGAGTGGTTCCTATCCTAGTAGGGTTATTTCGTGTATTCAGGCCCAGCAGTTGATCGATAGGGGTTGTTTGGCATATTTGTCATTTATTTTGATACTAATGTTGAGTCACCTTCTATGGAGCCTGTTCATGTGGTTCAATATTGTATGGATATATTTCCTACTAATCTTCCAAGGGTTCCACCTGATAGGGATATTGACTTTCCTATTGACCTCGAGCCAAGCACCAAGCCCGTTTCTATTTCTCTTTATCACATGGCTCCAATTGATTTGAATGAGCTAAAGGAGAAGCTTTAGAATCTGTTGAGTAAGGGGTTTATTTTCCCTAGTGTTTTGACTTGGGGTGCCCCTATGTTATTTCTGAAAAAGAAGAATGGGTCTATGAGGATGTGTATCGACTATAGACAGTTGAACAAGATGACTCTTAACAACAAGTAGCCTTTTCCCCGTATCAATGATTTGTTTGATCAGCTCTAAGGAGCGGTCTTATTCTTTAAGATTGATTTGAGATCTGGGTATCATCAGTTGAGGATTCGGCCTTCAAATATTCCTAGGATAGCCTTTCGTACTAGATATGGCCACTATGAGTTTCTTGTTATGTCTTTCGGGTTAACTAACACCCTAGCGGCATTTATGGAGTTGATAAGTGGGGTGTTCTGTCCGTATATGGATTCGTTTGTGGTTTTTTTCATTGATGATATCTTGATTTACTCCAAGACTAAGGCAGATCATGTGCAACACTTGATGATTGTGCTTTAGAGGCTTAGAGAGGAGAATTTTTATGCCAAGTTCTCCAAGTGTGAGTTTTGGTTGAGTTCGGTGGTATTCCTAGGGTATGTGGTGTCCATGGAGGGCATTAGAGTCGATCTGGCTAAGATCGAGGTAGTCCAAGGATGGACTAGGCCCACCTCAGCTACAGAGATTCACAGTTTTATGGGTTTGGTAGGGTATTATCGCCATTTTGTGCAGGACTTCTCTATGATAGCAGCTCTATTGACCAGGCTCACTTAAAAGAATATGGTATTTCATTGGTCGAATGAGTGTGAGGAGAGCTTCTAAAGGCTTAAGGTACTATTGACTACCGCGCCTATATTGACCTTGTCTGAGGAGATTGTTGACTTCACCGTGTATTGTGATGCATCGAGAGTGGGCTTTAATGGAGCATTGATACAAAAAGAAAAGGTGATTGTCTATGCTTTGAGGCAATTGAAGGCTCATGAAAAGAACTATCCCACCCATGATTTAGAGTTGGTGACGGTTATCTTTGTTTTGAAATTATAGTGGCATTATTTGTATGGAGTCCATTGTAAGATATTTACCAATCACCGGAGTCTACAATACATCTTCAGCCAGCGAGACTTGAATTTGAGGCAAATTAGGTGGGTTGAGCTTCTGAAGGATTATGATTTGACTATTCTATATCACCCTAGTAAGGCAAATATGGTGGTCGGTGCATTGAGTAGGAAAACTTCTAGTATGGGGAGTCTTGCAGCTATTTGAGCTGAGGAGCGACCATTGTCTAGATACGTTCAGAGATTGGCTAATGGATTGGTGAGATTACAGCTTTCTGATGAGGGTCTAGTGCTTGCTTTTATAGAGGCCCGCTCTTCTTTGTTGGATAAGATCCGAGAGAGGCAGTTTAAGGATGAGAAGTTGTGCCTCATTCGAGATAAGGTGACGAGAGGTGAAGCCAAGGAGGCTGTGCTTGATTATAAGGGTATTTTGAGGATTGGGAGTCGCATTTGTGTGCCCAAGGTAGGTGAGTTGGTCAGATTGATACTGGAGAAGGCCTATTACACTCGATATTCTATTAATCTGGGGGTAGCAAAGATGTACCATGACTTGAGTCAACACTATTAGTGGTGCGGTATGAAGAAGGACATCGCCGAGTTTGTGTCCAAGTGTTTCCAACAGGTCACCGATTTGCTTCACTATGCCATGGAGTGGGTTCGACTGATTCAGGGTAAGTTGTTGACAGCTCAGAGTAGCCAGAATAGCTATGCTGACAGGTGGTTTCGACCTTTGGTATTCATGGTCGGGGATCAGGTATAGTCAAAGGTCTCTCCCTTGAAGGGTGTTATGTGGTTTACGAAGAAGGGCAAGCTCAGCCCTTAGTTTATTGGCCCTTTTGAGATCTTAGATCGAGTGGGAGAAGTAGCCTACAGACTTGCCTTACCACCTAGTCTATCCTATATGCATCCAGTATTTTATGTCTCGGTGCTACAGAGCTACATTCCAGATCAGTCTCATGTGATTTCCCATGATTCAATTGAGTAGAGCCCCGACTTGACATATGAGGAGGAGCCTGTGGCTATTTTGGACAGGTAGGTCAGGAAATTAAGGACTATAGAGATAGCTACGGTAAAGGTCCAGTGGCGGCATCAGTCCGTGAGAGAGGCTACTTAGGAGTTAGAGTCAAACATATGGGCCCGTTACCCCCATATTTTTTAGACTCCAGGTATGTCCCTTTCTTTATGTTCGAGGACGAACATGATTTTTAGTAGTGGATGATATAATGACCCTGAAGGTCATTTTTTACATTTTTGATAAAATTACTATTTTTACCCCTGCCGTTAGTTTCCCTAAGTCACTTTTGGTTGGGTCTGAAAGTTAATTTTTGGAAATCTTGGAAAATGTTGAGGTTTTGCTTGAAAATGGGTTTTAAGGCTTAAGTTGTCAAATTTTGAGTTTCAGAGTCATTTGAAGTTTTGAGTCTCAAAATGGAATTCCGTCGATTCTATTAGCTCCAAAATGTGGGAATTGGTCTAGGAGAGTTGTCGGAATCATATTTGGATTCAAAACGTGGAATTTATATTCGAAGTTGGAAATTGAGTTAAAGTTTGACACAAGTTTGATTTTGATTAACATTTGGGGTTCAAATGCTCGGATTGAAATTCTGATGATTCCAATAGTTTTGAGAGGTGATTCTAACACTACAAATGGCTTCGTTATAATTTTTGAAGGTCGCGAGGGTATTTTGGGTATTTCAAGTATCAAAACTAATTTAGTTGCGACTTATCGGATTTCGAGTCAAGGAGACTTCGAATTTGAATTCTGATGATTCCATTGAGTCTGGAACGTCAAATTTAGTAGGGTTGCATATATGTGTATAAGGGGTTCCGAACGAATCCTAAGGGTCTATTTCGTGACTTTAAGACTTGCCAAAAATCTTCTATCTGGTGCCTGGAAATTTCTTCTATGCATTCGCAATGCCTTTTTCGCATCCGCAGAAGGTAACATTTTCCTTCTTTGCATTTGCGGAGGAAAGGCCGCGTTTGCAAAGTGTACTGGGTTCCTTATCCTCGTTCGCGTGGAAAGGTCGCATTCGCGGAGTAAGTCTATTGACGATCCACGCCATGCCTTTCAATAGAATCTTCTTGAGGGATGTCTTTGCTTTTTTCCATGATTTGGTGTTATCCGAGTTCGCGGAGAACAAAGGTTGCCTAAGCAGTGTTTAGTCGGAGTTTAAGCCATTATCCACAATTTTGAGTTTCCAAGCTTTGGATAGGCGATTTGGAAGGGGTTTCTGTTGGGGAAAACATTGGTCAAACTATTCTAACCTATTTTCTTGATTATCCATTACTTATTTGGATTTTTTATACATGAAATTGGTGATTTTGAGTTCGAGGAATTTCGGTTTTTCAAGAATAATGCAAATTTAGTTCTCTAATGGTTTTCAACTCATTTTAACTCCATTTTTGAAATAGATTTCACTAGTATATTCCCGATTACTTGAGGAATATTTTTATCTAAAATTAATCAGATTTCGAGTTTGATTGTTTATATGACATTTTTGACTACTTTACCCTTTTCACCCAAATTGCTTAATTTTAGTGTCAATAGATTCGAAATATAATTGTGAGTCTATATTTATATAGATTGCGGTGATTTGGAGTGTCGTGGGAGGGGAAAAGCTTTGAGTTCTAATTATTCGTGACTTTTGGCTAAGGCAAGTGGAATTCTGACCTTTGTTAAGTATGTTGAATCTTGTATTTTCCTATGTGAGGGGATTAGGATGTGTTGCGTCATTAGATTGAATTGAATTATATAAGTTGAAGTATGATAGTGGAATTTGAATAGGAATAATTGTCTAAGTGTTGTGAATTATAAGGCATTAATTTATTGCGTGATTGTAGAGAATATGACATCTTATGTGAATACTTATCATGTTTCACCCATTATTTGTGCATATATTATATCTGTGATAGATGAGGAATGGTATGAGTGATGTATTGAATATTGGGACTGAGGTTTCTACCGGTCGAGGTGATTTGCTGAGGTTTCTTCCGACGGCCGTGGTCTCTTCTAGCAAATATTGGCCGAGGTCTTTTCTGGTGTATGCATGGTCTATGTGAAGACCCCATGGGTTCCGGTCTGAGGTGATCAGTGAATGTGTATCGTATGACAGACATGCATCATGATATTTGACATTGTATTTGCATCTATTTCATCCTGTGATTGATTATGATTTGAGATTTCATGTGTTTACTTGAGTATTGTTGTGAAAACGTATTTGTACTTTCTATTTATGGACTATCTAGTATTCTGGTATAATTATGATATAAATTGTATAGATTGGGCTGTCTGAGTGTAGGTGTGTAGTTGTGGAGGATTGTGGTTGGGATGTCAGGAGTACCTGTGTTCCGCATTGCTTTACTTAGGGTTTAGTTTCTATTTTGTTGAGTACCGTATTGTTGGTTCTCACCCCTTGATTCTACATTTATGTAGGATCTGAGACCGACACCTCCTGTTCTTAGTACTTCTTTGATCAGACCGACCTTCTGGATGCGTGAGAGGTAGCAGTTTGTCTCCTTCGACAGACCATCATCGTTCATTTACTTTATGTTTTGTTCTACTTGAGGACCGAGACATATAGATTGTATCTTTTTTTATTTTTGTTAAAATAATGGCTTGTACATGTGATACCAAGTCTTGGGTAGTTAGAATCTATTTTTTGCCTGTCCTTATCTATATCATATTAGACTTTACATTTCTGCTTTCATTTTTGCTTATTTTGAATTATTCAGACTCTTAGGCTAACTCGTCTTGGTGGGTTAGGCGAGTGTCATCACACCCGAATATGGGTCATGACATGTTAATATTGTGATGCCTGGTATTTACTATGTTTTAGTTAAGTGTTTACATTCGTATCTTTGAAATTTGCCGATGATCATATCAATACATTGTGGTAGAGTATTGATACTACATTTGCTCTTTCTTTGTTGAGTATAGGACATATTTAGATGGTTGTTAGGAGACCTCAACTGTAAGACGTGCGATATCTATATCCAAGGGTGGGCTACTTCTTTCAGGTTGCCTTGGATTCCTCCTTACCTCTTAATCTATCTGTTCGGACTTAGAATCTTTAGAATTTTATTCTTATGTTTTGGGGTTGGATCCCCTTATGTTAGACTATGTAAAGTTTTGGTGCGCGACTTTCAATTTCTAGGGGGGTTTTCTGCTAATGTTTGACAGTAGTTTCTTTATGAAAGACTTGTTTACCTTTAAAGATATTATTTCTAGTGGTTATTGCTTGCGTGACAGTAGATAGTTTGTTCTTCTATCGGAGGTTAGTGTGGGTGCCACTCATGGCTGGTTGGGATTGTGACAAACTTATCCTGGAATCTTACATCAGGATAGTTATAGAGAAAGATAGCCTCTCTCAGAATCTTATGTTGGGATAGCCACACGTAACCTATCATCTCTTGAAATCTTAAATCATAATAGTTAGTTCCTCTTGAAATCTTATATCGGGATGGCCATAACAAGACTTTTGGAACACAGGTAAAAACAGTGTTTTTAACTCTGATCGAGTGAACCCATTAGCCCATAAGGCTTGAACAATGTAGGTTAGGACAGCCTGTGGGCTAAATAAGAAATAATTCAAAATAAAATAAAATAGCATACTAAAAAAAAGTAAAAACAAGAGGAGTTTAAACACAAAGTCTACTTAAATTGTCATTTATAAATATTACAAGTTAATATTTCTATTTGAGCTAGTTATATTGTTACTCATTAACTATTTTGTTTGCTTATTAATATTTCTATTTGGGTGAGTCGTATCATATCAAAAGTTATTTTATTTCACAAAAACCTTATGTTCAAAAATTTTTATTGTCTTGTATGATTATACCCAAGATATTTGCGTAGTAACACTATATAATATTGTCTTGTATATATTTATGTTAATATCTTAAAATAAGAGTTTAATTAAAAAATAATAAAAATTTATTTTTGTTATAAAAAAAGTGGGTTGGCCCGACATAGCCCACGTAGTGATGGGTTTGACTTGATAGTTCTAGCTCGTTTGTCAAATTGCAAAGCCTGAATAAATTGGGCAGACTCATATTTACAACTCTACATTTAAACAAGGGAAACTTACATAAATATACAATATTAAGAAAATATTTACCATCTATAGCAATAAAAAAAAATTCACTGAACACTTATAATACATTTGTAATACAGTTTTAATACATATTGCAGAGAACTATTTATAAAACATATATAATACAAGTTTTATAGATAGATAATACATTTATCACATACTTTAATAGATTTATAATACATTATGTCATTTTTTTACTACACAAACATAATATATATTTTAAAACACTTATAATACATTTATATTGTATGCATAATTCACTTTTAATACAAGTGTAGATTTATCATAATATTGCTATGTATTGCTATAAATTATAATAAATAAAAAATATCGCTAAAATCAGTAATTAATTTTTAAAAAATACTCAATTAAATAATTTTTCCTTTAAACAAGACATTGCTTTTGAGCTCAATGTTCCATATATTCAAGTACCAAAATGAGGAACTGATGTGATAGCAGAAAGAAAGCTTTATAATGTTATAAATTTTGGGCTTAACTCAACCCAACAAGAAGTGAGGATAATTTAAGCTATATTAAAAAGATAAATCATTCCTTAACTACTAATATTATATAAAAAAAATCTTTGCAGCAAGTTATCATAATGTTTTGTTATGTGCAATTAATTTGTCTTCGTAAATTGAAAGAATGACTAATCGAATCGAAGTCGTTCCAAGTTGCTATTTACAAGATCAAAAATAGATTAAGTATTTGATCAACCTAACGTTATAAAATCCATAACCTCCGAATCCTTCATCCGCATTAGCTTGAGATTTAATATATTCAATAAACATGCCTCTTAAATTTGGCTTAGCCAATATGTCTGCAATTATTTCTTTTGTGAAATTATATTTAACATTCACTTCCTCGCATGCTATCATATCTCTTATATAATTAAACTTGATAACAATATAATTGATTTTACAATAATATTTTAATCCTAAATATGTTTTAGGACCAAAAAAATGATTAATTTCATGAAACATTGTTTAAAGATTGATCCATGTGATCAATATTAACGTTTTTTTGTATTGAACAAACTCTAAATGGATTTTCATTTAAAAATTGATCATTTTTTGATTAACAAGACAATTGATGAATCAATTTTGCTCCATAAACATATTGCAACAAATAACACAACATATTTCATACAAAATTAACATGGAACGTGAAGAATTGAATTTTCCACAGTTAAATTAGTATTATTGAAAAATCTTACAACTTAAAAGTCAATCAATCAATTATAAGGATAAATTTTATTATATACATATTCTCGAAAAGCTGCGGATAAGATATTTAAAAGCCCTACAATTTCATGCACAAAATTAAACATGCATGTTCAAACATGAAATTATGTCATCAAATTTTTTGTTTAACACGTAAATATCTTAAAATCATATACTGCGTATAATTGATCTACACGATCAAAATATGAGCTCATATGCTCTGATATCAATGTAGTACTATTCTAGTGAGAAGACTTTAAGGTTCTCTCCTTGTGTAAACGAATTCTGCAATTCTGCAACACCTACGATTCAAATTACGAATGATTAAATACTGTCACGTGGCGGATGAATGCTCTACTCCTACAACCTAATTATCCTCCTTTAATGTGTAGAGAATTATACTATCCCCAGCCGTTCTCTAGATGATTTAGAATGTATCTTCCAACATCCATAATGTTGTTAATATAGAAAATATTAATGCATATGGTCAAATTAACTAATGGACTGACTCACTTAGCTAGCACCTCTTATGGGTATATTAGGCTGCAAAACAAAAACTTCATTAGAAGTGTATTTTACTAAACTAACCTTATTAATGATACTGTAAAATTTTAAATTTGACTACTATTACTCTATGCAGTTATCTAATACTAAGGGCAGTACGAGAAAAAAAAGTATTTAGACATGTTAAAATAAACAAATTAAATTAAATATTTTCTTTTTACATAAGAAGCCAAATAAAATAAAACGAAAGTTGTACTCCCTCCATCCAATTTTATGTGATATCGTTTGACTAGACATGATATTTAAGAAAAAAATGTAATCTTTTAAAATTTATTATGGTCCAAAACAATTCTTAGATATTTGTGTGGTTATCAACCTTTTCATCAAAAATAAAAGGGAGATTTTAAAGTTAAACTTTTTAATTATAATAATTTGATATTTTCTTAGAACAAATTAAAAAAAAATATCACATTAAAATGGAACGAATGGAGTATTAAATATTACCCCCACTCTTTGGTCGATCTTAAATATTTATTGCACCTAAATAAATTCGTACCACATACAACCATCTAACGGCAAGTTGTTACATTGGTACAACTTCCCTCCATCCTTTTTTAATTAGCATCATAAATTGCCTTTGTTATCGTCATGCTTCTGTATTTATGACATCACTTACACGAAAAAGCCTTTTTTCGTCTTTTTGATTGGACAGTTGTGATTCCCTCCTCATTTATTCCCACATTGCTAAACCTCTACCCCCACTTTATCCTCTCTTTTTTTCCTTTACAAGGTTTTTTATTAAAATTGTTTTTTTGATTTTTTTATAGATGGTGTTCGATATTTGAGAAAAGGCCCAAAATCATACACTTTCTTTAATTTCAGACTCAAAATAGTATATATTCTTTTACATGAAGCACTAATAGTCCTCTTTCTTTAATAAAGTGGTGCACTTTTAATCATAACCCTATACATCGTTACTTTCTTAACGGAAGACTCCTCACGTGCATATCATGACATGATTTATTACTTTCCCTCCAAAAGAATAGCTACGGTCTCTTTAGGAGAACTTTTAAAGCATAAAACAACAACATACCTAGTATCAGGGGCGGGACCCCTCCGGCAAAAAATTATACTACTTATACATAGTTAAATAATTTTTTACATATATACAGTAGATGTCGAATTCCGTTCGGATAGTTCACGTGTCTACTTTTTCATATTTTAAACCCTCTTACTAAGAATTCTGACTCCGACACTGCCTAGTATAATCCCACAAGTGCGGAGTCTGCGAAAAATAGAATGCAGAGAAGTTGTTTTCAATAGACCCTCGGCTAAAAAATTCATGTAGATTGAACCAAAAAATCTACAGATCTATTATTGTAACTTATCAAAAATAATTTAGAATGTTAGCTAAAAATTACTAATAAAGAACATACTAAGACACCAAGCTTATTGAAGTGAATAAAAGAGTTACTACTTCTATTTCTGCTGAAAAAAAGAGTTCCATTTTTTCCAATGATGTGAGAGCCATTTGAAAGAAAATCATGTCATGATATGCATGTGAGAGGTCTTCCGTTAAGAGAGTAACGGTGTTTAGGATTATGACTAAAAGTGCACCACTTTATTAAAGAAAGAGGACTATTAGTGCTCCACGTAAACTAATATGTATTATTTTGAGTCTAAAATCAATGAAAGTGTACGATTTTGGGCCTTTTCTCTTCGATATTTATATTGAAACTTGATTAGATTTGAACTCACATTGAAAAGTCCTACAATAAAAGTAAAGACACTTCCTAACAAAGGTGTCTTTGTATCCAGAGAGACTCGAATTCGAGACCTCTGGTTAAAGATGAAGGAATACTTATCACTTCACCACAATCTTTATTGACTTTTTTAAAAAAAAATAATTGTTTATTACTCTCTCGTCTTACACGTAAAAAAAATTTATTTATGGTCTTTACGAAAATAAAGAAAAGAACTATAAACTAAACTTTTTAAAAACTAATTCGGCACGCTAAACTTTTACTATGTACAAATTCCAAAAAGAATGGGATCATGTTGTATGTATGCAGTTTTTTTTTATTATTATTGATTTTACAATAGATTATTTTCATAGTTTGAAGTTGTTATTTCCTAATCACACCACAACAGCTTTTATCGTTGTCGGGAATCGTTATTTTCATTAATTATAGTAATTAATTTTCTTTGAAAATTTTGTGCCAAAGAATGAAAGGAATAAAGGGGAAGTGGCGTTAAAAAGACGTATTGAAGAGGAAATGGGTAATTGAGGAGTTTGATAGACGGCATTTAATCAGCTATTTTTGTTGTTTCTTCACATTTCACTATCTTCTCTTTATGAATTTTGTGTTATGAAATATTTGATGGCTTAGGGAATGCCAAGTAGACCACACAAGAGGAATACACTCTTATTAAATTATAAGAGTGTTTGTAGTTTGATTTGAATTGATTTTTTTAAAAGAAATTAAATTAAATTAAATTTTTTAAATTATTAAAATTAAATTAAATTAATTTTTCATCATTATGGCTTTTGATGGAATTTTCGGGTTTACTCGATTTTTATTGATTTTTTCTAATATATATGATAATATACTTTTAAACAAATATTAGATTGAGTACTCTAACATAACACTACTATATTAATTACTTTTTAAGTAAAGAATATATATATATATATAACTAATCGGTCCAAAGAATGTTACAGGGTTCAGTTGTGCAGCTTTCATTTTTGTAATATTCTCCTCGTTTTAATTTATTTGTCTTACTTTTTTATTAGTCTATTTAAAAAATAAATAATATTTTTCATTTGTTGCAACTCTTTAATTCAAAATTTTTATATGGCATGTTTAATATCATAAGATTAAAAAACGTTTTGATATATCTCACGTATCTTTAATTTAAAATCATTAAATTCAATAATTTTCGTACTTTTTAAAACTGTGTATCAAATCAAAATAGAATAAACAAATTAAAATGAAAGAAATAATATATTATTACACTATCTTTTAAATTACAATATCCTACGTAAAATGTGAAGTTATCTATTGCAATACGTCAACTTGACCTAACAGAACAATGAATTTCCACCTCCATTGCAAAAAACCAATCGGTCCAAAGAATGTTACTATTCAGGAATTGTCTAAAAAAATCATGTTAGCTGTGCAACTTTCATTTTTGTAATATTTCCTTCATTTTAATTTATTCGTTTTTTTTTTTCGTTCATTTAAAAAATAAATAATATTTTTATTTTTAACAATTCTTTAATTTAAAGTTTTTACATGACATATCATAAAATTAAAAAATATTTCGATACATCTGACATATCTTTAATTTAAAATTATAAATTTTAAAAACTTCGTTACATTTTAAAATTGTTTGTCAAATCAAAATAGGACCTACATTCAAACTGAAGGAGTAATATATTATTAAACTATCTTTTAAATTACAATATCCTTCGTAAAATGTGAAGTTATATATTGCAATACGTCAAATTGACCCATAGAAAAGAATTTCCACCTCCATTGCAAAAAATATACTATATAGTTTTTCCTCTTTCCCCTTTTTATACGTCAAGTTATAAATTATTCAAATCTGATAAATAGTCTGACTAAAACCTTAGGAAGAACATGTACGTAAATCAAATTAATTATGACTTGTTCTTATCCTCTAATCCCACTAGAGCTCCTCCATATCCCTTTAATTTCTATGGCCGTAAATTTCAATATAATTAATAAATTTAATTTATTACTTGTTGGATAAGTTCAAAGACAATTTTGATAAGACATGTTTTCAAACTTTTTAGAAACTGATTCATATTTTCCTTTCCCAACTTCAACAGAATCATAATGGCATTCATATTTTCTCATAATACTACGTCATACTCGTTTTGTAGATATTAATTAAATGTTTGTTTCAACTCTGATAGTTTATTCTAATTAGAAATTGACCTATTAAATAAAAGTTTAATCTTTATATTTTGATTGCTTAAAATATATCTAGGCAAGTATATCACTTATGTTGACAACAAAAGAGTACACTACTTATAACTTATAAGTATAACCAAATAAGTTTCTTGAGTTCTTTGAATTTCGTACTTAATAAATAGAAAACTATCAAAAATATTTTTAACGTCTTTAAATGGTTTAAAAAAAATTATATTTCTTAAATCTATTGAATTATACAACAACAACATATCCAGTGAAATCATACAAGTGGGATTTTGGAAGAGTGGGATGTATAATTGCCTTTATTTTTTGGGTTAAGAATGTAGTTCTTCACCTATTAGACTCCATTGTCTTTTACAGTTAAAAATGTCTCCCCTTTTCATGTAATTGTGGGATGACATGGTGGGACTTTATTAATTAAATAGGTGGCATTGATTTATTAAAAGAATCGATTTAATACATTTCTTATGTATCCATAAGTACTATATTGAATTTGAATCAGATTTCGGATCAATCTATTTTCTACATGAATATTAGACCGACTCATAAATTATTTGATCTATTCAAATTTTATTTGTTCAAAATGATTGGGATTGAATTTCTAATAGTCCATTTTTAAAAGATCAAAAAGTTGATTTCAACCTAAATATGGAATCATAGTTTCAATGAAAAAACAAACGCAAGTGTCTTTTGAATCCACTTAATTAGCCGCAAAATGTGATGTATCGAAGAAATTGGATATGAACAAATGATTTCTAATTCTTAGACTAATCCGAATTATGGGTAGGGTTATTTATGGTTAGAGCTACGTGGATCAATAAATCAGTGTCACCTATTTAATTACAATCCCGCATATGTTATGTTATAAGTCTATTAAAAGGAGAGACATTTTTTCACGACCCAAAAATCAGTCGTGATGACACCTATCTTATCCCACCGAGACAGATTAGCCTAAAATTCAAATAGCGAAGAAAAATGCAGAAGTAAAACACAGTAAGAACAAGAATAACATTAACATTTCGGATAAACATTCTCATAACTCAAGATACCCCCAAGGACTAGTATCACTTGTACAAGCCTCTAAATATTACAATAGAGTGGAGATAAATACAAGTCTAAATATCTTTGTTTCTAGAACAGAACAATAACATAATAAGAGTAAGAGGTGTCTGCGGGAATGAACATGACAACTACCTCAATAACTCCAGATGATAAGCCTCGAACGTAAAAGGGAGAAAGAAGTAATTATGATAATCCGAGCTCATAACTTACACAAGTGTAGAAGCAAGGGAGTAAGTACCAAAAAACAACAATACTCAGCAAGCATCCCTACTAACTCAGAGTAAAGCATACAGAATACAAGTACTCCACAAAATTACAACTTGCACTGTAATAAGCCAACCCAACATAGGTATTCACAATATACATCACATCATGACACATTTAGCTCATCATAATCTGCAATTTGTACATACAGTTACTATAGCATTTCATAATCAAGGATGAAGTAATGCAATGGACTGCAATTAATATCACTATAATGATGTATGTATTTTCTAATGGTACATATCCGTTGCACAAGAAGCAAGGGACTCATGGGGGACTCCTAAGTCCATGCACCCACAGTTTAACAAGCGGCACGACATAAATCTCTCACCATTGCACAAGAAACACGACATAAATCTCTCGCCGGAATCATTTTCCTTCAGCATCAATGATACAAGTCTTATAATAGTATCTCAGAACCGAATGAAAGTAAACATGTTTACACAAATAATAAAAAAATGAGAATATACATATCATTAAATAATTCACAATAAGATAATCATGATAAATTATCCATAACGATTCAATATAACCATTCAAAGCAAGCACAACACATCATATATCATAATACCATTCAAGTTCGTTTTATTCCCCTTTTAATGTCATTAGAGTCATTCAATATATACCAATGATTGCATTTTTTGGCCCTTTCACCAATTCTCATTACTCTCTAATACACAATAAGGCATACAAGATTCTACTTAACAAAGAGTCAAGAGGTCCACTTGCCTCAAGTAAACAAACAATCACTCTAGTACTTGAGTCTCCCCTCTATGATTGGTCTCCAACTCACCACAAACTAAAAAATATGAAATCATGATAAGAATTTGAAACTAAAAATATCGATATAATTAATTTTGAAAATCAGATCCCGAATGACCCAAAAATACATTCTCGAGGATTAGGGTCAAATCTAAAAAATTTATACAAAAATCATGTTACCCAAAGATTTTGAAACTCATTAGAAAAAACCACATCAAAAAAGAGTTAAAACGAGCTCACAATCTCATTTTTTTCAAAATCCAAGTTTTTGAGAAAACCTTCAATTTTTGAAGTCAAAATCAATGATCAATTGTTAAAATCACAAGTTACGTAATGGTTAATGAATGAAAAGAATTAAAATCACTCATCCAATAGTTTTAGCTTGAAAAACCTCTTTAGAATCGCCTCACTAGAGCTCTCGCAGTTCGACAATGGAGAAATGGAGAAAATTTCACATTTTGGCACTTAAGTTTCTGTCCAAGTCGGTTACTCTCCATGATCGCATGCATGACCCCGCGAATGCAAAGGTCAACCAGCCCCCACCCCTCCGCGATCGCGACCAAAACCTTCGAGAATGAGTCAACCCTCCGCAAATGTGATCAAGGATCCGCAAATGTGAAAGCCAATAAAGCAAACATTTGCGAACGCGGCATCTGTGAATGCGATGGAGGACTATCAAGCATCAGATATTAGCAACCATATAGTCTAAAAAATTCTCCAAAAGAACCCTCGGGATTCGTTTGAAATTACATGCACACAAACCACACATGTTGAACTCAACGTTCTGGACTGAATGAAACCATCGAAATACGACTCTGAGGTTTTCTTGACCCGAAATCCATTAAAGTCGCAATAAACTAACTTTAGCTCAAAAATACCTAATTGCCCTCAGACCCTCTGAAAATTTAACCAAGGTCTCCCCGAAGCCTAAAATCATCACACGGATCTAACAGAATCATCAAAAATTTGATCCGAGCATCCAAACTCCAAATGTTGAACAAAGTCAAATCATTATCTAAAAATCACTTAAACTTCCAACTCAAGGACTCAAGTCCACATAAAGACTCTGAAAACTAAAAACGACCGCTCTCCTAAGACAAAGACGTCGCATTCTGCAGTTAGAGTCATTATACATTCTAATCAGGATAATAGGGCCGGTCCAATTAGTAGAAGAAGGGATTTTAAAGAAAAAATTACATAAAAGGCAAATATGTGATATGTATTTACGATAAATCACTCTAGTTTAAAATATTACCCCTCTCTCTATCTCTTTCCCTTACCAATTAGAAGAAATTCATTCAAATGTATTATGTATCAATTGTATTCAATCAAATATAGGTTAGAGATTTGTTTGCATCTTATATAAATTGTATTTGAAGGACTATTTTTGTATTTTGGAGAAACTATATTTGTATTTTGTATCAATTATATTCGTGATACAACGAATATGCTATGCATTCATACGAATACAATATGTATTCATCCTTTCTATCAAATATATTATATATCAATTGTATCCAATCAAATATATGTGAGAGATTTGTATTTTATATCAGTTGTATTCGAAAAACTATATTTGTATTTTGTATCAACAGTATTTGTATTCTCTATCAATTGTATTCGCGATACAACAAATACAACATGTATGCATCCTCTCTCCACCCTCTCTCGATCTCACTCGCCTCTCTCCTCCTAATGTGTATTATACTTATATTTGTATTTTTTTACGAAACCTGTGAAAAAATACAACAAATACAAATGCGTATAAAACCAAAGTTTACTTGCGAATTATAATTAGTGAAACTATAGCTAAGGAGTCTTATTAAGACCTAATATTGCTGTTTATGATAATTCTCCTTTTAAAATCAAAATTAACATTAAGGATAATTATAATCCAATATATGCAAGGAAACCAAATTTCAATCATTTTTAATACATTAGAAATATTTTAACATCTTTTCGCTTAATAAAATAAAGAATAATCTTTTTGTCAAGCAATTGGAAAAAGCCCGTCAAATTACCAGCATTTTATTTTTTTCTCATCGCCTTTACACTTTGACATTCCATATGAACGGAACTTGTTGAAGTTTTTTATTTTTATTTTTATTTTTTATGTCCAGTTTAATATCAAAATAAAGAATAAAGTGAATATAATAATTAATAATTTGGTACAAATATTAACTTACTGATTATTACATGTTAAAATATTTATTGATAGGTTTAAAAAAAATTAAGGTATTAAATAAGAATATACTCTCTCCGAAAAAAATTCAAATATATTATTAAGATTAGACTAGTTAATTATTGATATTAGTTGTTAGTTAGTTATCATTCAAGTTGTTATTAGTTAGTTATTCTGTTAGTTAGAAGCCAGCTCACTGCTAGTTGTAGGGTAGTTAGTTAGTGATTAGATATTTTACTATTTTAGTGTATAAATACTTGCACAAATGCAATGGGAGTGAATCAATGAATTTTCTCCAATTACCTTTATTCTTCTTCTCTCTCGTCCTTATGGATTGTAGCTATGGAGATTGTTTTATTCATCTATGCAGTGTTCTTCACATGGTATCAGAGCACAAATCAAATTGATTGGTATCTTCTATTTTTTTTATGTTCATATGCACTGTGTTTTCCTTTTCCTTCACCAAAATCCAGAGATTGATTTTTTTTTCAAATTGAAGCTTCGATTACTTATTTCGATCACTTCGGTTACTTTGATTACATGTTTTGATTACTTAGATTTCTTATTTCCCTCTATAATTTCTGTTAACCACATACATTGAACTTGATTTACAATGACTAATGATAATGGTACACAATCAAACGACACTGATACAAGTGTGAATGGTGTTGTGAGTGAAGACATCAGTTCTTCTCTGTACATGCATTTTTCTGACAATCTAGGTGCATCTTTGGTGCCAATTCCCTTTGATGGAGTAGGATACAGGTCATAGAAGAGAGGTATTTGTAGAGCTCTCTCTGTTAAGAATAAATTAGGTTTTATTAATGGAGAATGTAAGAATCTAGATCAGGGGACACCACAATATCGGCAATGGGAAATGTGTGATAATATAGTGACATCATGGATTCTAAATTCACTTGCCAAAGAGATTGCAAATAGTATGGAGTATGTGATTGATTCATTTGAACTGTGGAAGGAGTTGGAAGATCGATATGATCAAACAAATGAAGCCAAACTCTATCCGATCCAAAGGGAGATAAATGAATTATCACAAGGAACATTGTACATCACAACCTATTACACTAGAATGAAGAAATTGGAGGAGGAATTAAGCACTCTATATGTCAAGACTCAATTTAGTTGTAACTGCAGCGTTGGAGCTACAGATAGCATCTTCAAGAAAGAACAAGATAGGAGACTAATTTAGTTTCTTATGGAATTGAATAAGGTATATACTGTAGTTCGAGGAAATATTCTCATGATGAATCCATTCCCATCACTGGTACAAAACTTTTCACTGTTCGTGCAAGATGAAAAACAATGAGAAATCAAACATAACAATCAATTATTCATAGAGTCAACATCTCTTAATGCAAGTAACTCAAGAAAAATGATCATGGATTCAGCCTCGTTTAATGTGAATGGTTCAAGAGGAGCAAGCACCTCAAGACAGCCTCGACAACGTTACTCTTCTTCTATAAGGAACATCAATTTTAGAACCAACTACTCTCAGACCACTACTTATAATGGGAACAGGGTTCGTGTGGTGTGTGACTATTGTAAGAAACCAAGACACACTAAAGCTAAATGCTACAAACTCCATGGATACCCACAGACAAACCATCATAACTTTTACAACAATTATCAATATTCAAACAACAATAATCAAAATTTTTAGATTGGATATCACAACAATAATCAAAATTTCAAATTCAACAAAAGCAAAGGCCTTATGGCTGATGTACATGGCTTCTCATCCAATGTGATGTCAACAGGGTCTGAAGAGGATGTGGGTATGCAAGATGATCACAGTCCCAAATTAACCAAAGAACAATATAAGCAATTTGTGAACAATATGAGCAATTTGTGAATCTGCTACAGGACTTTCAAATTGAAAATCATGAAGATAAAGCCAACACAATGGATCCTGTAAATGGTAATGTGAACTTTGCAGGAATGATAGTTTGTACTTCCTCTATTGACTTTGGTAACCTGTCTTGTAGATGTTTCAAAAACAAGATTGATTCTTGGATTCTAGACTCAGGAGCCTCTAATCATATGACTTTTAACCTGAAATCCCTAACTGACATAATTTATAATCCTTACCCCTTATTGATCACCCTACCAAATGGTTATAAGGTGAAACTCACTCAAATTGGTAATGTGATACTTGCATCAAATATTGTCTTATATCAAGTACTGTATGTGCCCTCTTTTAAGTACAATCTTGAATCTATTCATTGTCTTTCTAAGTCTATTCCTAAAAGTGTTGTATCTTTCACTGAAACTTTATGCATTCTATTGACCCCTTCAATGAAGAGGCCTCTGGAGATTGGTGAAGCTAGACATGGACTCTACTTTCTTTGTTCCAAGTGTCTGAAGACCAACAACCATTTCAAGTGTGTTGCTTCTACTTGTGTTGCATCAAGTGTTCCTGCTTCTTTTTCAAGTTCCAGTGTGTCTACTCATGAACCTAATTTTTTCCTATTTTCTCATGTAATCATATAGCACAATGTCATCAATATTTCACTATACATAATACTGTTAGCAAGAATAAGTGCTTACACAAATCCACTGTACAAAATTCTGTTTCAAGAAAATTAGATGAACGTCATATTTCTTTGTCTCTAATGTCTTTTTCTTGTGATGTGAATGTATTTTGGCACAAAAGACTTGGACATGTACCCTTTGTGAAGATGGGGGAAATTAGATCCATATCTGAAAACTTTCCCATTAAACAACCCTTTTTATGCAACATATGTCCAATAGCAAGGCAAGAAAGATTGTCATTTACACATAGCACCAACACCTCCACCAAAATATTTCAGCTACTGCATATTTATCTTTGGGGCCCTTACCATACATCAACACATGATAATTATAGATATTTCATCACCCTTGTTGATGACTATAGCAGGAGTACATGGACTCAACTATTAACCTGCAAAAGCAACACCTTAACAACCATCAAAACCTTTATATCCATGGTTCAAAATCAGTTTGATACAAATGTTAAATCCATAAGAACAGATAATGGACTTGATTTAATCAACACAGAAACATCATCTTTCTTAAAAACAAAAGGAATCATCCATGAAAAAACCTTCTCCTACACAAGGAAAGTACACATACTATACCTTTTGGATTACCCTTTTGGATCAAAGAGATACAAGGTTCTGCCACAAGGAAAGCACACATTTCTAGAGATGTAGTATTCAAAAAAATATTTTTCCTTTTGCTATTGTCTCTAATGTGTCATCCTTCCTATCTGTCCAATATTCAGTTCCTTTTATAAATACTGTTGATACTAAATTTGGACCACATACTATACCACATATTGAGAATAATATAATTGATGCAAGTAATACCCTAATTGACAACTCACCTGGCCAAACTATTGACTCACAACCCACCATTCAATCAATTAATGCTACCACTCAACTAGTTAATGTCCAAACATCTCCTTCTGTCCCTCATAGAAGTGAGTCTATTGTAGCACCAAGCAGGCCTTCTCAATCACACAAGTTACCTACATACTTACATGACTACATTTTACCCAACGCCATATTCAAACCTTTCATCTAATTAAGAACTAAAAATATTTCCCATAAGCCTTTTCAAAACACCAACATATACCACCTGAACTTCTAGAACAAGAGAGTCAAGCACTTGTTAGAAACATCAGTAGTGATACTGAACCATCTTCATATGTGGAAGCTGCTATGAATCCTGCTTGGCAACTAGTCATGGCACAAGAATTGAAGCATTGCATGCAAACCATACTTAGGACCTGGTAGACCTGCCTAGTGGGAAGAAGGCCATAAGATGTAAATGGGTATATAAGGTGAAACACAAGGCTGATGGAACCATTGAAAGATTCAAAACAAGACTTGTAGTAAAAGGATACACTCAACAAGCTAGGATTGATTACATAAAAACCTTCTCACCAGTGATTAAGATGACTATTGTGAGAGCTTTATTGGCCACAACAGTGAAGAAAGGATAGAACATTTATCAGCTTGATATGAATAATGCATTCCTCCATGGTGAGTTACATGAGGAGGTTTACATGGAAGTGCCTCCAGGCTTAGTGGTGAATAAGCCAGGGATAGTGTGCAAGCTAAATAAATCTCTGTATGAGTTAAAACAAGCCAGCAAACAATGGTATGCCAAACTAGCTGAAGCCTTATACTCTAAAGGTTATACTCACTCATTGAATGACTACTCTTTCTTCCACAAGAAAACTACAACTTCCACCATTTTTGTAGCAGTATATGTAGATGATGTTATCCTGACTGGCACAAGTATATATGAGATAGAAGAATTTAAAACCTTTCTCCATGACAAATTCAAAATTAAAGATTTAGGAAGGTTGCATTACTTTCTTAGGATGGAAGTGTTGTACAAAAAAGATGGACTGATCATTTCACAAAGAAAATTTGTTCTTGAACTACTGAAGGCCTACAATATCTCAAACCTGAGCAGCTGCACTTCTCC
Source organism: Solanum dulcamara (assembly GCF_947179165.1). Classification (NCBI taxonomy): domain Eukaryota; kingdom Viridiplantae; phylum Streptophyta; class Magnoliopsida; order Solanales; family Solanaceae; genus Solanum; species Solanum dulcamara. The sequence continues at coordinate 12,943,732 of NC_077246.1, forward strand.
ACTAGATTCTGCAGTCAAGCTTCATGCCAAAAAAGGCACTCCACTGTCAGATCCAGTATTCTATAGAAAACTTATTGGTAAACTAAACTTTCTAACTAATACTAGGATGGATATATCATATAGTGTGGAGTATCTTAGTCAGTTCATGCAAGACCCCAGAGAACCACACTTGAAGGCAACATTCCATCTCTTAAGATATCTTAAGACATATCCCACCTTAGGCATATTCATGTCACATGATCAATCTTACAATGTTAGAGCTTATTGTGACTTTGATTGGGCACTTGTCCTGACTCTAGAAAGTCAGTAAATGGGTATATTGTACTAGGCAATAGTCTACTCAGTTGGAAGTCAAAGAAACAAGAAATCATATCCCTATCTTCAGTTGAGACAGAGTACAGGGCCTTGCAAAAAATTGCAGGTGAACTAGTTTGGCTCAGTAGATTACTTGAAAAGCTCTCAGTGCCCTTATCAACTCATGTTGATGTATATTGTGATAGTCAATCAGCTCTCCACATTGCTAGAAATCCCTTATTTCATGAGAGAACTATGCATATTGAAGTTGACTGTCATTTTATAAGGAATTTACTACAAGCATGCGTCATTTCACTACATCACATAGGCACGGACAATCAACTAGCAGACATTTTGACAAAGACTCTGACTGGGATCAAGCACTCTGCTGCACTACACAAGTTGTCAGTGTTCTCCACACCTCCAACTTGAGGGGGGGGGGGGGTATTAAGATTAGACTAGTTAATTATTGATATTAGTTGTTAGTTAGTTATCATTCAAGTTGATATTAGTTAGTTATTCTATTAGTTAGAAGCCATCTCACTGCTAGCTGTAGGGTAGTTAGTTAGTGATTAGATATTTTACTTTCTTAGTGTATAAATACTTGCACACATGCAATGGAAATGAATCAATCAATTTTCTCCAATTACCTTTATTCTTCTTCTCTCTCATCCTTATGGATTGTAGCTATGAAGATTGGTTTCTTCATCTATGCAATGTTCTTCACATAAATAATCACACATTTCAATGTGATATTAAAAATATAAAAGTCTTAAATTAGTGTTTCAACTCATTCATCATTTCATTATATAAAAAAAAAAGGAAATCATGTGTTTTGATCTATTAATAAAGAAATCAGAGCCCGCATATAAAGGGAAGTGTTTGATGATATAATTAATTAAATAAAAATATAAAATTTCAAACTTTTACCTTAATATGTTCACAATCTCTTAAATTTGTTAATAAATTTTATTTAAATTTTAAAGTTATAATATATTTTAATTGAGCATCTAAACACATAATCATAACATATTTTATTTAATGTTTTTATTCAAAATTTTAAAAATCTTTTGCACGTTTTCTCAAAAATCTATTATTACGAATAGTTTTTTTGGGGGGTTTTCCATCAATATTTGATATCCGCATTAAAATTTGATTAATTCAAATTTATATGACAAAAAATACGCTTCCTATAAAAAAAAAATCATACCTAAAATTCAAACTTGAAACCTCTATTCTAATAATTAATTTGTCATTTAATTTACACATATCACGATGTGTTTGGGAAAAGAAAAATAAATGATAGAAATAGAACAGGCAAAGGGTGTTGAGGGGGTGGGGGGGGGGCAGTGTGAATTGAATGAATGAGGAAAGTAGATTGGGAAAGACATCATGAGAACGTTAGGCTGACGTGAGAATCATATTAGGAAAAAGAAATAAAATCCATTCCCCATCCTCTCTTCTTTTGACTGGCCCATTTTCAACTAACAAACTTTCCCTATAAATTGCTCCTAATTTAGACAACCAACAAAAACACATAAATATAGACATCATCAGCAGAAACTAAAAATGCCGCCGCGTTCTGTCGTCAAGAAATTTCTCGCAAGGCCTCAACATGAAGGACTTGGTGCTGTTGTCAGAAGAAGCATTGGAAGGTACCTAAAAAAATTGTACTGTATATATAATGTCACTTTTTTTTTCATATATTGTAAATGTTGATTTTTCTTGATTACTGGAAATTCTGACTCTGCCGCTACTACAAACAATGCACATTGATTTTATGTAGTTCTTATGAGCTGATGATCACTAAGAAGATTAATTTTCTTTTTTACTTATTTTCAGGTTTGAGTTGAGATACTTTGACCCTTTTCTTGTTTTGGATGAATTCTCAGTTTCTGCTCCTGCTGGGTTTCCTGATCATCCACATAGAGGTCACATTCTAATCCTCAATTTCCATGATCGAGTTTAAGTTATATATATTATCAAGTCATTTAAAAAATATCTATCATTATAAACTTCTTTTTAATATTTGAGATTTGTAATCTTGAAAATAAATATTCTTTTAACAGTTATTATAACTTATACAAGTAAAGATGACCTGATCTAATGGTGTATATAATTTACTCTAATTATTTTTCTTCACTAATGTTATTTAATTTTCGTACTTGTGTGTTTCTTAATTTTACAGGCTTTGAAACGGTCACCTACATGTTACAGGTATTATTTTATAATAGTCATTTTAACCTTAAAACTCACTCTTTTAAATAGTAGAAAAGAAAAAGGAAAAAAAAACGCAATACAGACATAATCATAGCTTTTCCATTTTGTAGTCGTATTCATACATTGTTTGTGTGCATTGTCAAACACTAAACTAATGAATTACTGTATTAATAAATATATTTTAATTAATTAATAGATATATTTCCACATTTTGGAAGGCAGTAGTTGAGCAGATGTGATTGTTTAACTTCTAAGAAAGCAACCAATATGCTACTACTTGTTTACAAAAATAAATATATCTAGTTTAATGCTGCTGACACATGTTGATCAAATAAGCAAAATTCAACTAAGTATTATTATGGAATGTAAATATCAAGGCCAATTGAGGAAGTGTTTTTTTTTCTTCATATATATTACTTTCTCCGTTTTAATTTATTACTTTACTTGATCCTTCATTCGTTTTAGTCAATTTTTATTAATTGAAAAAATCTTTTCTCTAAATTTGAAAATAATTTTATTTAAACTTCCCATTTTACTTTTGATGAAATTATAATTACACAAATGTTATGATATAATCTCTTTGTTTATTTTTACTTATTGATTATACTAAAATTATACACGATGTACAATTTAGGGGGCTCGTAAATAATATTGACATGTTTCATTGATTTAATTCAAAAGGCATACAAAATTTAAAATAGACAAATAAAAATAAACGAATTCAAGAAAATATTTAAAATCTCATTTCAAACTTTTTTGATTTGATATTTTTAAATTTCAATTTTTTTTCTTTTTTAAATAAACTTCAAATCAAGTCAAACAGGTTCACGTATAAATATTTTGTTTACTGTCTTGCCGTCACTTATTAATAGTGAAGGTAGGAGATCCAGTTAACGAAAAGGCTAGGCTACAGCTATTCAAGCATCTCAAAATCTATCTATAACGATTGCTATTTCTTTCAAATGAAAAATAACTTTTTTTTAAAAAAATGACGCATTTAGTACGTAGTGCATTTCTTGAAATTCATTCAAATCCAATGGGGTCATCAACTTTTGTGGCGGAGATTATACGTGGCGATAAAAGTAGATAATTATTACATGCTTCTTCTAGAAGAGTTTATGCTAATAATAATAGAGAAAATAAATGGACAATTTTTTTTGTTTTTTTAATTATCACACTTAGATAGACAACTTTAATTGTACTATGCTACTTAATCATACTAGTTGAAAAGCAATTAGTTATAATTTTGAGAGTGCAGGGAGCGGTAAAGCATGAAGATTTTGAAGGTCATAAAGGTATCATTGAAGCTGGTGATTTACAATGGATGACTGCTGGAAGAGGAATAGTTCATTCTGAAATGCCTGCTACTGAGGGAACTCAAAAGGGTTTACAATTGTGGATTAATCTCTCCTCCAAACATAAAATGTATGTATTATTCCTTCTATTTTATTACAAAAATAAATTATCTTTTATGTACTAATAATATATATATTTTTTAAAAACTTTATCTAGTCATCTAAAAATTAATTATTAATAAAAAAATAAAATTAATAACCTAAAAAATAATGCAGATTACTTGTTACGACATATTAAAAATAAATTCGCATATGTCCAAGGGCACCTCCGTAAGGATTGCAAGTGGGAACATAGTCTGGGTCCAATCTTAAGGGTCGTTTGGTGTTGACGGATAAAAGGAGTTAATCTCGAGATAATTTTTGAGTGTTCTTTAATTTCTTGCTTGGTTGTAAATGATGAAATAACTTATCCCAAGATTAATAATTATCTCTTCTTGGGATAAAATAGTAATTTCAGAATAACTTATCATGGGATAAAATATGTAAAATAAAAAAAGTACCCCCTTAACTATCTTTTATACACCACTTTTGCATTCATGTATATTAACATAATTTTTAACAATATTTATAATAACATTCACAATATTAATTAATCGTTGTTTTTATGATAACATATTTTTCTATTAAAAATTGCATGAATTACAATTTTTATTTATGAATATATTATAAGTTAAATTTATTTGTCTAATTTTTATGTTTATTTATATTTTGGTTTCTCTTCATATATTCACTCCACTACTAAATTATTTTTGATTAAATAGTTTATTACTCACTTAAAAATTATATTTTATATATCAATTAAAATGTAGATAACTTTCAAATGTAGATAATTTTAATAGTAAAATTTCTTTTACTTTAATAAACTTAAAATGAAAGTTTTTTTTAAGCAAAATAAGATGAAAGTTTTATTTTTAAGCTAAATAAGATGAAAGTTTTATTCTTAAGTTAAATAAGAGGGAGATTTTATTTAAAGCTAAATAAGATGTAAATTTTATTTAAAGCTAAATAAGATGGACGTTTTATTTTTAAATTAAATAAGATGAAAGTTTGATCTAAAAAACACACAGCACAATCATGCAAATGCATATACAAAAATATTTAAGTTAAATAAGATGAAAATTTTATTTTAAAGACCGAATAACTAAAGCTTGTAAATAAAATACATTAAAAAAACTAAATAAGGTGGAGGGTATTTTTGTAAACAAACAACTTATTTTTAGAAATAATGCAATCAACATAATTTTGAATATCACAAACCAAACAAGCAATAAAACTTACTCTCACCATAACTAATTCCAGCATAACTTATCCAACATAATTAATCTCATTATAACTTGTATCCAAACTAAACAACCCCTAATGGTTTTAAGTCGGGTAGCTTCGATATGGAATATAAATACATGTATATTAAATTCCAAAAATTATATATATTTTTAAAATATAATAAATTCAATGGTAGAAATTAAAATATTAAATCCATCACATCTAAATTCTGAATGGCATACATAATCTTCAACTAAATTCGGCAGCAGATTATCTAACAATTTTTTCTCAATTATGCTAAAAAAATTTACTAGGTGTACAATATTGTGTAACTTAAATAGTCAATGTGTTTATTGATATTTCAAATTCATAAAATTCAAATCTCAAATACTACTCTGTCTGAAACTGTACTGTGTATTATACACAGGATACAACCGCGGTACCAAGAGATACCAAGTGAAAACATAGCAGAAGCCACAAAAGATGGGATCAAGGTGAGAATAATAGCAGGGGAATCACTAGGAGCAAAATCAGCCATATACACAAGGACTCCAACAATGTATTTGGATTTCACTCTAAAGCTAGGATCCCATCTTCAACAACCAATTCCAAAATCATACAATGCATTTGTGTATGTCTTGGAAGGTGAAGGCAATTTTGGGCCACATGAATCAACATCAGTAGCAGCACATAATCTACTTTTATTAAGTGGATCTGGTGATGGGCTTGAGGCATGGAACAAATCAACAAAGCCCTTAAGGTTCATATTGGTGGGTGGTGAACCATTAGGGGAACCAGTAGCACAATTGGGGCCTTTTGTGATGAATACTCAACAAGAGATTGATCAAACTGTTGAAGATTTTGACAATTATACCAATGGTTTTGAAAAAGCCAAGCATTGGAGGTCACAAGCCAGAATTGGCCTTGATTATTAGTGTCAAAAAATGACAAAAATACTTGTACTAACTTTGGCAGTAGATTCAAAATAGTCCCTTCAATATTACTTGATCAGTTTCAATCTTTTAAGTTTGTCCAATCTGTAGTTTTTTCCTAACATCATATATTTATTAAGCTCTGTGAAAATTTTAAAAAATAAAATATAAAAGGCACTGACATTGGGAAGTACATATTAAGTTAAATTATTTTTGATCATCTGAGGCTTGCAGGAGATTGAGAAAGATAGCTATTGTTGCCCGGTGGACTTTATGGTTCCTGTATTTTTATGATTTACTCTATTTGAGAGTCGAAGACATACTTGAGACTTTTATTTCATTTTAGTTTTGTTTTAGTAGCTTGGACATGTGACAATCAATCCTTGAGAGATTATTTATGTTGAAAGACTTCCGCTTTTGGTTATTACTTGCCTATTTAAACAGTTTCCACTTTATTTTTCTCTAATGTTGAATTTTAGGCTGACTTATCTGGTGAAAACGATAGGTGTCATCATACCCGGATTCGGATCGTGACAATATGTGTGTGTATATATATATATATATATATATATATATCCCCTTTTAGTATTACCTTTCATTATGATTTAGTTTATATTTTATGTTTGGACATCTATTAGTATACTTTTAAGTATTGTGTTTTAAGGGCCCATTTGGGCATGCATTATGAAATTATGATTTGAAATCATGATATGAAATCGTGATATGAAATCATGAGATGAAGTTGAAGCTTTGTTTGAACATGTGATTTTGACTTTTTATTGTGTATGTTTTTTCATAAACATAAAACCCATAAGTTGTAAAACTATTAAAATTGTCTCAATTCTTTATACAATCTTACCAACTAATCAAAAGTTTATAAAATTGCATACTATTATCACAAAGCTTTTCTTAAAAAAATACAACATTTATTGATTAAACGTTAATTCAATAAAAAAATTGAACATAAGTTTTAGTGTACTAGCCTTAAATATAATCTTTCCACATAGTATGGACAATTTCTGCACATTGAGCTTGTATTATTCAATCATATGACCGAGAAGTCCTTAATATATCGCATTTCTCGATCATTTGAATGAAGTAGTAATAGTTTTTTGGTTGATAAATAAATTTGATAAAAAATAATGAATTTGGTGAATATATATAAATGGTAGGGATTATGCATAAATATCACCCCAAATTATGACCGAAATCACTAAGACACACCTAAACTTAATTAAAGTTCTATTACCTCCCTAAACTCATTTTTTTCATAATTTTGTGCACCTTAATTGCCGCATACTCAACCAACTTATTTGGAGGATGTGTAAAACACGCACGACCCACCTTTTTACTTTAAATAAAAATATTTTATTTTCCACTTAACCTCAATTTTCTCTCTCCATAATTACATTTCATTCTTTCTCCCTCTCTATACATAAATTACTCACTTCTCTCTCTACACACAAAAAACAGTATACCACCAAATTCATCTGCCATCTGTTATTGAATTTGTTCCTATATATATAACAAAAACCTATTTCCTTTTTCTTTCTCTCTCTTCTCTTCCTTTCTCTCTCATCACCTTTTTTTTAATTCCATTTCATTCCTCAAATGTGTCTTTATCAATAAACCCATTATGCTTTGTGAATTCCCCTTTGTTTAGTTTTACAGTGAATCATCAAATTGTAAAAAAAGGTTGCTTTAATTTATGTGAATTGCAGAATTTTATTGTTTTCTTGATATTTATGAAGTTTTTTTTTTTCTGAGTTATTTTTATTTTTTTGGATTTTGAGTATTTCATCAATGGTGTGATGAGACAACAGGGGTTGAAGCTCTTGTTGTTCAGTCTTTATCACTGATAACACCAACAATAATTCTGATTCTAATGATGTTAAGGATTCATTCGATTCAATTGTAAATGCAAAATTGGAATATTAATGGAGATGTAAAAGAAAAAAAAATGGAGATGACTCACCTTTTTCAACGATATTATTACAGGTGGCCAATTTTTATTGATCATCGCAGCCTCCAATAAATCTCTCATGTGCCTTAACTAGGTGAAGTCACGAAGTGTGCCACGTAGGCAAATAAGGTGCATAGAATTACGAAAAAAATGAGTTCATGGGGTAATAGAACTTTAGTTAAGTTTAGGTGTGTCTTAGCGATTTCGATTATAGTTGAGGGTGGTACTTGTACATTCTTCCTAAATGGTAAAGTAGGAATTGATTTGAAGTAATAATCAATTTTATGTTAGTGAGAATAATCGAGATATAAATGGTTTAAAAGTAATGATATGAATTATAAATTTAATTTACATATGAAATAAATAGTTAGTAGAGATAAATGTGGCTCTTTTTTCTAAAAAATATAAGTCAATTTTTATATTTGAAATTCTCAAATCATACTTTTTGGAGAATTTGAGATTTCATCTCATGATTTCATATCATGAGATGAAATCAACGTGAAATTACATTTTCAAACGCCGATTTCATCTCATGATTTCATATCACGATATGAAATTGTATGTCAAAACACCTACTAAGTTTTACTTATAATTTATATTAGAAAGTATATTTAAGAGATTTAATATTATTACTTATCCTTGTATTTTTTTTAACTTAAAAATATAACTTTGATTATGTTATTAATTATTGACATGACCGAATGATCGAACCAAAAAAAAGCCAAATCGAAAAAAGAAAAATCAAATCAAACCAAATTTATTTTGATTCAAATTGGATTACATATTTTCAAAATCAAAAATCAAAAAATCGAAATCAAATAATACAAAACCAAATCAAAAAATCAAATGCTCACCCCTAATTCAAGAATAAGAAAAAAAAATAAAGTGACTGTTTATGCTCCTTCATTATTTTGATAAATATTGTAAAAATTTACAAGCGTGTCACTTCTATCATGGGAAGTGAAGATATGAAAATGGAGCCAATTTTTTTATTAAGAGGGTTCAAAATTTGAAGTGCAAACATACAAATTAGTCGAAGAGGGTTCGACATCTATTATATATATATATATATATAAATTTTTTAACTATGTATAGATAGTATAATTTTCTGCAGAAGGAGATTTGACTGAACCAATGGCGGACCCACATGGTGTCGGCGAAAAATTATACTATTTATACATGGTTAAAATATTTTTTTATGTATAAATAGTAGATATCGAACCCCCTTCGGCTAGTTTGTGTATCTACTTTTTCAGATTTTGAACCCCCTTATTAAAAATCCTGATTCTGTCACTGCGCTGAACCCCAAGGTGGCTCCGCCACTGGATACTACCATTATTGTTACGCGAGAATATATATAGGAAATAGTAAAAAATTATTTCACTTATTTGTCCTAAAAAAAGTACAACTAAATTTGTAAATGAGATTTATAGAACACATGAATTGAATCAATTGTTATTACGAAATTATAAATAAGAATAATGTAAATAATTGATAAGCTAAAAACAACTGAATGAATCAATATTTAGTAAATAGAGCGTGTTTAGCCTAATTCGGATGATATCCTTGATGATCTCGGATAAGTTTGAGTTGACAACCAAATAATAGTAAGAATGTGCCTGCTAAAAATAAGAATACAGTATTGAGTAAGTAGGATCAGATGTCCTTCAACGTGAAGATTCAGCCCCTTTTATAGGGATGAATTTTCAGGGTTTGATTCAACAATTATTCCTTCTTAACTCACATTGAATGAGGACTTAACTACATTTGAGAATAAAAAGTGTAACATTGGCATTATTTTTGGGACAGTTACATAACGGCTAGTAGTGTTGTCCGATGACTCTCCCTCCGAGCGTTCGAGATTTGATTCGGTTCTAGACTCCAGTTGAATTTTACTTCTTTACGGGGGGATCTTACCATGTAGAACTACTGTTTCTCCGTCATCATCTAATTCGATCGGTCTAATCTTATCCTATATAGATCTAGTTCCCACGCTCTCCTGACGGGATCTTGCTATTGTCCGACGAGCGTAAATGATATTCTTTTCCTTTTTCAACGGATCTCAGATACACATTTTTTCTTAGAACTGTACCACCTTTTAGAAGGAAATGAACCATCTCTTCTCATCAATGCCCTGACACAGGTCATTCATTTCCATCTTAATTTTTCGACACATGTGGCTGCATGCGATTGGTTCTCGGGGTTTTCACCCTCATCTTCACCTGTATAGATGCTTCCTCCTCCACTAATTCTATGGAAAAAGTCGAAGGAGGTTGATACACGACGTGATGGGAGCAAATGGCGATAACGGGCTAGGTAAAATGAAGGTATTTCAGCTCGATAAACGACAGCAAAACATCCAACGCGAGCATGCCACGTGATAGCTAAATTCCTCCCTAAGTTCCATGATGACAGTTATACTTGCGTTCCTGTCTAAATGATTCCACTTCCTGGGCAGATCTTGCCATCTGTCCGTAAAGTGGAAGAACTATCTGTATTGGTAAAAAATTGTCGAAAACGAAGACTATTGACTATACATGTACATGTGACAAGCATAAAGAAGAATCAACTGTTGAATTGGTCAATAACAGTCAAACGAAGGACTAGTCGGATCAATGGAGAATCATCATCCAAATGCACCTTGCTGGCAACTAACAAGAAAAGCACAAACAAACCATCCGGGAAGACTTAAGGGTGCCCGAACAAAGGATAACTCGTATAACGACCATGCTACGAGATCTCAGGGACGCCATTTAATCGTATTTAACATCCACAATCTTAGTCACACATAACGACTGAAATTGGCGAGAATCATGGAAGCATATACTCTTTAGTTATCCTATGATATCCCCCACTCTCCTCAATTGATCTATCTAATTTTCACCTGATTGCACACAACTTTAGGACATCACTGCTCTTCAACAATTCTCATCATCTGAGCTAGGGAGAATCAATAAGAATCTCTCTTTTACTTTATCAATTATCTCGCCTTAATTATTTACATTATTATTCATATTACTTCACTCTTGTTTTATTCATATTACCAAAGGATTAACATAATTTTAGATTAACTACATTCTAAATATTTAACTGGTTGATCTAATAAACAAATTTTAGGCTAAACAGTTGTTAATAACATGGAATTGACCAGCACAATGGAGATAAAATTGCACAAAATGGTCTCACTGAGATCAAAAGATGACAAGATCAGCAAGAAGAATGGCAAGCAAGCATGTGAAAACGCCGGCTACAACGGAGGATTGACCAATTGGAGAGGTGGGAGCTGCATTAGCTGCGGAGCCATTTCCAGCAGTAGGGGTTATCTTTACAACAGGAGGTAGAGGTGGCTCAACCACATCACTTTCAATAAGCATTGGGCTGGGAGCTTCTGCTGGTGGCAATGACTGACGAGCCATGAATTGTAGGAGAACTCCAGGATTAACAAGGCTAAAATACAGTGGTGGGTCTTTGTAACACAAACAACGGTTCCCTATAACCCAGCACATGAATATATCTCAGTATTGAATCACAGGATAAGCTCAATAAAAAGTTTCACAAATCAGTATCATTGTCCAAAATAGAATCCATACTTGCCCAAAAAAATGCAATGGAAGTATAGGAATTACTTACTTCTGTATCTAGCAGCTGTGCCGGGGAAATCTGTTATAACACCATCAATGCCAGCTCCAACAATATAATTGTTTATCTCTACAGATGAATCTGAGAAAAAATCCCATGCTTGAGACACAAACTCATTGTTAAAGCGTTGAACGTATACTGATAGATTTGATGAGTGCAGTTTCTCCACCACATGTGTTTTCCCAACGAGAAATTGACTCTCACTTGGAAAAACAGATTTCTTCGTTAAAATTACAGAACTAGCAAAGCCCTTGATCTCAGATATAGTTGAGCTCTCAATATCACTGATATTATCAGCAACCCTATAAACAAGTTCATAGCGGCTTTTGTTAAATTCTTTCAGAACTGAACTGTCTTTAGATTGGATCATAACTTTCTTTGCTGTCTGATTATTATAACCAGCATTCCTTAAGGCTTCAAGAACAGCAGCAATTACACCAAATCCCTGATTTGCCAGGTAAGCTGCATTCTGCACAGATAAAAAATGAATAGGTATGGAAGTATGTTGCTTCCTTCTGCCACTAAAATTTTGCTTTCATGGAATATTAATTAATGCCTTTTTACAAACTCTCAAAATTTAAGTCACGTCAAATAAAGCTACTGCAGAAGGGATATTAGAATTTAGATGTAATATGGACTTAACGTTTGCTGATACATAATGTTGTTGGTATTAACAATGTCAACAGAACCAGCAATAAATAAACTCACCTCTATGCTGATCATGATTCCAGATACAGTTGTGGCATTTTTCGCAAATGTCAAGAAATCCACCAATGACACAAAGTTGCCCTCATTTCTGGCTTTTGGATTTCGGTACAATCTAAAGTCTAACCATGGATTTGTTATTTCCGCTACAAGAAATTAAAGCATGTTAAGTACATTAGTTAATATCTAGAACAATTTGATGGTTAACATTTATGTTAAGCTAGAAGTTGACCTTATTAATGTTAAGAGGAAGGAATAGCCTTTGTCACTAACTTAATTAACTGATCAGTATCCGGAAATGTATATCTACATTATTCATATGCAAGCAGAAAAGATGACAGTTCGCAAGATGATTTCTTGTGATAAGTTTTGAATTCAACCCATTAACTTGAAGATGGACGCATCAACAGCTATTGTCATTAAACATACCATCTTCAGCATCTAGAAAACTTGAAGGCGGTAGATGTTTAGTTTGAAATGTTGCAAGTTAATAGAAAGTAGAGTGGTTTGAACTTACGTTTCAGGCTCTTAATCTCATCCCAAGTAAGGTTAAAGGTGACTATTCCATTAGTTATGTTAAGCTCTGGGACAGTACTAGCAATATTGGTGAATGGCGATCGAGAAACTGTAGTCTTATCCATCAAATTAATAGAGCCCAGGCAGAAGGGTATTCCATCCTTTGCCATTTGAACAGGACAGTCGAGAACATCTGCACCATCCCAAGCAGCTTTTGTATATGCCATATCAGTACAACCCGGGTAGTCTCCACTTGCTCCTTCAGAAGTGATAATCATAAGCTTTTCTGTGGGCCAACAGGAAATGGAGAAAGAATGAGATATAACGTCTTGTACAGAATAACAACTTAGTCCAACTCAAGATATGAGCATGGTCACATCATTGCACAAAGCTTTAGAAGTGTTAGCTTGGAATTCACATGACTCGATGAAATTATTTTCCCTTGAAAAGCTAAAGTATCTCCAAGACAATATAATTCTCAAATTCTTTGCTTACTCTTTCATAGAAGAGTCTCTCTGAGATAGTCATTTGAAACCAAACTTCAAAACCTAGATAACCTCATTTGATTAGACAAGTGAATTGATCTCAAACTCAAAATTTCACAAATCAAACCTTTTCCAGTCCATTTCAACCTTGAGGATAGTACTAGCTCAAACGTTTCGCAGGATAATGGTTCGCATTTTCATATTTCGGGTATAAAAGCCATCTAGTGAGCAAAATAACATTCATCGGTCTAACAAAAATAAGAGTGTATACTAGTAGCTTACCTTGAGGTTTATCATTCTTATCCAAATGAGTAAAGCAATCTGCAATATTATAAGAAGTATAAGAACAATGAAGAGTATCACGGTTGAAAGAGAAATAGCATAGATCTTCAAGACCAACTGAAAATATCCAAGAATATAAAATTATACACTATCAGTGGTCATTTATCTCAAATTATTCACAGTCAAGTAATTTACTAGAATGAGCAACTAAAATTATGAAAGCAACAATAAGGGCACATAGATTCTGTTATTCATCAATTGTAGTGTGGTTACCTATTGTAGCTGATGGAGTTACTGGGAAGTCAGACAGTACTCCATCCACAGAGAACTTCCCATTGTCAACGAAGGACAAATACTCAGATGTGGGATCATAGCTGTAATTGTAAGCAAAAGGTACATCATTTGCAAACTCCGATGCAAAAATATGAAGACCTTCTTTATGAGCATCTATGACAAGCGACGTATAGGGTTGTAAGTAGAGTGAGTTGTCCACTGGCCAGATATAATATTTGGGAACAAGTATTCCAGAGGCAAAGGTTTTGATAAATGTGAGATTCTTCAATAAAGAACCATATGTTTGATTTGTTGAAGGCTCAACATCATCCTGTCCAAGAAACCGGAAAACAAGTTTTGTAACTCGTGGATTGAATCGTGCCACTATACTTCTGAGGAAATTCATCTCAGGCGATGAAATATAGTTGATGAGAACACTCCTGGACAGGGATATAATATAACTTCTCATACTCAGATTATGCTGGCTGAAAAAGGTGTCATGCTGCAAAAAGGATCCAATGATGTACAACAATACGTATAGATAACTTTAAATGAAAAGAAACTGAAATAAATTAAAACCAAACAACTATATCTTTATAAGTACCTGGATGTTCAACCATAATCCCGGAGGTTTGACTTGGTTTACCACATCGTGGACGGTAAGAATGCTCTGCTGTGTTCCATCAAATCTTTGAGTTCGTGAATAAACTCCCTGCTTCACTGTCCAACAGAATAAAAGTAGGTAATCTTTAGTCAGTAGAAATTTCAGTCACCGTAACTCCTATGGCTGTCTAGGTTATATTGGACTTACAGGTGACAGGGGCGAGATCTTTGAAATTGAAATCTATAGAGAACCATCCTTGAGTTGAAATTCCATTCACTAAGTATTTACTGTTTTTGTTTTTGAAGTAAATATCAATGTCAGAAGCATTGTCAAGCTTGAGGTCAGGAAAACAGATACCAACACCATCTTTAGTGAGTTGCACATCACACCAAATAATGACATTGGGCAAACTAGTTTCCATTGCCACAATATATGCATCATAGCTTGAATCAGGCAATAATCCAGAAAATCCTCCACGGGCTATAACTAATGGTGCATCTCCTGCAAACAAGAAATAAAAAACATTGTAAAAAATACAAAGGTTGGAGAAGCAATTGACAAAAACAAAAACACGAAAAGAAGTTACCGGTTAGTGTTGGCCATTTAGTGTTAAATCCTTGAGCAGAGCAGCTGAGGAGCAATAATAAGCATGAGAGATTCCACATTGCATGTGAAGTATATTTGGCTTGGACAGAATGATGAAGGGAGAAAGAGGTTTTTAGCAATTTTAAAAAGTTTGAAGTGAGAGTTTTTAGAAAGGCTACAAAAGCTGGTAGTTTTTGCAGGCTAGCGTTGTTTAATCGTACTTAGAAACTCTAATTAAATGAATGTTGTAGTAATGGAAGCTGTTATGCGACCCCACTTAACCTAACTTCTCTTTCCCTCGCGCCTTCATATGAATTTGTTGTGCTTACTTGTGACTCGTTTGCTTTGGAAATAAGTTTTTTCAAGATTATTTATTTTAAGATTGTTGTCTTATCTCAGTATGGAATAAAAATAATATGTATTATTCTAATCAAATATGAGATAAACACATCCTAAAATTAGTTCTTCTTTGCCCCTGGTACCAAACGAGCCCTAAGTACTCACTCTATATATATTTCACTTTTAGCATATTTAAGAGAAAAATATATCTTTCATGTTTTATTCTAAATACTCCTTATGTTCTTATTTACTTATCAAATATTTTTTAATTTGATTTCTCTTTTCACTTGTCAATTTTGACAAATTAAGAAAGAACACTTTTTTTCTTCCTATTATACCCTTAATTTATGAATATTGAGTTAATGTCTTTGAAAAACGTAATAAGTAAATATATTTAAAACTCGATCAATTAATAGGGGTAAAATGGTAAATTCACTATACCAATCATTATTTTTCTAATAGGTGTGTCAACTCAAAATTTGATAAGTAAAAAGAAATAACAGGAGTATTAATACTCATTCTTCAAATCTATTTTCAAAGTGTAACACTGTAATTATTTACAATTTATTAAATATAAATTTGTAAAATGGTTCAATTTATATTAAATTCAAGATATATTAGTCCAAATAAATATTTTGGATTAATAAAATTGGGTCAATTATTTAAGCCCAATAAATGTGGATTTAATTAAAAAAACTAAATCCATTGATTTGGGCTATAAAGATGACTCCACTTTGTTAAGCACAATATCATCTCATCCTAGAGGCCCAAAATCATGCCACATGTCAAAGTTAGGTGGCAATCCAAGTCAAATTAAATAAGCCACTAGAATTATGCCATGTGCCAAAGTTAGGTGGTAATCCAAGTCAAATTAAATAAGCCACTAAAATCATGCCACATGTCAAAGTTAGGTGGCAATCCAGGTCAAATTAAATAAGCCACTAAAATCATGCCACATGTCAAAGTTATGTGGCAATCTAAGTCAAATTAAATGAACCACTAAAATAATGCCACGTGTCCATGTGACATGTTCTGACCAATCAAATTAAAACTCTTCAACAAAGAAATCTGATTGGTCAGTTCAAATCAACCAATCAAATCACACCCCCATACCACTCCCTACAACTATAAATAGGGGTCCTCATTATTCTGAAAAAGGGGGGTTTTGGAAGAACAAGAAGCAAGAAGAGAGCTCGTGGATCAAAGACCGC
The DNA here is from genome assembly GCF_947179165.1 of Solanum dulcamara. Classification (NCBI taxonomy): domain Eukaryota; kingdom Viridiplantae; phylum Streptophyta; class Magnoliopsida; order Solanales; family Solanaceae; genus Solanum; species Solanum dulcamara. The sequence goes on from NC_077246.1 coordinate 12,960,398, forward strand.
AAATTCTCTACAAAGCTACAAAGTTCAAGCAATCAAATTCAAGTTCAAGATCAAGAACGAAGAAGAAGATCAAGATCAAGTTACTTGTTCATCTTTACTGTTCGTCATAACCATACAAGTGTTCGTGACGAATAATTCAAATCCAAATTCGAAGACGAAGATTCAAGTTCAAGCTATTCAAGCCCTTGACTCTAAATCAAATTCAAATTCAAGTTCAACGTGTTTCATATTATTTGAAGAATCAGAGGATTATTATAGAGATTGTAACCGCATCATATTTTGAAATCAAATATTACACTTTGTTACTCCAATTTTTCGGTCTTGATTATTTATTTTTCTCGGCTCGAAAATTTGTTGTTTACAAATTTTGGCACGCCCAGTGGGACAATCTCTACCTCTCATCTCTTCACATCGATCATCAAACTTCAAGAACACTTAAATGGCATCTAAGAAGTTTGACTCCAGGACTATTATTGCTAAGGCTACTGATTCCAAGTTTTCCTCTGAGGTGGAGAACATACTGGATGCTACTATGGGAAGTATGGGACCCATCACTAGGAACAGAGCAAACTTGCTAGGACAACAAGCACTTCAAGTGCCGTCCGCATCAGTTCCCATTTTTGATCTTCCATCTTCAAAGGGGGCAAGATTTTTTCCGAATGAATTGGAAGAAGGAGAGAATATAGCTAATATTGTTGAAAAGACGTTGGCTCGACTTAGTCCTTTTAACATGAGAAATTGCACTATTCAAGATGAAGATGATGTCTTGATCACTAGATCTACCTCAGTCACTCCACGTAACTTGTTTCAGACAGATTTCAGTTTAAGGGAAAATCCATGCTTTGCTCCATCATCCATAACGGCCATCCAAGCGATGATGACTAACACCTCAACTGTTGAAGAACAACTGGCGAGTTTGACGAAGGCAATTGAAGGTCTAACAAAATATGTGCAAGATTAGGATAATCGAATTGTCAAGTTGACGGACAGAGTTGAGAATGTTATGGAGGGAGACTCAAGTCATGCACCTGGAAAACGTCCGATGATACAAGAAAAGGGAGATTCAGTTACAAAACAAATAAATGTGGGTGATGAGCTGCAAGTATCTGCTGAAGGAGGAATTCACATTCATCAACTGAAGGACTTCATTATGGGAACTATCAAAGATAAGTATGACGTGTCTTCAAAGTCATCATTCACATATGCAAAGCCATACACTTCAAGAATCGATGTTTTGAAGATGCCTGCAGGTTATCAACCTCTAAAATTTCAACAATTTGATGGAAAGGGAAATCCAAAATAATACATTGCCTATTTTGTTGAAACCTGCAATAACGCTGGAACATATGGAGATTATCTAGTCAAGCAGTTTGTGCGCTCCTTACAAGGAAATGCTTTTGACTGGTATACGGATCTCGAGGCAGGCTCTATTGATAGTTGGGAACAACTTGAGCATGAATTTCTTAATCGCTTCTATAGCACAAGGCGTACTGTGAGCATGGTTGAACTCACAAATACACGTCAATGGGAAGATGAACCCGTCATTGAGTTCATCAACCGATGGAGAAATACAAGCCTCAATTGTAAGGATAGGCTTAGTGAAACTTCCGGAATAGAAATGTGTATTCAAGGAATGCGTTGGGGACTTCGTTATATCCTACAGGGTATTAAACCCAAATCGTTTGAGGAACTAGCTACACGTGCTCATGATATGGAGTTGAGCATGTCTGCAAGCGGGATTGATGGACCAATTATTTATGGGCCTCGCAAAGGAAAAGACAAAATGGAGGTAAAGAAAGGGGAAAAATCGGCACTTAAGTTTGGAAACAAGGATTTGATGAGTGTTAATGCCGTACCTTTGAAAGTGGCTACAAATCTAAGCAAGAATCAAAAGGTGAAGACCACAACTTTTCAGAATAACGCTGGTAGAAAGCTGACTTTAAAGGAAATGCAGGCAAAAGAGTATCCTTTCTTGGACTCAGATGTTCCAGCAATTTTCGAAAAGCTTCTGGCGTTAAAACTCTTTGAGCTACCTGAAATGAAGCGTCCAGATGAGGCTGGGAGGACTAATGATCCAAATTACTGCAAATATCACCGTTTGATGGGCCATCCTATTGAAAAGTGTTTTATCTTTAAGGAAAAGATTATGGACTTGGCCCGTGAAGGAAAGATATTGCTTGAAGATGAGAAGGAGAGTTCAAATCAAGCCTCTGTCACTTTTGGTTCACTTGACCCCATAGTTCTTTGCAACTTTGTCGAAATACATGATAGTGGTGATGACCTAGCCACATCACCATCAAAGATGATTAAATTTGGTGACTTCAAATCAATAAATGTTGACGTATCATCGCTTGTTCCTTTGAAGAATGAAGTAATATGGGAAGATAAATCTCTAGAGGAAAACCAATCTTGTGGTGCTTATACTGATGATGAAGGATGGATTTTAGTGACACGACGAAGATGTCGTAAAATGAGCTTGCAAAGAGAACCAAATAAGCAAGTGACTAGAGCGAAGATAAGAACAAAGTGGTGCCATCCACCTACCCCTAAAAATCAAAGGGTAAAGAAGAATGTGAAGAAGTCAAGAGTCGAGGGAAATTACTATCAAAAGCAACGCCCTCCGGTGACATTAGAGGAATTCTTGCCAAGTTGGTTTCGTGAAAAGTTTTCTCATCGTGACACCAAGGCCTCGTGTTGTAACATTGATAGAGAAGAGACGATGGTAGAAAGCTCATCACCATCATTACCTCCATCACATGAAGTCCCTATAAAGCCTCACTCTGAAGAAGTAGACACTTGTGATGCGAAGTTTACATTCACTAATGATGATCTTTTATTGGGTGAAGTGTTACATAATCGTCCTTTATATATGGTAGGTTTTGTGCGTGGACATAAAGTAAATAGGATCATGGTGGATGATGGATCTGGGGTCAATATTCTCCCTATTCGTACTGTGAAAGAACTTGGAATACCGATAAATGAACTGTCTGAAAGTTGTCTGATGATTCAAGGTTTTAACCAAGGGGGGCAGAGAGCCATTGGTGCTGTCAAATTAGATATAACGATGGGGGATATGCGTTCGAGTGCATGGATGCATGTTATTGACTCAAAGACCTCGTATAACATCTTGTTAGGAAGACCATGGATACATGAGAACAAAGTAGTACCGTCCACCCACCATCAATGTTTCAAATACTTTGAAGATGGGGTTCAAAAGAAGGTAGTTGCTGACGATGAACCTTTCACCGAGACGGAGGCGCACTTTGCTGATGCAAAATTCTACTTAAAGAATCATATTTCAAAAGAAGTTAAAGTTGATAATGTGATACCTGCTGATATCACAAAAAGGGTTGATGTAGCACCTGCTAATACGAGGGTCATGATTGAAAAGGATAAAACGCTTTCAGATATGAGTAAAGTACTTAAGATAAGTGAGGCATCTTCAAGTAAGAGAATGACTCTTAGTTCTCACTATGTCCCAAAGACAAACAAAGTCAAGATCCCACCCTCTAAATTGCAGAGTAGTAAGTTGACATTCCCTATCAAGCAAATTGATGCAATCAAATCACCTTCAAAAATGATAGAAGGATTTGTCAGACCATCGAATCATGATTCACATAAATCACTCCCTAAAAATCGTACAAATGAGGGTTTTGACCCGAATGCATATAAGTTGTTGGTGAAAGCAGGATACAATCCCAATGAAGCTTCTAAAGTAGGGAAGCTTCCAAATGAAGTTATTGAAAGGGCAAATCATGGCCTAAATCCAACTCAAAGGATGATGATAGAGAAAGGGTATGATGTCAAGCAATCACGCGAAGGCCTGGGTTACAAACAACCGTCACCAATCCGAATCTCTATAAAAAGGATGAGCATCAACTACATTACCCCTGTGGAAGAATCGATGATGTTCAACAAAAAGCCTTCTGTGTTTGATCGACTTAGTGGCATGACTCCTAACATTTCTGCATTTGATCAACTAATAGAATCAACTCAAAAAATTTCAGTATTTGATCGATTGGGACCAATGAAGAAGAAATACAAGCGCCAAGGAAATTATAGAACAATGGAAGAACGGGTATATGCTCGGGAGCATAATTCACCCAAGAATTGGCCCAGTTTGATCCCTTCTAGAATGAGGCGAGAAACAAAACTTGTAGTTTCATGTGGAGATGTTCTGAGAGCAAAAACTCATACCATAGTTCACACTAGGGAGCGAGATGAAGATGAAGAAAGTGTGGGATCATCAAATCACATCACAATTTGTGACGAAGAAAGTACTCCACTATATGCAAAAATTGATGACAGGTTTGTTGATATTCATGCATGCCATCACACATCTTTTAATGATGGTGATCCTCAAGAAGATGAGGATGCTGAAGATGCGCCACCTGAACTCGAGGAAGGGATAAAGAATACTGTTGATGCATTGAAGGAAGTAAATCTTGGAGTTGATGATGATATAAGGTCTACATATGTGAGTGCTTCGCTGGATGACGATGAAGAGAAGAAATATATTGAGCTGCTTATGGAATTTAGGGATGTATTTGCTTGGAGTTACAAAGAGATGCCAGGGTTAGACCCTAAAGTTGCAGTTCATCGTCTTGCTGTAAGACGAGGTACTCGTCCTATTAAACAAGCGCAACGTCGCTTTAGACCTGAATTGGTTCCTTTGATCGAAACTGAAGTTAACAAGCTCATTGAAGCAGGTTTTATTCGTGAAGTCAAATATCCTACATGGATTTCAAGCATTGTACCTGTAAGAAAGAAGAATGGCCAAATACGAGTTTGTGTTGACTTTAGAGATCTTAATAATGCATGCCCTAAGGATGAATTTCCTCTTCCAATCCCTGAGCTTATGATTGATGCTACAACTGGATACGAGGCAATGTCCTTCATGGATGGTTCATCTGGATACAATCAAATTCGCATGGCACCAAAGGATGAAGAACTTACTGCATTTCGCTCTCCTAAAGGTATATATTGCTACAAAGTGATGCCTTTTGGTTTAAAAAATACTGGAGCCACTTATCAACGAGCCATGCAGAATATTTTTGATGACATGCTTCATAAAAATGTTGAGTGCTATGTTGATGACTTGGTAGTAAAATCAAAGAAGAGTGATGACCACTTGAAAGATCTGAGAATGGTGTTTGAACGGCTTCGAAGATACCAACTCAAAATGAATCCTTTAAAATGTGCCTTTGGAGTTACTTCGGGAAAGTTTCTCGGTTTTATTGTTCGATATCGAGGAATAGAGATTGATCAAGATAAGATAGATGCTATTTTGAAGATGCCTGAGCCAAAAAATATTCATGAGTTGAAAAGCTTACAAGGAAAATTAGCATATCTTAGGAGGTTTATCTCAAATCTGGCTGGGAGATGTCAACCATTCAGTCGCCTTATGAAGAAAGATGTTCCTTTTGAATGGGACCAAGCTTGTACCAATGCTTTTGAGAACATAAAGTCTTATCTGATGAAACCTCTAGTACTTGTAGCTCCTATACCTGGAAAACCATTGATTTTATACATTGCAGCACAAGAAAGGTCAATAGGAGCACTTCTCGCACAAGAAAATGATGAAGGGAAAGAAAATGCCCTATATTACTTGAGTAGGATGATGACACAAAACGAGATCAAGTATTCACCTATTGAGAAGTTATGTCTGGCACTCGTGTTCTCAATTCAGAAGATGAAGCATTACTTCTAGGCTCATATTAGACAACTTGTCTCTAAAGCGAATCCTATCAAGTTTGTCATGTCCAAGCCTGTCTTAAGTGATAGGCTAGCAAGGTGGTACCTCCAGTTTCAACAATTTGAGATTGTGTATATATCTCAGAAGGCAGTGAAAGAACAAGTGCTAGCAGATTTCTTGGCCAATCATCCAATTCCGAATGATTGGGAGTTATCTGATGAATTACCTGATGAAGACGCAATGCTAGTAGAAATTCAGCCACCTTGGAAGATGTATTTTGATGGTGCTGCACATCGTGAAGGAGCCGGTGCTGGAGTGGTATTTGTCACTTTCCATGGAGAAGTTTTGACATACTCCTTCACTCTAACACAAAACTGCTCCAACAACGTTGCTGAATATCAAGCACTCTTACTTGGGCTTGAGATAGCCATTGATATGAAACAATTGCAACTACAAGTTTTTGGGGATTCCAAGTTGGTGATCAATCAAGTCTTGGGTAATTATGAAGTAAAGAAGCCTGAGTTAATCCCATACTGCAATTACGCTCAAAAGATGATAGGATGACTTGGAGAGGTGACTATTCAACATGTCCCAAGAAAGGAAAATAAAAAGGCTGATGCATTGGCAGCTTTAGCTTCTGCATTAGTATCTCCTGATGAATTACAAGTTGTGGTTTGCCAAAGATGGATAACTCCACCTCCAAATGAGCATGAAGAAGAATTTCAACAAGTTATCGCCACTTCGGAAGCTGAAATTGACGATTGGCGACAACCAATAATAGATTACTTGTGTTATGGAATATTGCCAGAAAACCTTCGAAAAAGAACAGAAATCCGACGACGAGCCCCTCGTTTTCTTTATTATAAAAATACACTTTACAGGCGATCGTTCGATGGAGTTCTCTTACGATGTTTGGGGGCAGATGAATCTACTCAAGCTATGCAAGAAGCGCATTCTGGAGTATGTGGAGCGCATCAGTCTGGACCAAAACTTCATTTTCACATAAAAAGGATGGGATATTACTAGCAAACCATGGTGAAAGATTGCTTGGATTACGTCAGAAGATGTAAAGCTTGCCAATTCCATGCGAATTTTATACATCAACCCCCAGAAGTATTGCACCCAACTATTGCCTCATGGCCATTTGAAGCTTGGGGTTTGGATGTTGTTGGACCATTGCCTAAGTCGTCTGGTGGACATTTGTACATCTTGGCTGCAACTGACTACTTCTCAAAATGGGCAGAAGCTATTTCTCTTAGAGAAGTAAAGAAAGAGAATGTCGCCAACTTCATTCGAGTTAATATTATCTACCGTTTTGGTATTCCTCGATACATATTGACAGATAATAGCAAGCCATTTGATAACAAGTTAATGACGAAGATATGTGATCTTTTGGCTTCAAGCAACGCAATTCCTCTATGTATTATGCGACTGCTAATGGTCTCGCTGAAGCATTTAACAAGACACTCTGCAACTTGTTGAAAAAAGTTGTTTCCAAGTCTAAGAGAGATTGGCATGAAAGAATGGAAGAGGCTCTTTGGGCATATAGGACTACGTATCGCACGCCAACACAAGCGACTCCTTACTCTCTTGTTTATGGAGTTGAAGAAGTTCTTCCACTTGAACGTCAAATACCATCATTGCACCTTGCCATTCAAGAAGGGCTCACTGATGAAGAAAATGCTCGGTTGCGCCTTGAAGAATTGGAGGCTCTTGATGAGAAAAGACTAGAGGCCCAACAAAGTCTGCAATGTTATCAAGCTCGTCTAGCTCGATCTTTTAATAAGAAGGTTCGTCTTAGATGCTTCCAAGTGGGTGATCAAGTTCTTGTTGTAAGAAGGCCCATTATCACTTCTCGTCGGTCTGGAAGCAAGTTCTCCACCAAATGGGATGGACCATATGTGGTACAAGAAGTATACTCAAGTGGCGCTTACAAACTGGTTGACTCAGAAGGATTGCGCATTGGCCCCATTAACGGAAAGTTCATAAAGAGATACTATCCTTGAAGAAAAAAAACTCACTCCTTAAGGTACGAGTATAAACTGCATGTTACTCCTGGCCCGCAAGAGTATAAACTGTGCACGGCACCCCCCAAAAAAAAATGTCCGCTAGGTTGAAAATCTCAAAAGAGGCGGCCTAGGCAAAAGTTAGGACAAAAAAAAAAAAAACTCTCAGAACTACGTTATGACTTGATCCTCTTCACTGAGGTACGTAGGTGCTTAGAATTACATTCTGAGTTCAGTCGCATGAGTATACAAAGAATTCATAGTCACTCTTGACCCTCTCCATCATAATCCACGAGTTACATCCTAAATTTTAGTCTCATAAGTTCAAAAAAAATGGGGCACACTGCTATTTGAGCATCACAATGTTCTTGTATATTGTCATTTATGACATATGAATTAAAGAGGGCCAATCAAGACAGAATTTGAATTGACTTCAAAGAAATATTCGTACAAATCCATAAAGCTATTAGCTGTGATTATTGTACATGTTGTAGTTTTTTTGGATTCTCTACACTAAGATACGAATATTTTCTTTTAATAAGAACATGCGAATATGAATCTATCAGCTCTTCTGTATGTGAAATTCATTTTTGAAGTTTGCTTAGAACTATCCTACAGGACTTGAACTATAAATTTTGGATATGTTAAGAACCTTGGTTTCTGATAAATTGAGTCTATCCTGGCTTGGTGCTCTCATACAATGATATATCTCTTGTACCATCGAAACACAAAAGGTATCACAACTCTGAAGAAGAGAAAGTCAAATCTCTAAAGTAAATCATGATTCAATCTGTAAAAAAAAAATGTTAGCGCTTAAATTATTAATTCAATAATCATGGTAATGAATCTCAATAATGGACGATTATATTCTTTGAGCAAAACCTATGTCTGACTCAGACGGTGTAAAGTCTTTGCCACAAATCATGTAAAGTCTTTGCCTTAGACGGTATAAAGTCTTTAGCTCGGACTATGGAATGTCTCTGACTCAGACAGTGTATTCTTTGAGCAAAACCTATGTCTGACTCAGACGGTGTAAAGTCTTTGCCACAAATCATGTAAAGTCTTTGCCTTAGACGGTATAAAGTCTTTAGCTCGGACTATGGAATGTCTCTGACTCAGACAGTGTAAAGTCTTTGCCACAAATCATGTAAAGTCTTTGCCTCAGACGGTGTAAAGTCTTTAGCTCGGACTATGGAATGCCTCTGATTCAGACAGTGTAAAGTCTTTGCCAAAAATCATGTAAAGTGTTTGCCTTAGACGGTGTAAAGTCTTTAGCTCGGACTATAAAATGCCTTTTCTTTGCAACAAATCATGTAAAGTCTTTGCCTCAGACGGTGTAAAGTCTTTAGCTCGGACTATGGAACGCCTCTGACTCAGACAGTGTAAAGTCTTTGCCACAAATCATGTAAAGTCTTTGCCTCAGACGGTGTAATGTCTTTAGCTCGGACTATGGAATGTCTCTGACTCAGACAGGGTAAAGTCTTTGCCAAAAATCATGTAAAGTCTTTGCCTTAGACGGTGTAAAGTCTTTAGCTCGGACTATGGAATGCCTTTTCTTTGCAACAAATCATGTAAAGTCTTTGCCTCAGACGGTGTACAGTCTTTAGCTCAGACTATGAAATGCCTATGACTCAGACGGTGTAAAGTCTTTGCCACAAATCATATAAAGTCTTTGCCTTAGACGGTGTAAAGTCTTTAGCTCGGACTATGGAATGCCTTTTCTTTGCCACAAATCATGTAAAGTCTTTGCCTCAGACGGTGTAAAGTCTTTAGCTCGAACTATGGAATGCCTCTGACTCAGACGGTGTAAAGTCTTTGCCACAAATCATGTAAAGTCTTTGCCTTAGACGGTGTAAAGTCTTTAGCTCGGACTATGGAATGCCTTTTCTTTCCCACAAATCATGTAAAGTCTTTGTCTCAGACGGTGTAAAGTCCTTGACTTGGACCAATAGAATAAAAGTTTATTGCATATAAAGTAATATTTTCATTTGCAAAAATAAAATAAAATGAAATAATAAAAATAATATATATAAATGTACCTCATATGTTGATGAACTCAAGAGGATGTGCAAAAAGGAGTATCAAAACTGTCAATACCAATGATGAAAATAAATAGAAGGAGAGAGTCTATTTATAGACAAGTAGTGATAGTGAGAGAGTCCTTCTTCTAAAGTAATTGTAATTACTTTTTGGGTAGGACTCTAGTAAAATGATACAAATTTATTCTCTCCAAATCCTAATTGGATGTGAAATTGTGAAAATTTGGGCTATCCATATTCTAAAAGAAGTGTGTCCTTTTAGAATTCTAATTAGATTTGGAAGACAGAATAAAGGGTAGGCATTTGCAAAAAAAAAAAAAAACGTGAAAAAAATAAATAAATAAATTATCTAGAACGTTCATGAAAGTATTAAATTCTCAATTTTGGATATGTTGTAAATCGAGAAGTCTAGTTTCTAGAAAATCACACCGTTCATGATTCTTACGTATCTACAATAAGATATGAATTTTCTACGACAGACATGTCAAGATGAAGAAAAGGTTGTTGAAAATCAAAGAAAAAAAAGAAGAAAGTACTACGGCACTGATCGTCAAACCACATTGCTGCAAAACAATGAAGGTCAGACATCTATTTATAGAGGTTTATTAGCACCTATTATAATTAGATTCAAACTTGAATTAGGCTTCTACAAAATTGACTCCTAATCGGATTCCAATTAGTGGTGGAATCTTGCATGACAAGTAAACACCAAAAAAAAAAAAGGTGAAAAAAAATCATTTTTTTTTCTCTTTCCTAATCCTCATTGGATATAACTAATTTGCTACATTCCTACTCCAACAATGATGAAGGGGTGCATCAATATAGTATGAATTCACGGTACATGTCAAAATAAATGGCATGTCATTATCCTACAAGTAATACTTCAAGCCTAGTCTTCAAAAGATAAAATATCTCGACAAGACTTGAAGCAGGGGGCATTTGTAATCATTTATAATTTATTAAATATAAATTTATAAAATGGTTCAATTTATATTAAATTCAAGATATATTAGTCCAAATAAATATTTTGGATTAATAAAATTGGGTCAATTATTTAAGCCCAATAAATGTGGATTTAATTAAAAAAACTAAATCCGTTGATTTGGGCTATAAAGATGACTCCACTTTGTTAAGCCCAATATCATCTCATCCTAGAGGCCCAAAATCATGCCACATGTCAAAGTTAGGTGGCAATCCAAGTCAAATTAAATAAGCCACTAGAATTATGTCATGTGCCAAAGTTAGGTGGCAATCCAAGTCAAATTAAATAAGCCACTAAAATCATGCCACATGTCAAAGTTAGGTGGCAATCCAGGTCAAATTAAATAAGCCACTAAAATCATGCCACATGTCAAAGTTATGTGGCAATCTAAGTCAAATTAAATGAACCACTAAAATAATGCCACGTGTCCATGTGACATGTTCTGACCAATCAAATTAAAACTCTTCAACAAAGAAATCTGATTGGTCAGTTCAAACCAACCAATCAAATCACACCCCCATACCACTCCCTACAACTATAAATAGGGGTCCTCATTATTCTGAAAAAGGGGGGTTTTGGAAGAACAAGAAGCAAGAAGAGGGCTCGTGGATCAAAGACCGCAAATTCTTTACAAAGCTACAAAGTTCAAGCAATCAAATTCAAGTTCAAGATCAAGAACGAAGAAGAAGATCAAGATCAAGTTACTTGTTCATCTTTACTGTTCGTCATAACCATACAAGTGTTCGTGACGAATAATTCAAATCCAAATTCGAAGACGAAGATTCAAGTTCAAGCTATTCAAGCCCTTGACTCTAAATCAAATTCAAATTCAAATTCAAGTTCAACGTGTTTCATATTATTTGAAGAATCAGAGGATTATTATAGAGATTGTAACCGCATCATATTTTGAAATCAAATATTACACTTTGTTACTCTAATTTTCCGGTCTTGATTATTTATTTTTCTCGGCTCGAAAATTTGTTGTTTACAAACACTAAACATCAATTAATATGAATATTATGATAAAATACTCATATCAATTATTATGTTTTGAGATGCGTGTAAAATTTAAACTGGATAAATTAAAATGCACGGAGGGAGTAACAATAAATACGATTAAGCAATCAAATTTAAATGAAAGATGTAGAAACGGAAGCATTGACCCACTAGGGTTGTCTTAGGTCGCGGCTTCACGGGAATTTGTGATGGTTAGTTGTGACTTTTGACTAGTAGATACTTATAATAATGAAGTGTATTTTTCCCTTCCTCCTCTCTGATGCTTGTTCCAACACTACCGTTCAGCAGAATTGTTTTTGGTTGGTAGAATATGTTGGAGTGTAAAATTTATGCCTACTCGATTTTTGTAATAATAATTTAATGAACATATGACACATGTTTTCACGTATTTTATCTTAATTTTTTAGTTAAGTATGATATGATACAAATAAAGATGGACCCAAATTTTGAAGATGATGGGAGCATTATTATTTTAATGGTAAAGGGTCAAAATGTTCTTAAACTATTTGAAATGAAAAAAATGTCCTCTATTTATAGTTTGGACTAAAAATGCTCTTGCTGTCAAGACTTTAGTCCAAAAATGCCCTTGTTGTTGATAGTTTGGTCCAAAAATGCCCCATTGTTACAAAATGAGTCAAAAATGTCCTTTTACGAATAAATATATTATTTTTAAAAAAAAAAATCTTGTTCCTTATAAAAAATATTACTTTTAAGGAACTCTATTCTTATTTTTTTTCTTTTTAAACTACTTTAGGAAATAAAAATGTAGAAAATTATTTTTTTCTTCTTAGTCTCATTTTATCAATTAAATAAGAACAATTTCATGTACTCTAAGGTTTAACGGATAATATATGTCATATTTATAAGATCATAATAAATTCATCATTAATATTTATTCAAATAACGATAAAAAATAATTATAATAAAATAAGAAATATTTTTAAATTTTTAATTTTAATTGAAGTAGAATAAACATTTGCTAATAAAAGAAATATTAATAGAAAAAAATGTGTTTAAAAAATAAATAAATAATATATTTATTTGAAAAAAGATATTTTTGACCCATTAAATAACAATAAGGATATTTTTGGACCAAAATATTGACGGCAAAGACATTTTTGGACCAAACTATAAACGCATGATATTTTTGTTCATTTCACATAGTTTAATAGCATTTTTATCCTTTTCCGTTATTTTAATATAGTCATGTCAATTACTAGCTACAAATTAAAATTTGGCATGGAAGTCCTGTGAATCTTTTAAAGACTTTTAAAGAGTGAAGGGATGCAACAACATTTATACGCCTAAACTGAAATCATTTATATAGGTGTGTATATAAACTAAATAAATTGAAGTCCACCCAAATTAACAAAATGGCCTTCGGTGCCATTCCATTGGTGAAGGGTTATATATTTCATTTCACTAAGATGTTGGAGTTTGAATCCAACCAGCCACAATTTCTAAAATCACATTTTTGTTTGTTAGAATCATAGAATTTAATTTGTTTAACTCAATCCAGACTATACTAATTATGGTTCTCAGAATATATATATACCTTGTTTAAGGTATATATATATATATATAGGATTTTTTTTATTGAAGTTAATTAGTGTTGGTGACCCTGTAAAATCTTATAAGTAATAAAAATTTATTTTGAACTAATGTCGTAATTTAGATATATCTGATATGTGTGACACTCACACTAGGATATTGTATCCCTTGAAGTATGTTAACGAGGTTACACTGTGCATTATAAAAGATTTGGAGTGAGAAATGGGAAAGGGAAATAAAAACGAAAAAAGACTGTTCTACGTCGCACACGGCTCAACTTCTATGGAATACCTCTCAATGTGTAACAAATTTGGATATGATTTATGCTAGAAAGTTGTAGCTCTTAAAGTCTAGTTTCTAATGGTTCAAATCGGTCGTGATTTGGAGCTTTTTACAAAACATTATGGCCTTTTTATTAAAGGACAACATACTAGTCACTTGACCCCTGTAATTACTTTCTCAAGCATTTTCATTTGTTCCACCATTTTTCATTGGATGACGTTGGTTGACCTTACCTAGATTCATTAAAACATGTTTAATATGAAAATCACTTGTATTCACAGTAATTATCAGACAGTCGTTGTGAGGTTGGATGGTGCCCTATAATTTATTTATTTTTTAATAAGCAAAGCCTCGCCAAAGACTAACAGCAAACTCAATAGATAGAAACTTTTGGCTTAATAGAAGTTTATTTTAGATAATACAATGCCTAGAACTAGTTATGTAGCTTCTCAAAGTCAATAGGAACGTCTCACATCGCCCTCTGTAATCACATCTTTGAAAGCTCCGCGGCTGGGAATCATAGGTAAAACGTGCTCGTGATGAGGTACAATCACATCCAACAAGTATGGACCAGGAGTGTAACATCTTTTGAATGGCAGCTCTAAAATCGTCCCTGTGTGTCACTCTTGCAGCAGGTACACCACAAGCCTCTGCAAATTTCAGCATATTACGAAAGATCTCTTCCTCATTAGCAGGATCACCAAGGTAAGTGTGTGCTCTGTTAGCCTTATAGAACCGATCCTCCCATTGAACCACCATTCCCAAGTGTTGATTATTCAGTAACATAATCTTAACTGGGAGATTCTCCACCTTAATTGTTGCTAACTCCTGCAAATTCATGATAAAACTCCCATCACCATCAATGTCAACCACAACCTCACCCGGTCTTCCAACAGCCGCACCTATAGCAGCGGGCAAACCAAATCCCATTGCTCTTAATCCACCAGATGTCAACCATTGGCGTGGCTTTTTGTACTTATAGTATTGGGCAGCCCACATCTGGTGTTGCCCCACACACACCTGTACTAACATAATGGCACTTCCATTAGTTAATTCATCTAGAACCTGAATAGCATATTGTGGCGGGATGGCTTCACTAAAAGTCTTATAATTCAATGGGTATTTCATTTTCTGCTCCGTTAACTCCTGCCTCCAAGGAGAGAAGTCCAACTTCAGCCTACTTTCTTTACCCTCCAATATGGAATTCAAACCCTGTAATGCCAACTTGATAGCTGCACAAATAGAAACATGAGGTTTGCCCGATATATCGGGAGCTTACTTGAGGTGTCTAAAATGAACAAAGCTTAGTTGAAGTATTTAAGTAAAAGTTAATGCCAACTTTAAGAGACCACCGATAGATTTCGCCATATTTTTATTACCTTCCACGTGTTATTGTATGACTAGACCATGTGTCATCTGTTTTTACCCTATACAAATTTGAAGTTGTATTTGAGATTGAGAAAATAATTTATAGCATGATTTCCAACTCAATTTTGAAGTTTTATTCAATTATATTCAATCATAAATACTATTTCAAATATTTTTTGCAAAATATATAATTAAACACAACTCCATTTTTAACTTTACCTTCATAATTTCTACAACAGAAAAGCCTAAAATGTCTTTGAACTATTGGAAAAGGTACATAAATGTTCTTCATTCATCTATTGGGCTTAAAATGCCATTGACATCCACCTTTAAGTCTAAAATGACTTTTTCTTTAACGGAAAAGGGCATTTTAGGCCTAATACATGGATGAAAAATATTTTTGTACCATTTTCAATAGTTAGAGGGCATTTTAGGCCCTTTCAACAGAATTTTAATTAAATAATTTGAATAATTTTTTTAAACACGCGACAGCCATCTATTGGTTACAATTTAATTATTTAAAATTAATTATAAATCAAAATTTATTTAACAAAATTTTAATTAAATAATTTGAATAATTTTTTTAAACATGTGGCGGCCATATATTGTTACAATTTAATTATTTAAAATTAATTATTAATCAAAATTTATTTAACAGAATTTTTGTTAAATAATTTTTTTAAACACGTGTCGTTCATCTATTGGTTACAATTTAATTATTTAAAATTAATTATTAATCAAAATTTATTTAACAAAATTTTAATTATGAAAAATGGCCTAAAATGCCCTCGAACTATTGAAAATGGTATAAAAATGCCTCTCATCTATCCTATTGGGCCTAAATTGCCCTTTTTTCATTTAAAAAAAGTAAACTTTACCTAAATCCCATAATGGAAAAGTCTAATTACTATACATCCCTCATTGTACCAAAATTACCCGATTTCCCCTTTTTTTCAATTTTTCTGATACATTAGTGATGTATCTGATACATCAATTTATCTGTAGAATAATTAATGAAGATCATCTATTTATAGATAGTATCTTAATATAAGGTATGATTGGTTCTTTAAATCAATTACTGATCTAATTAATGAGATTAATTTGGTTAAAAAAATAACGGTTGTGTACATGAAGATTCAAGCCAAAAAATAGAGCATAAATTCAAATCAAATTCGATTTCATTTTTTTTCCAGTTTTTCTGATACATAAATTATGTATCTGATACATCAACTTTAGATGTAGAATACATAATGCATAGAAGCTATTTATGGTTAGTATCTTAATGTAAGTTATGATTTGCTATTTAATTGAATCACTGATCTAATTAATGAGATTAATTTGTTAAAAAAAGCAACTATTATGTTCATGAAGATTCAAGCCAAAAAACAGAGCATCGTCTCGAATGGAAAAACAGAGCATCAATTCAAACCGAAGTCAATTTCAATTATTTTTTCAGTTTTGCTGATACATAAGTTATGTATCTGATACATCAACTTTAGCTATAGAATAGTTAATGCACATCATCTATTTATGGATAGAAGATTGAGATAAGGTATGATTGGCTCTTTATATCAATTACTGATCTAATTAATGAGATTAATTGATTAAAGAAGGCGACAGTTATGTACATGAATTTTGAAGCCAAAAATCAGAGCATCGATTCCAAGGAAAACAACAGAGCATCAATATAAAGCAAACTTCGCGTTTCATCAATTAATCGATATGAATATTCCGATACTACTAAGACATTTTGGAGTTTGGCAATCCGATATTAGTTATGAACAATACAAAAGTGATGGAATCGTTGTCGGTGACAATGTATCTTACTCAAATCTAAAAGCAGCAATCGCTGCTGAATTGAGTGTGGATGAATCAGAGAAAAATATTGAAATCTGATACATAGTTGAAGGTAACTCGTCGCCAATATATATTCGTAATGATATGGATGTTAATCTTTACATAGAGTTGAAAAAGAAAGAGCCTGATTTCGTAAATTATCCCCTGTGCGTATCAAGCTCTGATATAAAAAGATGTGAGATAAAATCATTCGATAGTACATCTAGAGCAATTATTTATGCCGAATCAAACGCGAATGAGTCCCACATTTTTGGTTTAGAAGAATCTGATAATGTCGCAAATTGTTATATAGCAGAATTGGATTTGACGAACTACATAGCTGATACAAATGGTGTGGAAGTGAAGGAGAATCAATTCTATAAGGACAAAGCAACTCTAGTTGACGTAATGGCCAAATACAAAATCTATAATGAATTTAATTTCAAGGTTAAAAGATCCGACAGTAAAAGGTATGCGCATATTCTGCATTTGGAAATTTTGGTTTTGGATATTATCAAACAGTATGTATCAGATACATATGAATGTGTGTATCTGATACATGCTTAAAAAGATTATTTTTTCCTGTCATGATACATCAAAACTCTATTTCTGTAACTCAGTTAAAAAATGATGGTAGTTATACTGTTAAAAAATAATGTTGTCAGTATGTATCAGATTCATATGACTCTGTATATCAGATGTTTTCATTTTTATTTTTTGTTCATGATACATACTAAGAAGCATGTATCAAGTATATGCGTTGACACACTTCCTATCAGAATGTCACTTTGTTTGGTGATATTATCTATGAAAAAATATTGGTATGATACATGTCATTTTTTTTATAAAAATGCAGTTATGTGTTAGTATGCTTTTCAAACGGCTGTTGTTGGAGAATAAAAGCTTCACGTTGGAAGAAATACGATATATTCAAAGTTAGATATTTCAATAGTGAACATTCATGTGCACTGAGAGATAGAATTTTCAACAAAGTTCATGCTACAAAGACTTTTGTTAGTGCATTCACAACACCTAAATTGGTTAATCATAAGAGAATTCTCACCCCTAATGATATACGAGAGGATATTAAATCAGCGTATGGAATTGATATTACCTATCAACAGGCATGACGTTCAAAAGAGCATGCTTTGGAGATGTTAAGGGGAAAACCTGCTGATGGATATAGACAGCTGCCTGTATATATACATATGTTAAAAACCGTATATCTAAATTCGTACATAAGTATGCACAAGTCATCAACTGATGAGTTCATGTATTTATTCATAGCGTTAAGGCCCTTGATGAGGGGGTTTCAGTTTTGTCGACCAGTAGTTGTTGTTGACGGTGCGCATCTTGATGGACCTTATAAAGGGACGTTTGTATCAGCTAGCACACTTGATGGGGCAGGTATTACTTTCTGATACTGTTGCTTATTGAATAACAGTGTGTCGTCTCATTTGTCACGTTTGTTGTGAATCTGATGAATTCTAATAACTATTGTATCGCTATTATTGATTTTTTAGGTTGCATATTGCCATTGGCATATGGTATTGTTGATACAGAAAATGATGCATCATGGACGTGGTTTTTCAGAATTTCAAGAATGCATTTGATGAGAGGGACAATATGTGTGTTGTATCAGATAGGAACGAAAGCATAATCAAGAGTGTAAGCATAGTATTTCCCAATGTTCCTCATTTTGCATGCATATGGCATATATGGAAAAATGTGTGTACTAAATACAGAAGGAGCAAAGCTGTACTAAGTGACATCTTCTATTCAATGGCCAAGGCATACCGAAAAGATGAAGTCGTTAAATTAATGGCCA
Organism: Solanum dulcamara; assembly: GCF_947179165.1. Lineage (NCBI taxonomy): Eukaryota > Viridiplantae > Streptophyta > Magnoliopsida > Solanales > Solanaceae > Solanum > Solanum dulcamara. Next base: position 12,979,002 of record NC_077246.1, read on the forward strand.
AAGTTGAAAGAATCGATCAACGGGTGGCACAATATTTAAAAAATACAGGATACGAAAAGTGGTCAAGGGTTCATGCCACTGTCAACAGGGGTAGAATGATGACTTCTAACATAGCAGAATGTATCAATGGATGTCTTGTTGAAGCACGAGAGCTGCCTATAATTGACTTTTTGGAGCAAACGAGAATGTTATTTGGTGCTTGGAACTGCAAAAATAGGGAAATAGCATCTTATACAAAACATACTTTGGGTAGAAAATTCGAAGATATTCTAGTTTCAAACACGATCAAGTGTTCGAGAATGAAGGTACACGACAGTTATTTTTAAGTAGATAAGTACTTGATACATAATTATTTGATACATTAGTTAGGTATAACCTGTGCTAATTATATACTGATACATCATTTCTTATACATCAGTTTTGTTGTTGATACATCAGTTGTGATACATATGTGTGAAGTTTATTTCTTGCAGGTTTTTGATACATCAGTTATGTATAAACTGTGCTAATTAAAGACTAATACATAAATTCTGATACATCATATGTGTGAAGTTTATTTCATGCAATTTTTTTGATACATTAGTTAGGTATAACCTGTGCTAATTAAATAATGATACATCAGTTCTGATACATCAGTTCTGTAATTGATACATACTTTCTGATACATATATGTGAAATTTATTTCTTGCTGGTTGTTGATTCATCAGTTAGGTATAACATGTGCTAATTAAATAATGAAACATCAATTATGATACATAAGTTCTACAGTTGATACATAAGTTCTGATACATATATGTAAAGTTTATTTCCTTCAGGTTGTTGATTAATCAGTTATGCATAACATGTTCTAAATATATACTGATACATCAGTTCTGATACATCATTTCTGTAATTGGTACATACTTTCTGATATATATATATGTGAAATTTATTTCCTACTGGTTGTTGATTCATAAGCTATGTATACCATGTGCTAATTAACTAATGGAACATCAATTATGATACATAAGTTCTACAATTGATACATAAGTTCTGATACATATATGTGAAGTTTATTTCCTTCAGGTTTTAGATTAATCAGTTATGCATAACATGTTCTAAATATATACTGATACATCAATGTAGATACATTAGTTGTGTAGATGATACATAAGTACTAATAGATATATGTGAAGTTTATTTATTGCAGTTTGTTGCTTCATCATTTAGGTATAGCCTGTGCTAATTATACACTGATATATCAATTCGGATACATCAAATGTGTAGTTGATACATAAGTACTAATACATATATGTGAAACTTGCTTTCTGCAGTATGTTGCATCATCATTCAGGTATATCCTATGATGATTATATATTGACACATCTGTTCTGATATATCATATCTGTATTTGATACATGAGTTTTGATACATATATATGAAGTTTATTTTCTGCAGTTTGTTGCTTCATCAGTTATGTATATCCTGTGATAATTATTACCCTTTTACATCAGTTCTGATACATAGTTGTGTATGTGATACATAAGTACTGATACATATATTTGAAATTTAATTCCTGCAGGTTGTTGCTTCATCAGACTATCTTTATTCTGTTTACGAATTAGGTATAAGATACATTGTGTGTCTAGAAAGAAAAACATGCACTTGTGGTAGATTTTAACTAGACGAGATATCATGTCCACATGCAATTGCAGTGTTGAAGAGCAAGAACATTACTGACCTGCACCCATACTGTTCTGATTACTACAAACCAGAGGCGTTGACAAATACTTATGAATTACCAATGGTTCCAATGCCAGATAAGAAAGATTGGTCTGCTCCGAATGAAATTTTGGAAGAATTTATCTTGCCACCAATATACAAAAGGATGCCAGGAAGATCAAAGAAAGGGAGAAAAAAGTTTGCTAGTGAGAAGATAACAAGTAGCACAAATTCTTGTGGACGTTGTGGCCACGAAGGCCATAATAGAAAGACTTGTAATTTCATTCCTAAATAGATATGATGTTTGTGGTATCTCGGTATACATTCTATTTGAATCATATAATTACATCTATTTTTATATTTTATATTTGAGTTTGACACATGACATAAACATACAATTTTTTTTCAGTTGATATGTATCAAGATTAGTACATTCGATTCTGATATATTAAATATAATGTATCGGGATACTTAAATCAGCAGTTACATTTAAAATGTTTACAATTGGTGAAAAACAAAATTGTACATTCTATTGCTACAATTTTTTTTAAAATAAAATATAGGACGTTCATCGGTTCTCCTTGACTTGGAAAAATGAAATCTCACATGAGTTTTTTTTTGGATCGTTATTTTCCTAAACATAAACATTCTTGTCTTTTCGACAACCATAATTCCACAAGAGTTGTGGGTGATACATAAAATCTTATTTGATATAGGTTTTAGATGTACCATATGTAATAAATCTTGATACATGCGAATCTGATACATAAGCAAGATGTATTATAAGCATTAAATCTTCAGACATGGAATTCTTATGCAAAAAATAAATGTATCGAAATCACTAAATGTTGAGAAATGAGAATCTGATACATGTGCATGATGTATCAGAATCAATAAATCTTGATGCATGAAAATCTCATACACAGATAATATGTATCAAAATTCGCAAAATGTGACACTTATGAATATGATACTTGATACAAGTTTGATACAGTAGAATATGATACATAAACTTTGATTTTATATTCGAGTTTGACACCAGATAAAAACATACAAATCTTTTCAATTGATATATGGAAAGATTATAACATTTGAGTTGCTTACTAATTCTGATACATTACAATTAATGTATCAGATACATTAAAAGTAGTAGATACATTTAAAATGTTTACTATCATAAAAAAAACTATTGGACATCAATCAGTTCTCCTTGGCTTGGAGAGATATCTCTCCTAAGTTGTTTTGGATCGTCGTTATCGCTAACATAACTATCCATGGCCTTCTGACAACCATATCTCCATAAGAGTGCGGCATATCTTGAACAAAAGAATTCGGTGTTTAGTTCAGTATTTGGAATAGAAATTCCATCACTAAGATATTCAGCAAAAATGGCCAGGAAAACTCCACAATCCCTGCAAAGAAAGGAATACACAAGTTTTAAAAAAGTAAAATTGACATATTAATGATTTAGGTATACATAATTGTTAATACTCATAAGCTGTCACTTCCCTGTTGCGCAATTCCTTCAACATATTCAACTGCAAATGGGTGATGTGGTTCAAGCATGTTACCGATTGATTTATCCTTGTATGAATCAAAAGACGACCAATCAGTACGTTCGTTGTTGTCAAAGAAACCACTATCTTGCAGGTATGTTGGTAGCATTGCTGCTATCTTTTGGATCTCTAGGGAAGGGTTGCTACTTCTTCGTCTAGGCGATGAATCATACACACGTATCAACCTTTTTTTCAACACAACTACCGCAAGAACCCAATGAAAATCCCTGTCGTAGTTTACTGGAATATATACCTCATCTACCAAATGCCAGGACAACCCGACTGGTATTGAGAAACCTCTTATTATGTTCTTCACGGATCTCTCGTGATGAGCTGTAACAGTGGCCCTTGCCATATCTTCTTGGGTAGAAATGTCGGGTGGAATGTGATAGTAGCATGTGTGTGCATATTCGATGTAAATTTTGAAAATGTAGTTTGTCGTTGTGTATCGATACTGATTGCTCAACTGCATCTTCGATTTCTTCCGAAGGTAGTAAAATATTACATCGATGTGCTGCATATTTTAAAAAAGTATTAGTTATATAACAACAAACATCATGTATCAGATTATGTATGTATCAGATACATTAATCTATGTATGTATCAGATACATTAATCTGTATATATTAGATAGTAAGTATGAGTTGTATCATATTCTTTATGATGAAATTTTTACCTCATCGTTCCAGCATCTGTTCGGCTGTGACATTAGGTAGAACCAGTTCTTATGTTTAGGAAATGCCACTACAAAGTCCATTTTTTCAAAGCCGAATGAAGAGCACTTAGATCTGTAATGATCCTTCTTCGGTTTCCTAAATGGAAGCTTGTAGTTAAATAACATAACAAATATAATACACAACTTTTATGGATATAAGTTATATATATCATACTTACTTGTTACCATGCGATTTTAGTAGTCCTTTATCTATCCATTGAGAGTAGTCTGTGAAAAGCTCGGATGGAGGATAATAGCATATACCAAAACCTTCAAAAGGGTGTGTCTGATGCATAACAGATGACAATTTTTCCTTACCCTTTTCACTTGACCCAAAGTTTGAAAGATACGGCGATTGTAAGATCTTCGAAGGAATCCTACTTCTTTGAAATGGTGTCTTCTCATCATCAGACAATACATTGGGTTTTGATGGAAGAGTGGTTGGTAGCTGGCTATCGCGTAATAGACATTCATCCTGAACTTGCTCATGACTAACAGCGGTCAATGGCATGGCTGGTAATGGAAGTCCGTATATTAGAGCATCTATCACATCCAGAGTTTCGGTCGAAAATGGTGCTGAAGTATTGGATTCTGATGTGCTTGGTTTGATTTTTTCTTTTTCAATCTCCTCAACTTGCTCTTCTACTTTGTCAGTTTTATCAACGGCTACTCTACCATCTTTCTTTCTAGTATTCTACATGTAATGTATAACATCATTACAAAACTTATTAATATTGACTTTATCTCAATAATGTATCTGATACATTACCTGTAATGTATCAGAATCAGCAATAAGCTGATCAGTATTTGCTCTTTGTGGTTCCATTTGGTGTGCTGATACATCCTTCAATTGTGGTGTAAAAATTAATGTTTCCGGTTTTTACAAATGTTAAAAAAACAATTACTTAATAAAAAACTGCTGATATCATACATTATCTTAAAAAATAATTACTTAATAAAAAAACTGATGATATCATACATCATCTGCTACAATGTTATGTTCTGATACATCATCCACCTTTTGTATCTTGACGGATGGTTCATCTTCCTGGAAATATAATAACATTTACTTATGATATATATGTACTAAATGTCTAGATATCTATATATTTAAAGAGGTTGAGCTTATACAATATATATATAGCATCAAATTGGTCATCAATTTGTTTCTGATACATTACCTTTAATGTATCAGAAGAAACCTGTTGATCAAATGATTCTGGAACATCTGATAAAATATTTTGTTCTGAAATATTGTCCACCTGTTTTATCATGGTGGATGGTTCAGGTCCCTGAAAACATAATAACATTTACATATGATACATGACAATGAAAAGTATCCAGAAGTTTAAAAGCATAAATATCAAATATTACATGATGTATGTACCTTAATATCTTCCTGGACATTAGATTGGTCATTTTGTTGGGGGGGGGGGAGGTCAAATTTATTTGCAAAATTGTGCACCTCCAATTCAGTAGGTGCTTGTTGTTGTTCAACCACATGGAATGTTTGATCAAAATTATCTGTTTTAAGTTGAGATGATGTGCCAGTCATTCAGTTCGCCATAGTGTCGATGGCTTTCAAAAAATCAATATCATTTGAATCAATTTTATTCTCCAAACACTTGAACATCCTGTCAACCTTGATACAGGTATATAAAAAATCAGAATGTATCACCTAATTAAAAGTATATTGTATGTGATACATCTTAAAGTAATAACTTATGTATCTCTTTAGAGACTTCTTTATGGACTTCTTCAATGCTTTGAATTGCATATGAACAATTTGATCGGAAGATTCACCTCCTACCGCTGACTTCACCGTTGGTACATTGTCAGGAGAAACAGGCTTTTCTGATTCATTTGGTGGTATGAAATTCTTATGCATGTTGGTTGTTTCTACTTGAATTGGCTCTTTAGTAGGGGAAGTCTTCATTCTTTTGGAAAGAGGTGGGGAAGATGTATCAGCGACATGACTGGATCTTTTTAATAATTCTGTGGGTGGTGTTGTTGAAAAGTCCTCAAATCCGGGGACTTCATGAGGTTTTCTGAAATTGACCTTGGTAGCTGATGTTGAAGCTTCAGATTTCTGTTGACTGCCATGAATGACAATAGATTTCATTTCATGTTGAGATTGGACAATGTTGGAGCATCGATACTGCAAAAAAGATTGATTGCTTGTCAGAAAACAAGTGAATAATTGATACATGTTAATTCTGATACATAAACATGATGTATCAGAAATATTAATCCTTGATACATGAGAAACTGATAGAAAAACAACATTATCTGAAGTAGTAGAATCTGATACATAAATGCAGATGTATCATAAGATGTAATTCTTGATACATTATAATTTGATACATAAGATAGAGTTTTCATGAGCTGTAAATACTGATAAATGAGTTTCTGCTATATACAATTATATTTATCAGAAAGGTTATAGCTTGATACATTTTCATTTGATACATAAAGTAGATGTATCAGATACATTATATCTTGATACATTTATAACCTGATACATAAATATATGAGCTGATACATCTACTTTATGAATCAAATTATAATATATCAAGGTCATGAATATATAATGTATCTTAGATGTTATGTATAATGAATCAGTGCATAAACGAATAATCTTCAATGCATGTACCTCACTGAAGATGGTAGACATGAAGGTCTCAAATTTTGGCTTCACGGCAACAACACGCCAGTTAAGCATTTTGGAAATTTTATTACCCACTCTTACAGCAATTTCAGAGGGCACTTGAGATGCACATTCATATATCCATGCATTCAGAGTGTATGGCATGCCGCCTAGACGATACATTTGTTTGGCATTTGAAAACTCCTGCCGCATTCCTTTTATCAATTTGAAAAATGCTTTTTTTGCCCCATGGGTATTGCTCATACCTACCATCTTCTACCATCTTAAATTCATCAACAGATATAGGTGCATCACCTAGTTGAGAAAAAACAAAAGTGTGGATGAAGTAGAGAATGGTCATCTGAACAGCGTCTTCGTTTGTTTTCCATCCTCCAACCAGAAAACGCTCAACTAAACGAGCTTTGTTGATCCCATTTTTGGCACCAGGAAAATATAAAGACAATAATCTACTTGTTGGGTCATCAGAGTACCGAAAGTCATTGATATTACCGGTACATCGCAAACCAGTAATGATAGCAAAATTATTTATTGTAAATCGTAGTATATTACCCTGCACGTGACGAATGTGCAATTCTTCTTTGTTTTTTTGCTCTACCTCAAGAAGTAAGAGGCATTTGATGATTTGCCCTTGAAAATTGCAGTTTGGCATATCTAAGTAGTGACCAAATATGGATTGCCTAAATAACTTTATACCTTCTTCACCTATTGATGATTCAAAATCATCAAGAAAATTAGCCCTGTATGCCGTGCCGAATCTCAATGGGTGGGACGAGATCTTCTTGATGACGTATTTCATTCCCTGCATTGACATGAAAATGGTTAAATACAACTTGAACTTTATACATAAATACGATGTATCATATGCATTAAAATATCCGATACATGAGATGAGATTCTGATACGTACAGAGGATGTATCAGAAGCATTAAGGCTTTATAAATTATAATCTGATACATAAATGTAGATGTATCAGAATCATTAAAACTTGATACAATAGAAACTGACACTTAAACATGATGTATCAGAAATAATAAATCTCCAAAAAAATTGCATTTGAAAAAGACACTATGTATCAGAAGAGATAGCGCTTGATACATGATAAGCTGATACATAAATGATATGTATCAGAATCAAAAAACCTTCACAAAATTTTCATTAAAAAAAAACCTTAATTGAACCCATACCTTTGGGAGATTAGGGCGTGTTGTAACCCCTTCAATCTTGTTGTCTATTTCTTTGGGTGCATGTTTAACTATAGCTTTCGACTTCAATTTCTCACGTAGCTTATCCATCACTGCTGGATTGTTACGATGTTTGGATCTAATCTCGTCGTAACCTTCCCAAGATGAATCAGAACCAGGTGAAACAAGAATTCCTTGATTTTTATTAGACTGTTTGAGACCATGAACGGATTTCATATGTATCATTGAAGGTATGAGATACAAAAACAGAAAGATTTATAGAAGAAAGAAAATGATAACAATTTAAGAAGATTTTTCAAAGATTTACAGAAGAAATCAAACGATACAAATTTTAGGAGAAATCAGATTGAATGAGGATGAAATGAAATTCCATATAAGGAAAGATTAAAATATACCTTAGTTGGAACCTTGAAATTGATTAACAGAATGTAGGAGGAGGCGTGATGTATCAGTGAGGGAGAGAGAGTTAAAGGAAAAAGAGGGATTTTGAAAATATTTTGGTGTAATAGGGAATAAAAGTAAATATAGCATCTTAATATGTGTAAAAGGGTAATTTACCCTTTAAAAATGACATTTTTGGACCTTCAAATGCATTTTAAACCCAATAAATGAAAAAGGGCATTTGTATACATTTTTCAATAGGTCAAAGTCATTTTAGGTCATTTTTCATTTCTAAAAAGGTAAAAAAATATTTGAAATCTAGAACCAAATGCCTAGTAAATCCGTAATTTAAATGACAAAAAACTTTAAAAATCACTCTATTTGATTGGGTTGATTTGTAATAAACCGTTAGTTGTTTGAGGTAACAACATAACCAAATCAAACCGTCAACAAAATCATCAAAAAAGTTGGGGAAAAGAAACTTTTGAGATACTTGTTACCTCATTGTTGGAAAAAGCACAGAGCGCATCAATGGCGGTTTTAGGACTCTCCAACACAGGAGATATATTATCTTCTTCTTCTTCTTCCAGTTTCTTAGAATCTTACCACAGGATTCACTCTTCTTTCGTCCCTAGACAATGCTTCTCTCCGAGGACTCGCCGGAAAAGCCTCAACAAACGACAGCGTTTCAGCATTTCCAGCTCCTTGTCCCCAAACAACTCTGCCAAAATTAAGGTTATCGGCGTCGGTGGTGGCGGCAACAATGCTGTTAACCGTATGATTGGCAGCGGGTTACAGGTGGTGATTATTGTTTTTTTTTTCATCTCCTAAATCGGATTGCATTTTCCTTTGCCAGATTTGAATTCTCTGTATAGATATGTTGCTCGGACTCTTCAAAAATATATGCTGCAGGAACCTAATAACTTTTGAGCAGATTCTGTATTTGTAACCCAGTAAATATGTAAGAAATACGACTTGGGAACCACTAACAAAAGTGTGTTGCTGGTCTAGTGGCAAAAGAAAAGTAATTTTAAGCTTTGATGCCCTCTTAGATGTGTGGGAACCCACAAACATCAATTCAATTCAAATCCTGAATCTGCCTATGCTAGTGCGTGTTGGATACTCCCAAAGTAGTGCATTATGGAGAATCCAAAATGGATGTAACAACAATTTTAAAGAGTCTGAGCAACATAATTATCCAGTAAAAGATGATTTAGTATTGGTTTAAATTATGATGTCCATATAATGCCTCTTCCAGAGATGAATGTGCAATAGACCACATGATTGTATACTTTGCATTCAAATTATGCTGTCATGTTGCATTCTCATTGTGTGAGTTATGCTAACCTCGTGGGCTAGGAAGATAAGCTAGAAATCACTTTCACTGGCTGTTTGATCTGCTATGGTTCTAATTTATCACTTAATATTTCTTGCTTCTCTTCAAATAAGCTCATCTGCCACCATAACAAACTCAACCAAGCACAAATGTACACCCCTATTCAACTGCTAACATCTTCATTTCACATGATAAATCTCAACGTTTCATGTCCGTTAATAGGGTGTTGACTTCTATGCTATAAACACGGATACTCAAGCATTGACGCAGTCTACAGCTGAGAACCCAATTCAAATCGGAGAGCTTCTAACTCGTGGACTTGGTTTGCACCTTCTTCTCTTTCTGTAGAAACTACTATTCTTCAGAAGCTCTCTTTAAGATAAGTTTTTTTTTTTGTAAAGCTAAACATATACTTATCTATATGATAAATTGCTGGATGCATTTTGTTTGCTATTACATTTTGAGGCTAGTGTTCTTCGTTAACTTGTTCAACATCTTTATGCTTTTGAATTTTTATTTATTTCTATGGAAAGGAATGCTCATATAAGTCACGTCTAGAGATGCAGGTACTGGTGGAAATCCTCTGTTGGGTGAACAGGCAGCAGAGGAGTCAAAGGAAGGCATTGCAAATGCTCTTAAAGCTTCAGATATGGTGTTTATAATAGCAGGCATGGGCGGAGGTACAGGATCTGGTGCTGCTCCTGTTGTTGCTCAAATAGCTAAAGAAGCAGGTTATTTGACTGTTGGTGTAGTCACGTATCCGTTCAGCTTTGAAGGACGCAAAAGATCTTTGCAGGCAAGTGCCATTTTCATTTTCTTTGAAGAAGCTAATTATCAACAAGATGCTCAAAGTTGTACTGACTGATTGATTTTCTTTTCGATGCTAAATCATCTGTTCCTTGTCATCCAAAATCCTTTCGCGATTGTATTATGATCTTGGTGACCTTCAGGCTTTGGAAGCAATTGAAAAACTTCAAAAGAATGTTGATACTCTTATAGTAATTCACAATGATCGCCTTCTCGATATTGCTGATGAGCAGACACCACTTCAAAATGCTTTTCTTCTTGCTGATAATGTACTTTGTCAAGGCGTTCAAGGAATATCTGATATAATCACTGTGAGTCATTCTTTTTTCTATCAGTATCTGATCCACATGAAGTTCTCTTTTGCATTTCATGGTATAGTTTTCTAGCCGAGTAAAGCGGATCAGCACCGGATGATTCATATAACCAAACTCAACTAGTTTGGGAATCCATTCTGATTATTTGCAGATACCTGGGCTGGTAAATGTGGATTTTGCTGATGTAAAGGCAATCATGAAAAATTCTGGAACGGCTATGCTTGGAGTTGGGGCTTCTTCCAGTAGGAACCGTGCTGAAGAAGCCGCTGAACAAACAACTCTGGCTCCTCTAATTGGATCTTCAATTCAGTCTGCAACTGGGATTTTATATAACATTACTGGAGGGAAAGATATTACTTTGCAGGAGGTCAATAGGGTATCCCAGGTGCACTTAACTGAGCTTCTATTTATTTTGTTTTCCAAACCTTCAAGAAGTTCTTGAAACAAACCGTTATCCCACATTACAAGGTGGTATTTGTATAGTGATTTGCTTGACAAAATACGTACCTCACAGGTTGTCACAAGTTTGGCTGATCCATCCGCCAACATCATATTTGGTGCTGTTGTGGATGAGCGGTTTAATGGAGAGATCCATGTCACTATAATTGCAACTGGTTTCACACAGTCCTTTCAGAATACTCTTCTAACTAACCCTCGAGGAACAAAGCTAGCTCATAACAGCAAAGGAACCACAGAAAGCACAGTATCACCTGATACTCTAAGCTCGTCAAACTCTCCTTCCACGAAACCTCAACCACCTGCTCGGAAGCTGTTTTTTTAGCTCCTTCTTAGTTTGTTTATCTCTACATTCTTTTGTCTCTTGCACTCTACTTATTTGTTCTGCAAGGGGTCAGATATGTATTTGCATGTAGCTGTAAAAATCATGACAGGGTTTTATGAGATGCATAACACAATTTGGTGCTCTCTTATAACATGCATGTACAGTAGGTTTACTGCCTGTAACATTTTGTACCAGTTGATTATTTTCTTTCTGGCAACTCAAGTATTCATAATATTATCAACTTGGTTGGAGAAGCTTTAATTTGTTGCTTTTGTAATTTTCACCTGAACAACCTATGTCTAGGTCATTATTCATTCGGAAGGGCTCTGTATAGTTTTGGGATGTAGCATTGTGGTTATTCCTTATCCTTTCAGTCGAGTGGCTTTGTACTTATCCAACATAGATTCAAACAGGTCATTATTCCAAATGAAGTTGATGATCCTTACATCACTCCACAAAACATGACTAAGCTGTGGGACTTCAAAGTGCTAAATGTAAAATGTAATAATGCCAAATGTGTAAATAAGATACTTCAACTTAAAAATAAAAGAGGCTGAAGTTGTAAACCCTGCACAGTTGTAACTAACTCGTAATAACCCCTCGCGTACCACTCTGCAAGCTCTAGGTGCCACTCCCGTGCATGACATTTCTCTGATATGACTAGAACACATCACTATCCTTACCCAAAAAAAAGGAGTTCCAGAGACATCTTCCATTCATATTGATTTTTGTATAGTATTTCATGGTTTTACCATGAATGGGGTTAGAGATACTGTTGCTCACCTTAAAGTTTTATTCTTTTATCTGTACATCATCATATACCAACAAAAAAAAAAGCACATCAAAGTCTCAAGGAGAAACTATGTTTTCAATTTTCCAACTCACGTAGTACTAGTTTCCAGAGAAATTAAACCCAGTAACTTCCACTTATAACTAATATATTTTTCTTTTTCTTCCCAAACTAATCAATAACTTTTTTACTTATAACAAATATTCTTATCTCTTTGTTTCCACTTGTAAATTCTATTCAATTCGTCAACTCATATTTCACTCACTCCCCTTCAGCCGTTTCGAAGCTTAGAATCTGTCTCAAGTACACATATTCAATCAAGAATTCAAGATCATAGAACATATCAAATCACACCAAACAATGAATGAAAACAGAAACAGAGGGAAGATTTCAAGTTCGAATCTCCCGACTTACACTCAATGTACTAGTTCTTTTGCATTTACAGTTTACCTTTTGTCCGACCCAATTACAGATACTTGATCAACATATATATAACTGCAACAAGTAGTACAATCCCAACCACCGATAAAAGCATGCACATGCAAGAGCAACCACCCTTTGTGCGTTTGTTCAAAATTCCAAGCTTCCTACCAACTCGCTGTTCAATTATCAGGAAAACCAAGAGAATACACTAAGTCAAATGTGAACAGAGAATTATCACCAAGAGAGCATTGTAGAAGAGCAAAAGATAAAGGAAAGAACTGCATCGCTCTATCAATATCCAGCAACTTGCATAAGCATGCATAAAAGCAGAAAACTGAAAAATTTCGGCCATATCACCAAGTTTCATAAGTATATAACCGCTCCGCTAACATGCTTTGAGATCTCTTACATTCTCCTTTCCAACAAATACATACTCAACCAATCAATGGAGTATAGAAGGACAAGCAAACTTGAAAGAAATATAAAGATAAATGCTTAGTGCAAGTCCACGAGGTAAGAGCAGCAGCAGGACACCCAAACTTTTCCAAGTCAAACTCTTTATTCTCCTAAGAGCCCAGAGTTGGAAGTTCTTTGACTACGAATATTATGTCCCTCAAATTGCAAGTTCACAAGTATCAGAATAATAGGACATTTTCTTTTCTTGTTTTCTCTTTTCATTTCTTTTCCGCCTAAAGCTCCTAGAGAACATGCTTTAATATCAAACGGGACGGATCCAAAGCTTCTGGATAAGATTGTGGATTCGAGGAACTCTGTAATTTGCAAGCTTCCCTAACTTCCAAATATGATGGCACTCCCCCTAATTTTTTTTATCAATCATGCACATTTTTCTTGAGAATATATAGCTACATTTGCACGTTATAACAGAAATTGATCATGCGTATAAGTAGTTTATTTAATAGTGGACAGCTATAAGTTCCAAAATTCTCTACAAACTGCAGCACATGTTTATGAGAATCCATGGTGCAGAACATTATGTTTAGTGAAAATAGTAAGTTTGTCCTTCCTCATCCATGTGTGTACTCCAGGAAATTGTCACATGCCCCTCTTTTCCCATTTTTCTTTGGTGAATGTACAACATTAAGGTCTATAGATGAGATTCAATAAACCCTTAGGGGTCGTTTGGTAGGGTGCATAAGAATAGTTTGAATATGGTGTATTAGTAATGCTTGAATTAGTGATGCTTGCATTAGTTAATCAGAGATTATTTCTTATGCAGTGTTTGGTTTGGTGTATTAAAATAACATGTATTGCATAATTGCTAAAAAAAATATTTGTTTACAAAAATACCCCCCATAAATATGGTGGAAAAAGTTTTGAGGGATAATTGTGTCTTTAATCATGTTAATACATGCATTACTAACTAATCTTAATACATAACTAATGCAAGCATTATTATACATAAGTAGAAAAAGTGTACCTGTAATGACCTTGAAGGTCATTTTTGACAAAATTACTGTTTTACCCCTCCCTTCAGTTGCCCCAAGTCACTTTTGATTGGGTCTGAAAGTTAGTTTTTGGAAATCTTGTAAAAAGTTGAGATTTTGCTAAAGAAATGAGTTTTAAAGGCTTAAGTTGCCAAATTCTGAAGAGTCATTTGGAGTTACGAGTCTCGGAATGGAATTCCGTCGATTCAATCAATTCCGGAATATGAAAATTGGTCTAGGAGAGTTGTTGGAATCGTATTTGGAATGGAAACATGGACTTTAGGTCCGAAGTTGGTAATTGAGTTAAAGTTTGATCCAAGTTTGACTTTGGTCAACATTTGGGGTTCAGATGCTCAGATTGGATTTCTGATGGTTCCAATGGTTTCGGGGGTGATTCTAACGCTATAAATGGTTTCGTTGTAATTTTTAGAGGTTCCGAAGGTATTTTGGGTATTTCAAGTCCCAAAACTAGTTTAGTTGCGATTTATCGGATTCCGGGTCAAGGAGACCTCGAATTCGAATTTTGATGATTTCATTGAATCCAGAACGTCGAATTTAGTAGGGTTGCATATATGGTTTGTGTGTATGGGTTCCGATCGAATCCCGAGGGTCTTTCGGACGCTTTTGAGACTTGGAGTTTTTGCTGAGTTTTCTTCCCTTGCTGCAAACCTCGCGATCGCGAGGGGGTGGTTGCGATCGCGACACTCGCTTTAGTGAGGACCCCTTCGCGAAAGCGAAGGTCAGTGATGGGTAGTGGAGTTGCGAAAGCGACTGGGTGCCCGCGAAAGCGAAGGGGCAGAGGTCCCTTAAGCGACGAAGTCGTCGCAAAAGCGAGGTATCGCTTAAGCGGCCGAGGTTTATGCTATTTCACCATTTTTGGACTTTTCAAGCTCGGTTAGGCGATTTTCAAAGAGATTTTTTGGTGGAAAACCATTGGGTAAGTCATTTTCAACTCATATCTTTGATTTCCATTGATTAAATGATGATTTTAACGTCAAATTTGGTGATTTGAATTGGAGATTTTAGGGGTTTTGCCTAATCCGAAATTTTATCAAAACTTGGGATTGTGAACTCATTTTAACCCCATTTTCGAAATGGTTTTCACCATTAGATTCATGAATACTTGAGGAATATTTTCATCTAAAAATAATCAGATTCCGAGTTTATTTTTCGAGGTGGAATTTTTGACCATTTTACCCTTTCCACCCAAATTGATTGATTTTAGTGTCACTGGCTTCGAAATGTGATTGTGAGTCTATATTTGATTAGATTGTAGTGATTTGGAGTATCGTCGGAGAGGAAAAGCTTTGATTTCGGGTTGATCGTGACTTTAGCTAAGGCAAGTGAATTTTTAAACCTATTCTTAAGCTTGTAAGATCATGTATTTGTGTCTTATGTGTTGAGGATTGATAGAAAGTGGTTTTAAGAACTATTGATATTCAGATGAACTTGATGATAAAGAATGGGGTAATAAATGGCAAAATGAGATGAGTTAACATGTTGTGTTCGATATGATAGAACCTTGGGCTTGTTATGGATATTTGTATATATTTATAAATTGTTGTTATGTTATAAGTATGATTGTGGAAATCGGATAAGGGTAACTATTTAATTGTTATGAATCACTGGATATTGACTAATTGTGTGACCGTGGACTATATGGCATTATATGTGAATGTTCATTTTGTATTCACTCATTACTTGCGTATATAAATTATTTGTGATAACTGAGGAAATGATATGAGCGAGATATCAGATATTTTGGGACCGAGGTCTTTACAGGTTGTGGTTATTAAGGTACTGGATATGTTGGTGGCCGAGGTCTCTACCGGTAGTAGTTATTGGCCGAGGTCTTTTTCGGCGGATATTATATCTGAGTTTTCTTTCGGCAAATACATGGTCCATGTGAGGCCCCCATGGGTTCTAGTCTGAGGTGATCAGCGGATGTGTATCATTTAGGGCAGACATGCATCACTATATGTGACATTGCATTGCATCTCATTGCATCATACATCTTGTGCCAATGTGGATTGTTTTACCCCTGATATTCCCCTGATCTGTATTACTGATTGTGTTGATTCGCTTGCAAATTGAATTGTACTGTTGTTGAGGTATATGAATACTGTGTTGTTAGAACTGTTAGACTGGGCTGATTTTTGTGAAGGTTGTAGTCTAGGGGTTGGATGGTGTGACAGGAGTACGTGTATTTTACTAGCTTTGCTTAGTCTTAGTTGTTTACTTGTTGGGTACCGCATTGTTGGTACTCACTCCTTGCTAGCTACACTTGTGTAGGTTTTGAGCCCGGACAATGACCCAGTTTTTTTTATTTTCATCCGAGGCTTTCTGAGGCGATTCGAGAGGTAGTTGTTGATGCCGGCCGTCTTTCCTATTCCTCTTTACTTATTACTTTGTTCTATTCGAGAGACAAAGATTGAGACTTGTATTTATTTCGTATTTTGTAATTAGAAGGTTTGTACATGTGACAACCAGTCTGTGGGGGATCTTTGTGTAGCTGACTTAGTTTCTGTTTTATCTATATTTATCTATCTAAATGGTTTTCCGCGTTTATCTTCCGCATTTAGTGGGTTTAGGCTGATTTGTTCGGTGGGAAAGGATAAGTGCCATCACACCCGGATTTCGGATCGTGACAGTACCAAACAAGGTACTAGTAATGCACAAAGCTAATGAATGCATTGTTTTTTCTAATGCACTCTACCAAACAACTCCTTAAGAGAATAATCAACCTGCTTAATCTCATTACATGATTCCATACATATGGTACATAGCCTGGAACATGTTTGGAATTGAACGGGTGGTGTCAAGAATGGTTATGGTTGAAGTTCAAAGGTTGAAAATAGAGGAGTAGGCCGTGTGAAGTAGGATCCTTTATCACCCATTACGCTTAAGGAACGAGACAAATAGAATGAGAGTTTGAAACAGTTAAAAGCATCCTTGTCTATATTAGTGTCACAACCCTATTCCTTTGGTTCATTTCTGGATCACATATTCGTAAAAAGTAACAATTTTTCTGTAGGATTCTCTACTCTCTTAACATGTTTTTCCATCATATTAATAAAAAGGATCAATTTGCTTAGAGCATTCAGAGCCCATCACACCCCACCCCCACTCCCCCAAAATTCCAACAACAAAGAATTTTTTTTCTAGGGTCATAAGCCACCACATAACTAACAATTATCAATTTCATCAAAAAGTCCCATTAATTCCGCCTATGTGCAAAACATAGACTTTCCTGTATAAATGAGATAGGTTCCAGTAGGTTGATGGCTAGAGAAAAAATAGTTAAGTTATGAGGAATGAAGATTGGGGATTCATATAGTTGAAATGACCCAAATGGTATTGACTTCTACACTAAGACTCATTTCCCTCGGAGGAAGATCTAAAATTTAAAGTTTATGAGTTCCTACAATAACCTCAAGTTAATATTCAATAATAATTGGGTTCACAGTCAAACACTTATAGATATTTAGTGGATGTTTTGATCATATACAGGGTTTGAGCAAAAGCTAGTGGTTCCATGAACCCATATACCAATCTAGACTCTTAGTGAAGTTATGAAGTGCAATCCCAGAAAAAGTTAGTACCAACATTAACAACCAGCAATATCAGGTTTACATGGAGTTGTTACAAAAGCAACAAAATTGTCACCTGAAGTCTTGAGTCAGTAACATCAACATGTTCGTCCAGGGTATCCTGCATTGAGTCAGACAATGAATGCACAATGAAGTCAATACCCTACTTCAATAGTAGGAAAGCAGTATTCACTGGGAAAATAGGCTGTAGAGGTATTTCAATAGGAACCAGCAAAAATATAACTCATACAATGAGTCTTGTTTGCAAGTCGAGCTCCTCATTAACTGCCAATGCTATATGTTTGGAGCTCATCACAGTCTCCTCTAATTTCTCAAGCCCCTCATCTTGTTCTGCATTAATAGTAAAGCCAACAAATAACATACAAAAGAAACAGAAAAGCCAATAGCAGGAAAAGTTTTCAAAGTATATAACAACTTGCCTTTCATAATTTGCCTTTGAAGACCAACAACACCATAATTGTCAAGGCCTGTAGTTCTGCTCATAGCATCCACTGCCTTTGTTTCTGGTCCAAGCAAGCTGTCCCTATTGGCAAAGTTCGACATATTCAAAGTGGAGGCCATTTGGGTTGCTTTTGATTTTAAATTTGCAAGCATATCCTTGCGACGATTCATCTCTTTCTCTGTCCTGCATACAAGATGAAAGCTTAACAAATTTATACAGAATCACCATACAAAATTACAAAAAGTAATGCTATTAGGCCAATTTGTTCAAAGAGATATGCATACAAACAACTGCTACAAATTCTTGTGACACTTGCCCCTCCCCCACCCTCAAGATATTTATATGCAAAAGGGTATTATTCCCGAAGTATAAAGTAAAAGTTCTGCAAACTAACACAACAGAGACTCTGGACATTGTTAACAGTGACTACAGAAGAAAGCTGATTTATGTGAAATACTTTCTCTTCTATAATCCTCCATATGGACAATTCACTAACAATGATTTGTGTTTGCTATCCGTTTCCCTGTTATACCCTGCATTTCAAATTGCATGCCTTGTGGAGCTTCACATTTTTACGGGAAAGGAAGAAAATATTTGACTTTGCATAATTCAGTAGTTGCAGATTGAGTATGCAACTATGCATAGTTCTTGATAAGTGAGGTCAATTTACTGTATCAGATCAATTTTTACTTGCTTAATTTAGATTGTAAACAATGAAGCCAGGAAATATTTGATTGCCAATATAATTCTTTTTCCTGATGGAAAATTTGATTGACCAATATTAAAGGGGATTAGGTATGGGATCACCCTGGATATGAAGCCAAAATATGATTTCTAAAGAAAATAAGACCAGAAACACATTTCAACTAATATAAATATTCACCATCGTGAAATAAAAATATACTCAGTGCAGGTCAAATACAACTATCCACTAGCTATTTATGAAAAGATACAAAGTTTGTTAACAGCACGACAAGAGAGTCATATGAACAGTTTGCCAAAGTACAAACAATTTAACTTATTTAAACAATATTAAGCATAAGAAGACTCAGATTAAAAAACTCACAAACGTTGTTTTCCAGGAAGCTTAGAGTCAATAGACTGTAAGCTATCAAGTCTAGTTCCTAATATTGTGTTCTTCCTCCTTATTGAAGATAAATGACGCTGTGCTTCTGGGCCTGTTGCGGGCAACGAATTTCTTTCAGATATCATGTTACTGATGTCATCCGCGAGTTTTCCTGCTTCATTATATTCCTGGATCCACGAGTCCCCAAAAGAAGCCATTCCCTGAAGAAACATCAGAAAGATAAATAGACAAACAATAAATAAGGGAACATCCAAAGCACTTATCTGCCCCATCGCAAAATGAAGATAATGTATTGGCAAGAATGTTAGATCATAAAAAAAACAGCTATCTATCTCATTTGACCAATCAAAAGACACTGCATCAGAACTGCAAGAAGACTCCATCATATGACACGGACCTTCTTTTTCATCATTCAATGTGCTTTGCCACTACAAGAAGTGGGAAAGAAAGGTATGGAAAAACAGAGGGCAGAAAACCATGTTCTACGTCAAAGAGAGGAGGGGCAGAGGAACCATATTTATAAAATCCAGAACCTTGAATTTTCCTTATAATTTTCCAAACCATGTGCACCACCACATCATTCACCTTTAGTTAAGAATCTGTAAAGAAACTAGAAGAACATTCAAGACTGGAACTTGACATTTATTCATCAAACATGTTATCTTTGGTTCTCAACCTTAACTCCTTCACCAACTCTCCCCAAGGAAACAATCAATAGCACACCAGAAAGAAGACAAGAGAAAACGAAGATAGAATAACAAGACCAAATTGCCTGCACAGCCTTTGACCAAGAAAGACTCAAGAACACTTAATTCATATTGAAAAAATAATTGACAAGAACCAGACAGAAGATGAAGGAGAAGAAAAGAGTAAATTATAAACCACAAGTCCAAATTTCCTAATACAACCATTGGCTGAGAAACCTTCTAACACTTAATTGTTTTGAAGAATGGATGTATCTTTACTTGCTTCTTAATGATCCTTGAGACGACCACCCCTCTATTAGAATAGTACTTAATTTCAGTTACACCTTAAAGGCAAATAAAGAAGAATACACTCACTAGTTATTTTACCCATCCTAAACATAGCTGAAATTAAGTGATAGGAATGTTGTATGTCGGTCAACTGCTGTATTGAAGATAATGTACAGCTTGCTTCCAGATAAGCTAATTGCAATTTGTTTCCAGAAAGTACAAAAATTCGGCTACAAAAGATAACTAAATGGAAACCCAAGTGTGTGGCTTAGCGGGCAATGAAGTGGATTGAGAATCATGAGATCTCAGGTTCAAATCCTTGCACAGACAAAAAACCAGGTGATTTCCTCCTTTCTATCCTAGTCTTTGTGGATAAAGCTAGTTGGAACCTATTGTTGGTGGGAGGTGGAATTAGTCGAGCTGTGCAAGCTAACCACGGCTATCAAAAAGAAAAGAAAAAGACAACTAAATGGCAGTCAAAGCAGCAACAACTATATGAAAAGACTAGTAATTCCAAGTCCCAGCGCCTCGTACCATCATTATCTATAAGAGAAGCACGGAATTCAGAACTTTAACTCTTTAATTGCAAGAGGAAAGAGAGAAAAGAAGAGAACAATGCTAAATACTTGAGTTTAAACACCAGAAACACCAGTAAATTAGGGGTAATTGAATGGCCATTCGAGTTGATTGATTCTAGCAATCAAAAGCGCAATAGTAACAGTTCAAAAAGGGGGAATTCAAAAACATCAATTTCATATGTTACCTTGTCTTGGTGGAATTGAAATTAATGGTGAGACAATTACGGAGCCTGCGAATGAATTTTTAAAGAAAGAATCAAATGAGAAGCGAAATCACTTTCCGGCAATTTGTCCAGCTTTGTCGTCACCGCCGTCGTCGTCACGCGCACTCAGACAATGATAACTTTACAACTATTTTGACTTTGTTTACAATTTCTTTTCCTCTCTCTTTCCCTTTTTGTGGAAGGATTGGTTTCTACGGAATATGCACGTCGTCACTAGTGTTATACAAATTGTCTCAACTACAACAACATATGAAATGTATATTTTGTAAAGATTGAAAGAGTATTTTTGAAAGATTTTGACTCAAGTACAACAAAACTAAATACAAAGAAAAAGAAAATAGTGTAGAAAACATAACAACTAACAAAGAAAGGAGTGCAAAGCCTAGAAAAAAAGGAACAAATATAACAAAATAGTGCAATAATCGAAATACAGTAACCAACAAATGATGATAGATATCAAAAGTAAGAACTATAATAATACGGCTAGTAAAACGACAAACGCCAAAAGACCTAAATCCTCAAAAAGCAAACCAACCCTCCACTACGTGCTAATCTTCTACTCCACTATATTATGTTCACATCCTCTTATCTAAGGTCATGTCCTAAGTAAACTTAAAATATGTCATGTCCTGCCTAATCACCTCCCCCAATACTTCTTCGGCCTACCTCTGCCTCTCATTGACCCCACTATATCCAACCTCTTGCACCTTTTTACTGGGTCATCCACATATCTCTTCTTCACACGCCCAAACCATTTCAATCTCCCTTCCCACATCTTGTCCACCATGGAGACCACTACCACTTCGTCCCGAATATCTTCATTCCTAATTCTATCACTCTTAGTAACTAATCCTATCACTCTTAGTATATCCACACATCCATCTTAACATTCTTATTTCTGTTACTTGTTTCTTCTAAACATGAGAGTTTTTTACTGGTCAGCTGTCACAACCCAAGCTACCCCCTAGACGTGATACGATGAATAGGATCCCAAAAGACCCTAAACAAATATCTTGACATAAGCATAATACTAAGATAAGCAACATAAGCAAGTAATTTGAAAAGCGGAAGATCAGTCTCAAAATAGTCATCTCAACATAAGGAGAAACTAAATATAACAACTAAAAAATGCGGAAATCATACTAAGTCTGACAACAAGTCTCTACTATCATAAGTGTGGCATAGGACAAGCCCTAGCTCACGAAATAATCTGAAACTGAAAGAAGTCTAAAAAAGACATAAAGGAACTCATAATGAGGCCATGCCCTCAAACCATGAGGACTCACCAAAGTAGTGTACGCCGATGAGATCCAATACTAACCGTAGGCATGAGAGGGAGCGTTGTGACCTTATTATAAAATAATATAGGCAAAAGAATTATGCAGCCAGTACTGTGGAATGTACTGAGTATGGAGAATGTGCAATACATGACATAAAACATGATACTGTAATGACTAAGCTAAAATATGATATAATCCTTTAAAATATCGTTAAAAACATAAAACATGGTCAATGCAATATTAGTAAGAAAACCATAAGCTTGACATAACATAATTGAGAATCATAAGTCTTTGTAAGAGATATCGGTAACCGACATAAACCATGTGAGTTATAACATGGAGTCCAGTGTCTTCCTCACACCGGAAAGAGGTTGTCCTACTTGCCAGGTAAGGACCATGAAATGAGTTGCATGTATATCCACTAGCTTAAGCTGATTCATCCAATTGGGACATCCTACGGGGGCACATAGTTATAAAACGAGGGGATTGCTACTAGAAACCCAACCTCTACTAACGGGAGAGCTTCCATCCCAAAGTCCTCTCGGTGCTAAGTAAACTCTCAATGGAATATCATACAAACATATCATAAATTTTGAAAATGGTAAAAATCTAGAAACACCAAATTCATCATAGCATACCCAAATCATAACAATAGCTCATTCAACAAATCATGATTTCATAACATATTCATGAATGACTGAATGATGCTTATCTAAACATCTAAATCATAATAAGTTTTTTCATAAAAATCATGAAAATCCTTTATGATGAGAAAACTTCACTCTGAAGCAACATTGTTTTCATAAAATCATACTAGATATTTTATCTAAAAGCATTCTTAAAATCATAGTTTCTTCAATCACGGTGCATGCATAATTCTCAAACATAATTCATAATCATAAATAGGCATAATCCATTGGCTCATGTGAAAACCATTGAAAACCTGCAACTAAGATCAAATAATGCATAATAAGATCGTTGAGAATAAATAAAACCATAATTGATCGAACCCCGTGCATAATCATGAAAATCTAGGGTTTTAAAAAATCATAAAATAAAATTAAAGATTATTTGGGCCTCCATGGATAGAAAATGATCCATGTATGAAATCCTCACATACCTTAAACGAATTCTAGCCTTGAAATTTTAAGAGGAGACTTGAAGCTTGAAATCCTAGCTTGCTTGAAAAAAAAACCTGAGAGAGAATTTCTTGAGAGCTTTAGAGGTTTTGAGTAAATGAGAGGAAATGAGTAATTTTTGAAGGGTAAGGTCAGTTATAAGACTTAGGAATAGGCCCAAAACGGCATAGATTAGCTATTAAAAGAATACGAAATGATTGAAATATTCTCAAAAATAATAATTGAGAGGCTGATTCTACAGACGCTTTCTACGGTCCGTAGAACCCTTCATGGACCATCCAAGGCCTCATGAAAAACAAGTACAAAAATTCATTTTTTGAAGTTCTCTTCTATGGTCACACTCTACGGGTCGTAGAAACTTCTACAATCCATAGACTCTCTCATCCTGTTCAAATCTCAAAAATCAACTTCTCTGAACTTTCATCCTACGACCAAGTCTACGGTCATCCTTGCATGGGCCATACAAACCTTTCGTAGAACTTTTTTGATTCAAATTTTTCCCAAGTGTGGTGGTGTAGTCTACAAATCCTCCTACGGTCCGTAGAACCCACCACGGTCCATAAAACATGTCCGTCCCGAGGGTCCTTTCATCCAAACCTCTGAAGATTTACCTACGAACGGATCTACGACCCGTAAGACCTTCTGTGGTCTAGACTTAAGGAAATTTTCAATTTCACCGGCTCATCTATGATAGCCTTCTACCGACTGTATAACTTTGTATGGTCCGTACTAGGGCTAGAACAAACTTGCACCAATAATTTTTTCTCTATTTTTCTTTCCAACTTCTGAGGTGTTATAATATCTATTCCTTGGAAATATTCTTCCTCGAATGGGAATCAAGCAAGCATGAATAGAGTAGGGAAGGAGATGTAGCAACTCAACATGAATGCAAAACGTATCAAAATGCATAAAATCAAGGAGTAATCAACCCCAAGCTAAAACATCACTTTAAAAACTGATTTTATGAATATGCATGCATATGAAAATATGAGAATGGCTAAAATACATGAATCCGAAAGAGTGAACATGAGGAACTAATACCTCAAGATGAAACTGAAGCAGAGGGAAAGAGATGAGGATAACGAGATATCATATCATCTTCGGCCTTCCAAGTAGTACCCTCAATTAATTGATTCGTCGAAAAAACTTTCATAAAAGCAACTTTCTTATTTCTCATATTCTAGAGAATCTCAATCGGAACCTCTTCATATGAGAGACTTTCTTGTCAACCAACAATCTCCAATCGCACAATCAAAGTAAGATCACAATACACTTTTTTTAAGAAGAAACATGAAACACCGGATGCACCGATGCCAATTCTAAAGGCAAATCCAACTCATAAGTCACCTTACCAAAACACCTCAAAATCTGATATAGGCCTACATATCGGGGACTAAGCTTCTCTTTCTTATCAAAATGAGTCATATCCTTCATAGGCGAGATTTTCAAGTAAACCTAATCAATAACTTCAAACTCAAGCTCTCTTCTTCTCACATCCCTCAACCTCTCTCTAATAAGTCAAACTTTCTCTATAGCCTCATGAACAGATTTAGGCCCTATCAAAGCGACCTCACCAACTTCAAACCAACTAATAGGAGACCAACATCTGCTACCATAGAGAGCTTCAAAAGGATTCATATGAATACTTGAGTGATAACTATTTTTATAAGCAAACTTAATTAATGGCAAATGATCATCCCAATTACCCTTGAAGTCAATCACACAAACACTCAACATATCTTCCAAAGTCTTAATTTTGCGCTCGGCTTGACCATCAGCTTGAGGGTGAAAAGCTATACTAAGCTTAACTTGCGTACCAAGGCACTTTTGAAACGATCTCCAAAACTAAAAAGTAAATTGAGTACCTCTATCAGAAATGATAGACAATAGAACACTATGCAACTTAACCAACTCTCTAATTTAAAGTCGAGCATAGTCCTCGACTGAATAAGAAGACTTAATGGAAAAAAATACAACAACTTAGTCGGTCTACAACAATCCAAGTTGAATCATGCTGACGACGCATATGAGGTAAACCCGTAATGAAATCTATATTCAAATCTTCCCACTTCCAAGTAGGAATGCTAATATCTTGAGCCAAACCTCCCTGTCTTTTTATGTTGAACCTTCAGTTGTTGGCAATTCAAGCATGTAGACACAAATTTTGCAATATCCTTTTTCATGTCATTCCACCAATAGACTTTCCGCAAATCATGATACGTCTTAGTCGTTCCCAAGTGAATAAAATATTGAGAATGGTAAGTTATTGATAAAATTTATTGCCTCAAACCATCAACATTCGGGACACACAAACGACCTTGATAACGAAGCACTCCATCTCCCCCTTAGGAGAAATCCTCAATATTTTTTTCTGAAATCTCTTTCTTTAATTCAACCAAAGTCGGATCACTACCTTTGTCACGACCCAACCTGTGGGCCGCGACTGGGGTCTGACCTGGACCCCCGTATGCATACCTATCAACTGTAGTCAAATCGAACTATGAACAAGAGATACTACTCACAAAAACCCCACTGAGTTAAAACTTTTTCATATACATGTAGCCTCGTTTATTCGTATCGTACCTGAAAGGGCACGCAAGCCGACAAGGCTCCCATAACGTAAAAATATTTATAATATGCCGTATAGGCACAACCAAAATAAACTCATAAACAACTCACTTACATATGTCTACAAACCTCTAAGAATAGTAACGGTATTATATGGTGGGACAGGTCCCCCATCGTACCCCTGAATAAACCAATATGTACTTTAAAAGAGCAGCACCAAAAGCTAGGCTCCAGAATGGTGGAGCACTTCCAACATAGTTGAGTGGAAATCCTAAGTTGATAGATTCCTAACACGTGTACCTGTATCTGCGGGCATGAAATGCAGCCCCCCAAAGAAAGGAGGTCAGTACGATACATGTACTGAGTATATAAAGCATAAAACATCGTAATTAAGACAACAACCGAAATAAGGATGCAGGACACAAGTGTAATAGTTAGTAAAGCACTATACCTGCACCTCATAACATAAGGGCATGTACATTATCCTCATATACCGTATCCGGCCCGCAGTGGGACTCGGTGTCACCATATCTTCATATACGGCATCATACAATCATATACGGCATTATCTTATACATTACAAATACATCATTATGTTTTCATATGCATGCCTATTTATCGTATCCGGCCCTTTAGCGAGGGACTCGGTCAAGAGAGTAATGTGTATCTATATCGTACCGTTACCCTCTCATACCATCATATCTTATCATACCATACCCAGCCAATTATGGGCCTTGGTGTTATAATCATATCATCATATACCATACCCGGCCCAATAGGGGACTCGATGTCATAATCATCATATATCATACCCGACCCTTTATGGGATTTGGTGTCATTATCATATACTATACCCGACCCTTTATGGGACTCAGTGTCATTATCATATACCGTACTTGGCCCTTTATAGGACTTGGTGTCATTATCATATATCATACCCGGCCCTTTATGGGACTCGATGTCATTATCATATACCGTACCCGACCCTTTATGAGACTCAGTGTCATTATCATTCACGCACAGGTAGATAATTATCTGAAACTTAATAAGGTAGTCATACAGACTATCATTCGTGGATCAGGATAATAATCATCTCAAGTTCCCTTTGAGTGCCCCTAGGGCTACATTATGTAAAGTCTCAGGAGTTGTAGATATATTTTAGGGTAATGCCAACCAGCTTAAGGAAATCAGGTACATCTGTCATCCCAGAGTCTTTAAGAAGGGAGCTTTACATCCCACTACTAATCGACATATAAACGGTTCAGGGAAGGTAGCTCAACTACTTTAAGAGTTTGACACCTGGAAGTGAGTAAGAGACATTAATCACATTCAGAGCTAAAGAATAGAATTACTCTAGAGGTCTTGTCATATATCATCTATCCTTGAGCCAGGTCGAAAGGAGAAAGGGATAGGCTTGATATATTTATCACTTCCCACCCTATAGGAGTTTGAGAGACAATAACTCAACTATTGTGGGAGTTTTAGTATTCGGAGGTGGATAAGAGTCAGGAAGTATGCTCGGGGATTTGTGCATGGGATCATCCCCAACTTGCACACACATATATACACATTGCACTTCTATTAAGGATATACCAAGAGGAAGGAGATAGCTTTACATACCCTCTATGTTTCATCATCGAGGAGATAGTGGGAGGCACTAGCTTAATTAGCATAGGAGCTCTCACCTCAATTGGTAGGTAGGAGTCGTGAGTCATATTCAAAGCTTTTTGAGTAGGTGTATCCTCACATTTCATATACACATCACACCTAAAACTACGACATGCCAAAAAAGGGAAAGAGATGATTTACCTACATTACATTTTATCATATAACAGCCTTAAAAGGCAATAGCTCAACTAATACAAGAGTTCTACCATCATGAAATGGATAAAAATTATGAACTGTTTTTTTATTTTTTTTTAAACAAAAATTTCAGAGATTTACGAATGGAATTATCCTCATGTCTCATATACAAATCATTCGTAACTTATATATAATACATGCAAGAAAGAAAGAAGAATAGCTTTACATATTTATGCTAGAAACATGCCAAGAGAAAGCTTCACATACCTCTTATCGATTTCTTTGAACCCGGCTTGTCTCGTCGTCCTCTGAACCTATTTAACATGAAGGTAATACTAGTATCAACAATCTTTGACTTTCCATCTTTTAATTCTATCACCAACTATCCATAGGAGCCAATTCCTTATTTTCCTTCCTCAACTAGTCTCGATTAGTCTATTAGTTAGTTAAGAAGTTAACGGAATTCGGGCAGCATCTCCTCTATAACATGCCCTATCTGAATTTTCAATTACGTCCCTAATCACTACATCCAACTAACAACAACACCCTGCAGCATATATACAAACAATTCACATCAACATTACCCAATACAAACTCCAAATGACTCGCTCAAAGTTACGATATCCAAAATAGGGTTTCTAGTCTCTATTTTGTAAAACCTTTAACCGTACGAAGTAGAGGGTCGTGTGGCTGCAGCCAACAGCTCCCAAACCTCTTTTAGAATACTTTTAGGCCCTGCAACACACCACCACACACCTGTAGAAGCACCCCACACGCACAACGCCTCATTTCAACTACAATTTAACTATAACGACTTCTATTTTTGATTGTTTCCAACGTCAAGCATTTCTATGATATTTTCACATTTCCAGCCACTTACACAACATATAATACACTTCATACCAACACCATAACCTCCAAATTAAAAGTAAAGACCTTACCTTACCCGAAATTGGCCAAAACTCGCCAAAACTATCAAAACGTAAATTCTGGACAGCCTACTGCCTTGTATTGTCACTTAGGTTTGAAGGGGTAATTGAGGGAAACAGGATTTGTTGCCTAAATAAAAATTATATACATGTGTCTTAGGGTCGCATACAATTTCTAATCACCCCTACAACAATTTCTTACAAAGAAATATGCCCAAAATACCAACAGCAGTCCGTGTAGAATTTCGAAAACAAAATCTGGGCAGCACCTCCCCCATACTTCATCACCCTTTTTAGAGCAGAGAAAAATAAAAATAGGTTTTAGAGGCTAAATGAAAGTTATATCCCTATGAAATAGATTTCCAAAATATCTCGAATCACTTGAAACGAAGCCTTACACAAGGAGTTATACTCGTATTACTAACAGCAGTACAATTCAAAAATGGGTCTGTTAACAAGAACAAAAACCTCCTCTTTATCCTAACGATAAATTTTTTGTTATTAAACACCATCATATCACCGTAGGATACCTTAAACAATTTATTCACGGAGTGAAATCGAAACCTCACCTTGCTTTGGAGGGAACCCGTAGCTCTCTTCTCTCTTCTTCTAGGTTTTTCTCTCAATTTATCTTTTAATTTCTAAGTGTATGATGTTGAAAAATGAAAGGCTAGTCATCAATATACATATATATATATAGTCCCTTAAGAGGTGACACATGGCATCCCCTAGGGGTGACATGTGGCAGCCCCCTAGGGCACCACCTCACGCCATGTAGCCAATCATACACTGCCACGTGGCAGCATGGGTCCACCCCAAGGTGTGTCACCTGCTTCCACGTGTCACTTTCATGTGCTGCCACATGTACCTATCACGTGCTTCCATATGTCAAGTAGGTGAGTCACCTACTTACTTCAAGTAGGTGCGTCATTTCCTTATTTGTCTTCCATATGTTCATAATCTCATCACACTTTAAGAGTCTATGTATTCCTTGCTATTTAATCTCAACATGCACTCGAGTAGCTTAAGTACGTAAGACCTCCCAGTTGGTAGCTTACGTGAGTCAATCGAGTCCTACGACTTATTTCTTGGCCTCCAACTCCTTTCGAATTTTTATAACCCTATTTCCAATCTTTACTATTATTGGGATATCTCATTCTCCCCTCCTTAGAGTTGTTTGATAGCGTTATAGACTATCCGACTCACATGACGACTTCTAAGAAACTTAAGAGCCTTCACAGAAACTTAAGAAGCTTAAGAAGCATTCCAAGGTACCAAAAGTACGGGGTGTAACAACCTTGTTTTGCCTTCACATCTGACATAAGAGATGATTTTGAGCAATTTTGCACAATAACACCACCATCCTCGAAATTAACCAAAAGAACTCCCAAACAAGATAGTCTATGCACATCACTAACCAACTTATTTTTATCATCCTTGATATGATCAACAATATTCATGGACAATCTACTAAGAGCATCGGCAACCATATTTGCCTTTTTCGGGTGGTAAAGAACACTCATGTCATAATCCTTCAACAATTCAAGCCACCTTCTCTAGCGAAGATTCAAATCCTTTATCTTAAACACGTATTAAAAACTTTTATGATCAGTAAACATATCCATGTGAACCCTATAGAGATAGTGTTCTTCATATCTTCAAAGCAAACCCCACCACTTATAACTCCAAATCATGAGTCGGGTAACTATTTTCATGAATTTTAAGTTGTCTAGAAGCATAGATTATTACCTTACCATTTTGCATCAAAACACAATAGGATCAATCCTTAAGGCATCACAATACACAACAACACCATTAGATTCTTTCGGTAAGTGTCAAAACTGGGGCTGAAGTAAGTCAATTCTTTAACTCTTGGTGAATCTTCTCACAAGCTACTGACCATTGGAATTTCACTTTATTTTGAGTGAAAGTAGTCAAAGGCAAAGAAATAAAGGAAGATCCTTCCACAACCATCTATAGTAATCGGCTAAATCTAAGAAACTCAAATATTTGAGAGAGAAAGAGGTCTAGACCAATTCTTAACTGGCTTGATCTTCTTAGGATCAATTCTAATATTGTTACCAAAAATAATATGATCAAGGAGTGTAATCGACTTAATCAAAACTCATATTTTCTAAACTTAACAAACAACTAACGATCCTTGAGAACTTGCAAGACAATTTTTAAATGATTAGCATACTCATTTTCACTCCTAGAATAGATCAAAATATTATCGATAAATACAATGATGAACATATCAAAATATTGCTTTAACACCCTGTTCATCAAATTCATAAATGATGTAGGAGCATTAGTTAATCTAAAATACATAATCAAAAATTCATAGTGACCATATCGATTTCTAAAAGTCATCATCAGAATGTCACATTATCTCACTCTAAGATGATGATAACCCGATCGAAGATCAATCTTTGAAAATAAGCTAGCCCTTTGGAGCTGATCGAATAAGTCATCAATCCTTGTGATGGGATACTTATTCTTGATTGTAACCTTGTTCAACTGAAGATAATCAATGCACATATGGAGACAGCTGTATTTCTTTCAAACAAAGAGAATTGGAACACCCTATGGAGAGATACTCGATCTAATAAAACCCTTATCCAAGAGGTCTTTTTACTAATCTTTCAACTCCTTAAGTTTCAACGGATACATTCTATAAGAAGGAATACAGATAGTTTTGGTATTTGGGAGAAGATCAATTCCAAAGTCAATTTTCCTTTTTGGAGGAATACTAGGAAGATAATCAAGAAACACTTCTAGTATCTCATTCACAATAAGATTTGACTCAAGATTAGGGGTTTCAGAATTCATATCCCTAATCCAAATTAAATGATAGATGCAACCTTAAGAAATCATCTTTTGAGCTTTAAGGTACTAGGTAAACTAACCTTTAAAATTGAATTACTACCCTTCCACTCTATGACTAATTCATTTAAAAATTGAAACTTAACCACTCGGGTTCTACAATCAATAGAAGAATAACAAACATGAATCCATACTAAGAATAACATCGAAGTCAGTCATATCTAACTCTACTAGATCAACTGAGGTGATTTTAAAAAAGACTGAGACAGGGCAATTTATATAGACCCGTTTAACTAAAATTGAATCACCAACAGGAGTAGAGATTGAGAAAGGTTCTAATTTTTTTTTGATATTGACATTAAACTTCATAGAAACATAAGGAGTCATGAAAGAAAGATTCGCTCCAAGATCTAACAAATCATAAACATCAAACTAAAAGACTCATAACATACCAATGACCATATTTGGAAAATGATTCTGATCATGTCGAATCTGAAGAGCATAAAACTTGTTCCAACACTAACCACCACCAGAACCAAATGAAGCATCTTGCTGAGTTGGGCAACCTGTAGAAATAGAATGATTCTGTTGATGACCATGTCTATCCTTTCTAGCAATCAAAGGGCAATCTCTCACCTTATGACCCATATTACCACAACCATAACATGCATTAGAACCAGCTAAGCAATCTCCTCGGTAGTTCTTCCCACACTTCCTACATATGGGGACAATTTGACCACTAGGATCGCCTCCTTGAGACTTAGGGTTAGACACCTTATCTTATTGAAATTTTGAACTGAAGCACTATATGGAGTAGGGTTGGAGTCAAAACTGAGAATGACCACCATTTTTGGACCTCTGATGAGAGATATCACCACTATCTATCCTTGCCCTATTAGTCTCTTTAGCCTTCTCCTTAAGCTTCTCTTCCTCAATTTATTAAGCATGGGTCATCAACTTTGAAATATCCATATCATTAATCAACATTGCGATTCTATACTCTTTGACCACCATTTTCGAAACACTAAAAATAAATTTGCTCATTCGAGCTCTAGAGTTATCTACCATTGTTAGAGCATACTTGGACAATTGAGTGAACTTCAAAACATATTCCTTCACACTCATACTTCCTTGTTTCAAATTGATGAACTTGCACTTTAGTCTCTCTTATCTCAAGGAAAAAGAAATGATCTAGAAAAACACCCTTAAACTTATCCTAGTCCAAAGGACCCGCATCGATAACCTTCTCTTACTTCCATTGAGTGAACCATACTTGAGCAACCCCTTTCAACTAATAAGAAGCCAATTCCATCTTTTCCACTGGATTTACACCCATGATGTCCACAATCTTTTGGATTCCTTCAATAAACTCTTGTGGATCTTTATCTACCTTTGAACCATGAATTCCAGAGGATTCATTCGAGTAAAGCCTCTAACCTTTGTCTCTGCCGTACCCATATTTGGGTTCACAAGAGATACCACATCTCTATTGGCTTGTGTCATTATAACTTGGGCAAGCACTTGAAAAATATCCCTAAACTCGGCATAAGTGATTTGCTCGATCAAAGGATCAATCGAAGATTAAGGGGCTTATTGCTCCTCATCTTGATTCACTTTCTTATCAATGAATCTCTTCTTAGAGGCATGATTCTGAAACTCATAGAATATGAGATAAAAGGAAACCTTATAGTGTTCAACTCTATCACACAACTTAAGAGTGATGAAGAAGTGAAGTTTCTTAGGCATCTCATAGCCTCTTATTCATAAATGTAGCGGGCTTCACAATTATAAACAAGACTCTACTCAATGTGCCTTGTCAGACACACTAGGACACTTGAATCAGATGCTTTAATACTAAGTTTATCACTACCCAAGCTTTCCCTAGACGTTACACGGTGAATAAGATCCCGAAAGACCTTAAACAAGCCTCTTGACATAAGCATGACACTAAGATAAGCAACATAAGTAAGTAATTTGAAAAATGAAAGATAAATCTTAAAATATCCATCTCAATACAAGAAGAAATTGAGTCTAACAACTAAAAATGTGGAAATCATACTAAGTCTGAGAATAAGCCTCTACTATCATAAGTGTTGCATAGGACAACCTCTAGCTCACAAAATAATCTGAAATGGAAAAAAGTCTGAAAAAGACATAAAGAAACTCATTATGTGGTCATGCTCTCGAACCATAAGAACGCATCAAAGTATTTTATGTTAATGAGATCCAATACTTACAACAGGGATGAGAGAGAGCGTCGTGACCTATATTATCAAATAATATAGGCAAAAAAAGTATATGGTCTGTACTATGGAATGTACCAAGTGTGGAGAATGTGCAATGCATAACATAAAATATGATAATGCAATGACCAATCTAAAATATAACATAATCCTTTAAAATATCGCTCGAAGCATAAAACATGTTCAATGTAATATTAATAAGAAAATTATAAGCTTGATATCACATAATTGAGAATCATAAGTCTTTGTGAGAGATATCATTAACCAACATAACTATGTGAGCTATAATATGGATTCCATTTTCTTTCTCACACTAAAAAGAGGTTGTCCTACATGCCAAGTAAGGACCATGATGTAACACCCCAAAATATTCTAACTTAGATCAGTCCAGAAAAATCAGAGAAAAAGTAATGTTTTATAGCAGGTGACTTTCTACGAATGCCACCTATGGCCTGTAGAAGCTTTCACGGACCATAGGTGGGCTCGTGGAGTTAAGCCTTAGATTTTTTCTTAGGGGTTGAAGTTTACAAACCAAGTTTATGGACCGTAAAAACTTCTATAGATCATAGACCTGACCCATGCACCATGTCCTGAGACTTGGAAATTCAATTATGCATGATGGGCAGGGTCTAACACCCGTAGACCAAACTTTAAAGGCCCTTTACCCATGTCATCTTCTACGAGCCTTCTTACTACCTGTAGAAGGGTTTTCGAACCATAAATGGTTTTGTAGACCCAAAGTTGGATAACCTTCCCTCATTACCCATTATATGAGTAGGGTGTACGATTGGTAGAAGGGTCTATGATCCATAGAGGGATCTGTAGACCCAAACCTCATAAAACCCAGTACCAATTAGCTTCCATGGGAGGGCTTCTAGGCCTGTAAAGCTTTTACAAATCATTTATGCCCCCCTAGACGATTTTAACAACTTTGAATGAAGGGTATTTGGGTTTTTTCTCACCTTTCACAGTCCAAGCCTTGATGTTTTGGGACCTAATTAAGTCCCTTATCAATTTTATTCGACCTTTCTTTTCCTCATAATCACTCTCAAGACATAGAGAAAGGTTTCAAGAGGAGAAAACTAGGGTTTCAAGAGCGTTCATTAAATTCATCAAGTTTCTTTAAGAACATTGTTCTTCTAGGTATGTAAGGCTACTCAGTGCATTGAACTAATGTAATGTCTTAATTTTTGAGAAATTACTTTTCTATGTGAAATGACCATTTTCCCCCTTTTCTTAGCATTTTATTACTTTGTTTATATTATGGGGATAGTTGGTGTGGTTCCCAATGCGATCGGGTGAGATTTTGGTAATTTTGAGGCCTTGAGTGGAGTTTTTATTGCGATAGATGACTTTGGTCAACGTTTTAAGATCCACGCATCGGATGGGAATTCCATCAGTTCCATTGCTTTTAGAATGTCGAGATTGGTCTAGTTGAGTGTTGACTTAGGACCCTGAGACTTTAGAATTCATTTTGAGAAGTTAGTCTAAAAGTTGAGTTTTAGTCCTAAAAGGGGCCCGGGAGGGTATTTTCATCATAATGATCTTTTTTTTGAAAATTCGACAATTTCATTTAGTCCAAAATATTGATTTTAGTGTTGTAGCATATCCGGTTTATTTTTATCGGACCCCAAACGAATTCTGAGGATCCGATCTGAGACTTTGAAAACATGCCAAAACGGGTTTCTGGTTCAGGCATCCTTACCATTCGTATTCGCGTCTAGGGTCCTTCTCTCACGAAGAGTCAACTCATGTGTTCTTCATGTTTGGGGCCATAGGTCCCACATTCACGATGGTTCATTCCCTTATGCCTTGCGATCGTAGTAGTGATTCCCCTGTTCACGAAAGGCAACTCTTTTGTACTCCACGATCACGGAGGGTAGTGGCCCACAATCGTGAAGGAAAAAATTGAGCTAAATAGTGTCTAGTCCAGGAAAAAGGCACTTCTTCTCATTTCCACCATTTTCAAACCTTTGAAGCTTTTGGGAGGCAATTCTTGGATAGAGTTTTTGAGGAAATTCATTTGAGTAAGTCCTGTTATCATTCCTAAATCATTTTCAATCAATTTTATCTTCCAAAATCATTTAAAAATCGTGATTTCAAGGTGGGTTTTTAGGGTTTTTCTTCCAAATTTTAAAATTTATTTTCTTTGATTTCTAATCTGTTTGTTGCTCAATTTTAATGGGTTTTTCAACCATGACCTCCTCTTGATGTGTAGGATCTGAATTTCAAATAAAATTCTTGTTTTGCCCTTTTCGTTTCCAAGTTAATTTTTGATGATTTTAATCCCTATTCTAAAATCTTGCAATATGGATATCATTGGATTTCTTTTGATGAAAACTTTTCATTCTTGATAGTTAGGGATCATTTCTGAGTCGGTATTTGAGAGTAGAGCTCTGATTTGAGTGTTTTTGTGAAGTTTCGTCCTTCGAGGTAGGCTTGACTATCTTTTCTTTGAGACAGGGATTGGGTAATTGATCATTCTTATATTGTAGACTTTGGGAGGGGGTTGTAATATTATTTGGGATTGTTGATTATATTTTGATGCCCGTGTGGGGGCTTTCTTTATACTTTATTGCCCGTGTGGGGGCTTTTTTTGCTATTCTATTTGTTGTGAGAGCATGTGATTCATGATTTACCTGTGAGAGGGGCTTGTAATACTAATTAAATTGTAATGCCCGTGTGAAGGTTTGAGTACAAGGTTTTGATCGCACATGAGTAATGAAACATTTTCAAAAAAGGTGAACACTTATTTCAATGTATTTCCTTCCCATTACTATTTATTTGAGAGTGTATATCATGTTTGAATCGAGTTTTGAGAATTTTAAACCTTGTATTATATGTCGAGTTGATTATTGCCTACATGCCTTATGTATGGTAATACATTCATCCTCATTCATCATGTTATTGATCTTTGGAAGTTGGGAAATGTGAAAATTCTTTTTAAGAAAAAAAATGTGGCACCTCTTTGATATCCCTTACCACGATCTAGGTGGAAAGTTGATGAGATACTAAGATTGTGATTTGGTGTATAGATCGCGAATCTCCTATGGGTCCTTGTCTAGAAGCCTTAGCTCGATAGGTGATTACGACAGCCTTAATTCCACCGTACCACCACATTATTGCATCATCTTATTGTATTACATTGCATCATTCTTTGGATTATTTGACTTATCTTATCATATGTGATATTGAACTGTCCATATATATTTACTTTACTAGCATCGTTCTATATAAATTGGTGGGACCAATGACGGAGTGGACCTTTTCTGTATGTAGGTGGAAGCGTTCATTAGTTTATTTCAAAATTTTGATTAATTTCTTATACTCAGTCGGTTAAACCTACTGAGTACATGTGGATTTTACTCATCCTTACTTCTGTGTCGCTTTTGATGCAAATCTTAGTCAGGATATTCCATGCGACAACTGATTTTCCTCTAGTAGATTATGTCGTTTCATATTAGTGGTGAGATCCTGTGATCCGGATCGCCATTAATTCCATATTTTGCTTTCAGTCTTTATATTTATTCAAATACTTATGATGTATATCATATTCGACAGTTGTACTACTTGCTCTTTACACTTATGACACCAGATTTTGAGATATTTTCTTTATTATTCTTATTTTTATTTTATTTTTGGCCTGACTTCCCCTTTGGGAGTCTCGTATGATTTTTATTATTAGGCTTACATATCAGGTTAGGTTTTGGGATGTATGTCATTATGACTTCAATTTTTGGATCGTGAAAAATTGGTATCAGAGCATTAGGTTACTTGTCTCATAAGTTAAAAAGCAGGGTATCTAGTAAAGACTTGCGGATTGGTACATAAACTTCTGTACTTATTTTTGAGAGGCTACAATGTATATAATAGGAGAAATTTCTTTTTTTGATTCCTTTTATATGATTTATTCATATCAAGTGTTGTATACCTCTAATTTATTCTTTCTGCATAAATGGAGAGAACTAGAGCTAGAGTCACCGAGGGTAAGGCTGCACCTTCTGCCTGAGCCCAGTCTCTTGGCGAGGCAGAGGATACACTGGAGCTAGGGGTCAAGGCCAAGTGAGAGGAGCATCACCTGCTCGAGGACAAGCTAGGGAGGCATCACCTAAGACTTTATATGAACATGAGGATGATTTCAAGCAGTAGACTAAAGAGCAGAGGCCATCCCAACCTTATGAGGTTCCTGACAGCACTCCGATGTATTAGGAGCTATTTGTCCAATTGTTGGCTATATTTAATGGTGCATCTACTCCTGGTGTTCTTCTGGGTACTTTGCTCTCTCCTATTAACTGCTAATTCAGGGGCCTAGTGTAGAATTTAATACTCCTAGTTCTTCTTTAGTGTCTTCTATTGCACCTTCGAGATTTATCACTTTGCCAATTTTTGCTAGTGCTGCCATATCAATGTCTGAGTAAATAAGTTTTAGAAGGCTTGTTCGCACCTCCTAGGTTTGATGGAACGGTCGGAAAAAGGCTTATGATTTCTTGACTAAGTGCCAAGATAGGTTGTTCAACCTAGGTATTCTAGAGGCACATAGAGTAGCTTACACTTCATACCGGTTTGTGAGAGTGGCCAATGAATGGTGGAGATCAGTTCTTGCTCGTAGACCTGCTGGTCCTCCTATGATGAGTTGGGAGAAGTTTACTGAGCTGTTCCTCGAGAGATTTGTGCTTATAGCCTTAGAGATCAGCGCAGGGATGTGTTCGATAGATTTGAGTATGGCTCCTTATTAGTGTTTGACTACGAGGCTCATTTTCACGAGTTGTCTCATTATGATATATCGAGTATTCCTATAAAGTTTGAGCAGATCTGTAATTGGTTAAAGGATTCACCGATTATCTTCAAGAGGCCATAACCTCTGTTGTGTTATCGAGTGGTATATTTCAGAGTATTATTGATCTTGCCAAGATGATTGAGAGTATCTGACATGCTAGGTAGGGCGGGGATAAGAGATTCTGTTAGTAGGGTTTTCAATAACCATTCATCCAAAGGTAGGGAGTATTTGGGTGCAGGTATCTAGGGTTATAAAGGTAGGCCAGTGCATGCGATAATTAAGGGTACAGATAGTGCAGGTGAATCTAGATCGGGTCAGTCTAGTTATGGTGGTTCTTCAGGCTTCGAAGGACGTATTGATGCTTTTGGTTATCCTCCATTGGGTTAGGGTCAGCGAGGTTGCTTTGTTTGGGATAAGTTTGGGCTAAGGCAAAGGATCGCCCCAAAAGTGCTTCTTTTACTATTCAGCCTGAGATATCGGTTGTTCAAACTATGCCCACTCCAGTTGTTCGAGGTGCATCACAAGTGCTAGAGGTGGCATTTGGGGTGCCAAGGGTGGAATTTGAGGTTATGCTCGTGGTGGTTCACAGGCTAGTGGTGACTGTAGAGTATGCTATACTGTACTGGGTAGATCTAAGGCAGAGGCCTCTAATGCAGTGATTACAGGTATCATCCATTTTGCCATGCTTCTGCTTTAGTACTATTAGATCTAGGCTCTACCTACTATTATGTGTTGACTTATTTTGATATGGGCATTAATTATGTGTGTGAACCCCTTGCTGTGCCTATTAGTGTTTCTACCCCGGTAGGTGAATCTTTAATGATGGATCGAGTATAAAAGGGGTGTGTGGTGATATTTTTGGGTATAGAGACTTGAACAAACTTGATTTTATTAGATATTTTGATTTTGATGTGATATTGGATATGGACTGGTTATCCCCTATCATACGATTCTATATTTTTATTCCAAGACTGTGACCTTAGCTTATTTTGGTTTTCCTTGGTTAGTGTAAAAGGGTAATCCGAGTTCGTATTTGAAGGGTGTGATATCTTATATTCATGCTTGTTGTATAATGGATAAAGGTTTCTTGTCTTATTTGGATCATGTGTGTTATGTTACTAAGGAGTCGTCATTTTTAGAGACTAGAAGGGTGGTTAGAGAGTTTATCGATGCATTTCCTACAGATTTGTCGGGTATTCCTCTGGACATTGATATCAATTTTGTGATTGATTTGGAGCCGGGCACCAAGCCCATCTCTACTTTTCTATATCGAATGACTCCAGTAGAATTAAAAGAGTTGAAGGAACAGTTGGAGGATTTATTAAAAAAGGGTTTATTTGGCCTAATGTATTATAGTGGGGCGC
This sequence comes from Solanum dulcamara, assembly GCF_947179165.1. Classification (NCBI taxonomy): domain Eukaryota; kingdom Viridiplantae; phylum Streptophyta; class Magnoliopsida; order Solanales; family Solanaceae; genus Solanum; species Solanum dulcamara. The sequence goes on from NC_077246.1 coordinate 13,018,966, forward strand.
ATCTGTATTATTTGTGAAGATGAAAGATGGTACTATGAGGATGTATATTAACTATCGAAAGTTGAACAAAGTTACAACTAAGAACAAGTATCCTCTTTCTTGCATTGATGATTTATTTGATTAGCTTCAAGGTGCATCAGTGTTCTTTACAATCGACTTGAGGTCGGGTTACCATTAGTTGAGAGTTTGAGAATCTAATATCTCGAAGACTACTTTCAGACTCATTATGGGCATTATACGTTTGTAGTCATGTCTTTTGGGCTGACTAATGCCCCGACTGCTTTTATGGAGTTGATGAATCGAGTATTTCAGCCTTATTTGGATGCTTTTGTGATTATATGTATCGATGATCTCTTGGTTTATTCCAAGAATGAGGCCGACCATGTTAGTCACTTGAAGGTCGTACTATAGAGGTTGAGAGTGGAGAAGTTGTATGCAAAATTCTCCAAATATGAGCTTTGGCTCGTGTCCATGGCATTTTTAGGTCATGTGGTGACCAAGAAAGGGATTATGGTCAATCATTCCAAGGTTGCAGTGGTTTGTGACTGGGTTAGGTCTACTTTGGTTAAATAAATTCGAAGTTTTGTTGGGTTAGCGATCTATTATTGTTGGTTTTTTCAAAATTTCTCTTCCATTGTAGCTCCATTAACTAGGTTGACTCAAAATATCATGGCATTTCAGTAGACTGATAAGTGTGAGTCAAGCATTCAAAAGCTCAAGGAGTTATTGACTTCAACACCTATTCTAGCATTAGTCGAGGAGGGTGTGGCTTTCATTGTATTTTGTGATGCTTCGAGTGTCGATTTGGGTGGTATATTAATGCAAAAGGGGAGAGTTATAGCTTATGCTTCTCAACAAATAAAGGTGCATGAGAAGAACTACCCTACTCACAAGTTGGAGTTAGTGGTGGTGGTCTTTGTTTTGAAGTTATAGAGACACTGTCTCTATGGTTTCATTGTGAGGTATTTACAGATCATCGCAACCTTAAGTTTTCTCAGCCAAATCTAAACATGAGGCTGTGTAGATGGTTGGAGCTATTGAAATACAATGACATTACCATTCTTTATCATCTGAACAAGGTTAATGTGGTGATGGCTGTCTTGAGTTGGAAGATACCTAGTATGGGTAGTTTAGCCTTTCTTAAGGCGGAGGAGAGGCCTTTGACTTTGGAGGTTCGGTCATTGGCTACATAGTTGGTACGACTCAGTATCTATACACCCCATAACGTTTTGGCCTATTGAGGAGGCTACACGAGAGGTGAAATTCGGCATGCATTGTAGATACCCTCAGCATTTTACCCCTACATGTACTTTACTCTACTTTTTATTTGAGTATGAACGTGTGTTTTAGTGGTGGACCATGTAATGTCCTAATTCTTGAGAAATTATTTTTTGTGTAAAATGACCATTTTTTCTTTCCCCCTAGCATTTTCATGCGTTGTTTGTGTTGTGGGGATGGTTGGTGCGGTTCTCAATGCGATCGAGTGAGATTTTAGTGATTTTGAGACCTTAAGTGGAGTTTTTATTGAGATAGTTAACTTTGGTCAATGTTCCAAGATTCGAGCATCGAATGGAAATTCCGTCTGTTCTATTGCATATGAAATATCGCATTTGGTCTAGTTGAATGTTGACTTAGAGCTCCGGGACCTTAGAATTCGTTTTGAGAATTTAGGCTAAAAGTTGAGTTTTATGCCTAAAAAGAGCCTGGGAGGGTAGTTTCATCATAACGATCTTTTTATGAAATCTAAAGATTCCATTGAGTCTAGAATATTGATTTTAGAGGGTAGTATATCCAGTTTATTTTTATTGGATCCCGATTGAATTTCGAGAGTCCAATCAGAGACTTTACAAATATGCCAAAACTAGTGTATAGTGCAGACATCCTTACCCTTCGTGTTTGTGGCCTTAGGTCCCACATTCACAAAGAGTCAACTCCTGTGTTCTTCGCATTTGCAGCCATAGGTTCCATGTTCGCGATGGTTTATTTCCATATGCTTTGATATCACGGTAGTGATGCCCGCGTTCACGAAGGGAAGCTCCTTTGTACTCCATGATCGCGGAGGTTAGTGGTCTGCAATCACGAAGGGCAAATTTGACCTGAACAATGTCTAGTTCGTAAAGAAGGCCCTTCTTTATTATTTCCACCATTTTCAAATCTTTGTAGCTCGTGGGAAGTGATTCTTGGAGAGATTTTTCGAGGAAATTCATTTGGGAAAGTCCTTTTTTCATTTCTAAATTATTTTCTATCAATTTTATCTTCCAAAATTATTTTAAAATCATGATTTCAAGGTGGATTTTGGGGTTTTTTTCCCCAAATTCAAAATTCATTTTCTTTGATTTCTAATTCGTTTCTTCCTCAATGTTAATGGGGTTTGCAACCACGAACTCCTCTTGATGTGTAGAATTTGAATTTCAAATAAAATTTTAGTTTTGCCCTTTTTATTTGTAAGGTGATTTTTGGATGATTTTGACTCAAGTTTCAAAATCTTGCAATATGAGTATCGTTGGACTCCTTTCGATGAACTCTTTCCATTATTAGTAGTTGGGGATCGTTTAGAAGTCGGTAATTAAGAGTAGAGCTCTGGTTTAAGTGTTCATGTGAAGTTTCGGCTTTTAAGGTAGATTTGGCTATCCTTTCTTTGAGATTGGAATTGGGTAATTGATCATTCTTATGTTGAAGACTTTGGGATGGAGTCGTAATATGAAATAGTACTGTTGATTATATTATGATGCTCGTATAGAGACTTATTTATACTGTGTTTCTCGTATGGGGGCTTATTTGTGCGGTTTAGCTCATGTGGGGGGCCTTTTTTGCTATTATATTTGCTTTGAGAGCATGTGATTGATGATTTGCCTGTGAGAGAGTCTTGTAATGCTCGCGTGAGGGGATTTGGGGGTTTTGATCACACATGAGTAATGAAATGTTTTCAAAAGAGATGAACACTTATTTCAATGAATTTTCTTCCCATTACTATCTATTTAAGGGTGTATATAATGTTTAGGTTGAGTTTTGAGAACTTTGAACCTTGGACTAAATGTTGAGTTGATTATTGCCTCAATGTCTTATATGTATTGATACATTCACCCTCATTCATCATATCATTGATCTTGAGAGGTTGAGAAATGTGAAAATTCTTTTTGAGAAAGAAAATGTGGCACTTTTTTATACCCTTGACCACGAGCAAGGTGACAAGTTGATGAGATATTGAGATTGTGATTTGGTATATGGACTGAGAGTCCCCCATGGGTCCTTGTCTGGAAGACTTAGCTCAACAAGTGTATATAATAGGTTATGTGACAACCTTGATTTTCATTGTACGACCACATCATTGCATCATCTTATTGCATTGCATTGCATCATTTTTTTGATTATTTGACCTATATGATTAGATGTTATATTGAACTGGCCATATATGTTTACTTTACTTACGCCGTTCTATATATACATTAGCGGCACCGATGACGGAGTGAGACTTTTCATAAGTTTGATTAATTCCTTATACTTAGTCGGTCAAACCTACTGAGTATATGTGGATTGTACTCACTCCTACATCTATATCCCTTTTGATGCAAATCTTAGTCAGGGTATTACATGCAACAACTGATTTTCCTCTAACAGATTATGTCGTATCAGATTAGTGGTGCGATCATATGATCCGAATTGACCATTAGTTCCATCTTTTGCTTTCAATCTTTATTTTTGTTCGGAGATTTATAATGTATATCAAAGTCGACATTTGTAGTAGATATTTTTTACACTTATGATAGCTATTTTTGGGATAGTTTCTTCATTATTCTTCTTTTTGTTTCTTTTGTGGCCTAACTTCTCCTCTGAGAGTCTCGTATGAGTTTTATCATTAGGCTTACACATCAGGTTGGGTTTTGAGATGTGTGATGACAACTAAGTTGTCCTCATGCCCTACATTTAAATTCCATTAGTATGATTTTAAGTTAGGGTTCTAACCCAATTTGTATTGAGTTTTCGAATGAGTCATACTACTTTTTTCATTGAGTTTCATGTATGTCTATTGGGATTGAGTTAATAATATAATTCTGATCCTTGAATTTTAGTTCATGCTTAATTCCACCTGAACCATGATTGAGTTGTTATATTGTTTCATATTATGCATACTTTTCATTTAAGGAAAGAGTATTTCAAAGCCATGAGTAAAAGAAGAAGTTTTGAGGGAACTTGATTTCCCAAGTGCATTATTTGAATTGTAAAGTTTTGCATTACTAATTATTTTGCATGCTTTTCAGAGTTTACGTTAAGAATTATACATTACTTTTATTTTGAGAATGATTTTGAGGAATATGAATAATTCTAAATGAACGCATTTAATAGAATTAAGAGAAGTATGTTTATTTTTTCAAGAAAGTATAAAGAGTTTGAGAAAAAGTTTGAGCTAGTCAGAGTAAAGTTCAATAAGACTTAAGAGAAGAATTTTGAGTATTTTACTCACAGTAAATATATGAGCATTATTACATATTTTTGGAGTATTATTGAGGACCAATTTGGATAAGAATTTAGACAATTCAAACCCTATAAACTACTTAGCTAGCGCAGAATAGGATCGTACCGTTAGTTCAAATGATTTCTCACTTCAGTAGCTGATAAGGACTTTTAGATGAATCCATAAGTTGAGTTGTTGTCCTATACTCTGACAAAGTATAGGATGTCCTTGGCAACATGGGCAATACTTTGTATTATCACGAGGCTCATGTGATGGTTGTCGGTTAGAGAAACTTTCAAGTAAGTAAAGTATTTATTTACATTACATTTATATTGATTGGAGTTTTACATGTTTTACTTTACATTCATGCCTTACATTTCCGTCAAGCTATTTTTAGTATTTCTATTCGGTTGATTTGTTGTTTTATTCAACCATTTTATATACATTATAGTTCATGTACTGACGTCTTTCGATGATGCATCATTTTATGATGCAAATACAGGTGTTCAAGATCATCAAGAGACACTTCATTAAGATCACATCTTCATCAGCTTTTGGTGAGGCCTCTTTTTTTCGGAGGAGTCTTTCTCAGTTATTTCTTTCACTATTAGTAGTTCTTTTGAGGTATCCATGGGCCTGTTCAGGCACCTATTCATAGTTATAGAGGCTTCATAGATAGAGTTGAATTAGTCCAGTTTTTAGAGTATGTTTTGATATTATTTCATTATATTATAGAAATTATTTCAGACATTACTTGAGTTTACTTTTAAAGTGTATGAATGATCACTTTTTAAATGCTTTTACCATTGTGTTTAGTCTTCTACTAAGTAGTCATCCAAGCCAAGGGTTCGCTTGGGACCAACAATGGTTTTTGCGTGCCGGCCCTGCCTAGGGTGTACACTTGAGGCTTGACAAACTTGGTATCAGAGCTCAAGGTTCAAGAGTTCTAGGATGTCTATGAAGCCATGTCTTCGGTGTGAAGTATGGCATATCTATAATAGGGAGGCTACAAAACATTAGGTATTGTCTCACTTCTCTTATATTCTGGATTGTTGTGACATAATTTAACTCTATAAAGGTTTTTTCTAACTAGTATGTTTACGCATTTATAGATTATGCCTCCAAAGCATACCATCAATTAGAGGAACATTGCCAATATCGAGGTCCTAATTACTCTTATGTCTCAACCCTTAAGGATGCAGACTCAGAATGGAGCTCATGTAGCTTGTCAAGGCAATGATAATGAACTCAAGAAGTGCCTGCAAGCATTACAAGGGTTCCACAGACACATGTTACTCAGCCTTCCCCCACCTTTGAGATAGAGTTTACAAGAGCTCTTATTATGCTCAATCAGTTGATGGCTGCTCAGTCAGACTATCAGGACACTCCATTCACTAGCTTTAGTTTCCAAGAATCTTCTGCTGCTATAAGGATTAGAGATTTCTTGAGAATGAATCCACCAAAATTCACCAGGTCCAAGGTAGAGGAGGATCAACAAAATTTTATTGACGAGATGTGGTAAATCCTTGAGGCTATGCATGCTATTGAGATCGAGAGAGTTGAATTTTTTTCTTACTAGCTCAACGATGCAGTTAATGTTTGGTATAATCCGTGAGAGGAGAGTCATGGTGAGGATGCTGAACCAGCTATTTGGGATGCTTTTAAGCAGGCATTCTTGGATCGAACCACTTTTTTCCCCCAAAACTAAGGGAGGTAAAGGTGGAAAAGTTCTCAAATTTAAAGTACGAAGGGCTAACAGTGCAAGAGTATAGTCTCAAGTTCATTCAGATGTCCAAATATGCTCTAGAGATGGTTCCAGATGTGATGTCTAAGATTAAGGAAGTTGGTCTCTAGTCTAGGCAAACATGTGAAGAAAGAGTACAAGGCCACTTTATTAATTTCTGACATGGATATCTCCAAGATTATGGCTTATGCACAATAGGTTGAGAAGGATAACAAGAATGATAGAGAGGAGCAATAGAGTAAGAGGGAAAATTTAGCAAGATATGAGCCTAGTCAGTTGAAAAATGATAATGTCAACAGGCCATTCTTTCAGAAAAGGTCTTCTGGTCATGCGCCATCGTTAGAAAATGCACCGACACCAAATAACAGAAATGATCAGAGGACCAGACTGTCAAAACTTCAAAGCTTAGAATTCTCAGTCCTAAGGTAGTATGGCACAAGGTTCTTCTCGACACCCACCTTGTGTTAAGCGTGGTAGGCCCTATTCGGGGGAGTGTATTATTGGGATAAATAGTTGCTACAAGTATGGTCAAAGGTGTCACTTTTAGAAGGATTTTCCAATGTGGAAGTATAGTATTTGGGGCAAAAAGGTCCAATCTTCATCACAGCACCATCAGGTAGAGTTGCCCAAAGGGCTAGTACGTTAAGGAAAAGCGAAGGTTCAAATCGTCTGTATAATATGGATCATCGCTAAGACCAGAAGAACTCACCAGATGTTGTCACTGGTATGCCTAAAGTCTTTTCCCTTAATGTTATGGTTTACTTGATACAGGTGCAAATTTGTCTTTTATGACTATCTATATAGCTATGGAGTTTGGAAATGTTCTAAACGCCTTCTAGAACCTTTTAGTATATTTACTCGAGTTGGTGAGTCTGTCCTGGTAAGAGAGTCTATCGAGATTGCAATGTCTCAATCTATCATAAAGATACCATAGCTAACTTAGTTGAGTTAGGTATGGTGGATTTTGATGTCATTCTAGGAATGGACTGGCTTTATGCTTGTTATGTCTTTATTGATTGTAGAACTCGAGTAGTCAAGTTCAGTTTCCTAATGAGTCAGTCTTAGAATAAAAGGGTAGTATAGCAGTGCCTAAGGGTAGTTTCATCTCATACCTTAAGGCCATAAAGTTGGTTTATAAGGGATGTAGCTATCACATTATCTAAGTTAAAGACTCTAGTGTTAAGATACCATCCCTCCAGTCAGTTCTAGTTGTGAATGGTTTCCTAAAGTCTTTCCTGATAATCTACCTAGAGTCCCTATCGATAGGGGGATAGACTTTGGAATATAAATCCTTCCCAATAAACAACCTATCTATATTTTGTTATATAGAATGGCTCCAGCCGAGTTGAAAGAGTTAAAAGAGCAATTGAAAGATCTCTTAAATAAGGTTTTTATTAGGTCGAGTGTCTCACATTGGGGTGCTTCTGTCCTATTCGTGCGAAAGAAAAATGGTTCGCTTTGAATATGTATCGACTACCATCAGTTGAACAAGGTTACCATAAAGAATAAGTACCATCTTCCCAGAATCGATAACTTGTTCGACCAACTTAAGGGTGCCACTTATTTCTCTAAGATAGACCTTAGTTCCGACTATCACCAATTTAAAGTGAGAGAAAGTAACATCACAAAGATAGCTTTCAGAACCCGTGATGGTCACTATGAATTCCTTGTTATGACTTTTGGTTTGACTAACACTCTTGCAGCATTCATGAACCTCATTAATCGAGTATTTAAGTAGTATCTAGACATGTTCGTTATCGTGTTCATCAATGAAATTATGATCTACTTTAAAATGAGGAGGAGCATGTCAACTATCTCAGGATCGTTATCCAAACTCTCAAGGATTGAGAGTTATATGCTAAGTTTTCAAAGTGTGGGTTTTGGCAAGCATCTGTAGCATTCGTGGGGCACATTTATCTAGAGAAGGTATCTAAGTGGATTCACAAAAGATTGAGGCAATAAAAAACTAGCCTAGACCCACATCCCCGACTGACATAAGGAGTTTTTTGGGTTTGGCAGGTTACTAAAAAGGTTTGTGGAAGGATTCTCATCTATTACATCTCTAATGGTATAAATCTTGTGAGAAAAGTTTTCAGGAGTTGAAAATTAGGTAAACTACGATCCTAGTTTTGTCCCTATATGAGATAACAAATGGCTTTGTTCTTTATTGCGACGTGTCCATAGTTGGACTTGATTGTGTTCTTATGCAGAAGGGTAAAGTTATAGCTTATGCCTCTAGAAAGCTTAAGATTTACGAAAGAAATTACCCGACTCATGATCTTGAGTTAGTGGTGGTGGTATTTTCTCTAAAGATGTAGCATCACTATCTCTATGGCAGCATGTGGATGTGTTTACTAACCACAAGAGTCTTCAGTATGTTTTCAGTTAGGAAAACCTATACCTAAGGTAGAGGAGGTGGCTTGAGTTGCTCAAGGATTATGATATATGCATTCTCTACCATCCAGGTAAAGCTAATATTGTTGTTGATGATCTTAGCATATTATCCATGGTTAGTACTACTTATATTGAGGAAGAAAAGAAGGAGTTGGCTTAGGAAGTGCATAGCCTTTGTTGACACCCAATTTTGACCATCCACAGTGCAAATTAGCTATTGAGTTTCTTTGAATTCGAATATTTTGAAATAATTAGCTTTTATAAATATATATATATATATATATATATATATATATATATATATATATATATATAACTATATCTTTGATTACTATTTATGTGATTATTCGAAAATTATCTCAAAAGATTTTATTTTTTACTAAATACAATTTTAGTTAGGTTAGTTTAATTATGGTTTGTATTTTTGAAATTTTTAGTTTTTTCTAAAAAAAAAAAAAACTAAAAATGCACTTCTCCCACATCGAAAATACATGGAAAATTTGGGGTTTTTGGAGCCTATATAAAGGCTCATATTCTCATTAGGAAGAGAAGAAGTGGGAGGTTTTTTTTAGCCACTCCAAAGTTAGAAATTTTCTTAACTTGACTAGAATTTTGGACTCTTGTCTCCAGCCTAAAAGTTATGAAAATTTCTAGCTTTCAATTTATATTTTTCTTCAAGGAAAATAGGAGATTGAAGTAAAAATTTAGGCTAAGAACAGTGTTCTTATAACGTCGAACCCACGAAGGTTCGAGTCTAATTTTTTAATTTTTTTTTTGTAGATTAGAGTTTCATCAAGCTCTTGGGTGGTGGTGAAGTTTCCTCCCGCTCATCGTCTTCAGTCTTGTTGCCCGGAAAGAGGTAAAATATTTCTCAACTTTATTCTATTTAATTATTTCATATTTTATATTTAGTTGATTCGTAGTCTTATTTTTATTTTTTTAGTTAGTATGTATATAAGAATAATTAGATTAATGATATAAATTTGTTATAGTTAGCATGTGTTAGAATTAATTAGCTAGAATATGTTAGGAATATTTAATGAAAGCACTTAGTTTTATTCATTATTTTTCCAAGTACTTTGACACTATTATTATTATTATTATTATTATTATTATTGTTGTTGTTGTTGTTGTTGTTGTTGTTGTTCTTATTATTGTTGTTGTTGATTACTATTATTATTATTATTATTATTATTATTATTGTTGTTGTTGTTGTTGTTGTTGTTGTTGTTGTTGTTGTTGTTGTTGTTATTGTTGTTGTTGTTATTATTATTATTATTATTATTATTATTATTATTGTTGTTGTTGTTGTTGTTGTTGTTATTATTGTTGTTGTTGTTATTATTATTATTATTATTGTTGTTGTTGTTGTTGTTGTTATTATTATTATTATTATTATTATTATTATTATTATTATTATTATTATTATTATTGTTGTTGTTGTTGTTGTTGTTGTTATTGTTGTTGTTGTTATTATTATCGTTGTTCTCATTATTGTTGTTATTATTATTATTGTTGTTCTTCTTATTGTTGTTGTTATTATTATTGTTGTTGTTCTTATTATTATTATTATTGTTGTTGTTCTTATTATTTATTGTTGTTCATGTATTATTTATTGTATTTATATTGATTCGGGTTGTAATAATTTAGTTACTTATGTCAGTTATGTTTTCTTAGATATTAATTTTAATTTGTTTTAACCTAATTAGATTACTCTAAAGATAAACCAATTCATGTTAATTTTGCTCTTTAAATGATTTTCTACCTTTACTTAGTTATTTGATAAACTTTTACCTTTTTTTTATATACATCTATATTATTTTCAATGTTTAAGTTTAATCATTTTTTTGTAAAAAATAATTCTAAAGTCTTCATTTCATTTTAAATTAATATTTTTAAAAGTTGGTCAAATAATTTTTTAAATCGTCGGATAACCGCACGTTAGCGGCCACTTTGAATGCTTAACACATTCTCAAAGTGGAAATAAGAACCTCGTACCTTTTTCTCTGAATTTTTAAGACTTTAATCTGTTAGGGTCTTTTAAATTAAGTTTTCTTAATTTCTTTAAAAAATTAAGTGGCGACTCCTCTTTTACTAAAATTGATTTTTTCTTATAAAGATGAAATTAATTTTGCACTTTGTCCATTTTTTGACATAACAGAAGTGGCGACTCCGCTGGGGAGTTAATTAGATTCTAACCATTAGATTTGATTGTTTATTTGACTAACTATTTGAAATAATTAGTAATTCTTGTTTTCCTTAATTGCACCATTACGTGTTTAGTTTTTATATTAAATTGTCATTTGCATTTCATGGCATCTTTCTATTGAATATATAGTATATTAAAGAACGGTTTTGCGGAACCGCAGCCGGGCTTTTTATACTTAACCCTTTTCGGAATGACCGACAATTTATTGATACGCCATGCGTCTAATGGTTGTCGTAAGTTCCAGCCTAAGTTGTCCGCTTGGGTTACCAGTCTTGCAAAAACCACTCTTAGTCAACCTAGCATAGAGCGTAGCCAAATCCCTTTAATTAGCGCATTGGACTAAGTTTGACCCAACACCCAAGGCGTGTTGGGCCCATTAGAAAGACCACCTTGAGTCCAAAACGGCCCTCGGCCTAAATGAACGATCATACCTATGTATTTGAAGGTTGTATATGCTATTTGGCAAACCATTGTCCCTTGGGGTTGGAAGTTTATTTTAGTAGCTTAATCACAAAATGATTTTCACAAGTTGCTATTCTATTCAAAAGAAGTTGATGTCAAGAAGTCAAGAACGAAGGATGTTCCACGAAGACTTAGTTTAGAATTGTACCCCTGCGTGGGACTGATTATTTATATCCCTTTTCCTCATTATGTATCTCCATTTATTTTATTAATAATATTTGTATAAATATAAGTTTTGGGGCAATGGAGTGTTTCAAATAATGCTATACATCCTTCAAAATCGTTAGGCCTACCTTTGACATAAAAAGGTCACATATATGTTTAGAACACACAATGACTGTTTATCTGTTATATGCTATAACTGTTTGAATGAATGTGTTGCTTTATTTGAAGACACTCTAGCCCACTATCGAAAGCAAATGTTCGAAAGTGCGACCAAATATTCCTAGAGTCTTTAGTTTCACTACAAAATTCGAATTTCACTTTCAAGTCCTAAATCTTACTCTCTCCTTTCAAAAAAATACTTGATTTGTCATCTCAAGTTGGAAAGGTCTCGATCTGGTTGAAGTACGTCGGACCTAAATTTTCCTTTGTGATATACGTAGGCGCCTTTCAAGGCTCGGTCCTATCTTTGAAGTTTTAGTTTTTCTTCATTCTTTCAAAGAAATTGAAAACTTCTTCTGCATCTAAGAAGAATGAGGGTACAAAGTTGAAGAGCAAAAATCCGTGATTCAACACAAGTCAACATTTCTCACACATCAATCGTAAAATGGGTCAATTTCTACTCATTTAGTCTTTCTTCACCCATGGATTAGTTTGTCTTCAAACAAAGCAACATTTATATGTTTAGTTCTTTGTGTGATATTTTGTCTTAATTACTACAAACACAGATTAATACTTTGGCTTTTGAGTTAATCTTTTTTTTTCAGGGAGAGACTGATTTGTGTTGGAAATTAAACTTGCTTACTTCTCAAAGATCGAGGGTTCAACAAAGTTGATTTTTTTCCTTTTTAGAGGCTGTTATCAAAGGACATCAAGCGATAAATGATTGGATCTCAATTTTGAGGTCAACAACCTCTCCCTAACTGAGAAGTTTTCTTTGTATGCAGGAGAAACAACATTATTTCAAGAGAGGGAATTACGGCAATCCCAAATCGGCGGCAACATTCAACCATAAACTTTAACCCTAATCTCTTTCAATTCTTTAATCTAAGAAAAATTATTACCCTTTCTCTTATGGATCTTGCAGGAACAAAGAGTTCATGGAAAATAAGGATGCCCTTAAATTTCACAAGACACCAATACACAGCCTGAAAGATAAATCGGGGGAGTCTTTGACTATGAAGTCTTACTCTTATATCTTGTTACTTATTTTTTTTTATAATGGCCCCGCTTTCACACTTTTCTCATATCTTTGCAGGAAAAACTATCCCCGACAATAGTCGGGGATGGTTATAACAATGTGTGATTCTCGTGAATAATTGGAAGAATTCAAGTCATAAGAGACAATCCCAAAAATAGCACAATAACAAGTTGATTCCTGTAGGAAATTGGAAGAACACACCAACGTTTAATCTCTGAGGAATATCTTAAAAACAAATAATATAACGATAGGAATGGTTGAGAGGACACGAAACGTATTGGTGCAAATAGGCAAAAGACACTCCCCAACTGAAGATGCAACTAACACTGGACTTAAGTGACGTCACTCTGAGTTTGTCTAAATTTTTAAATTATTTTATATATCATATCTGCAAAAACTACGCAAACCTGATTCTCATCTCGATACGTAGGCATCTCTTCTTGGGTTCGGTATTTTCTTTTTTTAAAAAAAAACAATTAAAAAATAAATTATGTACATAATTTAAGAGTCATATCTTCTTGATTGGGACGAATACAGTTAGGATCATGCGAAATATTTGGTATGATAAAAATGATTGGCTTTGTGGTAAACCATAGCTTCTGTTGGTATCTTTCATTTGTACTTTTGTGATGCTTAAAAATTCTCTTGCGGGCATTCAAGATAAGAATATAACCAACCTCATGGCTTCATGTGCATTGTGTGGTCAGCTTTAGATTAAAATTTAATTGCATCGCACTGTTGATCTAGAACTTGGCCTGATATATTTTTTGAGGTGAAATCCTGAGTTATGTTTAGTTTGAGAAAGGATTGTAGGCCTTTTTTGAACCGATTGTGCCTTTCAAAGCCTACCAAATAACATTAATCCCTAGTTTTCACACTTTGAGCCTAAAACTTTTTCTTTGGACAACCACATCTTAACCCTTTCCCTTCTGAGTGCTTACATGCACTATCCCTCTCTTGTCCCAACCTCCTTGAGCGCACCAAAGACGTGCAAATTATAGAAGAAGATCAAACTTTGAAATTGCCAAAGACAAAAGACGTAAAGTCTCCAAAGTCAAGAAAGCAAAGACGACTTTCTCATAAAAAAAAACTCCTACAAGGTCGATGTAAGACAAAAAGGAAACTACTCCAACAAAAGAGGAGTAACCTTAAAAAGAAGAAGCGAAAAGAGAAAAGCTCTCACAACTAAGGACTTAAAGAAGTCAAGACAAAAAAAAGGTGAAAAGAGGAAAAACTCTATCAAATAAGGACTCGAAGAAGTTGATACAAAAGAAAGAGGATCAGACATCAAAGGTGTATCAATCGTCAAAAGCACATATTCAGTGTGACCCTCAAGGAGGAATTAAGTTACTTTCATCCTAAATAATATCCTACCTATTCCCAAACCTACATTACAACCCAATGACAAGCCCTACACGATCTCATTCCAAATATTCTCATATTAGTAGAGACTTACATGCAGGCCAAGCATATGGTATCACAGTTATGAGTTGAACATTCTTGAGAGTGTGAGTGCACTTTGCAAAATGTCCTCAAATCAAACACTTCTGATATGTGCGAAATAGGACTTTCCTTATTGTGAGGGCACTTGAAATATGAGGATTGGTATAATTCTAAACCTTTGTTTGAAGAAAGATGAAAAATCTTGTCGACACTTAAGTATATTTGAGGTACTACTTGAAGCTATAGGAATTACCTCGAAGTCAATCTCAGTTATAAGAAAGGAAATGAGAAATATTTTTGTGCAATCCTAACTATTGGTACCAATGGTAGTTAAAATTTGACTATCCCTTTACATTCTCTCTCTAAAAAAAATAAAAATAAAAATAAATAATAATAATAAATAAATAAATTGCATTTATTCTTTGAAATTGGATGGTTTGCCCTGAATAAGGTGACATTAGGCTAATCCCATTGGTGTGAGATACCTATTTTACTTCATTGGATCGTCCATATCAAAAGAGTGGCATATCTCGTGTTTTTAAGCTGAAAACATTGCAACGAAAACATTTTTTCCTTTCATTATGCCCATATTACACATGTGTCTACTGATGGTCTTGTCTCAGATTTTGCAGTATTCATCATCCACAGGATTGGAACTACATTTGACCTGATTCCTGCACCAACAGGATATGTAGGCGCTACAATGGCTCGGTCATGTTCCCGGAAAGATTTTCATTTCTCCCTTACAATGAAAACTGGGACAAAATTTTTGAGAAGATCTCAAAAATTCACAAGAAGATACTATCTCCAGCAAGTCAAGATTGGAGATCATGTTAATATATGCAACTGGGACAGAATTTTTGGGAGGATCTCAAAAATTCCACAAAAATGTCAAATTCTTTTTCAGCAGCTCGACATTTGTCAAGAGATCTAACTGGGATGGAATTCTTAAGGAAGATCTCAAAAATTCTGTCAAGAATTGTCAGAAGTTCGAAGTCAACTCTAAATGATCTCCAACATTACTAGAATGGAGCGAACACAAATTCAAGATGCGAGCCACCGAGGTCTCGTATAAACTTCTATCAAGACATGAGTCCCAACGAAAATAAATTGTTCAAAAATAAATAAATAAATAAATAAATAAATAATAACATTGCATTTCATTTGCCAAGAGGGCCATTGCATTTTTATTTGCCAAGAGGGCCATTCATATTTTATTTTATTCATATTATATTACCGGATGTGGTAATATCATTTGTCAAGAAGTCCATTCATATTTTATTTTTATTACCGGAGGTGGTAATATCATCTGCCAAGAGGGCCATCATTCATCATTCATCATTGCCAAGAGGGCCATTGCATTTTCATTTGCCAAGAGGGTCAATCATATTTTATTTTATTCATATTATATTATCGGAGATGGTAATATCATCTGCCAAGATGGCCATCATTCATCATTCATCATTGCCAAGAGGGCCATTGCATTTTCATTTGGCAAGAGGGTCATTCATATTTTATTTTATTCATATTATATTACCGGAGGTGGTAATATCATCTGCCAAGATGGCCATCATTCATCATTCATCATTGCCAAGAGGGTCATTGCTTTTTCATTTGCTAAGAGGGCCATTCATATTTTATTTTATTCATATTATATTACCGGAGGTGGTAATATCATCTGCCAAGATGGCCATCATTCATCATTCATCATTGCCAAGAGGGCCATTGCATTTTCATTTGGCAAGAGGATCATTCATATTTTATTTTATTCATATTATATTACCAGAGGTGGTAATATCATCTGCCAAGATGGCCATCATTCATCATTCATCATTGTCAAGAGGGTCATTGCATTTTCATTTGCCAAGAGGGTCATTCATATTTTATTTTATTCATATTATATTACCGGAGGTGGTAATATCATTGCCAAGAGGGCCATTTATGTTATAATACCGTATATGATGATATAATGCCATATACGATACCGTATATGATAATTTAATGCCGTATGCGATGATGTAGTGTCGTATACGATGATCTAATATCGTATACGATGATATTATTTTATTCATATTATATTACCGGAGGTGGTAATATCATTGCCAAGAGGGTCATTGCATATCATTGCCAAGAGGGCCATTGCATTTTCATTTGCCAAGAGGGCCATTGCATTTTTTTTTGCCAAGAGGGCCATTGCATATTCATTACCAAAAGGGCCATTGCATTTTCATTTGCCAAGAGGGCCATTGTATATTCATTGCCAAGAGGGTCATTGCATATTCATTGCCAAGAAAGTCATTGAACATATCCTACCAATGGATTTTCATTCGTCCTACCGATGGACAAACAGTTATTTTGCAAAATATCCTACCGATGGATCACATTCATTCGTTCTACCGATGGACAAACAGTTATTTTATCAAAATATCCTACCGATGGATCACCTTCATTCGTTCTACCAATGGACATGCAATATATCCTACCAATGGATTTTCATTCGTCCTACCGATGGACAAACAGTTATTTTGCAAAAATATCCTACCGATGGATAACATTCATTCGTCCTACCGATGAACAAACAGTTATTTTGCCAAAATATCCTACCGATGGATCACCTTCATTCGTCCTACCAATGGACATGCAACATATCCTACCAATGGATTTTCATTCGTCCTACCGATGGACAAACAGTTATTTTGCAAAATATCCTACCGATGGATCACATTCATTCGTTCTACCGATGGACAAACAGTTATTTTATCAAAATATCCTACCGATGGATCACCTTCATTCGTTCTACCAATGGACATGCAATATATCCTACCAATGGATTTTCATTCGTCCTACCGATGGACAAACAGTTATTTTGCAAAAATATCCTACCGATGGATAACATTCATTCGTCCTACCGATGGACAAACAATTATTTTGCCAAAATATCCTACCGATGGATCACCTTCATTCGTCCTACCAATGGACATGCAACATATCCTACCAATGGATTTTCATTCGTCCTACCGATGGATAAACAGTTATTTTGCAAAAATATCCTACCGATGGATTACATTCATTCATTCTACCGATGGACAAACAGTTATTTTGCCAAAATATCCTACCGATGGATCACCTTCATTCGTCCTACCAATGGACATGCAACATATCCTACCAATGGATCTTTATTTGTCCTACCGATGGATAGACAGTTATTTTACCGAAATATTCTATCGATGGATCACTTTCATTCGTCCTACCAATGGACATACAGTTATTTTTCCAAGTATCCTATCAATGGATCACCATCATATCGATAGTGCAGCATTATCCTACCAATGGATCAATGAGGATTTTCCCAACATGCAAAGAGGATGAAAGAAAGTGCGAACAACATCAAAGGAGATGCAGCACAACGTGAAATCCTTTTAGCAGCAAACTGGGACACAGTCCTAAGAATAATGTCAAGCTCATAGGACACGAGCTAAGGAAATGATTTCCACCACAGTAAACTACATTTTTATTGAAAGGCGTGTGGTTATTTCGGGATCCAGTCATAATTTAAAACTCGTACCAACCCTTTTTCAGAAAGATGAAGATGGAATCGGCCAAAATTGGATTTGTCAATTTTCTTTGTCCAAGATCTCTTTTATCGATCATATCTAAAGAAAGGGACAACTGTTGACACCCAATTTTGACCATCCACAATGCAAATTAGCTATTGAGTTTATTTGAATTCGAATATTTTGAAATAATTAGCTTTTATAAATATATATATATATATATATATATATATATATAATATACATATTTCTATATAACTATATCTTTGATTACTATTTATGTGATTATTCAAAAATTATCTCAAAAGATTTTATTTTTTACTAAATACAATTTTAGTTAGGTTAGTTTAATTATGGTTTGTATTTTTGAATTTTTTAGTTTTTTTCTAAAAAAAAAACAAACTAAAAATGCACTTCTCCCACATAAAAAATACATGGAAATTTGAGGTTTTTGGAGTCTATATAAAG
This sequence comes from Solanum dulcamara, assembly GCF_947179165.1. Classification (NCBI taxonomy): domain Eukaryota; kingdom Viridiplantae; phylum Streptophyta; class Magnoliopsida; order Solanales; family Solanaceae; genus Solanum; species Solanum dulcamara. Next base: position 13,037,056 of record NC_077246.1, read on the forward strand.
GCTCATATTCTCATTAGGAAGCGAAGAAGTGGGAGGTTTTTTTAGTCACCCCAAAGTTAGAATTTTTTTTAACTTGGCTAGTATTTTGAACTCTTGTCCCCAGCCTAAAAGTTATGAAAATTTCTAGCTTTCAATTTATATTTTTCTTCAAGGAAAATAGGAGATTGAAGTGAAAATTTAGGCTAAGAACAGTGTTCTTATAACGTCGAACCCACGAAGGTTCGAATCTAATTTTTTAATTTTTTTTTTGTAGATTAGAGTTTCATCAAGCTCTTGGGTGGTGGTGAAGTTTCCTCCCGCTCATCGTCTTCAGTCTTGTTGCCCGGAAAGAGGTAAAATATTTCTCAGCTTTATTCTATTTAATTATTTCATATTTTATATTTAGTTGATTCGTAGTCTTATTTTTATTTTTTTTAGTTAGTATGTATATAAGAATAATTAGATTAATGATATAAATTTGTTATAGTTAGCATGTGTTAGGATTAATTAGCTAGAATATGTTAAGAATATTTAATGAAAACACTTAGTTTTATTCATTATTTTTCCAAGTACTTTGACACTATTATTATTATTATTATTATTATTATTATTATTATTATTATTATTATTATTATTATTATTATTATTATTATTATTATTATTGTTGTTGTTGTTGTTGTTGTTGTTCTTATTATTGTTGTTGTTGTTCTTCTTCTTATTGTTGTTGTTGATTACTATTATTAATATTATTATTATTATTATTATTATTATTATTGTTGTTGTTGTTGTTGTTGTTGTTGTTGTTCTTATTATTGTTGTTGTTGATTACTATTATTATTATTATTATTATTATTATTATTATTGTTGTTGTTGTTGTTGTTATTATTATCGTTGTTCTCATTATTGTTGTTATTATTATTATTGTTGTTCTTATTATTGTTGTTCTTATTATTATTATTATTGTTGTTGTTCTTATTATTTATTGTTGTTCATGTATTATTTATTGTATTTATATTGATTCGGGTTGTAATAATTTAGTTACTTATGTCAGTTATGCTTTCTTAGATATTAATTTTAATTTGTTTTAACCTAATTAGATTACTCTAAAGATAAACCAATTCATGTTAATTTTGCTCTTTAAATGATTTTCTACCTTTACTTAGTTATTTGATAAACTTTTACCTTTTTTTTTTATATACATCTATATTATTTTCAATGTTTAAGTTTAATCATTTTTTTATAAAAAATAATTCTAAAGTCTTCATTTCATTTTAAATTAATATTTTTAAAAGTTAGTCAAATAATTTTTTAAATCGTCGGATAACCGCACGTTAGCGGCCACTTTGAATGCTTAACACCTTCTCAAAGTGGAAATAAGAACCTCGTACCTTTTTCTCTGAATTTTTAAGACTTAAATCTGTTAGGGTCTTTTAAATTAAGTTTTCTTAATTTCTTTAAAAAATTAAGTGGCGACTCCTCTTTTACTAAAATTGATTTTTTCTTATAAAGATGAAATTAATTTTGCACTTTGTCCATTTTTCGACATTACAGCCTTGATTATTTGGGAGTTCGCCTTGTGGACTCAGATGAAGGTGGTGTCATTATTCAGAATGAGGATGAGTCATCATTATTGGTGGGAGTGAAGAAAAAGAAAGACAAAGACCCCATCCTAGTTTAGTTAAAGGAAGATGTTTATAAGCAGAAGGTGATGGTTTTTGAACAAAGGGGAGATGCGTGTTGAGATATCAAGGTAGATTATGTGTTTTGAATGTTTATGGTCTTTGAGATAGGATTATAGTAGAGGCCCATAGCTCTAGATATTCTATTCATCTAGGCTCTACTAAGATGTACCATAACTTTAAAGGAGTCTATTGGTGGAGTGGTATGAAGAGAGATATAACATATTTTGTTTCTAAATGCCCAAATTGTCAACAAGTCAAAGTTGAGCACCAAAAGCCATGTGGAGTGGCTCAGACTATAGAACTTCGAAAGTATAAATGAGAGATGATCAACATGGATTTCATTATATGTTTATCGCAATTTTGCCGACAACATGATTCGATTTGGGTGATTGTAGATCGTATGACTAAGTCAACCCATTTCTTGCCAGTTAAGACTATCGATTCATCAGAGGATTACGCCTGATTGTATGTGTGTTTGTATATATATATATATATATATATATATATATATATATATATATATATATATATATTATATACATATTTACAATATATACCAAATATACTTTACATAATCATATATTTAAATAAAAGTATTTTGAATTTTTATATGTCTAGATTTATTTAAGTAATATTTGCTAACGTTATTTTCTCAAGTATTCAATTAATATAGTGACTAGAAATTTAATTTTCAATATATGATTATGTAAAGTAATTAAAATTATTTAATTAAATATATATATATATAAAATTTGTGGAAAAAAATAAGAAATGCAAAGACTCAATGAATCTTTGACTTTATTAATAGATTGATAAAATTTAAAATATACAAAGTTACAAACATACAATTAGTTGTCGCTAATAAATTTAAATTCTACATATTTCGAATCAATTTTTTTTAATTCATCTATATTAACATTAACCTGAATTGTCTCATAATTTTCAAAATCAACTAATTCAAAATTTAGACTTGTTTGTGCCGAAGGATCTCCAATTGACATTATTTTTTCAAGTTCTTCTTCTTCCGTATCTTGTAGTCTTCCTTTATTTCTTCACTCTAATCTAATCCAATCTCTGAGGTAAACTAAAATATTCATGTCATTGGTCCCCAATAAGTGTCGTCTATCTCCGATTTGCTGGATTCCTTGACTATATGCGCTCTCTGATGCAACAGTTGACATTGAAGCATTTAGCACATTCCTAGCCATGGTTGATAGTTCTGGATATTTTTTTTGGTTGTTCTTCCACCAATTCAGTAAGCTAACATTATTTTGATAGGACTCTGGGGCCTGTCTCAAATAATAATTAAGCTCGTCTTGATTTACCCTCCTTTGTAGTGTAGGTTGTATTATATTACAGACAGATAATTAGTAACACCATAGGCAAGCATACTTTATGTCTGTCTTTTAGATAATTATGATTCGTCAGAAGAATGAGATAGAGGAAAGTGACATAATGATTATATAATGTTTGAATATAATCATTTGTATCACTCATTGTCTTAAACATACTAGCTAGATTTTTCTTCAATTTTAATTTCAAAAGAACTATATATAATGTGAACAAATTCAGACATAGTAGTAAATTTCATACACGAATTTAACATAGCGCCAATCAAATAAATAGGAGTAACAAAAAAAAATATTTTTTAAGTTTTTGAATCATTTCAGTCACAGTCTCTTTGTAATTTTTTTTAAAGTTTATATTGCATAATCAATAAAGAAAGATCGGCTATACAAGCTAAAATATTATAAACAGTAGGATAATAAGCACCGAAAAATTCAACAGTAGCGGCATAAAAATTTCTAAAAAATAGTAACATCATTAATTTTAACCCAATGAAATTCTTGCAACATGACTTCGGAAAATTTATATTCATATTGGTTAAAGTTGTAGTTATAGGCTCTCTATAAATATTGCAAGTCTTTAAAAAATCATAAAAAGAATTTCACCTAGTTTCAATTTTCTTCGGGCATTAAGCTTGGTCTAAAATTATTTTTCTCCTATTTTCTTTTAAATTCTTTAAGTCTAACTTTTCTATTATTTCCTTGAATAAAACCAAGTACATGCCTAAGTTTTTCAATTATGGCTCAAAAGAATAAATACTATATTATACAATTAAATTATATATATGACAAGCATATCTAATATGAAAGATATCTGCTAAAGGGGGAGATAACTCAATTTTTAATGAATTAATAGTGGCGGTATTGTTAAATGCATTATCAAAAGAAATACATTAAATTTTGTATTCAAAATAAAAATATTTTATAATCATTAATATAGAATTAAAAATAAATTGTACAGTATGTCTACAATGTTCATCATATTGAAATGCTAAAATACATTTTTGCATGATAAAATCACTAATTATCTAGTCACAAATAATAGTTAAATAATTATTTTTATTTATAGCACGATCAAAATCAAAAGTAAGAGAAACTCTACATAGAAGATTTGTTAATAACCAACGTAAATAGTATGCATATATTTTTCATGAAAAGTAAAAGTATTTGATCGACAATAACTTCTAGGAATACCTTTAATAATGAGATTATAAACTCATTATATAAAATGAATAAACACATCAGAAGAAGCAAATGGAAAAGGTAGAAACCCCAAAGCTATCATTTTCATTGACTCTTCACGATCCTTCATTTTACTATACGTCCTAAGAAATTTTTTGGTTTGTGGCTTAATGTACCTTGGACTGATATAGTAACACCCCAGGTTGTTTGTATTCGTTCTTCCAACTAGGATGCTCATTATATAGATGTCTAATTAATAGACCTATCCCACCTTTGTTAACTCCGGTCTTATGCTCAAATTTTTCTTGACAATTCTTACATTCAAATTTATTTGTTATGGCTATTCGATTAACATAATGTCATATTAAAGTAGTTTTTTTCCATATTTTTACAGGCCGTGGAGGAAGATTACAAGTTCTAGATTGAGCATCTATAACAAAACAGGATTACATGGTACATCATCATCATCATTATAATCATTATCACTATTATTTTATTCTACTTCTACTTCTACTTCATTTTGTTCTTTTATACCGTAAGTTTCTTGAAATTCATATTCATTCATATCATGTGCACTTACACCTATTTCTCCAATTTTACTAGATGGTGCTTTAGACATATGAGAATAAAATTTACGTGTACTACCTCTACCTTAATGATCCTCAAGGTCATTTTTGTCTTTATTCAATATTTTTAGCATTTAAAGCTTTCTTGTAGCAACCCTAAGCCATTTATGACTTGCTGGCACTAACAGTTCCATCGCATGGTTGTTCGTTTAGGTTTTATACCTGTTTCCCTATTTTGGAGCTCTTGGAGTTTGAACGGTTGATTTCGGTCAAAAAATTAGGAAAACAACCTCAGAACGGAATTATGACAATTCCATCAGCCCCGAAATGGCCAAATTAGTCTTGTAGCATAGTCGGCATGAGTATCGAGATAATTAGTATGAGTTTAAGGCCATTTGGCGCTTTAGCCTTTGAAATTTGGCCTAAAGTTGACTTTGTTCAACATTCTTGGGAAAATTCCTCGAATTGAAATTTCGTCAGCGCGGTTAGCTCAGGAATGCCGATTTTGGTCTAGAACGATCTTTCATTCGTGTTCCGAGGCTTCTAATATCATTTCGAGCCTCCTTGTGGAAATTGAAAAAGTTATGCTTAGGTGTGGGACCCGTATTGTGTTGAGACGACCTCAGATGGAAGTTTCAACTGCGCCATTGAATCCAAATAGTCGAATTTGATGGGGTAGCAGAGTCCTTTTGTGTGCATGGGATTTTGAATGAATTCCAAGCACCCCGCCGGAGTTGAAAAAATTTCCAAAACCAGTTGATATGCATCAGCTAGTGCAGACCAATTTTGGTCATCGCGTTCGCCGAAGCCATAGTCCTTGGCCTCCATATTCGTGGGCATGAAGCCGCATTCGCGAAGGCTTAAGGCATTGGCCTCCGCGTTCACGTGGTATCTCCCGCGTTCACGGAAGGTTTAGCCTCCACGTTCACAGACCTCTTTTTCCGCGTTCGCAGAGATCATTTCACTGGTCTTTTAATTAAGGCCAGTGACGCGAACTCAACCCGACCCCCACTTCTTTTCTTCGGTTTTGGGAGCTAGGGAGCTCCGATTTGGATGATTCTAAGTGCATTAGGTTTGTGGGAGTTGTGGCTACATTTTGGTAGGTGCGAAACCATGAATATCATTGATTTGAGGTAATTTCTTTCCTAAAGGGTCTGTTAAAGCGTAGTTAGGGCTTTAATGCTGAAAATTTTTGTTTGGCTATTTTCTCTCGTTTTGAGCATCGGTTTGTGCCCCATTTTGTGGTACAAGCTCAATAAAGTATTTAGAACCTTTTCACAGAGTCATTTTTGGAATTCTCATCGCGGGTCCCACAATTCCATTTTAGATCCAATTTTGGGTCCGTCTTCAAAAAATATAATTTTAGTGTCAAAATATTTGTATTGATGATGTGATTAACATTTTGATAGCATGGAGGCTATTTGAGTTGTTTTTGGAGCAAAAGGTTGCCAGGAAGTGGACTTGGAGCGCGCGCGTTTGGCTTCAAGGTAGGCTACTGTCTCATTTCTTTTGATTGAGATTCTGAGGTATTGTTTAGTATAAATTGCTTGTGATTTGAATTGTATGTGGCGGGTTAGGTTTGATTCCTAAATCCTTGGTTATTTGTCCTGGTGTGAGCCTTAGGCTAAGTGCCTTTATGAGACTTCATATCTAGTTGGTAAAATTGTTGATTATGCCTTAGTTTGGCCTTGGTTAGCCTATTTTAGGTGGCTTGTTCGATGTTTATGGTGATTGGCGGATTTGCGCCTTAGGATTGATTTTGGGATGAGACTTAGTTGATGTAGCCATTGTTGGCCGAAATTTGTGAGGATTAGTGTCCTTCTCCTATTGTAGCACCTTTGTTGAAGTCTTGGGGTAGTGATTTCCACTCGGTTAGGCTTGTGATCTACTGTCGGATCCCATTTTTGGATTTAGAGCTAGAAACCTATGATTTCTTGTTGCCATTTGGCGATTCTAGTTGTGGTTGTATTCTCGGGGTTATATTCTCAGTTGGATCAGGAGGTTTTAATTGACTAGCTGAGCACTGTATCCTCACTTTCCTCTTTCTTGTTACTCAGTTAGGGTTGAGTTCCCTTTTGGGCCTTGTTGTTGAGTTAGAAGAGTAGATTTGAGCTATAGGCCTTGGTTAAAGGTTGGTTACATGTGCTAGTCCTTTTTCCATGCTCTAGAGGGTAAGGTGCTTGTGGAGTCATTATTATATGTTATTGTGCATGTTGTTTGGGTGCTGGTGATGACATGCATTGCATTGGATCATTATTTTCTCATGGATGTAGTAGACCCCCGTGCATGCATTGGTTCTTGGCATTGATTTGAGAAAGCTGGGTTGTAACCCAAACTATTTAATACAAATTTTTGAATGGTGGTCGTATTACCTTTATTACTACTATTTTTAGTGGACTGGAGGCATCGAGGATGCGCTCATTTTGTGATATTGATTCGAGGAATCGAGAATGTGCTTATTTTATTATATTGATTTGAGGCATCGAGGATGTGCTTATTTTATGATACTGGCCTGTTTGTAGAGATTTCTGACCCTTTCTATACTGATTTGACTATTTATCTTCAGTCATCGCAATGGAACGGATTTTATGATCGGATACAGATTGATATAAGACCTGGATTAGGACCAAGCATGTATATAGGGGCATTCTCGAGCCACCCATGGTGATCCCATAGAGGCCCATGGGTCTTACTTCTTGGCCGGGACTAGAAGTAGGTGTATATATCTTGATATGAGGCACTTGACATTGATGGTACTACTAATTTTACTGCATGACTTTTATTCATAATATGCATTTCCTATCACCAGCATAGTTGTTTGTACCTGTCAGTAATATGGGATGTCGTGCGGGTTTACTTGTTTGTGAGTGAACTTTCTGGGCACACAGGAGCTCGGGAGGTATTGTCTTACTATTTGCAAACTTATGGCGGTATAAAGGGTAGTCTCTTGTTTGAAGGTAGGTACTGCCATTATTTTTATTTATCTTTCTTTTTGTGCAGGGATTTAGCGATACGGTCCTTTGCGCCTTTATGTGAGATCTGTGTTTACTTCTGTTAGTAGGGTGTCAGTTGTCCCCCCCCATTCGTAGTGTGTCTTCGTGTTTAGGTCTTGGGATGGGCTACCAGGTACATCCTTGCTTGTCTCTTATTTTTTTCTCTCTTCCTTATATCTGATGTTTCTTATTGCAGGTTTCCGTATTATTCCTGATAGTTACTTGTGATATATACTCCTTGCTTACATGTTCTTTATATTTGCTTTATTTTTGGAGCTCAGTCGGCCAATGCCTATTGAGTGACACTTATTGGTACTCATACTACACTTCTGTACCCTGCAGATCATAGTACGAGTCTTCACTACTGATTTGGATATCGTGTTGAGCAGCTTTTGGATTTTGGAGACTTGGGTGAGCTCTTGGCGTTCAAAGTTGCCTATCTCCTTCTATTTTGGCGTGGCCGAGTCTTTATTTGGTATTCATAGACAGTTTGTATTATTATTACTATTATTGTATATGTATAAACCTTGTACTTCTTTATTTAGTTTAGTAGCTCGACTACCGACTAATACCAGGTCTTAGGGGTTATCTTGTTGTATTTATCTTATTCTTCTTTTCTTATGATTACTGTATTATTATTCGTTTCTTTCCTTCCTCTTATGATGGTCTGTTGCCTATGGTTTCAGACTGTCGGGTTAGGCTTACCTACTAGTGGGTTGATAGTAGGTCCCATCATGACTTGAGAAATTGGATCGTGATACTATCGGAGCCAATTTTTGTACTACCACTACTACCTCTAGGACACAAATTTTTAATATTTCTACCTATTTTTTTAACGTATCCATTATGCAAATTAAAATTATAAAAATTATAACACTACTAAAAAGAGTCCAAAAGGCGACGGACAGCGCCGCAAATAAACTGTGACGGATAAAACGACATTATCCATCATTGTTTTTTACTAAGAGCGACAGATAGGGACGCCTAGTCCATCGCTTATTTTGGCGGTTTTTTGCACTAAAAATAATTATTATTTTTATATAAATATTTTTTATATTTTATTAAAAAATAATTATTTATAAATTAAATATTACGACGCCGTCCGTCGCAAGTATTTATTTTTTATTTATTAATATTTTTTTAACATAGTGACGGACAAGGTCGCTAAGTGAGTCGCTATTGGTCAAAAGATTTGATCAACAAATTTAAAATACCAACGGACTGGGTCGCGTTGTCCATCACTTTTTGGTCAAAATGATGGTCAAATATTTTTTTAAAAAAGACAGACTTAGAGATGATGTCTGTCTTTTTTATTAAAATATGTGGGAGACAGAATGTATTTTTTTCTATTTTGTCTTTCTCTAACTCTTCCTTCTCTCTACAAATCCACCACCTCCTTCGCCGCCCCGTCTCCCACCGTCGTCCCCCCACCCCGATCTCTGTCCCCCTTCAGTCCCCCGCCTTCGCTGCTGCGCCGCCGCTGTCCTGTGGTGCTTTAGGAGTATTATTCATCTTTAAGAGGTTAGGGCTTAAACCTTATAAAAAAATTCAATTTTTTTATTTGTCATTTGTTAGTTAGATAATTAGTTGATTACATTTAGTTTTTTGTAGTTCATTTGTATATTGGATTGTAAAATTAGTGAATGTAGTTATAGTTTTGATTTTAGGACTTAAGTTAGATTTGGGTTGTTGAATTAGATTGTAATTTTTTTTAGTAATTTGTGATGTTAGTTAGTTAATTAGTTTATGCCATTTAGTTTTTTGTAGTTTATTTGTATCTTGGATTGTAAAATTAGTGAATCTAGTTATAGTTTTGATTTTAAGCTTTAAGTTAGATTTGGATTGTTGAATTAGATTGTAAATTGGATAGTAATTTGTGATTTAGTAGTTACTTAATTAGTTTATTCCATTCAGTTTGTTGTAGTTTGTTTGTATATTGGATTGTAACTTAGGAAGTTTTGAAGTTTGAAACTTAGAGAAAAGTATTGGAACTTAATTAGAGGCTTGAGTTTTAGAACTTTAGAACTTTAGAACTTATAATTAGAATAATTTAGATACTTGAATTTTAGGATATTTAAATTTAGAAGTTGAACTTAATTAGAACTTTGAAGTTGAATTTTTTGTTAACTTTAGAAATCTTGTTGAAGTTAAGCTTCCTTTTGAACTAATTAACCTAATGTTGAGCTTTAAAATAACTTAGATACTTGAATATAGGAAATTTTGAAGTTTCAAACTTAGAAAAATATTGGAAATTGGATACTTGAATTATAGGACTTTAATTTAGAAATTATAATTAGAATAACTTAGATACTAATTTTGAACTTTAGATTTGTATAATTTTTGAAATCTTTAGACTTTAGAACTAATTAAGTTAAGTAGAGTTATATATTTAAAGTCATAAAGTTGAACTTTAGGACTTTTGAAGTTAAACTTAGAATTTCTTTTTTAGGTTTCTATAAATTTTGAACTCTTTAGACTTTATAACTAATTTGAATAACTTAGTTACTTGAATTTTAAGATATTTTAATTTAGAACTTCAACTTGAATGTCATGAGCTTTGAACTTAATTTTTACTTGAATTAATTATAACTTGAATTAATTAGAATATGAACTTAATTATAAGTTGATTTAATTATAAATTGAAATTAATTATAACTTGAATTAATTAGAACATGAAATTAATTATAAATTGAATTAATTAGAATATGAACTGAATTATAACTTGAATTAATTAGAACTTGAACTTAATTATAACTTGAATTAATTAATTATAAGTTGAATTAATTATAACTTGAATTAATTATAATTTGAATTAAGTAGAACTTGAACTTAATTATTATATGAATTAATTAATTATAACTTGAACTTAATTATTATATAAATTAATTAATTATAACTTGAATTAATGACAATTCTAGTCTTGATGAATTGTAGTCTTTATGAACTAATTAAGCTTGAATATATATATTTTTGAAGTTGGTGGTGGTTTGAAACCTGAATTTATTGACGATGTAAGAAGTTTTATCGATCATGCAATGACACTTGATATTTTTAAGAGAAATGAATTAGATTTGGCGTACCAAAATGATTTAGATGTGGCGTACCAAAATGATGTTGCACTTGTTCAACAACAAGTTGATGTTGAGTTGGAAATCATACTAGAACATCCTCAACACATACTAGAAGAGGTTTCTGATGATGAACTTATAATGCCAAATGTTGAGGAAAACGTAAATTAGGAATATGAATCATTTGAGAAGGGGGAATGGGATGACAATGAATATGAAATAACTAAGGAGGAGGAATGGAAGGATGACGAAAATGAAATAAGCAAGGAGGAATAAAGTGGTAGATTATAACTAGTATGTAAGTTATTTATTTTTCTAACCCTAAATTTATTTAATTTATGTTTTTTATATATATTGTATTGTTACTTTAAATACAGATGTCATTTGGTGATGGTGATAGATCCCGGGATCATCTTGGGGTTAGCCATTCTGGTAGAAGTACAAAGAAGTCTAGGAGACCTATTGATCCTGAAGATATCCTAGGACATATTTCTTCAACGCCAGAGATGCAGCGCCGCCGAGCTAGTCCTACACATATTCATGTTGTTCCTTTTGGGACTATGGATCCTTTAGTTTACCATAGTCAGTTTCGCAGACCACGCGGTGCTTCTTCTTCTTCACGGATCCGATATACTTCATATGATCAGACCTACTAGCTACCCACAGAGGTTATTGCTCGACCCCAGAGAGTAGCATCTTCGTCTACTCCATCTCCCACAGTTCCATCTCCCATATCTCAGTCACCTTACCTATCTACTTTGAGACTTAGAGATTCTAGTGTTGAGACTTACACTCCTACAACATCAGCTTCGCCTTCTTCTGCTAATAGACCAGTGGCAGCACATGATGTGCCTGGGTTAGCTCCTAGGCAGAGGGATAGACTTGGGAGAGTCATGATTAAGCCTGATAGATCCTCATAAGTTTAATGTTTTATTTATTTATTTTTGCTACATTAATAAATTATTAATGAACTAATTACATATTTATTATGTGTCTTGCAGGTGGAATCCTTCGAAGGAGGCTACTAGGGCTCTTTAGGAGAGTGTTAGGAGCCTATATACTGAGCCTTATCACTCTTAGTGGGAGATTCCAAACAGTATCTACCAGGCGATGTTTAATGAATTCAAGGTATATATATATTTAAATCTATTTTTTAAGTTACGTTTAATATATTTACTATACTTTACTTAACTAATTATTTAACGTTATTCATTTTTTCAGACTTTATATACCTGGGAGCCAAGGTACAATATGGTCATTACGACTACTTTTGAAAGAAAAGCGATCGCCAGACTGTCTAGCTGGCTAAAGAAAGGTAGGAATGATCGGGCACCTTCGAGTTGGATGTTGCCTCATATATTTGAAGAATTATGCCGGTATTGGAATATCGAAGAATTCAAGGCTTTGTCCGATCAAGAAAAAAAGCTAGAGCCAGCATAAAGGGTGGATCGTTGTACACCGGATGTAACAACCCCTAAAATGTTGTATGTCGGTATTTCAATTCTCGACGAAAATAATACAGTCTCTTTATTTTGGGCATAACTTTTCATAGGTTGGTCCAAATTAGGTGATTCAAATTTCTGGGTAACCAAAACATCCTTACCTACAACTTTCATGAAGAACATATCTTTAGATTCGGAGTATAAGTAGGTCAAATAAATTAATCTTTGAAAAATATAGTACTGTGATGGAATTGAGTGTTTATAGAAGAAAATTCATATCTCACTGTAGGTTGCTCCAAATTGGTTGATTCTTGAACGATATGAAACTAGACTTCCATATCTACAATTCTTATGAAGACACCAAATCCTAATAAGGAATATATCTTATTCAAACGCAGCTCCGAAAAAGAGTATTCTGTTAAAAAAGAACTCATCTTACCTACCATGGAAAGATCTAGATACATTTGACATCATGCATGACATAAATTGTCCTCCATTTAACATCATCCATGACATCAATATATTCCATTAAAATTTCAGATTTTTCTTTATAATTATTTTATTTATTGTTAGGTCCCTCTTTCCCACCTATAAATACCCACCTTATTTCCTCATTTTATTCATCAAGCTTTCTTAAGCATTTCTTCTCTCTATATACTTCTTCTCAAATATAGTTCTAGTTTTAGTAGTATAAAAATACTACTCCGATGATTCTTATACTCCGGGTAGTACACAAAATGCTCCGGCGAGAAGAAAAGGCTAGGGGTCCAAGAGTGTTCCAATTCGGAGTAAACCTTCGGATTTAAGGTATGTAAGGCTTTCATAGCATTGGATTGAGTTCGTCCATGCGCTCAATATTTAAATTCATTATAATTGAGTTATAGTTGAGTTTTATCCAAATTTTGATTTCTAAATGAAATAATTCTTCTTCTATTGAGTTTGATATATTTATGCATTAATATTATTATTATTGTTATCTCTCATATTATTGGAATTATTGTTCATGGCTACTTTCCCATGAATCCTAATTGATTTGATGTTCATGAATATTTTTACACATGTTTTGAGTAAAGATGTTGGCTTTTTATTATTTTTATTGATAAAAAGAAAGTTATATGAATTAATACTATATATGTATTTTATTGAGTTTTGAAAGAGCAAAAGAGTTGAGTTTGAATGAATTTGAGCAAATGATATTTTGAGTAAGATGCTTTGATTAGATGTAAATGATGTTTTTGGAAGTATAATGATTGATAAACATGAAATGAGATGAGTTTGATTAAAGTCCAATGAGACTAGATGATGAGTTTAATATGAGCACATATTTTGGGAGTAGTATTGAGCACCGAGTTGGGTAAGAGTTTAATTGACTCAAACCCCAGAACTACGTAGCCGGCGTAGGATGGAGGCTATGCCTCTTAAGTCCCAAAAAGAGGACTTTAATAAATGGATCCAACATGATGATGTCCTTTACCCTAGCAAGGTATTGGATGGATGTGGCAACGACATCGCTTCGTTGTATCATCACTAGCTCATAAGTGATGGTTGTCGGTTAGAGAAACTCCCAACTGAGTAAGTATTGCTTATTACTATTATTTTTTATTATTATATTTTAAACTTGCATTACATATTCATGTTGAGATGATGTTGAGTTCTGAGCTGAGTTTTATTGAGAGGAGTATCTTGATATCTGTCTTTACCTTCCTGCCATTTTACATACTCGTACATTCCACGTACTGACGTCATTCGACCTGCATCGTTTTATGATGCAGATACAGGTGTTAGAGATCCTCAACAGGCGCATCGTTGAAGATCATTTCTTTTCGGCTATTTGGTGAGTCCTTCTTGTATTCGAAGGAACTCCTTATCCTTTTATTATTGTTGAGTGTGATGTTTCTTTTGAGGTAGCCATGGACATGTCATTGGCACCATCTAAGAGTATTAGAGGCTTCATAGACAGAGTCTGATGATGTAATCGGAGTAGTTCTCCTTAGAAACTACTTCTTCTAATAATTATCTATTTTTCCTTTGATTATGACAAGCCCACATTAGTATTCTTAAGTCTTCCGCTGATGAATAAATAAGAAATGAGATCAAGTGGTTCTCTCAGAAGCCATAAATGGTTTCTGAGTGCCGGCCACGCCTAGGGTACCCTCTCGGAGCGTGACACCGGAGGTGCAAAGAGTGTTGGTACGATTCAGAGGGAGATGGTAAAGTTTCTAAATTTTAAGTTTAATTTCATTTTCTTAAATAAATAAATTATTTGACAAAATATTATTTCATTAATTGTATTTTTATTTATAGAAAAAAAAGAATTAGGATGCACTCCCTATCGTCATGAAGTCTTTAAAAAGACTCATATAACGAAAAAGACTAATGCATCGGATCCGGATGAGTGGGTGGAGGAAAGGGGCGAATGAGCCTATGTAAGCTATTTAACATAATGTATAATATATTTTGATTCTAACTTTTATTTTTAATACATTTATATATCGATTATAACTTTTATTTTTTAATATGCAGCAAGATTATGAGTGGCACATACGTGATATGAGAGATTTGAACCAATTTAATCCTGAACAGTTCACTTAAATTTGGACAGAAAAAGTGGTTAGAGGCAGCCACAACGGTCGAATATATGGAATGGGCTCTAGAAATGATGTACGACGACTTCAATCAGGTTTAGAAGGTATTGGATCATCGCGTCAAGCCGATGCCATTAACGGGGTTCAGATAGTTGCTATGTATCAGCAAATTGCAGAACTTACACGTGCATTGGCAGAATCTGAGGCAAGAAGGGTTGAGGAGCAAAAAAGTATGAATGAACAAGTTGAGCAAATTAAAGAACAAGTGTTCAACCTCGTCCGCCAGTCTCCGCCCCGTTATTCAAGAGGGTCCACTCTGGATAAATCTGACGATAGTGATGAATACATAACAAATAGTCCTTAGGTTCCCTATGCTAGTTTATGAACATTTTAAATTTTTTTGTTAACTTTGAAACACTTTAAATCGTTCTAAATAATTACTTTATTTGTTTTAAGTGTTTAATTATGTTTGTTATTATGTATTTTGTGTATTTTGTTTGTTGTTAGTTGTGTTGAATGGGATGAATTGCTATTAATTGAATTGAATTTTGATTGCAGGTGGGCAACAGAAACTGCAGGTTTCTGCTGTCAAAAATGTTGCAGAAAAGCGACGGACAGGGACTCTACGTCTATCGCTTTTCTGGAAATTTTTAAGAACACCAAGATCAAAAAGTGATGGACGGAGACCAATAATCCATCACTTTTCTGAAAAAAAATTAAAATGAAAACAACACAGTCCGTCGCTTTACATTAAATAATTACTTTTTTTTAAAAAAAACAACAGGGTCTGTCGTTTTTTTATATTTTTTTTAATTAAAAAAATTTAGGGGTGATGCAGTCCGTTTCTTTTTGCGACCATGTCCGTCGCTTTTTTAAAAGCGTAGAGCAAAAAAGCGACAGAAGTGACTGTGTCGCTTTTCCGTCGAGTTTGACCAAAAAAGCGATGCAGTCCTTCACTTTTTTGCGTCGTTTTTTCACATTTTTTTAGTAGTGTAAACACAAAAATAATATAATTAATTATTCAAGAATTAATATACTACATAAAAGCAAGAGAAGGAACTAATATCCAAATTGCCGGAGATAAAGAAAGAAGCATAAAATTGATGAAATGTTGAATACTTGAAAGTTGAAAACTTTCACTTGATATTGTTGATTGCAAAAAAGCGTAAAAGCCTACCAGTCTCTTGCCGGGCCGGTTTTATCGGATTTTGATATAAATTTGGGGAAATTTACATAAATGTACTACATTAAGAAAATATTTACTATTTATAACAATAATATTTTTTTCACTGAATATTTATAATACAATTTTAATACATATTAACGAGAATAATTTATAAAACTCATATAATACAAGTTTTATTCATGGATAATTTATCTATCACATACTTTAATACACTTATAATACATTGTGTCAATTTCTTATCAAACAAGTATAATATATTTTAAAATACTTATAATACATTTATATTGCATGCATAATTCACTTTTAATACATAGTAGATATATCATAATATTGTTATATATTGCTATAAATGGTAATAAATAAAAAGTATCGCTAAAATTAGTAATTATATATTAAAAAGTGTTTTTTCTAATAATTTTTCCATAAATTTATCTGATTTGGCCCAATCCATTTATTACGTGGGCCGAGGGCCGATCCGGTCTTACTGGTGCTGGACCCTTAACGGGTTGATCTTAATGGGCCAAAAATTGGGCCACCCGGTTCATTAATTGTCAGCTTTACATATACGTAAATTATTAATAGGAATAACCTAAGGATGAAAGAAAAAATACAAAAATCGACCAGGTTTTGTACTCTTTATAAAAATCCACCAAATAATAGTGACGGTTGAAAAGCAAATAGAATGTAAAGATCGTTTGGTAGTACAGAAGGAGATTGACACATATAGTATATTGTTCAAACACAATGTTATTTATTTTACAGGTAAGCTAGAACTAGCGAATATTACCAATTATTCATCACACACACATTTATTTATATATATAGAGCCAATTATTCATCACACACACATTTATTTATATATATAGAGAGAGAACAAGATATTTTCTATTTCTTGAGAAGGTGACTCTCTACATCTTTGGTCACGTTAAGGACAAAACCCAAAAAATTGAGGGGCTCTGGGTTGTCTTCAATTTTCTTTTCGTACTCTAAAGTCCATGTAATCCACTGTTGTTCACAAGATGATACCAATGTAAGGGAACTATAGAACTCTAGCAAATCTCCTGCAATCACTTTCCGACTTATTGATTTGTTGTAACGATCGATGGCTTCAATTACACACTTCACAGTCTTTTCTTGTCCCGCTGTAATCATTAAAATTAGCAAATACAAGTGATGTTACTCCTAGTTCAATTGTACAATGCCTCATGAAAGACTTAAACATTTACAAGATATTATATTTATTTTATGTATTTCTTTTCCTGGTTTTTTATTTTCATTATTAAAGAAACTATTTTCGTTTCTTGAAGCATAAGCCTTTACGTAGAATATATTTATGGTAATCAAACACCATCAGATAAGTTTCATGAAGATTATTTTCTTAAGAAATATTTTTTATACTACCAAATACACCTAAATATGGAAAGTTTATGAAAGTAAATCAAACTGAGAGAGAAAGAGGAGAAATGTATGTTACCTTCATTATATTTCATATTAACAACCCTACCAACTTTTCCAATTTCTCCCTCATGAACCTCGTAACGGTTGATAAAAGTAGGGCTTATGTTGGCTATTTGATGAGTATTGGTGTGAAAAAAATCATGAATCGAGTGTCCTCCACACTTCACCTCCATTGAAGCAATCAGCTTGCCTTTCACACCCATATTTTCTTCTCCTCGAAATAGTAATAAGTTGTAAAAGGAGGTGCAGAGAAAATGTTAAAGAACATTCTTTATATAGATTTTAATTAGCTGTGAAAATCTAGCTTGTAGAAAACATTTTCAACCACATACATATATCACGTCTTATTAGTGGGGGATCGAAAATTACACTCCAACAAATAAAGAATTTAATGGCAATAATATAATTGTCGCTATATTATATTTAGCGGAAATAATAAATATGAATATTTATAACAAATAATATGCATAAATATCTCTAAAGACTTTAGTGACTCTAGATGCAATGACATTTAATCAATTTCTACTAAATGTCTTTGCGAAAATAAATATTAGCGCTAAAACAAAAATCTATTATCTCTTTTGTTGTAGTGTCAGTGTTATTTCATTTTTGTATAATTAGGTATTAGTTTAGCTATAAATTTGATTTTCACAATGAATTTTACGTACCAATGCTAACTATACGATGGTCAAGATCTGCTTACAATTAATAAGGTAAATTAATTTTATAGATATATTGACGTTTACAAATATTCATAATTCTGTTGAGTTCTTTTAATTAAGACATAAATGGAAAAAAGAAGAAAAAAGAAATGGAGGTAAATAAAATATTTGATAGCTTGTTTAATTCAAGTTTAGATTGAGATCTACAAATATCCGGTTCTTAATGACAAAATTATAAACTCTAATTTTTCTATCATCAAAACACAAAGAGAATTGTATTTTTTTAATTACAGGGTGTAAAGCTTGTATATATCATCCTTCTCAGAACTTATTTATGTAATTATACTAGAAAAATCATCGTTTATCAAACAAGTGAATAATGTAAAAAGGATTTACAGCTCAGGGATTTTGTTCTCCACACAATATTTTCGCAAGAAGTTTTATTTTGTGTGCTACATAAATATTTTTTTGGTACACATAGATATAAATTATTTAATTTATTATAGTGTCATACACTATATTCTGTGCTAACCTAGTGACCACAGGAAAGTAGAGATATGACAACATTATATAAATATTGTATTAAGTTGTTTAAATGTCGCAAATTTGTTTACTAACATTTAGTTTATAATTGGATCAAATGTCGTAGTATTGAGTATCAAGAACTTTTTTGACATTAAGTTTACATATGAGATCAAGTTGAGGTGTCTATATGTGCATACTCAAAATTGGGGTGCTTATTTGACACCATAGGCCATGTTTGAATGTTAGCGATGTATTATGTCTTTCCTATTTTTAAAAATAATTCACTTCCTAACTTCCTTAGTTTTTTTTTAAAATCCTTAAAAAAATTCCTTCTCTCAATTAGTTATGGGGGAAATATGAAAAGTATAATTGAAAAACATAAAAAAAGAAAATACCTAATTTAAACTAAAAAAAATAAAAACCACATTGAATAAAGGATCACTGTTTGTTCCTCTCCCTTCAAAGATACAATTCAAAAGAACTCCATTTACAATTTCACTATTTTTTTCCCTCACAAATAATTGAGGAAGGGATATTTTTAAAGTTTTTCAAGAAATTAAGTATAATATGTAAAATAAAAGAGTACATACGAGGCGTGTAGGTTACAAATTACTCTTGAGATTGTATTTGATATGTCATGCAATAAATGCTCAACATTGAGTCATTTTAATGAAATCATATCCCACAAAAAATAGAAAGAGTCTAAACTTGGAGAATGGTCAAATCTACACATAGAAACACACTTTGTAGCATATGTCTAATAGAACCATAATTGCTAATGATATGAAGAAATCAAGGATTTTACGTATTTGATTTTCTTAGCCAATTTTAATTATTTGACTTTTTTGAACAATTTAGTTTCATTTTCCTAATACCTATTACTCTATTAGGTCATGCCTATTTCATGAGAGAGAGGATTGTAAATGAAAGATTTTCATATTTCTGCCACAAAATATTTTTCTTTAAGGCTTTGCAAAATATGATGGGAAAAGGTATAACTATCTTTTCGAACTATGACCGAAATATCAGAGACATTTTTTTTTTGGGTCTTATTCCTACCTGAACTATTTTGAGGTGTAATAAATACACCATTTGATGTTGAGGTTGCATAGAAAGTATGCTCTCTCTCTTAGAAGCAATTAGTGACCAGCGAAAAATCTGATTAATATTGGACACATTTCCCACCTCACTTTTAACTTCTTCTTTTTTTCTATCATTAATTTATTATATTTCCACTTCAAATTAATTTGAAAAACTTACATGTATTTTTTTAAAAAATGAATAATAATATTTTTTAACAAAGTGTCCTTTTATGTTTTATTTGATTTCCTTCGCTCTTTTTGGAATCCATACGAAATTAACTTTTTCAATAAAAGATATATAGAAATCAATAGGAAAACAAAGAGAGAAAACATTGAAAGAAGGTAAAAAAATGGGAAAGAATTACGTGTGTTTGAAAAAAAAATTAAATACAAGGAAAACAAAAACACACCAACTATGTGTATTAATTTATTTTAAATACAAGACAAATAAAATAAGAAGAATGTTTTTCAAAAAACTATTTGTTAAATAAAATAAGAAGAATGTTTTTCAAAAAATGTTTGTTTTTCAAAAAAATATATTTAAAAAAACATATATACACGTGGTGGTGCGTGTATTTCACTGCATCTAGTTGAATATGGTTGTTGCTCCACGCCAACACATAAGGTACAAAGAAATAGAAAAAGAGTTTAGGAGGATAATAGGACCCGTAAAGATAAAGTGGATCCTTGAAATTTCAGTCATAAATCAAAGGGGTATTCATGCCTTTATCCAAATATAATAAAAGTGTCTCTTTGTTAATCTTTCATCAATTAGGGCAAATTTTTTTGGTCAAACAATTTTGCACATTAAGTTAAAACAGTTGTTAGATTATACTTGCAAAAAGGGCAGCCAAAAAAAACAACCAAAAAACAAACAAAGGTTGACCTACTAATGCAGACATTCCCCTTTAACATAACTGTAAGTTATAGTTTAAAAGATTGGTTTGATACTTGTGCTAATATTAAGACGAATATATGTACCTCGGAGTAGGGGAACTATAGTCTCACGAGACTAACATCCTAATAGATGGGCAAAGGTCGCATATTGTAGATTCTACTTGTTGATTTATGTAACGACCATCTAGGTCATTTTCTTATTATTACCTTTTTTCATCGTTTAAATCATTCCTATAGCAACTCTTAATAATTAATGACCTGTTGGGATTAACAGTTCGATCACCTAGTGGTTTGTTTGGTTCTTACGCAAGTTTCTGTGTTAGGAGCTTTTAAAACATGAAAGGTTGACTTCGTTCAATAATTTAGGAAGATGGCCTTATAATAAAATTCTAACAGTTCCGTTAGCTCTGGAACATCGAGTTTGATTTAGAAGGACCTTTTGTGCGGATCCCGAGGCTTTCAAGCTAATTTCGAGTTCTCTTGTGGAATTTGGCTTTAAATAAAGCTTGAGTGTGGGACTCAGGTTTCATCAAGACGGCCTCAGTTGGAAGTTTTAACAGCTTTTTTGAGTCTGAAATGTCAAATTTGATAGGGTAACATATTTTGTTTGTGCGTATGGAGTTTCGAACGAATTCCAAGCACTCCATCAAAAATTTTGGGATTGGCCAAAATCAGTTGATGTGCATCAGCTGGTGCAGGCCATATTTCATCTTCGCATTCGCGGACAGTGGGCCTCATTCAAGGAGGCCAAGTGAATTGGTCTCCGTATTTACGAGGCCTCAGTCGCATTCATGAAGGCTTGGATGGTTGTCTCCCACGTTCATAGGCCTCCATCCGCATTCATGAAGGCCAAGATGGTTGGACCTATGCGTTCCCAGCCTCTTCTCAGTGATCACGAAGAGTAATTGTGTAGTGTTTTAATTAAAAGACTAGACGCAAACCAGCCATTATCTTAAATGTCAAACTTCGATTGTCGAAGTTATACATCTCCAAATTGAGTATATTGGAGATCGTCAGGGATTGTTCATTTAAAGTAAATTCCTTCCTGAAGGGGCTGCTAGGCTTTCCTCTTTGAGCTTAAATGTTGAATTATTTGTATGTTGATATTACATGTATTTCATGCCCCAAATTGTGTCTAGTTTGGGATAAAAGTTTGGAGAGCTTATAAAGATCTTTTGATAGAGTCAATTTTGGAATTCTCGATGCGGATCCCATATTCCCTTTTGACCTAAATTTTGGTCCGTCTTTGATCAATGTGATTTTGGTGTCTAAAAGATCATGTTAATATTTTCTATTTTTGATAGTGTGGCAGCGTTTGGAGGACATTCGAAAGTAAAAAGCTCCAGATTTGTGAATTTGGAGTGCGCACAGTTTGCTTTGAGGTAGGTATGGCTTTCCTTCCTATAGATTGATCTTGAGAGAGTAAATGTATGTTGATTAGTTGGATTTTTTGTTAGATGGATGGTTGATCATGCTTAGTTACTATAGAAAACATGTTTTAGGCCTATTTTGGAATTGTTAGCGTGTTGTTCTTCTTTTTCGAGATCATCCTTACCTTGTGGCATGAGTTGAACTTATTTTATGTTGTTGTTGAGAGAATGTTTGGCCTTATTCTAAGTGTAGACTAGTGCTTGCCTAAAACTTGCGTGTTTGGAGCCGATAGGCCTTAGAATCTCTCCAACATTGCTCCGGATGGTTTAGTTCCTTATAGACTGATAGCAGATTTAGGTCTGATAGTTGAGCCTTAGCTAATCGATAACTCGGCTCTCATGACCTTTCATCCATAATTTCCATATTGTTTGGGCCGGTGATGTTCAAGTGTGATTTCGACATTATTTGACCTATCAAAATTGGATATGGTTTGAGCTTTGAGTGATTTATTGATGGCACTCAACATGAGATTTCTCCTTGGATGCTCGTATTTGTTGCATATTTAATATTTAGTGACATCATCTCTTTAGGCTCCATTCAAGTCCCTAGAGCAACTCTGTAGCCTCAGTTCAAGTCCGTGGCGCATCCTTTAACCTCATTTCAAGTCCCTAGCGCATCTCTATAGCCTCGATTTAAGTCCGTGAAGCATCTCTATAGCCTTGGCTCAAGTCGCTGGCATATCTCTGTAGGCTTGGTTCAAGTCCATAGTGCATCTCTATTAGCCTTTGTTCAAGTCCAGGTATCACCCTCATTCGTTGGGTTCAAGCCCTGACATGGTGATTTTATTTGGGTTCTTCAGGGAACCTTAGCCACGGTTCAAGTCTGGGGATGGCTTTTCAACAAGAAATATCCAAATCTCTTTTAGTAGTAGCCATAACTCTTATGTGTACTCATCGAGCTTATGGGGTCCGCTTGCTTATTACTTACACTAGCGCACGAGTGCAACCTTTGGGCTTATAAGGGTAAAGTTAGGCTTAGTTAGCTATTTAGATACTCCATTTAAGTTCTTTTCCACACTCATGTGCGCTTCTGTTAGACTTCCGTTCCTTGACATTTGTTGTATTAAATTGTCGCTTTTCATATTGACTTTACTTTTCTTGCTCAGTTGCCCTATGAAATCTATTGAGTACTTGTTATTTTAGTACTCATAATACACTCTGACCGAAATAGTACTTATGATGAATGCATTAGAAGCATAACTATGAGCTCCCCGTATGCCATCTGTATGGGAAACTCCTCTACCACCCTACTGTGCTAGGGCATCACCCGCTCCCCTACCTCCAGTACGACCACATTTATCGATCTAACCCCTACCACAACCCCGAGTAAGTGGGGCTGAACCTCTAGGTGGTGGCTTCATAACCCTAACTGGCATTGCTATATAAGTACAAAGTAGACCAGCATGGGGAACTCTCGAACCATGTGGTCCGGGGATCCACACCCAAATCACAATCTCGAAACAGACGGCTAATGTAGAGAAATAAGAGGGATACTATAACCACCCTAACCCGCAGGCCTATGTTGTGAACTGGATGACCTCTGACCTGAACTGTATAAACCACGATAACCCTGTACTCCCTCAGATGCTAGCATAGAGGTATGAACCGGCCCTCTACGCTGAAATAAACCACCTCCTCTATAAGAACCTCTACCTCTAGATGAGGTACCCAAAAATTGTCCAGGAGCATGGGCCCTCTTGGGGTTCCCGAACTCCTCCTTCTTCATCAACTCAGCCTCCTTAGTGGTACTAACCACCGACTTAAAAGAGGCACTATCTCTAGATACCAGAATACTAACTGCCTGATAGAATAAATCAAACCTATCACAAAACAACAAAACCTCTCGATCTTATTAGGGATGATAGCTGTGGCATGTCTGGCTAGATAAAAAAAAGCGAAGCTCATTCTCATAAACAGACATCACATCCTGCCTCAAGCTCTCAAAACTAAGATGACTCTCCTCCCTCACACTCCAAGGGATAAAATGATCATAAAAAGCACTGGTGAACGACTCCCAAGTCACTAGAGGGGATCCAACTGGTAAAGATCCAAAATATGTCCTCCACCATTCTCTAGCCGGGCCACGAAGCTAAAAAGTAACATATCGAACACCATAGGACTCAGCCAACCCAACTGTCTCAAGAAACTCCCTATGAGTGGTCAAGAACTCAGCAAAATGGAAACTAAACCCTAAGTAAAGCAATGTAGAACATATGTACTCCTGACATCCCAACCACAATCCTCTACAACTACATACCTACACTCAGATAACATAATTTATACAGTTTATATCACAATTATACAAGAATACTATATAGTTCATAAATAGAAAGTACAAATAAGTTCTCACCACAATACTCAAGCAAACATATGAAATCTCAAATCGATCAATCACCGGATGAAATAGATGCAAATGTAATATTGAATATCGTGATGCATGTCTGTCCTACGATACACATCCGTTGATCACCTCAGATCGAAACCCATGGGGGCCTCACATAGACGATGTATCCGTTAGAAAAGACCTCAGCCAATATTTTTCAAAAGAGGCCTCGGCCATAATATCCACTGAAACCTAGATAAATCACCTCGACCGGTAGAAACCTCGGTCCCAATATACAATACCTCACTCATAATATTCCTCAACCATCACATATATAATATGCATAAGTAATGAGTGAAATAGGATAAATATTCACAAAAGATATCCTATGCTCCACAATCATGCAATAGATCAATGCCTCATAATTCACAATACTAAGATAATTATCCTTGTTTGAATTCCACTATCACACTTCAACTCATATAATTCAATTCAATCTAATCACCCAAAATACCCTAATCCTCTCACATATGAAAATACAAGGTTCAACATACTTAACAAAGGTTAGAAATTCACTTGCCTTAGCCAAAGTCATGAACAATCCAAACTCAAATTTTTTCCCCTTAGATGATGCTCCTAATCACCACAAATCTATTCAAATCAACCAATTCAGGTAAAAAGGGTAAAATGATCAAAAATATCATATCAAAAATCGTACTTGGAATCTGATTTTTTTTAGATGAAAATGTTCCTCAAGTAATTAGGAATCTATTGGTGAAATCTTTTTCAAGAATGAAGTTAAAATGAGTTGAAAATCATTAGAAAACTAAATTTGCATTGTTCTTGAAAAACCCCAATTCCTCCAACTCAAAATCACCAATTTCATGTCTAAAAATTCAAATAAGTAATGGGTAATCAAAAAAATAGGTTAGAATAGCTTGCCCAATGTTTTCCCCGCAATAAACCCCTACGAAATCGCCTATCCAAAGCTTGAAAACTCAAAAATGGTGGACAATGTCTTAAACCCCGACTAAATACTGTTCAGGCAATCTTTGTTCTCTGTGAACGCGGATAACTTACTCCGCGAACGCAGAGATAGTAGAGGATTCACTCCGCGAAGGCGACCTTTACTCTGTGAATATGGAGAAGGAATCCAATACACTCCACGAACGCAACCTTTCCTCTGCGAACGCAAAGAAGGAAAATGTTACCATCTATGAACGCAGAGAAGGAATTGCCAGGCATAAGATAGTAGATTTTTGGCAAGTCTCAAAGTCACGGAATAGACCCTCAAAATACGTTCCAAACCTCGTATACACAAATCATATATGCAATCCTACAAAATTTGATGTTTTTGACTCAATGAAATTATCATAATTCTAATTCGAGGTCTCATTGACTCGGAATCCGATAAGTCGCAAGTAAATTAGTTTTTGCACTTGAAACACCCAAAATACCCTCGAGACCTCCAGAAATTATAACAAAGTCATATCTAGCATTAGAATCACCTCCCAAAATCATTGGCATCATCAGAATTCCAATCCCAGCAAAAAAAAACCAAATGTTGACCAAAGTCAAACTTGGGTCAAACTTAAACTCAATTTTCAACTTTAGACCTAAATTCCACATTTTAACTCCAAATATGATTCCAAAAATTCTCCTAGATCAATTTTCACATTCCGGAGCTGATAAAATCGACAAAATTCTATTTGAGACTAGAAACTTGAAATGACTTCTAAACTCAAAATTTGACAACTTAAGTCTTTAAAACCATTTATCAAACAAAACCTCAACTTTTTCCAAAATATCCAAAAATTAATTTTTAGACCCAGCCAAAAATGACTCGAGGAAACTAATGAGAGGGGTAAAATGGTAATTTTATCAAAAATATAAAAAATGACCTTCAAGGTCATTACACAACAAGTCAACAATGCAACAAGACTCTTAGTCACCAGCCTTGACTTGACAAATACATGAAACATGTTCCACATGATCACAAACAAGCCCGGTTCACTCAAGGAACAACATACAAAAGAATAATCAAACATGTACGAGGCATGGTACCCTATCCAATCAATAGTATCCCATACCAAGTTGATACCCGAGCTAATCGAATGATATCTTATACCAGCGTGGTACCCGAGCCAATCAATAATATGTACTAGGCGTGGTGCCCGAGTCAATCTAAAGATATTTTGTACCAGGAGTGGTACCCAATCTTAACCACAAATCACAAATATCACACACATCACAAAATAACCACACTTGTAAAACCATAAACAAATTAAACAAGTTTATTGCGTGAGATTCACAACATGATATCATTTCACATTCATTCCTTATGTTTTTACCAATATGCATTGTACAAGTAAGACTATAGAATCGGCTAACATGCATATATTACATAACTTGGAAACAAACAACCATCACCTACCTCAAATCAAGCCTGAATGCTCTATAGAACCTAAGGCTTCCCCTTTTGTAATGCCTTGACTTATTCTTGGTCTAAAACAAATAGAAAATAACATAATCAATGAAAAATGACCTAGCTATATCCATATTATAACTTAATCCTGACCTTAGACTAGTTTCATGACCGTTCCACCCAAACCAAGGTTTTTCCACCATCAACTCAAGCCAAACCCTCCCCTAAAGTCACCCAAAAAGGATTCTAAGGCCTAAGAATCGCAATACTAAGGTAGGCGAGTGATTTACTTACCTTGATGAAATTGATGGAAATTGTTTGGAATTCTCCCTAGTCACTCTTTCTTTTTCCCAAAACAAGTTTGCAGAATAATGAGCAGTTTGGAGACTTTTCTGTATAAAATCACGGCTAACTCCTCTATAGTGGCCCTAATCCACTATAGAGGGAATTAAATCCCCCTCTATAGTTGTGTGTCATCCTCTGTAGTGGATTTCACATGAAAAAAACTTGAAAATCCTCCCAAAAGTCTCCATTTTGCAACACACTTTTGAACCTTAACATTCTAAACTAACCCTTCACTCCAAGTTTTATATCGAGACTTCTCCTCACTCGAATACACTTTCTAACGTATTGTCTTATAGAAAAATCAATCAATACTAAGACATTTTACCTAATCCTTTTTTGGATTTCCCTAGACCTCACCTTGTTCCGATTTTGTTTGAGAGTGGCCTAGCTTGAAATTTTTAACTCACTACTCATAAAGTTTTTTTACCTAAATTATTTCACCATTGGCTTACCCATAATGATCTAAAGGGTCATTACAATAGATACCAATTTATCCATCGCTCGTCCTTAAGTGATTAAAAAAGAAAATAATGAGCTAAGTTAAGAAAAAGGTAGTACCTGAATCCTCCAACATGTGAGGGTACTTATCCCGCATGCCCTTTTCTGTTTTTCAAGTGGCTTCCTCAACTGGATGTTACTTCCATTGAACCTTTACTGATCTGATAACCTTAGTCCTCAATCCCTAGACATTCCAATCAAGAATTTCCACCAGCTCCTCTTTGTACTGAAGATCCTTGTCTAACAATATCGAGTCCTACTTGATAATGTAATCTCTATCCCCATAAAACATCTTTAGCATGTACACATGGAAAACTGAATGAACCCCAGACAAGGTAGGTGTCAAAGCTAATCTATAAGCCACTGGCCCCATACGATCAAGAACCAAAAATAGAAAAATGTAACAAGGTCTAAGCTTACCTCTTTTGTCAAACCTTATGGCTTCTTTCATTGGTAACACCTTCAATAAAACATGTTCACCAACCTGAAATGTCATGTCCCTTACTTTGCAGTCTGCATACTCTTTTTGTTTGCTCTAGGCTGCCAACAACTTGATTTAGATACCCCATACCTTTTCCTAAGCTTCCCTCATCAAGTATACTCCCAAAGGCTTCACATCCCCAACCTTAAACCACCCTATGGATGATCTACATACCCTTTCATAGAGTGCCTCAAATGACGGTAATAACTGATCATGGCCACCAAAGTTAATCACACATGCTTTCAGCATATCCTTCAACACCTAAATCGTCCTCTTCGATTGACCATCCATATGTGGATGAAAGCTTGTGCTAAAAGTTGGGTTCTTAACTCTTCAAGTAGCGTGCCCTAGAACTTAGAGCTCATTTGGATTGACTTATAAGTTATAGAAAATAACTTATAAGTTGTTTTTAGCTTTTTTAGTATTTGATGACAAACTTAAAACCATTTTTGTGTTTAAAATAAGCCCCAAAAATAATTGTTTGTTTTAGATAAGCTAAGCCAAACATGCACTTAGAAGTAAACTGAGTGTCATAGTCTAAAATGATAAAGAGGGGAACCCCGTACAACCTTACTATTTCCTTGACATAAATCTTAGCTAGCTGTTGAGAGTTATAATCCACTATGACAGAAATAAAGTGGGATAATTTAGTCAACCTATAAATAATGACCCAAATTGAGTCATACTTTCCAAAGTTCTTAAGGAGATCCCACCACAAAGTCTATTGCTATCTTTTCTGACTTTCACTCAAGAATGGGCATTCTTTAAAGCAATCTAGTAGGCCTTTGGTGCTCATATTTTACTTGCTGAAAATTCTATCACTTAGATACATATTCAAATATGTCCCCTCTTCATCCCTGGCCATCAATAGAGTTGACTCAAGTCCTGGTACATTTTGGTTACACTCGGATGAGTCGAGTAGCACTAATCATAAGACTCTGTCAACACCTTCTAAATCAAGTCATCAACCAGAGGGAAACAAATATGCCATATAAAACTAAGCACCCCATCTGCATTGAGTGTGTCATCTGGAGTCTACCCAGACACCGCCTAATTTATGAGGTTGTTCAAATTCTCATCCTCAAACTATTTAGCCTTTATTTCCTTTATGAAATTTAGCTTAACCTCAATACTGGCCAACACTCTACCCTTATCTAAAATCCCCATTTGTATGAACTTTGATGCTAGAGTCTGAATCTCTCTAGCTAAGAGCCGCTTAGAAACCCCCAAGTAAGCTAAACTGCCCATGCTAACCGTCTTCTGACTCAATGCATCTGCACCATATTGGCCTTGCCTAGATGGTACTGGATCATCACATCATAGTCCTTTTACAACTTTGTCCACCTCTTTTGTCTTAGGTTTAGATCTTTCTTAATTACCACATATTGTAGGTTGCGATGCTTTATGAATACTTCATAATTAAATCCATAAAGATAATTTCACCAAATCTTGAGTGCAATACTATCGCTACCAACTCTAAATCATGGTTGGGTAGTTCCTCTTATGAGTCTTCAATTACCTTGAAGCATAAGCTATAACATTTCTTTTCAGCATCAACATAGCACTCATACTCAAATGTGAAACATCACAAAAAAAACAATAAAGTCTTTATCTTCCATCGGCAACAACATAGGATCCGTAGTCAAAAGTGTCTTAATCTTTTGAAAGATCTCCTCACACTGTTCATACCAAACAAAGGGTACCTCTTTCTGGGTGAATCTAGTCAGATGCGTAGCAGTAAAAGCAAAGTTCTTAACAAACCTGCAATAATAGCTATCAAGACCTACAAAGCTCCTAACCTTAATCATAGAACTAGGCCGTACCCAATTCATGACTTTCTCAATCTTTGGGGAATCTACCATCACCCCGTTTTCTGAAACCACATGCCCCAACAAGGCCATCGAAGTTAGCTAGAATTCATACTTTGAAAACATGGCATACAATTTCTATTTCTCCAACATACCTAGAACTATGTGAAGGTACCCTGTATACTCCTCCTTACTCTTGGAGTAGAGCAAAGTATCATGTATAAATAAGATCAAAAAGGAATCCAGGAATGGTTTGAAGACACCATTCATCAAACTCATAAAAGCTGCCAGTGCTTTTGTTAATCCAAATGACATTACAAAGAAATCATAATGCCCATATCGAATCCTGAAGGTTGTCTTAAGGTATGTCCTCAGGTCTGATGTTTAACTGGTGATACCTTGACCTTAAGTCAATCTTCAAAATCAATGAGGCACCATGCAACTAATTGAATAGATCATCTATGCGAGGCGTAGAGTATTTATTCCGAATAGTAACATTATTCAGCTGCCTCTAAAATATGCAGATTCTCACACTACCATCCTTCTTCTTTACAAACTATATCGGAGCACCCCAAGGTAAAGCACCGAGAAGACTGAATTCCTTATCTAAGATTCCTGAAGCTGAGTCTTGAGTTCCCTCAACTCTGTTGGAGCAATGCGATAAGGTTGAATAGAAATTGGGTTAGAGCCCAGCTCCAAATCAATAAGAAAATCAATGTCTATATCCGCACGCAAATCAAGTAAATCCGTAGGAAATACCTCCTGATATTATGAAACTACAAGGATGGACTCAAAATAAGGGGACTCCTCATTAACATCCCAAAGGTGAGCCAACTAGGTCAAACAACCCTTCCCCACTAACCTTCTAGCTCGAATAAAAGATATGATATTTGTTGTATTAGGCCTGTACATACCTTCCCACTCTAATCTATCACTCATCGATATTTCTAGTGTTACTGTCTTAGCATTACAATTTAGTACAATAATAAGGAGATAACTAAGTGATAACCAAGATCACATTGAAGTCTAGCATCTCCAAAGTGACCATATATACCCAACTCTTATAACCCACAAACATCAAAGCGAAAGAACGTACTTATGGGTTACTATCATAGACTCTCCAACCGTGGTGGAAACATGAAGAGGGGCATCAAGTGTATCACAAACCAAGTCAAGTCTCAATCCAAATTTTAATAAATATGTATGAAAAGGTAAAACCCAAATCAAATAACACAGAAATCATTTGGTCACAGACAAGAATAGTACATGTTATCACCACATCGGATGTGTCAGCCTCAGTCCTACCTAGGAAGACATAATATTGAGCTCTATCATCATTCTGGACAATAAATAATATATTATTCCTTCTTTTTGAATTTATTTGTCCTATTTTAATTTGATACACAACTTTAAAAAGTAAGAAGATTTTAAAATTTTGTGATTTTAAATTAAATATACGTCAGATGTACCAAAACTTCTTTTAATCTTGTGATATGTCATGTAAAAAGTTTGAATTAAAGAGTTGATAAAAATAAAACATATTACTTATTTTTTCAACGGTCTAATAAGAAAAGTAAGACAAATAAATTAAAACGAAGGGAGTATTCCAAAAAATGAAAGTTGCACAACTAATATGATTTTTTTAGACAATTCTTGAATAGTAACATTCTTTGGATCGATTGGTTATATATATATATATATATATATATATATATATATATATATTTTCTTTACTTACAAAGTAATTAATATAGTAGTGTTATGTTGGAGTAGTCAATCTAATATATGTTTAAAAGTATATTATCATATATATTAGGAAAAAAATCAATAAAAATCGAGTAAACACGAAAACTCTATCAAAAGCCATAATGATGAAAAATTAATTTAATTGATTAAGTTTAATTTCAATATTTAAAAAAATTAATTTAATTTAATTTCTTTTTAAAAAAATCAATTCAAACTACGAACACTCTTATAATTTAATTCAGTGTATTCCTCTTGTGTGGTCTACTTGGCATTCCCTAAGCCATCAAATATTTCATAAAAAAAAATATTCATAAGGAGAAGATAGTGAAATGTGAAGAAACAACAAAAATGGTTGATTAATGCCGTCTATCAAACTCCGCAATTACCCACTTCCTCTTCCAATGCGTCTTTATAACATTACTTCCCCTTTATTCCTTTCATTCTTTGGCACCAAATTTTCAAAGAAAATTAATTACTCCATCCATTCCATAATACTTGTTTATTATTGGCTTTGCATAATTCTTAAAAAACTATAAATAGAAGGGTAATTTCACCATATCAGCCTTTGAATATAATAAATATAATGTCTTGAAAAATGTAATAGAGAAATGACTACTAATTAATGATAAGGGTAAATTAGGAACTAAATTAAAATTATCTCTCGATTTCATAAATTGGACAAATATTGTTGGACATCTATTTTTAGTATAATGGACAAGTAAAGATGGACAAAGAAAGCACTTTAATTAATAAAAATAATGTGCACAACGATAAATGTTGTTGCGGTGTGATTGGGAAATAACTATTTCAAACTGTTAAAATAATCTATTGTAAAATTACAAAAAAGCTGCATACAACATGGTCCAATTCTTTTTGGAATTTGGACATAGCAAAAATTGTGTGCTGAATTATTTTTTTAAGAGTTTGGTTTATAGTAGTTCTTTTCTTTATTTTCTTAAAGAGCATAAACAATTTTGTTTACGTGTGAGAAGAGGGAGTAAGTAAACAATTTTTAAAAAGACCAACAAAGGTTGTGGTGGAGCGGTAAGTACTTTTTTATTCTTAACCAAAGATCTCGGATTCGAGTCTCCCTGGGTACAAAGTCGCCTTTGTTAGGGAGCGCTTCACCCTCCAATGTGGGACTTCTAGATGCAAATTCGAATCTAGTCGAATAGCACGAATCATGAGACTCTGTCAACACCTTTTGAATCAAGTCATCAACCTGAGGGACACAAATATGCCTTCTAAATTTAAGTACCCACCTGCACTGAGTGTGGCATCTGGAATCTACCCAAACACCGCCTTATTTATGAGGTTGTTCAAATTCTTATCTTCAAACTATTTAGCCTTGATTTCCTCCATGAAATTTGGCTTAGCCTCAATACTAGCCAACACCCCACCCTTATCTAAAATCCCCATTTGTGTGAACTTTAATGCCAGAGCCTCTCTAGCTAAGAGTCACTTAGACACCTCCAAGCAAGTTAAACTTCCCATGCTAACTGTTTTCCAGCACAATGCATATGCACCATATTGGCCTTGCCCAAATGGTACTAAATCATCACATCATAGTCCTTTTACAATTTCATCCACCTCTTTTGCCTCAGGTGTAGATCTTTCTTCCTAAACACATCTTGTAAATTGTGATGATTTGTGAACACTTCACAATTGAACCTATAAAGATAATTTCACCATATCTTGAGTGCAAACACTATCACTACCAACTCAAAATCATGGTTCGGTAGTTCTCTTATGAGTCTTCAATTGACTTAAGCTATTTCGGAAGCTCTCCTCACACTGGTCAGACCACACAAAGGATACCAACTTCTGGGCCAGTCTAGTCAAATGCATAGCAATAAAAGCAAAGTTCTTGACAAACCTACAACAGTAGCTACGAAGACCCACAAAACTCCTAACGTTAGTCACAGAACCAGGTCGTACCCAATTCATAACTTCCTCAATCTCTTGGGGATCTACCATCACCCTTTTTTCTGAAACCACATGCCCCAAGAAGGCCATCGAAGTTTGCTAGAATTCGCACTTTGAAAACTTGGCATACAATATCTATTTCTCCAGGATATTTAAAAAAATGCAAAGGTGCCCTATTGTCATGACCCAACCCCGTGGACCCTCTCATGTGTATTTATCAACTACACTTAAGTTGAACTGTGTATGATGTGATACTATATACAAAAACCCCAATAGTTTAAAAAATTTTCATGTACATGTAACCTCTTTCATTTGTATCATATCATAAAAGGGCACGCGAGCCGACAAGGCTGCTATAACAAAAATATTCACAACATATCGAATAGGCAACATCGAAACTAACTCACAAACAACCCACATATACATATGTCTACAGACCTCTAAGAATAGTAACAACAACATATGGCGGGACAAGACCCTCGTCGTACCCCTGAATGTACAAATATATACATTAAGTGACCAGCATCAAAATTTAGGCTCCAGAACAGTGAAGCACTTCCGACACAGCTGAGAGGAACTCCTATGCTGATGGATCTCCAGAATAAACATCTGAACTTGCGGGCATGAAACGCAGCCCCTCCGAGAAAAGGTGGGGGTCAGTACGATATATGTACTGAGTATGTAAAGCATAACACATCGTAACTGAGATCATAACTGAAATAGGGATGCAGGGGATAAGTATAACAATTAACAAATTACTGTACCTGCACCTTAGGATACGTGATCCTATACACCATCATATACTGTGCCCGGCCCTCTAGTGAACTCAGTGTCATTATCATTACTTCATAATCACATATCATCGTGTCATAATGCATTTCATTTCATCATATCATCGTATACGGTATCATACCATCGTATACGGTATCATCTTATCATGTATATCATCGTATTATACCCGGTTCACTACGGGGCTCAGGGTCACAATGTATTGCTTTAATCTCATATGCATGCCTACATAAAGTATCCGGCTCTTTAGTGAGGGACTCGATGAATGGAGTGGTGTACGTCTATAGCGTACCATCATAATATACATATGTACCCGGCCCCCTAAGGAGGGACTCGGTGTTCCTTCCTTATTTCACCATATAAACTATCATATTACAGTCGGCCCGGGACTCGATGAATAATCGTATCGTCATAACATATAACATATATCATACCTCACGTACGATATCGTCTCCTCGTGTGTGGAACTATACACATCCGGCCCGAGACGCGGTGAAAGAAGAAGTAACACTGTGCACGATAACATATCCCGGCCTATCATGGGACTCGAGGAAGGATGTGTTACAGTATGCACGAGTAGAGTAGTGAGAAACCATATGCAACTAAGTCATTATCTAAGACTCGATGAAACAGTCAAGTGAACCATCACCTGAAGACTGGGGGAGTAATTATCCGAGGTATCCCTTTAGATGTCATTAGGGCTTATATCAGTTGGGGCTTCAAGGATCACAAACATGCATCAAAATAATGCCACACAATTCATGCAATCAGAAATATAGTCTATGCAATCAGAAACACAATTTATCTAGTCAAAGACTCAACTCATGCAATCAACGGCATTTATCATTTCAGAGCCTCTAAAAAGAGGAGCTGGTACCTCTACTTTCTATTCATTATATAGCAGGCTCGAGAATAATAGTTTGACTACTTTCAGACTCTTAATGTTCAGGAGTGACTACAAGTCACGAGTTACAATCAGAGCTCATAAATGGAATTACCTCTAAACCTATATCATATACCATTTAACTCAAAATTAAGCCATTCCAAAGGAAAGAAGAAATAGGCTTTACATATACTAATTTTCATCACATAGAAGACTAAAAGGCAATGACTCAGCTATTACAGAAGTTCTAATATCAAGAAGTAAACAAGAGTCTCGACTCATACTCAGGGCTTTACGAATGGATTGAATCCCAAATATCATGTACATATCATTCATAACTTATATCTAAGACATGCCAAAAGAAAAGAAGAATAGTTCGACATACTTATACCAAAACATGCCAAAAGAACGCTTCACATACCTTGTATGGACTCTTCTTAATCACGTCCACATCGTTATCCTCGAAACCTATTTAACATGGAAGTAATGTAAGTATTAACATCCTTGGACTTTTCAGCAACTTAGACTACCCACGAGTATTCATAACATTCATCCCTTCGCTCGCCTTCTCGGCTAGTTCCTTAACTAGTTAGGATGTTAACGAAAATCGGGCAGCACCTCCCCTATAATGTGCCCTATCCGAATTCCCAACCATGTCCTTAGAACCTGAAGCCAACCAAAAATGCAAACACCAACCCATACATATACATATTACGACCAAAATTACACAATATAAACCCCCGACAATTAACTCGAAACTAAGATACCAAAACTAGAGTCTTTAATCTTTCTTTCGCGAATTCTTTAATTGCAAAGCGGAGGGTCATATGGCTGCAAACAACAGATACCACACCTCATTTACATAACTTTTAGACCCTGCAACACGCCACAACACAACCAGCAGCAGCCCCTACGCGTACAACACCTTATTTCGACAACAACTTAACTATAGCGATTCCAAATTCGTTTATTCTGAACGCTGAACTTTTCAAACCTTTTCCCCAACTTCCATCAGCTACTAAGGTGTGTAATACACCTTAATTTAACATCATAAACTTCAAATTAGAGGGGAAGAACTTACCTTTCCCGAAATTGGCTAGAACTCGCCGAAATCGCGCCTCGGAATTATTTTCACGTGCTGAATCGTTGTGGCAGCTTGCTATCCGATTTTTGCTGCACCAAATCCTAATTTTGTACTACTAATACTTCCATATCATCGTAGTATATGCTAATTAATTAATTTACGGAACGAAAATGGGACTTACCTATTTTTTTCTCCCAAGCCGTCGAAATTTTCTCCTTAGCTCTTAGGGTTTGTTTTCTCACGTTGCTGCTGGAAATTTGTTAATGAACTGAAGTAATTAGGATACATATCAACTTATATAGGTGGTCCCAAGGGGTGACACGTGTCAGCCCCTAAGGATGACACGTGTCAAGCCATGATTGGCCACTGTGTCATGCTGCCAATTAGGGGCTGCCACGTGGCAGTGGGGTCCAACTCCCCCAAGCAGCTGCATCACCTACTTGACCCTAAGTAGGTGCATCACCTGCTTGCTTGAGGTTCTGCCACGTGTCGCTCCTCCATTGGCTTCCACGCGTCGTCTTTTTCCCTTCCTCGCGGGTTTGTAATTTCGTCTTACTTTAAGAGCTCATGTAATTCGAACTACGTAAGCTTGGTATATCCTTAAGCAACTTAAGTGCATAAGACTCTTAACTTAGTGTCTTACATAGGTAAATTGAGTCCTACAACTCATTTCTTAGCCTCCAACTCTTTCCGGATTCTTATGACTCTATCTCCAACCTCCCTTCTCGCGAGGTATCACAATCTTCTTTCCTTAGAGTTGTTTGATAGTGTTGTAGCTTATCTGGCTCACATGATAGTGTCTAAGGAACTTAAGAAGACGTTCTGAGGTCAAGAGTGCGTGGTGTAACATCCTTCCCCCCTTTAGAACATTCGTCCCCGAATGTTGAATAAAACTTTCCTTAAGACTTTATACGGATCATAGGGAGATGCCTTTCTACTGGAATGGCATACATTTTCATCCAAGTAATTAATATACGAGTTCCAAAACTGGGGCTATCCATAGACATTGGGAATAGGTACGGACACTTGTGTTTCATGTCCTTTTCAACCTCCCAGTTTATGTCTTCACGATTTGTATTCCGCCACAGTACCTTGACGGAAGCTATGTCCTTAGTTCGCAATCCGTTTAATCTGCTGATTCCGGATGGAGATAGGTTTCCCCTCGTAGGATAACTCCCTGTTACGTGGACCTCCTCCATGGGAAATATTCTGGGAGCGTCGTTCCCATTCTTACGGAGCATTGATCTGTGAAAACTGAATGTATTGTTTCAAATCGGATGGTAGGTCTCACTCATAGGCAGCTTTATCTATTCTAAAAATGCCCTGCGAAGGATCAATATATCCCCTTCTTGCTGACTTTAGGCTGCTAATTGATATCTTGTCCCGGAATAAGCTTTACTTCATCAATAATTTAGTGGATCACATCTGGGCCTGTCCCTTAATCGAAGGGTAAAATGTCATACTAAGATTCATCTGGGTTCCTCAATCCTTTTTGAAATGATTTCCAGCAGTTAGCTGTAAATTGAACTTTTCTATCTGAGATAATATATGTGGGGACTCCGTGAAATCTTATTGTTACCCTACTATATCATTTCGCAGAACCCTCAGCTGAATATGCCTTTCTAACTGGAGGGGAACAGGTTGATTCTGTCAGCCCATCTACCATAGCCCGTATGAACTCCCAGTTCCTTAGAATGCAAGGTCAGCTCGTACTATAATACATATTAACTGCTTTCCACCTCTGAGTCGGGGTTTCCATTCCCTGAGATAGGTTATCAGACTGCTGATGCTTCTTTTAACTTAAGCTATTGTACAACTCCTCTTAATCTAACTTGTAATACCTTAGGTATGCTATCTTTCTCTTTTACTCAGATCTTTTCTCCAGTTTTCTTACCATACATCATATTGTAATCCTTACATAAACGTGTGTACGGACATAGAGCAGTCCAGAAAATTCTTTAGCGTTGCTATACTAGTGGCTTACCTCCTTTAGTCGAGGTCAAGGCTCCACTATGGCTCTTGTCCTTAATACCGATTATATCTGAATAGTTCTGTCTCGAACCATCTTACACTTTTCCTGAATAGATTCTAAATATGGCAATCACATTGTTATTACTGACTTTCTTTTATCGAGTAATCATTTGACCTCGCTCTTAGTATGCCAATATTCATAAGTTGCACCACTATTCTTGTGCCATTTTCATGAGGTGCGTTGTATTTCAGTCATAATCTTTTCTGTTCTTGGCTTACTCTGTTCTATATGTGTCATTGTACCAACACGCCTTTATAATCTCTTTTTGTCATACTTGTTTTGTTCTCTTTCTCACTTCCCAGGGGTTCACCCATCCCAGTGCTACTCTTATTCGAGCACGCTCAACTTCGGAGTTTTGATGGAATCCAGTGCATCAGTTTGGGTATGATCACGTCCATCTCTTATGGGGTCTCGTTTGACGTTTAAGCGTCCCCATTTACATGCGATAGCATCATTTGATTTTCTTTTACGCTTGTACTTCTTTTGTCCACTTCCCCCCTTTTAGGGTGTACCTATGTCATTCTCTGTATATCTTCAGTTATTTACACACGAATGATTCTATTCCAACATATTTAATGGGTTGCACCATATCTACATCTTTTGTTAAATCATCCCCACGTTAGGTTGCCTTTTTAGGAAACCCTAGCACAATCGTAGGGTGCTGTAATATTTGGAATATCTCGAATCGAATCTCATCTAATGATTGATACTCGAGTAGTATCCGTAATGTAGTAGTGCACTCAAAGCCACATTCCATTCATCCCAATCAGTAATTAGCGAGGGCTCATAATTGGTGCACATTCCCCACTCGAGTGTACTTATACTTTAATGGCTCATGTTTCGAGCTTCGTCATTATACTAACTTTATTCCAGTGGATACCGCTAATCATTAGAGTGGAGTCACGTGTACACCATACTTCTTTATGCCTCCTGAGCTTGCATCTTTGTCGTGTGCTTTAAGGCTCATTTCTAATCCTGCTTAAAACCATATCAATTTCGTGGTAGTAGGGGCCTTATCTTATTACTTTTTCATCATACTATACTTTCAATTTGTAGCTGTCTTCTTAACACTTCATATCCATCACAATTCTTTATCCCTCGTACTCTTGTCTTAGTCATACAATTACTTCCTTCAACCATAACTTGTCATAGTTTATCCCTATGTATCAATTTAGGAGAAGCCTCTCCATATCGTTTTATTCCTATCTATCAGTCTTTTATAAGTCATCTTTCTTAGCTTATAGCTCCTTTCCAACTTCGTTCTACTATATCAATATCGATCTCCTAGTTTTTATTGCTATTAATTCAGCAATTAACTCATTTCTTGAGGTCAGCCATACTTGTTTAGTCAAATCTCATCATTGTTGCGAGAACCACGTTTCAATACATACTATAGCCCTGCAGCTCATTCTCTTTTTATTTCTACGAAAATTTAGGCAGAGTTTCCTCTGTATTTCTTACTATCTCAACACCTGCACACAGAAAATGCCAACAATGCCTCACAGGGCCAACATCATATATATTCCTATCGTATTATATTGCAGCCACACAGGGCGCCCAATACTGATAGCCAACAGAGACATATATAACAAGGTGAAGCCTAGGTCTATTAATACATATACATCCTAAGAGGAGATTAATAATATACCTGGAACTATATTTGACGACACATCCTGGTCCTGTCCACTAGCTAAAGCATTAATGCGGTTCGACGAGTTCCTAGAACTAGAAGGTCTGTCGCGGTCTCTACCATGGCCTACTAAGGTATGAATATCCTGCCTTTTAGGGTACGTAGCCAACGAAGAAGGAACTCCAACAATTGATCCAATAGGTTGAGTTGCATCCCTTAAATTTTTTCTGAATGGACACTCTCTCACCAAATGGCCTTGACGGCCGCAGGCGAAACAAGAACCTGTAGTAAGACGGCATTCCCCAAAGTGAGTCTTGCCACAGTGAGTACACTGGGGCAAAGGTGTCTTTGACTGAAGCGAACCTTTGCTTATTGGTGAACCTGAAACCCTAGAGCTTTGACCAACTCCTGAACATCCCGTGTTATTGAATCTTCCACCTGGGGACTGAAGAGGCACCCTCCAAGCTGGTTGGGTAGGGTATCGACTATACTGGTAAGGCTTTCTGCCTTAAGGCTCCCCCGAATCACCAGCCAACTTAGCCTTCTTATGTTGGCCTCTGCCGTAATCTTTATCGGTCTGGCGCTCACTGCATCGCCTCTTTATCCCTAGCCCATGCCTTTGAACCTGCCCTGCCATTAATCTAGTCAATAATTGAACTGCATCCCTCATTGCCCTGTCTTCTGGCCCTAGCTGTGGGGCTAGAGGCCTAGGTACTAGGGCCTCGGGGGCTGCAGCTACTGCTGCTCTAGGCTCCTCTGGGGGTGGCGGCGTAGTAGAGCTCGCCGACTAGAGCATGATTCTCGGCATAGACTGGGCATGAGCCTTAATAACCCCCAAAGTCTGACGTGTTTCATCCGCTATTGACTTCCCTTCTAAGCAACTGTCGCTTTCTTTGGAGGCATTGCTGCAAACATAATGGTACATTAGTGAGGGATCATCCTAATAACATATCTCTACCGCACTATCTTAGATCTGAAAGAAAGTAACATCCTAACTGTCCTGTAGCCTCCTGTCTATAGATGTGGTGCACATCACACCGATAAACAAGACTCTACTAGACACGGTCTGTAGACACTCCAAGGACAAACTGCTCTGATACCACTTCTGTCATGACCCAACCTCGTAGGCCACAACGGGGTTCCGACTTGGACCCTCTCATGCGTATTTATCAACTATACTTAAGTTGAATCGTATGTGATGTGATACTATATACAAAAACCCCAATAGTTTAAAACTTTTTCATGTACATGTAGCCTCTTTCATTTGTATCATATCATGAAAGGGCACGCGAGCCGACAAGGCTGCTATAACAAAAACATTCACAACATATCGAATAGGCAACATCAAAACTAACTCACAAACAACCTACATATACATATGTCTACAGACCTCTAAGAATATTAACAACAACATATGGCGGGACAAGACCCCCGCCGTACCCCTGAATGTACAAATATATACAGTAAGTGACCAGCATCAAAATTTAGGGTCCAGAACAGTGAAGCACTTCCGACACAGCTGAGAGGAACTCCTATGCTGATGAATCTCCATAATAAACATCTGTACTTGCGGGCATGAAACGCAGCCCCTCCGAGAAAAGGTGGGGGTCAGTACGATATATGTACTGAGTATGTAAAGCATAACACATCGTAACTGAGATCATAACTGAAATAGGGATGCAGGGGATAAGTATAACAATTAACAAATTACTGTACCTGCACCTTAGGATACGTGATCCTATACACCATCATATACTGTGCCCGGCCCTCTAGTGAACTCAGTGTCATTATCATTACTTCATAATCACATATCATCGTGTCATAATGCATTTCATTTCATCATATCATCGTATACGGTATCATACCATCGTATACGGTATCATCTTATCATGTATATCATCGTATTATACCCGGTTCACTATAGGGCTCAGGGTCACAATGTATTGCTTTAATCTCATATGCATGCCTACATAAAGTATCCGGCTCTTTAGTGAGGGACTCGATGAATGGAGTGGTGTACGTCTATAGCGTACCATCATAATATACATATGTACCCGGCCCCCTAAGAAGGGACTCGGTGTTCCTCCTTATTTCACCACATATACCATCATATTACAGTCGGCCCGGGACTCGGTGAATAATCGTATCGTCATAACACATAACATATATCACACCTCACGTACGGCATCATCTCCACGTGCGTGGAACTATACACATCCGGCCCGAGACGCGGTGAAAGAAGCAGTAACACTATGCACGATAACATATCCTGACCCATCATGGGACTCGAGAAAGGATGGGTTACAGTATGCACGAGTAGAGTAGTGAGAAACCATATGCAACTAAGTCATTATCTAACACTCGATGAAACAGTCAAGTGAACCATCACTTGAAGGCTGGGGGAGTAATTATCCGAGGTATCCCTTTAGATGTCATTAGGGCTTATATCAGTTGGGGCTTCAGGGATCACAAACATGCATCAAAATAATGCCACATAATTCATGCAATCAGAAATATAGTCTATGCAATCAGAAACACAATTTATCTAGTCAAAGACTCAACTCATGCAATCAACGGCATTTATCATTTCAGAGCCTCTAAGAAGAGGAGCTGGTACCTCTACTTTCTATTCATTATATAGCAGGCTCGAGAATAGTAGTTTGACTACTTTCAGACTCTTAATGTTCAAGAGTGACTACAAGTCACTAGTTACAATCAGAGCTCATAAATGGAATTACCTCTAAACCTATATCATATACCATTTAACTCAAAATTAAGCCATTCCAAAGGAAAAAAGAAATAGGCTTTACATATACTAATTTTCATCACATAGAATACTAAAAGGCATTGACTCAGCTATTACAGAAGTTCTAATATCAAGAAGTAAACAAGAGTCTCGACTCATACTCAGGGCTTTATGAATGGATTGAATCCCAAATATCATGTACATATCATTCATAACTTATATCTAAGATATGCCAAAAGAAAAGAAGAATAGTTCGACATACTTATACCAAAACATGCCAAAAGAATGCTTCACATACCTTGTATGGACTTCTCTTAATCACGTCCACATCGTTGTCCTCGAAACCTATTTAATATGGAAGTAATGTAAGTATTACCATCCTTGGACTTTTCAGCAACTTAGACTACCCACGAGTATTCATAACATTCATCCCTTCGCTCGCCTTCTCGGCTAGTTCCTTAACTAGTTAGGATGTTAACGAAAATCGGGCAGCACCTCCCCTATAATATGCCCTATACGAATTCCCAACCATGTCCTTAGCACCTGAAGCCAACCGACAATGCAAACACCAACCCATACATATACATATTACGACCAAAATTACACAATATAAACCCCCGACAATTAACTTGAAACTAAGATACCAAAACTAGAGTCTTTAATCTTTCTTTCGCGAATTCTTTAATTGCAAAGCGGAGGGTCATGTGGATGCAAACAAAATCTCCCACACCTCATTTAAATAACTTTTAGACCCTGCAACACGCCACAATACAACCAGCAGCAGCCCCTACGCGTACAACACCTTATTTCGACAACAACTTAACTATAGCGATTCCAAATTCGTTTATTCCGAACGCTGAACTTTTCAAACCTTTTCCCCAACTTCCAGAAGCTCCTAAAGTGTGTAATACACCATAATTTAACATCATAAACTTAAAATTAGAGGGGAAGAACTTACCTTTCCCGAAATTAGCTAGAACTCGCCGAAATCGCGCCTCGGAATTGTTTTCACGTGCTGAATCATTGTGGCAGATTGCTGTCTGATTTTTGCTGCACCAAATCCTAATTTTGTACTAATAATACTTCCATATCATCTTAGTATACGCTAATTAATTAATTTACGGAACAAAAATGGGACTTACCTATTTTTTTCTCCCAAGCCGTCGAAATTTTCTCCTTAGCTCTTAGGGTTTGTTTTCTCACGTTGCTGCTGGAAATTTGTTAATGAACTGAAGTAATTAGGATACATATCAACTTATATAGGTGGTCCCAAGGGGTGACACGTGTCATCCCCTAAGGATGACACGTGTCAAGCCATGATTGCCCACCGTGTCATGCTGCCAATTAGGGGCTGCCACATGGCAGCGGGGTCCAACTCCCCCAAGCAGCTGCATCACCTACTTGACCCTAAGTAGGTGTATCACCTGCTTGCTTGAGGTTCTGCCACGTGTCGCTCCTCCATTGGCTTCCACGCATCGTCTTTTTCCCTTCCTCGCAGGTTTGTAATCTCGTCTTACTTTAAGAGCTCATGTAATACGAACTACGTAAGCTTGGTATATCCTTAAGCAACTTAAGTGTATAATACTCTTAACTTAGTGTCTTAGGTAGGTAAATCGAGTCCTACGACTCATTTCTTAGCCTCCAACTCTTTCCGGATTCTTATGACTCTATCTCCAACCTCCCTTCTCGCAAGGTATCACAATCTTCTTTCCTTAGAGTTGTTTGATAGTGTTGTAGCTTATCTGGCTCACATGATAGTGTCTAAGGAACTTAAGAAGACGTTCCGAGGTCAAGAGTGCATGGTGTAACACCTATGTGCTCCTCTTTACTCTTGGAGTAGATCAAAATATCTTCTATAAACAAGATCACAAAGGAATCCATGAATGATTTGAAGCAACCATTAATCAAAACTAATAAAAGTTTTCAGTGCTTTTGTTAATCCAAATGACATTACAAAGAACTTATAATGCCCATATCGAATCCTAAAGGGTGTCTTATGGTATGTCCTCAGGTCCGGTCTTTAAATGATGGTACCTTGGCCTTAAGTCAATCTTCAAAAACACCAAATCACCATGCAACTAATCAAACGGATCATCTATTCGAGGTAAGGAGTACTTATTCCAAATAGTAACATTATTCAACTGCCTGTAGAATATGCATATTCTCATAC
Organism: Solanum dulcamara; assembly: GCF_947179165.1. Classification (NCBI taxonomy): domain Eukaryota; kingdom Viridiplantae; phylum Streptophyta; class Magnoliopsida; order Solanales; family Solanaceae; genus Solanum; species Solanum dulcamara. Next base: position 13,082,025 of record NC_077246.1, read on the forward strand.
TACTATCCTTCTTCTTTACAAACACATTAGAGTACCCCAAGGTGAAGCACTGAGATGAATGAATTCCTTATCTAAGAGTTCATGAAGCTGAGTCTTGAGTTCCCTTAACAATATTAGAGCCATCCGATAGGGTTGAATAGAAATTGGGAGAGAGCCCGACTCTAAATCAATACAAAAATCAATGTCTATATCCAAAGCCATTCTAGGTAAATCCATAGGAAATACCTCCTGAAATTATGAAACTATAGGGTTTGACTCAAAATAAGGGGGCTCCGTATTAACATCCTGAAAGTAAGCCAAGTAGGTCAAACAACCCTTCATCACTAGCCTTCTAGATTGAATAAAAGATCTTTGTTGTATTAGGCTTGTACACACCTTCCCACTCTAATCTATCCCTCCCCAAGATTTCTAGAGTTACTGTCCAAGTATTACAATTTAACACAACATAATAAAGTGACAATGAAGTCATACCCAAGATCATGTTAAAGTCTAGCATCTCCAAAATGACCATATATACCCAAGTATGATAACCCACAAACATCACAGAGTAAGAATCAACATATGATTACTATCACAGGCTCTCCAACCTTAGTAGAAACATGAATAAAAGCATCAAGTGTATCACAAATCAAGTTAAGTCCCAATCCAAATTTTAACAAAACATATATGAAAAGGTAAACATGGATCAAATAACACATAAATCATCTAGTCATATACAAAAATAGTACATGTTATCACCACATCGGATGTGTCAACCTTAGTCCTACCTAGGAAGGCATAACATTAAGCTCTATAATCACTCTGGACAACTCCTCTACTTGATTGTGCAACTCTTCTCCCCTTCCCGTATTTCCATTTCCTCAATTCCCACGACCTCATTGATTAACCCTTTACCAACCTTATGAACGTCCTCTGCCATTACCTCCTTCACCCGCTAGTATCACAACCTTTACATGTTGCTTCGCCTAGCCACCTTTCTTCCTATGAGGACATTCCCTCTTAAACTGACCCATCTCTTCATAGTTGAATCATCCTATATCAAGTAAAGGCCCTCTTTCTGATGAGTAAGAAGATCCTTGACCAACCTAGTTCAGAGTCTGCTTTGTGACCCCTGAATAACCATCCGTAAAAGCGGGCAAGTCTAATTGAATCAGATGAGTGAAATACACCTGCTGACCCAAGCCCTTGAAATAAGAACCGCTAAAGTTGCTCACATTCTTGGAATCCTTAGCCTGCCCAACCTATTCAACTCGTTTAAATTCACATAGTCGGTCACCTCATTGAAGCTCTTCCATGCAGAAGTCATGTGCATAGATAAGACCTACAAATCAGTGTCCAGTCCATTCATATAAAAACAAATTCTCTCCTTCTCAGTTCCCACAAATTGAGTAGTGTAGAGAGACAAGTCATGTAACTTAGCCTCATTTGTTGCTATAGACACTCTACCTTTTTCAAGAGCTAAAAATTCATTCTTCTTGCGATACTAAAGATTTCGAGGTACATACTTCTCCAGAAATAAAGAATGTAATTATGTCCAAGTTAACGGAGGAAAAACTAATGAACGAATCTCCACATAATCTCTCAACCATTGCTTAACTTCATCATACAACCAGAAGGTAAAAAACGTAAACCCATACTACTGCTCAATAAACACTGTTTATGTAACCTTTCATAGCAATTCAAGATAAATTAAAATGCATCCTCATTCTGTGTACAATGGAACAATTAAGGTTTCAACTTTAGAAACTTAGTCAGCATCTCATACTCCATTCTAGTCATCATAGAGCCTAGTAACAGATGGAAGAATACATCAGTATCCAAAACTTCATCCATCTTGTGGGCGTAGTAGCAAAGGATGAGTATTTGAGCTTGAGTAGCCGGTATTGTGGGAGCGGCTCTAGTACTTGCCAACCCACTTATAAATGCTAACACCTAATAAACAACCCTAGAGTCCATAGGGAGAAGACCTATACCTCCAACCTGTGTTGCTACCTCATATTCGACATCCGCTTCAATTTCCACCTTAACAACCTCATCAATATGATTCTGGGGTAGGGAAAGGTTTGCTTTCCTTGGCTCAGTCGCCACCTGAGCTCCATCTTTAATGGGTGTTGCTCTCCCTATTCCCCTACCCCTTCCTCGACCTCTACCTCTACCTCGTCCTTATGATGCCTGTGCAGTAGCTGAAAATACTGTTCATGCACTGTTGTGTATAGTATCAACCATCTGCGGACAAAAGAGAGAAGGTAGTTAGATACCAATTTTTGGATTGCCAGGTACTAATTATAATCATGTTAGAGAACACGGAAGGAAGAGAGAAGAAAGTTTCCTACAATCCTATATCCACTCAAAGATTAGTAAGGACATCTCCGTACTATTTCGTAAGACTCTACTAAACTTATTTTAGTACGATGAGATCAACAAATCTAGCACTCTGATACCAACTTTTTCATGACCTCAATCCACCATGAGTGACAGCCACACTACACCCTAGTGGAAGAATCAACTATTGGTTATCACGTAAGCAATAACCACTAGAAATAATATATTTAAGGGTAAAAAAGTCTTTTATAAAGAAACTACTGTCATATTCGCGAGAAAACCCACTAAAACCTGAAAGTCGTGTATCAAAACTTTACAAAGTCTAACATAAGGAAATGCAACACCAAAACACAAGAACTAAAGAGTCTAAAAAGTCTAAGCCTGAATAGATTAACTAAGAGGTAATGATCAATCTATGGTATTCCAGAAGAAGTAGCTCACTCTTGGATTCAAATGCCGTGCATCTCGCAGTTGAGGTTTCGTAACAACCACCTGAATATATCTTGTACTCAAAATAAAAAAGTGCAGTATTATTACACAACCACAGTATATTGGTAGGATCATCTGCCAGTTCCAAAGGTACGCATGTAAATACTTAACTAAAACATAGTAAATACTAGACATCACAATATCAACAAGTCAGCAATGTTAAAAAAGACTCTCACTCACACGTACTAACTTAACAAATACAAGAAACAAGTTCCACATGATCACAAACAAGCCCGGTTCACTTAAGGAACCAACATATAAAATAATTAATCAAACACGTACTGGGCGTGATACCTAAGTCAACCAATAGTATTTTGTACCGGGCATGGTACCCGAGCCAACTAAATGATATCCCATAAAGGTATGGTATCCGATCTAACTAACAATCACAGATATTACTCACACATTACAATCACAATGAAACTGTAACACCCCTAAAAAATTTTCCCTAGAATTCAAACCCTTCTTGTATACGGGTAGGGTCGAACTCGAGTATTGAGGAGCGTATATATGAGTTGAGATGAGTCTTTAAGAATTTGAGTAGCATTATAGGTGAGGTGGGGTCATGAAGGACCCCTAGGATCAAATTAAATCCAAAAGATTCGTCGTGGCTAAGTTTGGGTAGGAGTTCGCAAAAAGGGTCGACTTCTAACAACCCTATATTTTGAAAGACGATAATCTCGGTAGCCCACGACCCATCAAATTAAAGGTCGTTGAGTCTTCTTTCCAATGCCACCAAGAATGTAACTTTTGGAGTTCAGAGTCAAAAGGTATGGCGATCCTAAGATGAGTGAGCACAACTGAGATTTTCAAGCCTGGTTCAACTACTGGAAATTTGGGCTTGGCGCCGCAGTGGTGTGACGCGCCACTATCGCATCAGGAAGATGCCTCAGTAGTTTGGCCCCTGGCGCGACGCACCACTAAAAGTTATGCAGGGTTTTTCAGGCCAAATTCCCAGAACTCAGAACAATGGCCTTGGCGCTGTAAGGGCGCGACGCGCCACTATTGCGCCAGAAACATGCCTCAGTAGTTTGGTCTCTGGTGCGGCACGCCATTACGAGGTGTGCAGGTTTTTAGGCGTATTCATCCTGGCGCTGCAATAGCGCGATGCGCCACTATCACGCCAGGTGCATTTTTAGCCTATTTTCAGAACTTTTGAGGAGGGGCAATTTGGGAACTTACCCAAATTATATATGTATTGCCTTTGGTCTTTTGGGAACATATTTTCTCAGCCTCAGTCTCTCTATAAAAAGCCCTAGGAGCTTCCCTCTCTCTCTCTCTTTTCTTCTTCTTCCCCATTTCCAACAAGAAGAGTTCCAAGAGCTTCAAGATTTGAGTTCTCCATTAAAGAACCAACATCAAGGTTTTCTTCAAGTCTTCACTAAGGTATGTAAGGCTATCCAAAACATGGGTTGAGTCCACCCATGTTCCCTACTCTTGCCTTGAGGTTAGATGTTCATGAAAATAGAGTTTCTTGGTATGGTTTATGTTTGTATGAACTTTGTCTCCTATTTATTTGATGTTATATATGTTGATGTTGTTGAGCTAAGAAGTCCCTAAAATCCTTCATGTTAGTATGAGTTGATGGAGATGACTTGTTGTTACGTCTTGTTGATCTTTTTAGCCATGTGATTATGTTGTTTAAGTCAATTTCCTTAAATGTGCTATTCTACTTGAATTATTGAGTTGAAGTCATAGAGTTGTGTTGAATCTTGAGGAGATGTCATAAATGATTATATAAATGAGGCTTGATTGAGTTGATGTGAGGATAGAATTGACGAGTGGACAAGGTCCTAAATAAGACTTGCCATTATGACTTAATTGAGTTGAAATGAGAACCGAGTTGATGAGGTGGCAATGTACCACATGAAACTAGCCATGAGGGCTTGTTTGAGATGATTAGAGGAGTTTTATGAGCATGGAGTCATGGGAGGAGTATCGAGCACTGAGGCGGGCGAGAGTACAGTCCATACTCAAACCCCAGAAACTACGCCGCCAACGTAGGTAGGGATGGAACCATTAAAGTCGGATGCTTCCTTTGGGATCGAAATGTTAAAGTCGAATGTTTCCTATTTTATTGTCCTGAAATGATAGGACTTGACTAGTCGATGGTATCCATGATTAGGGAGGTGTTAATGTCCTGGCAAGGTATGAACGGACGTTGCAACAATGTCTGATTGTTGTTCTATCACCGGCTCATAGGTAATGGTTGTCGGTTAAGAGAAACTCCCATTTAGGTCTTGATAGTGCTCTGAGTCAGTTGAGTGAGTAGTTTATGAGTTAGCCCCGTCTAAACTATTCTTGTTAGACTTAGGACATTTGAGTGAGTTGTCCTATATTTATATATATATGTATGAGTTGAGGTGCTGAGTTGATGTTGATGTCTTCTTGATGTTTGTTTCATCCGGCCATTTTACATACTCGTACTTTCCATGTACTGACGCCATTTGGCCTTCATCGTTTCATGATGTAGAGATAGGTACTAGAGATCATCAATCGGCACTCTGTTGAAGATCCACATACACTTCCAGCTAGTTGGTGAGTCCTCCTAGTTCCCGGAGGATATTGAGCCTTCTTGTATAGTTTTATTGTCATTTCTTTTATTTTGAGTGTTGGTAGCCATGGACTTGTCATCGGTACCTTCTAGACTTTGATAGAGGCTTCATAGACTAGAGTGTGGGAAGATTGGACTGTTATTTTGAGGAGTCCTATTTTACTTGTTTTGTTGGAGTTGAATATTTTTGGCCTTCGGCCCTGCAATGTGAATAGTATGCTATGATTGACCCCTCCTTTGGGTGAGTGTGATTGAATGATGAGGTGACTAAATCAGGTGGTTCGCTTGAAGGTCAGAAATGGCTTTCAAGTGCCGGTCACGTCTAGGGTACCCTCTCGGGGCGTGACAAACATGGTATCAGAGCCCAGAGTTCAAGTGTCCTAGGGAGTCTATGAAGCCATGTCTAGTAGAGTCTTGCTTATGGATGTGTTGTGCACCACACTTATAAGTAGGAGGCTATAGGACATTAGGAATTGTTTCACCTCTTTCATACTCTGACTTCGTGCGATAGAGTTAAACTCTATAAAACTCCTTTCTAATTCGTACGTTTGTATGTTACAGATAATTCCTCTTAAACGTACGGCTAGCCAGAGAAACGTTGACAATGCCGAGATGCCCCAATCGGAGGTACGCCCAGTACGGGCTAGAGGCCGACCCGTGAGGTATGCAGAGGCACCCTAAGTGCCTGCTACTCCACCTGCACCCACATTAGAGGTAGAATTCCAAGGGGCGATTGCCATGCTCACTCAATTAATGGTTGCCCGGAATGGTAACCAGAGTTCTCCATCTGCTGCCACTAGAATTAGAGACTTTCTAAGGATGAATCCACCAGCATTCACGGGTTCTAAGGTCGATGAAGATCCCCAAAACTTTATTAATGAGATGTGGAAGATTCAGAAAGCTATGCATACTACGGAAATCGAAGGGGTCGAGTTGGTGTCTTATCAACTTAAAGATGTGGAAAATATTTGGTATAACCAATGGGAACATGGTAGGGGTGAGGATGCTGAACCTACTAGATGGGATGAATTTGAGGGAGCCTTCCTTGACCAATTCTTTCCCCGAAAATTAAGGGAAGCAAAAGTGGAGGAATTTGTAAATCTGAAACAAGAAGGCAGGATTGTTAAGTAGTATAGCCTGAAGTTCATCCAGCTGTCCAAGTATGCTCCAGAAATAATTCCTGATGTGAGGTCAAAGATGAGGAAGTTCGTCTCCGGATTAGGGAGGCATGTGAAGAAGGAGTGCAAAGCAGCATTGTTAATCTCGGACATGGATATTTCGAGACTAATGGTGTATGCTCAACAGGTGGAGGATGAGAAAAGAAAAGACAAAGAGGAGCATCTGAGCAAGAAGGCAAAATCAGCGGGCTCTGAGGGTGAACTGAGGCAAAGCAAGGGCAACAGGTCCTTCTTCCAGAAGAGGCCTCCCAATTATGCCTCATCTACCTCCAGCGTACCTGTGCTGCAGAACAGGTATGATCGACAGGGACAGAGTCATCGGAATTTCAGACCCCAAGGTTCTTAATCCCAGGCCAGTGTAAGTCAAGGTGCGAGGGGGAGGCCACCATGCAGTAAGTGTGGTAGGCTCCACTTGGGAGAATGCAGAGCGGGAAGGGTTGGTTGTTATAAATACGGCCAAATGGGCTATTTTTAGGGGGAGTGTCCAACAAAGGGAAATAGAGTCCAGCATTCTGCCACCGCACCGCCGGCTAGAGGTAATTAGAGGGGCACTACTTCAGGCACCAACAGAGGTACAAACCATTTATATGCCATGGGTAGTCGCCAAGATCAAGAGGACTCTCCAAACGTCGTGACGGGTATGATTCGAGTCTCTTCTCTTGATTGCTATGTTTTGATGGATCTGGGTGCCACCCTATCTTTTGTGACTCCATATGTGGCTAGTAAGTTTAATAAAATTCCCGAATATCTTCTTGAGCCTTTCAGTGTAGCTACTCCTATTGGTGATTCTGTCTTAGCTAAGAGAATCTATAGAGACTGCACTGTGTCAATTCATCACAGGGATACCTTGGCTGACTTAGTTGAGTTGGACATGGTTGATTTTGATGTGATCATTGGCATGGACTGGCTTTATGTCTGCTATGCCTCTATTGATTGTAGAACTCAGGTTGTCAAGTTCAAATTCCTGAAAGAAGCTGTCATAGAGTAGAGGGGCAGTCCTGTTATGCCTAAGGGTAAGTTTATTTCTTACCTTAGGGCCAGGAAGCTAATCTCAAGAGGGTGCATTTATCACCTTGTCCGAGTGAAGGATGACAATATCGAGTCTCCATCCCTGGAGTCGGTTCTGATTGTCAATGAGTTTTCGGATGTCTTTCCTGAAGATCTGCTTGGAGTCCCTCCTGATAGGGAGATCGATTTTGGGATTGATATTCTTCCTGATACCCAACCTATCTCGATCCCTCTCTATAGAATGGCTCCGGCTGAGTTGAAGGAGCAGCTAAAAGACTTGTTAGATAAGGGATTCATTAGGCCGAGTGTCTCACCATGGGGTGCTCCGATCCTATTTGTGCGGAAGAAGAATGGGTCCCTTTGAATGTGTATCGACTACAGGCAGCTGAATAAGGTCACCGTAAAGAACAAATACCCTCTCCCCAAAATAGATGACTTATTCGATCAACTTCAGGGTGCCACTTGTTTCTCAAAGATAGACTTGAGATCCGACTACCACCAGTTGAAGGTGAGAGAATGTGATATTCCAAAGACTGTTTTCCGGACTCGTTATGGCCACTTTGAATTTTTGGTCATGTCCTTTGGGTTGACTAATGCCCCCGCCGCTTTTATGGGTCTCATGAACCGAGTATTCAAACCATATCTTGATTTGTTAGTGATTGTATTCATAGATGATATTCTGGTTTACTCCAAGAATGAGGAGGAGCATGCCCATCATCTTCGAGTCGTCTTGCAAACCTTGAGGGACCATGTATTGTATGCAAAGTTCTCCAAATGTGAATTTTGGCTTGCATCAGTGGCCTTCCTAGGCCACATTATATCTGGAGATGGTATTCAGGTTGATGCTCAGAAAATTGAGGTAGTGAAGAGTTGGACCAGACCCACATCCCCAACGGAGATAAGAAGCTTCTTAGGTTTGGCCGGCTATTATTGAAGGTTTGTAGAGGGATTCTCATCCATATCATCACCATTGACTAACCTGACTCAAAAGAAGGCTAAGTTCTAATGGTCTGATGCTTGTGAGAAGAGTTTTCAGAAATTGAAGACCAAGCTAACTACTGCTCAGGTTCTAACCTTGCCCGATGGTACAGAGGGTTTTGTGATCTATTGTGATGCATCCAGAATTGGTTTGGGTTGTGTGTTGATGCAAAGGGGGAAGGTGATAGTCTATGCTTCGAGACAACTTAAGGTTCATGAGAGGAATTACCCAACTCATGACCTTGAGCTGGCAGCTGTGGTGTTTGCGCTAAAAATTTAGCGCCACTACTTGTATGGAGTGCATGTTGATGTATTCACCGATCAAAAGAGCCTGCAATATATCTTCAGCCTGAAGGAACTCAACCTGAGGCAAAGAAGATGACTTGAGCTACTCAAGGACTACGACATGAGCATCCTCTACCATCTAGGTAAAGCTAATGTTATTGTTGATGCTCTTAAAAGGTTGTCCATGGGTAGTACTGCCCATGTGGAAAAGGGAAGGAGGGAATTGGCGAAGGAGGTACATCGATTAGCCCGATTAGGAGTTCAACTCGAAGAGAACAATGAAGGTGGAGTAAACGTTCGAGATGGGGCCACGTCCTCACTTGTAGTAGAAGTAAAGGAGAAATAAGATCAGGATCCCATCCTCCTCCGGCTAAATGAAGTTGTTCATAAACAAAGGGTGATGGTTTTCACCAAAGGGGGAGATGGTGTATTGAGGTACCGAAGTAGATTGTGCGTACCCAATGTCGATGATGTTCGAAAGAGGATTATGGCCGAAGCGCATAGTTCCAGATACTCTATTCATCCAGGCTCCACAAAAATGTATCATGATTTGAGGGAAATCTATTGGTGGAGTGGGATGAAGAGGGATATTGTGGAATTTGTTTCCAAGTGCCCGAAATGTCAACAGGTGAAGGTTGAGCACCAAAGGCTATATGGTTTAGCTCAAAACATAGAAATTCTGGAATGGAAGTGGGAAATGATCAACATGGACTTTATTACAGGTCTACCGAGGTCTCGAAAGCAACATAATTCCATTTGGGTGATTGTGGATAGAATGATGAAATCAGCTCACTTCTTGGCGGTTAAGACTACTGACACCGTAGAAGATTATACGAAATTATACATCCAGGAGATCGTCAGATTGCATGGGGTTCCCTTGTCTATTATCTCAGACAGAGCAGCTCAATTCACTTCCTAATTTTGGAGATCTTTTCAGAAGGGGTTAGGTTCGAAGGTGAACTTGAGTACAGCCTTCCATCCTCAAACAGATGGCCAGGTAGAGCACACCATCCAGACATTGGAAGATATGTTGAGGGCCTGTGTACTTGACTTCAAGGGAAGTTGGGATGACCACTTACCTCTCATAGAGTTTGCATATAATAATAGTTATCATGCAAGCATTCAAATAGCTCCTTATGAAGCTTTGTATGAGAGGAGGTGTAGATCTCCCATTGGGTGGTTTGAAGTTGATGAAGCCGAGTTGATTGGGCCTGACCTTGTTCACCAAGCCATGGAGAAGGTGAGAGTTATCCAAGATAGGCTAAAGACAGCCCAAAGCCGCCAAAAATCTTACACCGATGTAAGGAGGAGAGACTTGGAGTTTGAGGTGGGAGATTGGGTGTACTTGAAAGTATCACCCATGAAGGGTGTCATGAGGTTTGGAAGGAAAGGAAAGCTCAGTCCTCGATATATTGGTCCTTACCATATTTTGAGGTGGATTGGGAGTGTTGCTTATGAGTTAGAGTTACCCTCGGAGTTAGCTTCTATTCATCCGGTGTTCCACGTTTCGATGTTGAAAAATTTCTTGGGCGATCCCTCGTTGGTAGTTCCTATTGATAGCGTTGGAATTAAGGATAGCTTATCCTATAAAGAAGTTCCGGTCCAAATTCTTGATCGCCAAATTTGCAAATTGAGGAACAAAGAGGTCGCCTCAGTCAAGGTCCTGTGGAGGAATCAATTTGTTGAGGAAGCCACATGGGAAGCGGAGGAATCCATGAGATCTAAATATCCCCATCTATTCGTACCTACTGAGGAGAATGTTGAAGGTAACGACATTTCCTTGACTTGAATTCATTAGTGCATTTTAAGTTTTGATTGATAATTATTTGAAAATTTGATTGATTGAATGACTGAATGTTGATTGTGATCTGTACCCTGAGTCCATTCCTGGCCACTCGTCATTCGAGGACAAATGATTCCAAGGGGGAGATAATGTAACACCCCTCAAAACTTTTCCCTAGAATTCAAACCCTTCTTGTATACAAGTAGGGTCGAACTCGAGTATTGAGGAGCGTATGCATGAGTTGAGATGAGTCTTTGAGAATTTGAGCAGCGTAAGAGGTGAGGTGGGGTTATGAAACACCCCTAGGATCAAAATAAATCCAAAAGATTCATCGTGGCTAAGTTTGGGTAGGAGTTCGCAAAAAGGGTCGACTTCTAACGACCTTATCTTTTGAAAGAAGATAATCTCGGTGGCCCACGACCCATCAAATTAAAGGTCGTTGAGTCTTTTTTCCAACGCCACCAAGAATGTAACTTTTGGAGTTCAGAGTCAAAAGGTATGGCGATCCTAAGATGAGCGTGCACAACTGAGATTTTCAGGCCTGGGTTCAACTACTGGAAATCTGGGCTTGGCGCCGTAGTGGTGCGACGCGCCACTATTGCGCCAGGAACATGCCTCAGTAGTTTGACCCCTGGCGCGACGCGCTACTAAAAGTTGTGCAGGGTTTTTCAGGCCAAATTCCCAGAACTCAGAACAATGGCCTTGGCGCTGTAAGGGCGCGACGCGCCACTATCGCGCCAGAAGTATGCCTCAGTAGTTTGGTCTCTGGCGCGGTGCGCCACTATGAGGTGTGCAGGTTTTTAGGCGTATTCAGCCTGGCGCTGCAATGGCGCGACGCGCCACTATCGCGCCAGGTGCATTTTTAGCCTATTTTCAGAACTTTTGAGGAGGGGCAATTTGGGAACTTACCCAAATTATATATATATTGCCTTTGGTCTTTTGGGAACATATTTTCTCAGCCTCAGTCTCTCTATAAAAAGCCCTAGGAGCTTCCCTCTCTCTCTCTCTTTTCTTCTTCTTCCCCATTTCCAACAAGAAGAGTTCCAAGAGCTTCAAGATTTGAGTTCTCCATTAAAGAACCAACATCAAGGTTTTCTTCAAGTCTTCACTAAGGTATGTAAGGCTATCCAAAACATGGGTTGAGTCCACCCATGTTCCCTACTCTTGCCTTGAGGTTAGATGTTCATGAAAATAGAGTTTCTTGGTATGGTTTATGTTTGTATGAACTTTGCCTTCTATTTATTTGATGCTATATGTGTTGATGTTGTTGAGCTAAGTAGTCCCTAAAATCCTTCATGTTTGTATGAGTTGATGGAGATGACTTGTTGTTACGTCTTGTTGATCTTTTTAGCCATGTGATTATGTTGTTTAAGTCAATTTCCTTAAACGTGCTATTCTACTTGAATTGTTGAGTTGAAGTCATAGAGTTGTGTTGAATCTTGAGGAGATGTCATAAATGTTTATATAAATGAGGATTGATTGAGTTGATATGAGGATGGAATTGACCAGTGGAAAACGTCCTAAACAAGACTTGCCATTATGACTTAATTGAAACTAGCCGTGAGGGCTTATTTGAGATGATTAAAGGAGTTTTATGAGCATGGAGTCATGGGAGGAGTATCGAGCACTGAGGCGGGCAAGAGTACAGTCCATACTTAAACCCCAGAAACTACGCCGCCAACGTAGGTAGGGATGGAACCGTTAAAGTCGGATGCTTTCCTTGGGATTGAACCATTAAAGTCGGATGTTTCCTATTTTATTGTCCTAAAATGATAGGACTTGACTAATCGATGGTATCCATGATTAGGGAGGCGTTCATGCCCTGGCAAGGTATGAACGGATGTGGCAATAACGTATAATTGTTGTACTATCATCGGCTCATAGGTGATGGTTATCGGTTAAGAGAAACTCCCATTTAGGTCTTGATAGTGCTCTGAGTCAGTTGAGTGAGTGCTTTATGAGTTAGCCCCGTCTAAACTATTCTTGTTAGACTTAGGACATTTGAGTAAGTTGTCCTATATTTATATATATGTGTGTATGAGTTGAGGTGCTGAGTTGATGTTGATGTCTTCTTGATGTTTGTTTCATCCGGCCATTTTACATACTCGTACATTCCATGTACTGACGTCATTTGGCCTGCATCGTTTCATGATGTAGAGACAGGTACTAGAGATCATCAACCGGCGCTCCGTTGAAGATCCACATACACTTCCAGCTAGTTGGTGAGTCCTCCTAGTTCTCGGAGGATATTGAGCCTTCTTGTACAGTTTTGTTGTCATTTCTTTTATTTTGAGTGTTGGTAGCCATGGACTTGTCATCGGCACCTTCTATACTTTGATAGAGGCTTCATAGACTAGAGTGTGGGAAGGTTGGATTGTTATTTTGAGGAGTCCTATTTTACTTGTTTTGTTGGAGTTGAATATGTTTGGCCTTCGGCCCTGCAATGTGAATAGTATGCTATGATTGACCCCTCCTTTGGGTGAGTGTGATTGAATGATGAGGTGACTGAATCAGGTGGTTCGTTTGAAGGTCAGAAATGGCTTTCAAGTGCCGGTCACGTCTAGGGTACCCTCCCGGGGCGTGACAGAAACAACCACACTTATAAAACCACAAGAAAATTAAATAAGTTTATTTTATGAGATTGACAATATGATATCATTTCACATTAACCGCTTATATTTTACCCAACATGCATTGTACACACAAGAGTATAGAATCAGTTAACATGCACATATTGCATAACTTGAAAAATAAACAATCATCACCTACCTCGAATCAAGTCTAAATGCTCTATAGAACGTTAGCTTTCCTTTTTTTGTAATGCCTTGACTTGTTCATGGTTTAAAATAAATATAAAATAACATAATCAATGAACAATGGTCTGAATATTTCTGGATTATAGCTTAATCCTAACCATAAGCCAATTTAATGATTATTAAACGCAAACCATGATTGTTTCCACCACTAACTCAAGTCAAACCCTCCCCTAAAGTCACCCAATAAGGATTGTAAGGCCTAAGAATCTCAATACCAAGAAAAGTGATTTATTTATCTTAACCGATGAAATTGTTGTAAATTGGTTGGAATTCTCCTAGGTCAACCTTCCTCTCTCCTAAAATGAGTTTCGGAATAATGAGTGATTCTAGGACTTTTGTGTATAAAATTACAATCCCCGCTATAGCGGCCCCAACCGCTATAGTGGCATCACCATAGCAGGATCACCAACTATAGCAAGAATAAATCCCCCGCTATAGCAGCATATCACCTGCCGTGGTTGCTTGCATGGGACAGAAACTCAAAATCCTCCCAAAAGTCCCCATTTTGTGACACACCTTCGAACCTTGATATTCTAAACTAACCCTTCATGCCAAGTTTAATATTGGGAGATCCATCCACCCGAATTTATTTCCAAAAAGTCATATGGACTCCTTATTGTCTTAGTTAATAGAAAAACCAACCCAAATTTCTCTAGACCTCACCTTGCTCAGATTTTGTGTAAGACTGGTCTAGCCTGAAATTTTCAAGTCACTACTCAAAAAATTTCTTACCCAAATTATTTTACCATTGGCTTACCCATAACGACCGAAAGGGTCGTTATAGAGTTATACTTACTTTGCAACTATCTTAGTGTCAGATTTCTGGAGTTTTCCTCGCCTAAGTTCGGGTTGATTTTTCGTGGTTGCTTTGGGTACTGCTCATTCTTAGTGATTAGTCCTTTTGTGCATTCGTTGGGCTTATGGAAATCTTGTCAGATTCATTTCCTTTATCTTGTTTCTATATGCACCTTTTGGGCTTATAGGGGTCCACTTACGTTTAGTTAGCTTGAATTACTTGATATCCTCCTTTGATTCTTCTTATGTAACTTATGATTTACTTTACTGGTAGTGTACCTTTCTACTGCCTTACTTATTGTTTACTTACTTGCATTTCATTACGTTTTTGAATACTCGACCTCGGTTTACCTATGATCCCTACTGGTATCTGTTGTGTTGGTACTCATATTGTATTCTGCATCTCTTTTCCCTAATGCATATCTGAATTCTAGTCGATCGTGGTGATTCTCATGCAGTGCATTTGATATCTGAAGATTGAGGGTGAGCTTATTAGCGTCCGGAGATGACGCATCTCCCTTTGTATTTTTTGAGTAGTCTTTTGTATTTCTAAGACAGTCTGTAAATTGTATATGTCTAGTGTTGTACTCGGTCTTTTGTAATAGTTTTGTACCAATGTCCACCAGGTTTTCAGAAGGACCTTATGTACCTTTTGTTCTTTCCGATATATATATATATATATGTTTATGTTAATTCCTAATGTTTTCTCTTTGTTCACCGTGTATTTTATCCTTATTAGTACTTCCGCTCCCTAGGCCCGTAACTCCTATCCCAGCCTAAAGGTTGGCTTACCTATTGGCGGGATTTAGTAGGTACTATCACGACTAGAATATTTTGACCGTGATAGTCTAAAACTCAGATACATACCCAGTTACTCGAGAAATACATAACAAAATTATGGCAGATATATCACAGATTCTTAACAGATATAATTCATATACATGTTGAGACATATGACCAATTTATAGAAAAATCAATAGACCGTTGAATAGCCCACAACTAAATATGGCAGCTCACTCTTAGAATCATGCTCAGAAGAACGTATGTGAGATACACAATGGCATCCCATTCTCTGCACTTTTTTACATTCGGGTTTTGATGAATTAACGAAAGAAGGATGTGTGCGGTAGAAGAAAGAAATAGAATTGAATGTGGGAGGGGAGAATGAGGAGAGAGAGTGGGCAAATTTGGAATGAATGTATAAATTAAGAAGAGAATTAAGTGAGTATATTAATAAAGGCTCTATTTTAAGCTATTTTTAAGAAGCGATATATCTAAATGTATTCTGTCTCTAAATCTGATACATAATTATTAATTATTAGGGTAATAAATAATAATTTAAAAGTATAGATTGGATCGGTAGGAATGTAGAATGGATGCATGTCTAATTAGGTAGTTTTTCATTAATAATATATGGGATGACTTGTCTCATTTACACCAAAAAAAAAAGTAGTACTTTAGATATTCATTAACATCTTTGGACCCTCTTGTCCTTTCAAGACTCCATTTTACTACACACACCTTAGGCACATTTGTAACATTTTGTCGACATCCTTACACTTTTAATTAACATTAATAAA
This sequence comes from Solanum dulcamara, assembly GCF_947179165.1. NCBI lineage: Eukaryota > Viridiplantae > Streptophyta > Magnoliopsida > Solanales > Solanaceae > Solanum > Solanum dulcamara. The sequence continues at coordinate 13,097,813 of NC_077246.1, forward strand.
GGTTATAAATATAAAGATCTACACACATGAATTAATAAACATGATTTAAGAGGTTAACTTGTAATGCATACAATATATAAAATAGAGAAGAAGTGACTTGTCTTTATGTTGATATTATATCATTATAAATTTAAATAAAGGATCGAAATAAATGATCGATATTTTTAAACTACTATTTCTCTCCCAAATCAAACAAGATATGAATAGGAGACCAGATCACCTCATCAATTAATCATACAATCCTAGTTAAATTATTTTTTCCCAAGAGATCTGCTTGGAGAATTGCTAATATCGATCGATATTTCACGTTGGTTAGGAGGACATGTACATTTTCCAAATATACACCATGTTGGACTCCTCTTGCAATAATCCCAACAATCCCTCCAAGTATCGCATGGTGATTGGCGTATGGCTGCTTCAACTTCCACACTCTGCAATCCTATATAAAAATCAAACTCAAATTTAGTATAAAATTAAACTTGGATAGGAAAAATGTGTTAAGAATTCGGTAATCAAACTAATTGGTATCGGATGAAAAATAAAGTTGGTTGGTATTTTCTGTTTAAATTTGTTGTTTTTATTTCCACTAAATGATGTGATGGAATAGAAGATTCATTCACTTTTAATTCGATGTCTCGAATTTAAAGCCTAATGAAATCTTTTTGATAGGAAGAGCTTTCCCAGTTGAACGACGACTTTTGAATATCAAATGATTATTATAAAAATTAACTCTAAGCATAAAGGATGTCTTGAAATTGATAGTTCTTTGAAAAGACATTAGCCTAAGCATTTATCTTTCAAAATCCAAAATATAGTTTCTTGTTGAAATTTCCAATAAGATATTAGACTAGTTTGAAAATATTAGTAAGTGATTTATTCATGATGGTTTGATAAAAAGGAAATAAGTTTGACTTCATTATCCTAGAAAACAACTTTCCTAGTAGTGATGTAGTGGAATCGCATTACATGATCCTTATGTAATTAATAATTAATAGAATAGAAACCCAGCGAAAGAAGGAAAGAAAATGAAAAATTTATTTATTATGGTAATTATTGTTTATGTTTTGTCTTTTTGGCAGAAGTTTCAATATGAAATGAGAAGGTTACATGATAATGAAATCTTCTTTGGGACAAATTTATTTTCTTTAAGAAGAAAGTGAAGCAACTCTATTTGTGTCTTTGAGAAAACTTTTGAACGGTTATGGGCTAGTTATATTATTACACACCAAAAAGGACGGATACGTGATCGACATTTCTATTCCTACCATCCATACCTAGGGAAATTTATCTTTGAAATTGAAGAAAATAAATAAAGAAATATAACATAAATTTACATGATACGATCCAAAAGTTAATCTAGAAACGAAGAAAATAGACACTACAACTAGGGATAGTCGGGGTTTTATTAAAAATTGATTCAAATCAAAAATTCATTAAACTAGTAAATGAACCGACATTTTTGGGGTTTGATTTTAAAATTTTAAAAACTGACAATATTTTTTTTAATTTTAATTTTAATTTTAATTAGAAAAACAAAGAAAATGAATCGAACCGATATATTATATACAAATTTATATATATATATTATTATTATTAAATTTTACACATATTATTATTAATACTAATTTTTATGACTAATTTTTAGATATATTATATATGTTTTTCCATCAAAAACTTATTTGTAATTTTAAAATATTCAAAGAAATAGCAAAAAGACTTTTTCCAAAAAAGTTATTTTTTATGAAGTAGATCTGCTTATTTGTTCCATTGACTATTCAAATCTTCTTGAATTAGTGCAAATTTATATTGAGCTCTAAATTATCTGTAAATTTTTAAAGTAGAACAAAACTATCATAAAATTTCACGAAGTTCAGTTACGTCTTTTTATTCCATAAGGATTAATGTCACGATCCGAGCCAGCGAATCGTGTGGACACCTACTCTAATACCTAGATAGGAGAACCATCAACCCCCAATTGGTTATAACATGCAGAAAATAAATGAATTGTAAGATAATACCCTAAATGGTTATGAAATTACCGTGATTTGATATCACGCCCCGGGAGGGTACCCTAGACGTGGCCGGCACTCGAAAACCATTTCTGGCCTTCAAGCAAACCACTTGGTCCAATCACACTTTCATTCAGTCACATTCTATCAGCAAAAGACTCAAATCATAAGAATACTATTCATAATAAGGCCAAAGGCCAACCACATCTCCATTCAACAACTAGTAAAAATAAAACTAGTCACAACGAAATAATTCAACATCATCCACACTCTAGTCTATGAAGCCTCTATCAATAATGTAAGAGGTGTCAATGACAGGTTCATGGCTACCACAAATCAAAATAAAGGAAAACTAACTCAAAGTTGAAAAGATAACTGTGGTATCCTCCGAAAACAAAGAGGACTCACCAACTAGCTGAAAGTGAATAGATCTTCAACGGTGCGTCTGTTGGTGATCTCTAGAACCCGTCTCTACATCATGAAATGATGCAGACCAAATGACGTCAGTACGTGGAATGTACGAGTATGTAAAATGGCCGAATGAAACAGACATTAAGGTAGAATCAAATCAACTTGGAACCTCAACTCAGAAGAAGAGACAACTCAATCAAGATGTCTTAAGTCTAAACAAGAATATATAATTTATACAAGACCAATCCCATACAATTCAACTAATCTCTCCCAATCCGACTCAGAGTATTATCAAGACCTATATGGGAGTTTCTCTTATCCGACAACCATCACTCATGAGCCAGTGATAGTACAACAAGCCGTGCCACATCCGTTCATACCTTGACAGGGTAAGAACAAATCAACAAATCATGGATCCATAATCAATCAAGTCCTATTATATCAAGACAGTAATTTGGAAAGCATCCAACTTTAACGGTTCAATCCCTTTCTACGTTTGGCGACATAGTTATTGAATTCGATTTATTACTTACTCTTACCCAATTTGGTGCTCGATACTCCTCCCAAGACTCAATGCTCATAAAACTCTATCCAATCAATTCAATCTAATCATATCGACCAGTCTCATTTGGACCCTTGTCAATTCATATGTCATGTGCTTGCTTACTTTACTTTCTGTCATCATCTTTGATTAGAAAGAATGTCTTTCCATAATATTCTTTTGCCAAACATTATTATTTAATAACGATCCAAGTTTGTCCCAGACCAAACCAAACACTTCATGTGAAATTAGAAAATAAATAATGATAGAGTTTAGCTTTTTCTATATTATTAAATATTCCAAAAAGATACGATATCAAAGTGGAAGTATTATATGAATATACTAATAGGAATATAATTTTTTCTTAAATATAAATTAATTTCATAATGCTAATAGAATTCCATTGAGGCAACAACTTACAGAGATTGGGTTCATGTTGTATAACTAAAAGGTTAATTAAATATTGTCTCCATCTTATTTTTAGCAATTTGGATCTGTGAAGGTGTTAAATTAATGAAAACATCCTAACCAACATTTCAGGATTGTTTCTATGCTCCATCATTTGTTAATTGAATTAAATTGTAACGTACCAACGGATTCCAAGTTAATGCAGTCTAATTCCCTATTGCTACAGGCGGGCTTAAGGGATGAATTATCTCAATTCATAGCCATCAGAGAATATGATTACAAATTAAATCTCACATAAGCATGTTTCTGTTTCAAACTTCTAATGAAGAGCAATTTAGATATGTATTTATGACAATATTTAATTCTATCCAATCATTTCTTCATTCATTTAGCCAATCTTTTGGGGCTAAATCATGACTCACTAAGACTTTAACTCAACAATTTAGGATACTCAAATATTTAAGTTTATAACAAAAATATATTTAACAACTCATATCAATCAACTCTTAGACATAGCAAAATGTGTATAAAAACTCATATCAAACATTAAGCATTTATCAATTTCTCAACTTATCAATATCAGCATAACAAAATCAAATTAATAGATGTATAAACTCATTAGGACATAAATCTATCAAGAAACCCAATTCCTATGAAAATTCAATCTCAAAGAAGATGTAGAGCGCATGGTGAATTCAATCCATTATTTTAGTAGACTTACATACCTTAGTGTAGATTTTGAAGAAACCTTGACGTTAGGTCTTCAAAGGGGAAGCTTGAATTCTTGAATTTTTTTGAGGGAAAATCTTGTTGAAGATGAATTGAGAGAGAAGAGGGTGAAAGTTAGGGTTCTTTGGAGGTAAAACAGTGCAGAATTTGACCCCAAAAATGTTCCAAGTCTGTGTATAAATGTTTGGGAAAAATATCCAAATTGCCCTTCATCAAAAATTTAAAAAATGGGCTAAAAACCCTGCAGTGATAGTCTAAAGTAAAATGGTCATAAATTTTGACTTCGAACTCCACAGAAATTCAATCTTAGTGGTATTGGAAAGAAGACTCAAAGACCTTTAATTTGATAGGTTATGGGCCACCCAATTCGTTATATTCTAGAAGATATAGTTGTTTTAAGTTGACCCTTATACGGACTAATTCGGAAACTTAGCCGAAAGGAATTCTTTGGACTCGGCTTGGTGTTAGAGATCCCTTATGACCCCCAAACACATCTAACACACTTCAATTACTTAGAAATTGATCCTAACTCATATATACAACTCAAAGTCACCGAGTTTGACCCTACACGCACATGAGAATGGGTTGGGTCTTGGAATAGAATTTTTTTGAGGTGTTACAATATCCCCCCCCCCCCCCATTGGGATTATTTGTCCTCGAATGATAAGTAAACCAAGGATGAAATTGAGGTATAAATAACAATCATGACTCAATCATTCAATCAATCAAATGCTTAAAATAAATTACTATTCAAACTCAAGAATGGACATACCAATTCAAATCAAGAAAATGGATATTACCTTCAACATTCTCATCGATAGACACGAATAGATGCGGATATTTGGCTTTCATATCTTCCTCAGCTTCCCATGTGGCTTCCTCAACAAATTGATTCCTCCACAAGACTTTCACTGAGGTAATCTCCTTGGTCCTTAATTTGTGAACTTGACAATCAAGAATTTGGACCGGGACCTCTGCATAGTACAAGTTATTTTTAATTCCAATACTATCAATGGGAACTACCAATGAAGGATCGCCCAAGCACTTCTTCAACATCAAGACATGAAATACCGGATGAATGGCGGCTAGCTCAGAAGGTAACTCCAACTCATAAGGGGCACTCCCAATCCTCCTCACAATCTGGGAAGGACCAATGTATCGAGGACTAAGCTTTCCCTTCCTTCCAAACCTCATGACTCTCTTCATGGGTGATACTTTCAAGTACACCCAATCACCCACCTCAAACTCTAAGTCTCTCCTTCTCACATCGGTGTAAGATTTCTGGCGGTTTTGGGCTGTCTTTAGCCTATCTCGAATAACCTTCACCTTCTCCATAGCTTGGTGAATAAAATCAAGCCCAATCAACTCAACTTCACCAACTTCAAATCACCCAATTGGTGATCTACACCTCCTCCCATACAAAGCTTCATAGGAAGCCATTTGAATACTTGCATGGTAACTATTGTTGTATGCAAACTCTATGAGAGGTAAATGATCATCCCAATCCTTTGAAGTCAAGTACACATGCCCACAACATATCCTCTAATGTCTGGATGGTGCTCTCCGCTTGGCCATCTATCTAGGGATGAAAGGTTGTACTAAGATTCACATTTGACCCCAGTCCTTTCTGAAAGGATCTCCAAAATTGGGAAGTGAATTGAGATCCTCTATCTGAGATGATAGATAAGGGGACCCCATGCAATCTAACAATCTCGTGAATATACAATCTTGCATAATCTTCTGCGGTGTTAGTAGTCTTAACTGCCAAGAAGTGAGCTGATTTAGTCATTCTATCCATAATCACCCATATCGAATCATGCTATTTTCGTGACCTCGGCAAACCTATAATAAAGTACATATTGATTATCTCCCACTTCTATTCTGGAATCTCTATATTTTGAGCTAACCCACATGGCCTTTGATGCTCAACTTTAACCTGTTGGCAATTTGGGCACTTAGAAACAAATTCAGCGATATCTCTCTTCATTCCACTCCACCAATAGACTTCCCTTAAATCATGATACATCTTTGTAGAACCAGGATGAATAGAGTATCTGGAACTATGCGCTTCGGCCATAATCCTTTCTCGAACATCATCAATATTCGAGACACACAATCTATTCTTGTACCTCAACACACCATCTCCCCCTTTGGTGAAAACTATCACCTTTTGTTTATGAACAGCCTCTTTCAACTGAAGGAGGATGGAATCTTGGTCTTTCTTCTCTTTGACCTCTACCATAAGGGAGGATGCAGACTCATTCTGAACATTAAGTCCACCTTCATTAGTTTCCTCAAGCTGAACTCCCAATCTAGCTAATCTATGCACCTCTTTAGCCAATTCTTTCTTTCCCTCCTCTATATGGGCAATGCTATCCATAGACAACCTGCTAAGAGCATCTACAATAATGTTAGCTTTACCTGGGTGGTAGAGAATGCTCATGTCATAATCCTTGAGCAACTCTAGCCATCTTCTCTGCCTCAAGTTGAGTTCTTTCTAGCTGAAGACGTATTGGAAACTCTTATGATCGGTAAACATATCAATATGCACTCTATACAAGTAATGGAGCCAAATTTTAAGAGCAAATACCACAGCTCCCAACTCAAGGTCATGAGTTGGGTAATTTTTCTCATGAATCTTAAGTTGTCTTGAAGCATAGACTATTACTTTTCCCCTCTGCATCAACACACAACCCAAACCAACTCTAGACGCATCACAGTAGATTACAAAATCCTTTGTTCCATTAGGCAAAGTCAAAATTGGAGGAGTGGTCAACTTGGTCTTTAGTTTCTGGAAACTCCCCTCACAAGCATCAAATCATTGGAACTTAGCCTTCTTTTGGGTCAGCTTGGTCAATGGTGATGATATGGATGAAAATCCCTCTACAAACCTTCGATACTAGCCAGCCAAACCCAAGAAGCTTCTTATATCTGTTGGGGATATGGGTCTGGGCCAATTTTTAACTACCTCAATTTTCTGAGTATCAACCTGAATACCGTCTCCAGATATAATGTGGCCTAGGAAAGCCACTGATGCAAGCCAAAATTCACATTTGAAGAATTTTGCATATAATACCTGGTATTTTAGAGTTTGCAAGATGACTCTAAGATGATAGGTGTGCTCCTCCTCATTTTTGGAGTAAACCAAAATATCATCAATGAAGACAATCACAAACATATCAAGGTATGGCTTAAATACTCGATTCATGAGATCCATAAAAGCTGCAGGGGCATTAGTCAACCCAAATGACATAACCAAAAACTCAAAATGGACATAACAGGTATGAAAAGTTGTCTTTGGGACATCACACTCCCTCACCTTCAACTGATGGTAACCTGATCTTAGGTCTATCTTTGAGAAATAAGTGGCACCCTGAAGTTGGTCAAATAAATTATCTATTTTAGGAAGAGGGTATTTGTTCTTTATGGTGATATTGTTTAGTTGCCTGTAATCAATACACATTCTAAGAGATCCATCTTTCTTTCGCACGAATAGGAAAAGAGCACCCCAAAGTGAGACACTCAGCCTAATGAATCCTTTGTCTAACAAATCCTTCAACTGTTCTTTCAACTTTTTCAACTCAGCAATAGTCATTCTATATAGAGGGATAGAGATAGGTTGCGTATCAGGAAGGACATCAATCCCAAAGTCGATCTTCCTATCAGGAGGGACTCCGGGCAGATCTTCAGGAAAGACTTCAGGAAACTCGTTGACAATCAAAACTGACTCAAGGAATGGAGACTCAACACTTTCATCTTTCACTCGCATGATATGATAAATACACCCTTTTGAGATTAACTTTCTAGCCCTAAGGTAGGAAATGAATTTACCCTTAGGCATGATAGGATTACCCTTCTACTCTATGACAGCCTCATTCGAGAATTTGAACTTAACAATCTGAGTCTTATAATCAATAGAGGAATAACAGACATAAAGCCAGTCCATGCCAAAAATCACATCAAAATCAACCATGTCCAACTCAACTAAGTCAACTAGGGTATCCTTGTGATAGATTGACACGGTACAATCTCTATAGACTCTCTCAGCTAAGACAGAATCACCAACAGGAGTAGCTACACTGAAGGGTTCTAGAAGACACTCAGGAATTTTTTCAAATTTACTAGCCACATAAGGAGACACAAAAGATAGTGTGGCACCCGAATCATACCCGTTATAACATTTGGGGAGTTCTCCTGATCTTGGCGACTACCCATGGCATACAGACGGTTTGTACCTTCACTCATACCTGACGTAGTGCCCTTTTAATTACCTCTAACTGGTGGTGCGGTGGTAGAATACTGGGCTCTATTACCCCATGTCGGACACTCCCTCTGAAAATAGCCCACTTGGCCACATTTATAACAACCATACTTTCCCTCTCTGCATTCTCCCAAATAGAGTTTACCACACTTGCTGCATGGTGGCTTTCCCTTCGAACCTTGACCCATGATAGCTTGGGATTGAGATCCCTAAGATCTGAAATTCTGGTGACTCTGTCCCTGTCGATCATACCTGTTATATGGCACAGGTGCACTTGCTGCAGATGGGGCATAGTTGAAAGACCTCTTTTGAAAGAAGGACATGTTGCCCTTGCTTTGCCTCTACTCACTCTCATGTCCAGCTGATTTTGCCTTTTTGCTCAAATGTTCCTCCTTGTCTTTCCTCTTCTCATCCTCTACCTGCTGAGCATACACCATTAATCTGAAAATATCCATGTCAGAGATCAATAATACTGTTTTGAACTCCTTCTTCACATGTCTTCCCAATCCGGAGATAAATGTTTTCATCTTTGACCTCATATTTGGGATCATCTCTGGAGCATATCTGGACAGCTGGATGAACATTAGACTATACTCCTTAATGGTCATACCCTCTTGTTTCAAATTTACAAACTTTTCTACTTTTGCTTCCCTCAATTCTCTAGAAAAGAAGTGATCAAGAAAGGCTTCCTCAAACTCATCCCAAATAGCAGGCTCAGCATCCTCACCTCTACTTTATTTCCACTAGTTATACCAGATGTTTGCTATATTCTTGAGCTGATAAGACACCAACTCAACCCCATCGATCTCCGTAGCATACATCTCTTTTAGAATCTTCCACATTTCATCAATGAAATTTTGGGGGTCTTCACCAACCTTGGAACCCGTGAATACCGGCAGATTCATTCTCAGAAAATCTTTAATACTCGTGGAAGCAGATGACTCTTGAGAACTAAAACTAGGAGTTGGCAAACTTTGGTTACCATTACAGGCCGCCACTAATTGAGTAAGAATTGCAATCACTTCTCAAAAATCTGCCTCCGAAGTTAGTGCAGGCGGAGTAGTAGGCACTTGAGGTGCCTCAGCATACCTTGCAGATCGGTCCCTAGTCCTCGATGGACACATTTCTGAATGTGGAATCTTTGTGTTATTAGCATTCCTCTGGCTGGCAGTATGTTTAGGAGGCATTTTCTGCAACGTATAAATGCATAAATTAGAAAGAAAGTCTTATAGAGTTAAACTTTATCGTACGAACTCAAATTATGAAAGAAGTGAAACAATTCCAAATGTCTTATAGCCTCTTGATTATAAGTGTGGATCATAACACACCCATAAGCAAAATTCTACTAGACACGGTATCATAGACTCCCTAGGACTCTTGAAATCAGTGCTTTGATACCAAATTTGTCATGCCATGGGAGGGTACCTTAGACGTGGCCGGTACTCGAAAACTATTTCTAGCCTTCAAGCAAACCACTTGGTCCAATCAGACTTTTTTTCAGTCACATTCTATCAGCGAAAGACTCAAATCATAAGAATACTATTCATAATAAGGCCAAAAGCCAACCACATCTCCATTCAATAACTAGTAAAAATAAAACTAGTCACAATGAAACAATTCAACATCATCCACACTCTAGTCTATGAAGCTTTTATGAACAATATAAGAGGTGCCAATGACAGGTTCATGGCTACCACAAATCAAAATAAAGGAAAACTAACTCAAAGTTGAAAAGATAACTATGGTATCCTCCGGAAACAAGGAGGACTCACCAACTAGCTGAAAGTGAATAGATCTTCAACGGTGCATCCGTTGATGATCTCTAGAACCTGTCTCTTTATTATAAAATGATGCAAGTCAAATGGCTTCAGTACGTGGAATGTACGAGTATGTAAAATGACCAAATAAAACAGACATCAAGGTAAAATCAAATCAACTTGGAACCTCAACTCAGAAGAAGAGACAACTCAATCAAGATGTCGTGAGTCTAAAAAAGAATATATGATTTATACAAGACCAGTCCCATATAATTCAATCTAATCCATCCCAATCCGACTCAGAGTATTATCAAGACCTATATGGGAGTTTCTCTTATCCGACAACCATCAATCATGAGCCAGTGATAGTACAACAAGCCGATGTAGTTGCCATATCCATTCATACCTTGCCAGGGTAAGCATGAATCAACAAATCATGGATCCATAACCAATCAAGTCCTATTATATCAGGACAGTAATTTGGAAAACATCCGACTTTAATGGTCCAATCCCTTCCTACGTTTGGCGACGTAGTTATTGGATTTGAGTTATTACTTACTCTTACCTAATTCGGTGCTCGATACTCCTACCAAGACTCAATGCTCATAAAACTCTATCCAATCAATTTAATCTAATCATATCGACCAGTCTCATTTGGACCCTTGTCAATTCATATGTCATGTTCTTGCTTACTTTACTTTCTGTCATCATCTTTGATTAGAAAGAATGTCTTTCCATAATGCTCTTTTGCCAAACATTATTATTTAATAATGATCCAAGTTTGTCCTAGACCAAACCAAATACTTCACGTGAAATTAGAAAATAAATAATGATAGTGTTTAGCTTTTTATATATTATTAAATATTCTAAAATATACGATATCAAAGTGGAAGTATTATATGAATATACTAATAGAAATATAACTTTTTCTTAAATATAAATTAATTTCATAATGTTAATAGAATTCCATTGAGGCAACAACTTACAGAGATTGGGTTCATGTTGTATAACTAAAAGGTTAATCAAATATTGTCCCCATCTTATTTCTAGCAATTTGGATTTGTGAAGGTGTTAAATTAATGAAAACATCCTAACCAACTTTTCAGTATTCCTTCTATGCTCCATCATTTGTTAATTGAATTAAATTGTAACGTACCAACGAATTCCAAGTTAATGCAGGCTAATTTTCTATTGCTACAGGCGGGCTTAAGGGATGAATTGTCTCAATTCATAGCCATCAGAGAATCTGATTACAAATTAAATCCCACATAAGCATGTTTCTGTTTCAAACTTCTAATGAAGAGTAGTTTAGATATGTATTTATGACAATATTTAATTCTATCCAATCATTTCTTCACTCATTTAGCCAATCTTTTGGGGCTAAATCATGACTCACTAAGACTTTAACTCAACAATTTAGGATACTCAAATATTTAAGTTTATAATAAAAATATATTTAACAACTCATATCAATCAACTCTTAGACATAACAAAATGTGTATAAAAACTCATATGAAACATTAAGCATTTATCAATTTCTCAACTTATCAACTCAACATAACAAAATCAAGTTAATAGATGTATGAACTCATTAGGACATAAATCTATCAAGAAAATCCAATTCCTATGAAAATTCAATCTCAAAAAGGATGTAGGGAACATGGTGAATTCAATCCATATTTTTAATAGCCTTACATACCTTAGTGTAGGTTTTGAAGAAACCTTGATATTAGGTCTTCAAAGGGGAAGCTTGAATTCTTGAATTTTTTTGAGGGAAAATCATGTTGAAGATGAATTGAGAGAAAAGAGGGTGAAAGTTAGGGTTCTTTGGAGGTAATACTGTGCAGAATTTGACCCCAAAAATGTTCCAAGTCCGTATATAAATGTTTGGGGAAAATATCCAAATTGCCCTTTATCAAAAATTTGAAAAATGGGCTAAAAACCCTGCAGTGATAGTCTAAAGTAAAATGGTCATAAATTTTGACTTCGAAATCCACAGAAATTCAATCTTAGTGGTATTGGAAAGAAGACTCAAAGACCTTTAATTTGATAGGTTATGGGCCACCTAATTCGTTATATTCTAGAAGATATAGTTGTTTTAAGTTGACCCTTATATGGACTAATTCGGAAACTTAGCCGAAAGGAATTCTTTGGACTCGGCTTGGTGTTAGAGATCCCTTATGACCCCCAAACACATCTAACACACTTCAATTACTTAGAAATTGATCCTAACTCATATATACAACTCAAAGTCACCGAGTTTGACCCTACACGCACATGAGAAAAGGTTGGGTCTTGGAATAGAAATCTTTTTGAGGTGTTACATTTGATTTGAACCTCCAGAGTTAATTTACAAGGAAACATACTAATACCCCCAAGAAACTAGTTTAAATAGGTATAAGAGCTTCTAAGAATAAGATTTAGACAGTAAATAGAGACACATCTCCAACTATAAGGAAAGAAGGAGTAGAAGCTGTCGGAAATTGCCGTCGTCATCCAAGAAACATCACTGATCGTGTGACTAAATTATGCCTTGTGGCATATCAAGAGTAGTATTAGTATAAACAACACATAATATTAGGAATCATCGGTCGATCCAAAACCTACCACATAATATAAACTAAACATTTAGAAGACAATCATATGATAAGAAAATGCACCACCCCAACGACCCTAACCACCACCACTACACTTGAATACAGCTAAACCTATCAAATGGGCCGGTTGGCCCCCTAAGACCAGCTCATTAAGGGCCCGACACATGGAGACCGGACCAACCATCGGCCCAATACAAAAAAAAATTGGCCGGTCTGATCTATTTTTGGCCTCAAACCGGTAAGACTGGCCCGGTAAGGGGACCGGTGCCGGCCAACCGATCCATCGGCCCGATTCGTCAAAAAAAAAATCGGGAATTTCAGATTTTGGGCCAAATTCAAAAAGAGTCGTTTGGCCCAACGGCCAAATCTGAATATATGCCCTTTTAAAAATAAAAAAAAATTAATCAAACTTTTTTCCTATAAATACCTACCTAATTTAATCATTTTTTTCCACCAACAATCATCTAATTCTCTCTCAATTTCTCAACTTTCTCTTAAAGTGATATCAATCTTTTATTATTTTTTGCAATTAACAACATCAAGTGGAACTTTTCAATTTTCAAGTGTTCAACATTTCATCAATTTTATGATTCTTTGTTTGATTCTGATAATTTGGTATAATCGTTCCTTCTCTTGCTTTTATTTAGTAAATTAATTCTAGTATATTTAAATATTTAATTTTTGTGTTTATAAATTTTATTAGTTTAATTTGTATAATGAATAGATTAAAAAATATAGGTAAAAGTGTTAAAAATTTATGTTCCAGTAAAAGTAGTGATAGTAAGAAAAAAAGTGTTTCTGGTAAAGGTAATACAAGTAAAAATTATTCTCATATGCCTAAAGCACCACCTAGTGAATTTGGAGAAATAGGTGTAGGTGCACTTGATATGAATGAAAATGAATATCAAGAAACATATGGTATAGAAGAACCAAATAATTTAAAATAGAAATAGAACAAAATGATAATGATGATGTGGATGTTACACCAACTAGTCCTAATATAGATTTAGGTAATGTTCAATCTAGAACTGTTAATCTTCCTCCAAGACCTGCAAAAGAAAGAAAAAAAACAAGTTTAGTATGACATTATTTTGAATGCATAACCAGAACAACTAAAGTTCAATGTAAAGAGTGTCAAAAAAAATTCGAGCATAAGATCGGGGGTAATAAAGGTGGAACGGGTCAATTGACTAGACATCTAGACAATGAGCATCCTGGTTAGAAAGAACGAATAGGGGGTGCTTTTGGGCCAGTGCAAAATAGAATAAACTCACAAATTAGAAAATTAATGGGGACGTATAATAAAATGAGGGATCGTTAAGAGATAGCGAAAATGATAGGTGTGAGTTGTCTACCTTTTTCATTTGCTTCTTCTAAGGCTTTTATCCATTATATACAATCAATTTATAATCTCATGTTTAACGGTATCCCTAGAAGTATTTATAGATCAAATATTTTTAGACTTCATGGACAATATGCATATCATTTACGTTGGTTATTAACAAATCTTCCATGTAGAGTTTCACTAACTTCTGATCTTGGTCATGCTATAAATAAAAATGATTATTTAACTGTTACTTGTCATTGGATAGATAGTGATTTTATTATGCAAAAACGTATTTTAGCATTTTAATATAATGAAGACCGAAGGCATAATGCACAATTTATTTCTGAAACTATATCAATGGTTGTAAAATATTATGGTCTTGAACATAAAGTTTTATGTATTTCTTTTGACAATGCATCTAACAACACCACTACTATTAATTCTTTGAAAACTAAACTCCCCCCCCCCCCCGCCCCTTTAAATGATATTTTTCATGTTAGATGTGCTTGTCATATATATAATTTAATTGTAAAAGATGGATTTTATTTTTTTGAGCCAACAATTGAAAAAATTAGACATGAAGTTGGTTTTATTTAAGGAAATAATAGAAAAACTAGACTTAAAGAATTTAAAATAAAATGCGAGGAAAATAATCTTAGACCTAGATTAATGCCCGAAAAAATTGAGACTAGGTGAAATTCGACTTATGATTTTTTAAATACTTGGAATATTTATAAAACCCCTACAACTACAACTTTTAATCAATATTCATATAAATTTTTTGAAGTCATGTTGGAAGAATCTGATTGGACTAAAATTGATGATGTTGCTTTGGTTTTAAAAAAAAATTATTTGGCTAGTCTTGAATTTTTTGATGCTTATTATCCTGTTGTTTCTAATGTTTTAGCTTATTTAGCCGAAATTTCTATATTGCTTATAGAATATAAAAAGAAAGATGATTATAAAGAAGTTGTCGCTGGAATGATAGAAAAATGTAAAAAATATTTTTTTCCCATTCCTCCTATTTATTTAATTGGTGCTATATTAAATCCGTATATGAAATTTAATACTATGTCTGAATGTGTTCGCCTTATATATACTTTTATAAAAATTGGAAAAGATGAAAATCTTAGTATGTTTAAGGCGATGAGTGATTCAAATGATTATATTCAAATATTATATAATCATTATATCGATTTACTTGATAATGCTACCTCTAGTCATAATATTCCTATATCTCATTCTTCTGACGAGCCATCATCTTCGAAAAGGCAGGCACGTGGTATGCCTACTCATTATTTTTCTAATTTATCTATTTGGAATAGAATACAGCCTACATCACAACATAGCATAAATCGGGACGAACTTAATTATTATTGGAGATATACTGAAGAGACCTATGATGAAAATTGTGTCATTACGCTAGAATGGTGGAAGAACAATCAAAAATATTTTTTAGTATTATCAACCATGGTTAGGGATGTGCTAAATGTTCAAATGTCAACTGTTGCATCGGAGAGCGCATTTAGTCAAGAAAGGCAGCAGACCGGAGACAATCGACACTCTTTGGGGAGCAATGTCATGCATGTTTTAGTTTGCCTCAAAGATTAGATTAGAACAAAGCGTAGGAATAAAGGAAGAGAAGAAGACACGGAAGAAGACAAAGAACTTGAAGAAATAATGTCAATTGGAGATCCTTCGGCACAAGCTAATCCAAATTACGGATTTGTTGATTTTGAAAATTATGAGTCAATTCCTATTAATGTTAATATAGATGAATTGAAGAAAATGATTCGAAATATGTAGAAGTTATAATTTATTATATACAACTAATTGTAAGTTTGTAACTTGTATGTTTTTGAATTTTATCAATATATTAATAAAGTCAAAATCTTTGCATTTCTTAATTTTTTTCCCTAGATATTTTGTATGATTCAATTAAATAATTATTTTTACTTTACATAATTGTCTAAGGAAAATTAAATTTGTAGTCACTATAAGATTCAATACTTGAAAAAATATTATTATAATAAATAGTATATTATGAGTATATATTTGTTATACATTGTAAGTATATATAATATATAATGTAAATAATAGATAGTATATTGTGACTATATTAGATATACATTATAAGTATATATATAATATATAATATAAGTAATAGATTGTATATTGTGGGTATACTAGATATACATTGTAAGTATATATAATGTAAGTATATCACTATAATAGATAGTATATTGTGAGTATATTAGATGTACATTGTAAGTATATACATTATAATATAAGTATATACATACTAATAGATAGTATATTATGAGTATATAGTGAGTATATTATTAGGGGTTTGGTATTAAAAATTTTAAATTGACAATATAGATTTGATTTTTATTTTGTCAAAATATTGTAAGAAAATTAAATCGAATTGAACCGACAAATTATAGATACATATATATGTGTGTGTATAATATACTAATTTCTATGACTAATTTTAGATATATTATATAAGTTTTTCATAAACTTATTGGTAATTCAATAATATTTAACTAAGGAAATAATGAAAGACTTGTCCCCAAAATGTTAATTATTTTTTAGTAGATCTGACTTATTTGTAGCATTGACTATTCTTATCCTCTTGAATTAGTGTTACGATCCTAACTCGTCATGAGTGGAACTTACACTAACTCTTCGGAGGGAAAACCAATTACTAACCCAAAACCATAAACCATGAACCATTTAAAGAAGTAAAATCATTATACGAAGCAATAAGAAGCAGTTTAAGACCAATAAAAGATCGAGTTCCTCTAAACTCAAACATTTAACAAATACTGCGGAAATAAACTCCTAGAATCTGAAAGTCATTGTACCAAAACTCTAGATATCCATGAATGAGGATGCAACCCAAAAAACTAGAAAACATAAATGTCACGCCCTAAGCCTACACCCTGAACGTGGCCGGCACTTGAAAACCATTAATGGTCCCAAGCAAATCTTTGTCTTGACTGACTAATGAACGGAAAAACTAAACATACATGTGGAAGATTTATAAAGTGAACCTTTAAAATATTTCAGCAAAACTCAAAACATCTCAATTTTAATTTATGCAAAGTTTGAAAATAGCTCTTAATATAAATAGTAATAATGTTTAAAACATCAAAATAAATAAACAGAATTGACTCACTAACTTTGGCTATCTATGAAGCCTCTACTAACTGAAGATAGGTGCACAAGACCCACGACTACCTGACGATAAATCAAATAATATTGAATTAACTACATTGGAGCCCTCTAAAAGTGAAGAGGCCTCACCAACTGCTGATGGAAAGAAAACATCTGCTATCATGAGTACCTGAATTTGCATCATAAAATAATGCAGCGCCAAATGACGTCAGTACATAATCATGTGCGGTATGTAATAAAGCTGAATGAAGCAAATAACTGAACTGAACTTCTCATGCGAAAAGGAACACTGAAAAATAACTCAACTTAACAAAATATGCATGTGTAATAAAACATCAAACATTACAACTGAAGTAAGGCAATAAATGCAACTCTTTAAAATAATAATTTTTCTTTTCTTGGGGAGTTTCTCTAACTGAGAACCATTAATATGAGCCTCATGATGATACAATGTACCTTTCACATTTTCAGATCCGTCCATTACCTTGCTAGGATAAGGGACGCAAACTCAATTCATAAATCCATATAAAAGTCCGTATCAGGGACTGAAGTGAGGAGTCATCCGAACCAACGGTACGATCCTATCCTACACTGGCTATGTAGTTTATGGGGCTTGAGTCATATAAAAACTTACCCAAATTTGTACTCAATACTGCTCGCAAAATCATGCAATAATGTTCATATAATATAGTGAGTAGGACTCTCAAAAATATATATCATTTGGTCTCATTGGACTTTACTTTGATTAGCTCAAACTCTTTCTCAACTCTTTATGCTTTCTCTTTTAAAATCAACATGCATTTGGGACTACTTGGGTTCCCTCAAATCTCTTCTCAAAATATCATTTATGCTTAATACTCTAAATTTTTTAAACTATGTAAATCATGCATAAAATCAGTAATGTAAAGCTCCATAACTCAAGTAATATAATTCACTTGGGACACTCTTGTGCCCTAAATAAGAGGCAATATAAATACTCAACTAGGGTTCATGTGGGTGTAAGCATGAACAATACTTTCAAGAATTTGAATTATGGGAATAATTACAATCATAATAATTATACGTAGAACTCAATGAAAGAAATCGTAACTCAATAAAATAGGATTTAAACTCACACTTGAATTCTTTAATGAAGGAATTAAAATGTAGGGTGCGAGACGAACTCAGTCCAATGCTATGATTAGCCTTACACACATGATTATGAAGCTATTGGACTGAAACTTTGGTGGAGACTTGATTTCTCTTGACCCTAAGGAAGAACACTAGATTTCTTGAAGAAAATATTTGATCTTGGAATCTTGGTGCTTTATCTTGAGAAAAGAAGTCTTTTATAGAGTTCTTACAGTGGAAGAACTTGGCAAAACCTTGGATGGAAGGCTTCTCTTGATTCTTAATTTTTTTTGACTTGATAGTTTTAGGGTTCTTGATAGAGAAGAGGAACCCTAGGTGAGTTCTAAGAGAATCTCTTGAGACTTGGATATTCAGATTGATGATTATGAGAGGAAAACTTGTTTGTTGAATGATATACTCATTTAAAACACCTAATAATGACTCAGAATGGTGCTAAAAAACTTTGGAAAGGATCAAAATAACCCTGAAAGACGTGCAAAAAGTGTCTGGAAAAAAATTGCAACAATCTTTCATGGATGGCTTCACGATCCGTGTAAACTTATACCATTTGGATACGTGTCCGTAAAAGTGTGACTATCTGACAGGGTTTCACTAAAATGAGCATAACTTTTTACTCTGAACTCCAAATGAGGTAAATTGGTGGAATTGGAAAAAAATTCATAAACCTTTAATTTTATATTTCATAGGTCACTTAACTCTTTATATTCTAGGAGATATGATCATTTTAACTTTGTACTAGATGATTCTTGTGACCTTAATTCATCTACAAATCTATTATCACACTAAAGAATTGATCTTAACACTTATGCACAATTAAAAATCACCCGATACGATCCTATACACATATGAAGAATGGTTCGGGTCTTAGCTTAAAAATATTTGGGGTGTAACAATAAATCTAATAGTCTAAAATGTATGTGTCCAAAAAGTTGGAGAAATAAGTAGAGAAGAATTCATGGTTACCTGAAAGAGTAACTCACCCTTGAATTTGAATGGTCACGTGTTTCTCAATTGAGGTTTTGTATCAGTCCCATGAATATGCCCTATACTCAACAAGAGACGATCAAGTGCAATATCAGTACAAAATCGTAGTGTATTGATAGAATCATACGACCAATTCCAAAACATGAATGTAAATAGGTAACTACATAATAGTAAAATAGGCCAACATATATAACAACAGTCATAACATAATATAGATTTCCAATCACAATATCTTGAATCAACTAATGCATGAAACATGTCCCACATGATCACAAATGCGCATACTCGATCCACTCATGGAATCCACACATAAATTTTTAGTGTACCGGTGTTGTACGATCCATTCATGTCATTATGGATAAGCCAATGGAGGAAACATTTGGCCAGAAAAATTTGAGTAGTGACTTAGAAACTTCGAGACTAGTCTAGATTTGGATGAAATCTGAGTTAGTTGAGTTCAAAGGTAACTCTGTAATGGATTAGGATTGATTTCTAGGATTTTATTGTTTGATGTGATATCCAATATATTAAGGAGCTTGTACGACTTTATGAAATCGATTTCGAGCAAGTAAAACTCTCAAAATTGATCTTAGGGTGAAAAGGTTGTTTTAAAGCATCAAGGTTTGATGTTGTGATGTGAAATGGGGGCTTGGAACATAAAATCTCAATTTTTATCTCCGTGCAACCCTCTATAATGTAAATAATCCCTCTATGGTGGGATGGGGCTACTATAACAGACCAGTCGCAGGATTTATCAGGGAAAAGTTCCAAAACATTATTATTTCTACAATTTCATTTTGGGAGAGTTGTAAGACTCCGTAAGTCAGAAGGTTGGAACCAAGGAGAAAAATTCTCAAATCTTGAATTAGACCCAAGTTTACGACTGTCTCTACGAGTCGTGGAAGTTTACACGACCCGTAGAAATGAGTCATGGAGGGAGTCGTTATGGTTAGTTGGGACCAACCTTAAAAGGAGGTCCTACGACTCACTATTACAGTCCGTTCTCTAGTAGACGACCCTGAGAAAGTTTCTGTAGAATGACTTCTGAGGCCTCATTCAAGGAATTCCTCAGGGCCATGTATACAACTTGCAGGATGGGTCGTAGAAGCTATGATGGGTCGTAAGAACCACCCGTCACAAAAGTTTAGAGACTTGTAATTTGTAGGTTTTTGAAACCTACAGGACGGGCCAACCAGACGAACCGTAGATAAGATGACGGCTCGTAAACTTTGCCCGTTCCCAAAATTTAGAGACTTGATTTTTGGTACTTTTCTCAGACCTGCCGAATGATTTGATTAGACTATTCGTCAACAGTTCGATGACCCTAGGAACTCATTTATAGGTTTAAAATTCAGGATTAAATGAATTGTAATTTTGTCTTTTTCAAAGTTCAGTTCAATGAACCTAGATACTTTTATGGCCAAATTCGAAGTCTATAAATATTCTATTCTTCAAATTCCCCTCCTATTCAATTCATTCTCCTAAAATTTTCTAAGAAAAGAACAAAGTCTCTCAAGGTTTCTCCTTCAAGCTAAAGCTAGGGTTTTCAGATTTCTTCAAGGTTCCTCTTCAATCCTTAGTGGATTCAACCAAGGTATGTGGGGATTCATTCATGGGCTCTTTTCACCCATGAAGTCCCAAAGATTCCTTAAATTTTTATTCAATTTTCAATTGATTATGAACCTTAGTTTTGAAGAATTGCATTGGGCTGGTTTGATTTCATTTTTAAATATTATCAATGATCTTTATATGCATGTTCTCATATGAATTACATGATTTCAAGTTGATTTATAGATGCCCATACATAAAGCTATATTTTCAAGCTATGATTATGAATTTAAGATGAGTTTATGAGTTGATCATGGGTTAAATGATTTTCAATGAAAGCTTTATATGAGTTAAAGTTGAGATTTATGATTCTAAAGTTTAAGTTATGATGATGATTAGAGTTAAGATCAAAAGATGTTTAAAGATGGTGATAAGGACAATTCTCATCGAATATGTTCCTAATATGTTTTAAAGATGGATTGATAGATAGTTACTATCTTCCCTACTATGTTATAATTATGTTTTAATGAGTTTCTGTGAGATATTGACTAAGCACCGAGAGGACTTCTATGTGGGGTTCGGTCGGATAACACAGTTGGTTATCCAAGGGAATCCTAGTAGTAACCTAAAGTCCCAAACTACGTTGCACACGTAGGTTGCCTTCATGGTCTAACTAGTAGATCCATATAGCCTAGTTGAGTTGAGTTGAGTTACCTTTGGAGTATGCCCTGGCAAGGTAGCCTCCCCTATTTTGATGCACGAGTCATCGACCTGTCTCGATGCAGGATTCATCGGATTTCATGTAATAGCTCGCATGGTCTTAGTTGTCGGTTAAAGGTCCTATCCCACACAAGTTGGAGTTAATTTATGAGATGTCAAGTTATGAGTTTATGATAAAGTTTTATGATATGCATTGACCAAGAGTTTCTTATGTTTTAAATTGCTTTTAAACTTTACTTATATTCATTATGATTGGTCATGTATATTATGGAATTTTGATTACGTTCTTTACTTGTTCATGCATACCTCACATACTTAGTACATTCAAATGTACTAAGGCATATTTTGCCTACATTGTCTCATAATGTAGGGACGGACGACACTTTCGATCATCCCACTCGTGGCTAGAGATTTCTTTACATTTCAAAGAAGTTGGTGAGTCCTCATTCTACCAAGGACAAGACTTTTATTCATGATTATTATTTTCTTCACTTTCTTCTATTGTTAGGTGATCTAGGATCTTGTCCTAAGCTTCCGTCAAAGATTAGACTAGAGGCATGTTTAGACGATATTCATTGGTGTAGTCTGGATTGGACGTTTATAGAGTTTACTTCCCTTAGTTTCATTCCCCAATTAATGATTACTTTCATTCATATTTATGTTGTTCTTTACCTTATCTATGTGATGTATGCTAAGATGGCTTATGGTTGGGGTCCCTCGCATCCCAATCGTCGTGTTAAGACTAGGCCCTAGATCGGATCGTGACAAGAGCTAAGTGAGACTTAGGGATTTTTCTTTTTATTTGTCCACCAATATTTTCTATAAAGGTAAGTTATTCATTTCTCTAACATGTAGTTCGATTCTTAGACCTTAGAATCTACAGGAATTCATTTGGGGGAAGGGTTTGGCCTGAAACTAATAGTGGAAAAGCCCTAATTGGGGGACATGATCATGAAATTGGCCAAGGGTTAGGATTTTGATATAATCTGGATAAAATAGGCCAGTGTTCATTGATTATATATATTGTTTATTTGTTTTAGACCAAGAACGAGCCAAGGCATTGGAAAAAGGAAAAGGTCCAGTTCTTTAGAGTTTCCAAGGTTTGTTTCGAGGTAAGTGATGGTTGTGTTTTCTCATTTGTGTTATATGTTCTTGTTAACGACTTCACTAGTATTGCATGGATAATATATGATTAGGGTAAAAGGAAGAACATAAATTAAAATGATATCTTGTGATCAAATTGCATGGAATGACTGTATTACTTAGTTGTGTAAGTGTGTGTGCCTATTCATTATGGCTGTGATTGTGATGTGTTAATTCATATTGGATTGAGTACCATGCAAGTACAATTAGATCGGGTACCACGCTGGTACAATTAGATCAGATGCCATGTGAAACATAATTAGATCTAGTACCACGCTGGTACACTAACTATTGGGATGAGTACCACGTCGGTACACTGATAGTTTGGATATGGGTTCCATGAGAGGACCATCGTTGACTCTAGAACTGTCATTGAGCATATATATATATAATGATTTAAGATTTGGCATAATTGTGTTATGATTGCATATTTTATTGTCTTACCATTTTTTGGTTTCTGGTGCATATTTCATTTACTGGAAATCACCACATAATCCTACCAGTACTCTGTGGTTTTGTGTTGATACTGCAATTTCTCTTTCTTTGTTTAATATAGGGCATCTTCATGTGGTTGTTGAGATACCTTAGTTAGGATATCGCTGACCGACAAATTCAAGGGTGAGCTAGTTCTTTCAGGTTGTCATGGATTCATCTTGGTTCTTAGTACCTTATCTTTAAACTTAGACCTTTCCAGACTTTTATTTTTCATTTTTTATTTTCAGGGTTGCATCCTTTTAATCTAGACCATTAGTAAAGTTTTGGTACAATGACTTTAAGGTTCTAAGGAGTTAACTTCCGCGTTATTTTGGTAAATTTCCTGAGTTTATGGGAACTTAGTTTGTTAAACTATATTTAATCTATTTTCACTCGCTAAATGCATGTTTGAGTTAATAGTTGTGTTCTAGTTTGGTCAGTTTTGGTTATCCCATTGTAGGACTCTTTTCTCGGGCTTTTCAGTATTTAGAGTTTTCCGGTAGCGACTCCAAGTCATTTATGACTTGCTAGGACTGACAGTTCGATCGCCTGTCTGTGTTTTGGAGCTCTTGGAGTTTGAATGGTTTACTTGATCAAAACTTCAAGTTAATGGCCTTAAAATGCAATTTTAAAGATTTTATTAGCTCTTGAACGTCGAGTTTGGTCTAGAAGGATATTTTGCTCGGGTCCCAAGGCTTCCAGACTCATTTCGAGCTACCTTATGGAATTTGACTTAAAATGAAGTTAGGATGTGAGACCCACTTTTCATTGAGACTACCTTGGTTGGAAGTTTCGACACCTCCATTGCTTTCAGAATGTCAAATTTTGTGGGGTAGCATAGTTTATTTGCGTGTACGGGGTTCTGAACGAATCTCAAACAGCCCATCCGAGAATTTCCAACATTGGTGAACTAGCTAATGCACCAGCATCTGGTGCACCTCAACTTCTTCTTCGCGCTCGCGGTCTTAGATCCACATCCACGTTCGCGGGCTCAATCGTACATTCGTGAAGAGGAGGGATCTTAACCCTTAGCGATCGTGGATGGCTTCCCGCGTTTAGGGAGAAGAGTCTGGATTGACCAGACTCGGTTGACCACCGTGATCGTGGCCATAGGGCACGCGTTTACATAGATCTCTTGATCGATCTTTTTAATTAAGGCCATTGGCAATTTCAGCATTTGTTATTATATTTAAAAGACTATTTTGAGAGTTGTTGACCTCTGAATTGGGTGATTCAAGTTGCTTTTGGTCCAGAATTAGTGTGGCTACACATTGGAGTATTCAGGGAAGTGTGGGGAGCGTCGATTTGAGGTAATTAATATCTCGAAGGGGCTGCCCAAGCTTTGTTTCGGTGATTTCATGGTGTTTTCTTGCATGGGCTATTTTTGGTCTATTTCCAGCTCGAATTGTGCCCATTTGGTTGGTACAAATTTGTTGGGTTAATTAAGACCCTTTAACGGAGCTAATTTTGGGATTTCTAGTACGGGGCCTACAATTCTATTTTAGACTCAATTTTGGGTGTGTCTCCAATTATTGCGATTTTAGTATCAAAACGTCCATATTGACGTCGTGATCAATATTTTGATAGTGTGGTGGTGACTGGAGGGTTTTGGAAGGGGAAAAGCTCCAACTCATCAGATTGGAAGCGCGCGTGATCGTCTTTGAGGTAGGCTACGATCTACTTTCTTCTAGATTGGGCTTCATAAGATAATGTATAGCATTAATTGCATGTGAGTTAGGATTGTATGTGACGGGCTTAGGATTATTTGCCATACTCTTATTTTCTTGATTCTCATAAAAGTCTCAGGCTAGTATAGTATTGTGATATCCTTAGTCTAGGCGAGAGATGCCTTGTTTATGGATTAGTGTGATATTGGAGGCTTTGGAATAATTGGTGATCTAAGTGCCTTAGAATGAGATTCTATTGGACCGTTAGATAATTTGGTTGTTCCGTGTAGAAATTGTTATGGTTTGGTACTCTCTGCTTATGCATGGACCATAGGGTTACTTTAGTGTTATGGGAATTCACCCTGATTAGACTCTTAGACTTGATATTGATCCCTAATTTGGACTAGGCTTCAGAATCTTAGGTGCTTATTGTAGCCATAGGTTGTCTTTAGTTGTACTTATTGTTCCATTGAGTAATACTTTTGGGTAAATGTGGAGATCCTCGAGTCTTCCTTCCGTTACTTGATCCCTCGTAATTCCTTTCATTTCCTAGTAGTGTTAATCTTGTTGTATTATTATTGTTGAGATTGATGGAGTATTTTTGGGCCCAAACCTTGATCGAGGACTAGCTAGATTCCAAGTCAGTTTTCTATGCTCTAGGAGAAAGGTGTTTTTGGTTATATACCATAGGTTGAATAGATGTTATTGTTTGGATGTTAGTGATGACATGCATTGCCTTGAAACTCATCCTCACGTGTTTTGTAGTACGACCCCGATGCATGCATTGGTTGGTCATCATCATTTTCAAGAAAGCAGGGTTTTTGTCCTTTGTACTATTAAACTTATTTTTTTATAGGAGTCGTACTACCTTTACTATGGAAAAATGGATTTTTGAGATAAAGAGGCATCTATGATGTTCCCACTTTTTACTTGATCGGTTGGAGAGTCGCCGACCCATTCTATACTGTGTTGGTATTATATATATCCGATCACCATGATATAGAAGATCCAAAAGGATTGATTGGATAGTCCTGAAACGAAATCAGGAAGGTATATACGGACTTCCTGAACCCCCTATGGATTCCTCGATCCCTGTGATCCACTAAACAGGCGGAGTAAGGCGCATGAGTCCTACCTAGCATGCCTCAAGCAGGAAGTAGGTGTATATACTTGGTACAAGGCACTTGGCACTATGGCTTTATTACATAACTTGCATTCATATACATCGCCTATCACCAGTATAATTGATTGTTATTTGCACCTGACAGTTATATGAGGGCCATAATATTCTTTACAAACAATAAATAATAAAATCTAAATTATTTGTAACTAAAACTATTTTAATATAATTCTCAAATATTATATTTAAAATAAAAAGTAAGCTAATTTTTTTTAATATACTATGTAAGTCTGGCAGAAGTGCAAGGTAAGACTGCGTACAATAGACTCTTGTGGTCGGGCCCTTTCCCGGACCATGTGCATAGGGACCCTGCGCATAGCGGGAGCTTTAGTGCATCGGACTGCCCTTTTATACTATGTAGGCCTGGCTCTGCCAGCTAGTGTTAAAATGAATCAACAGCAAAATGGATGAGCCATAAAACCATAATAGAGATGCAAAAGAAAAAAACTATTTCAACTGCAACATAGTTTCTTACACAATATGAAGCTTAAAACTTAGAGCTTATACAAATCTGCAAGTAGAATAGAATCAGAAAATTCAGTACTTATTTTTGGTGGATCCTAAGTTGGTATCCCTGTTGTTTCACACTAGTAAAGCAAAAAAATGTTGAATACAGTCTAAGAGAAAAGCAAATCCCTGATAAAAGAACTACAAGAACAAACAACAGCAGCTTTGCCAGTCACTAAACCGGACAAAAAAGTTTTTTTAAAAAAACTCTACCTCTCGACATAGTCCAATGGTACTCGCTTTGTTATGGATGCACAAGACACCAACTGTAGTGGACGGTGTCAAGTATAATCGAATATACATCTTGATTAAATGCTGATACAGGAGCCTAAATTGCTTTCGAAAAATTGAAACATCAAACCATAACACAAAATCCCTTTAAAACTGCTCTCTCTCAATATGTATCCTTTTTTCAGACAGGCCCCTCGTTAGCTCTATATGATCAGCTATAGCTGAAATGCATATTATGTGGATTATGTATTAACATTCCCAGCGCACTTAATTTTCTTAAGGCACTTCTAAGAATCTTCAGATATCCAAAATAAAGAGATCTCCTATGCTGCAATTCCTGAAAATATTCAAGAACAAAAGATTGAGCAGTCTAGGTATCTGGACAACTTTCCACAGAGTAATATATAACATTAATTCAAGAAACTAGGCAAGACTCGGAGAAAGATAATGCACAAAAGGCAACATTCTGCATTTACTCAATAGCAAGTTTGACGAAAGAAAAATAACATCATTTATATATGACAATTTTTTTGTGAAGGAACTCATTGTATACTAGAACACTGCATCTAACCAGGTTTGTCTACTCCCCACATTTGAATAAGGGCATCCTTTGCAATTAAACTGTTACAGGAGCCTACAACTTAAATCTTCAGAGTTCTTTCTCCTGGGTCCAAAAGACGTGATCATTATTCTCTTAAAGCAAACACAAAGGAATGTTCCAAAACATTTTCAGACAGATTGAACTAGAATGTTGTCTATTCTGGTATACACAGTCCTTTTATATGTCCACTACAAATTCATCATTCATCAGTAAGGGATGAAAAAACAGAGCTCAGCAAGAGATAATCCTCCTCCAGCCCCTAAATATAGACCTCCTGTAGATCTACAGGATCCTAGGGAATGTAGGAAATAAAATTTTGAACCATTTTCCAGGGGAAGCAGGAGGCGAGGAGGAAAAGCCCCACACATTCAGCCTCTCTTTAGGCACTCTAGCTTGTCGGAGTCACTAATCTTTATTTGCCCTTCCCTTTTTAGCATGCAATTGATTTCCATTATAAAAGAAACAAATTTAGCTAAGACAGTCACGATCATAAGGCCAAACAGCTTAAGCAGCTATGGCAGTGGAAGGACAAAGGGAGGAAGAACCTAATTCATCTCCCATCTAACCACCATTACTGTTCCCCTCAGTACTATCTCATGCTAAATGAGGAACCTTTTACTCATTGTTGCATATATAATGATGTATATGGAACTTGGCCATGTTAACTCGAAAACAAAGTTGTGCTGCAAAGTCATAATTACAACTGTAATTTGAAAAATTTAACACCAACACTGTATGACATTAAAACAATAGGACAGCTCTTTTGAAAGTTGTCAAACCTTAGTACATGATTTGCTCATGCATTAACTATCAGGAGGAAAAATATTTTACCCCATTCCCCATTCAAAATCCCTCCTCTCACACCATTATGGGCGGACGTACACAAATCCCTAGTTCCTTCAACCTCATTCCCGTAACAGCAAGGATTTACTATCTTATGAAAGCTCATGAAAACCATTTCTGGTTTACTGAAGTGGTTATAATTAATGCTTATGTAACTCGAAGAAACTTTTTTAGTAAAAAGTTATGGCACAAGCTTCACCATTATAATCTTAAATTTAAGAACAATTTCCAAGAACTTAACTGGTAAAGACTATTTATTTTTGTGTTTTGTTAAGAGAGAAAAGGAAGTTTCACATTTAGGGACATATTGCAGACTTCGAAAAAAAATCAAATGCAAGATTGCCCAAGGACCTTAGGAAAAGCTGCATGCCCACAGTTCTACAAATATTTCAACTACAATTGCTTGAATAGTGAGTCCTCTTTTCCCTAGGAGAAAAAGGCCAGCAAAGGTATTCTTAAGTTTCTAATAAGGTATTTTCAAGTTCCATATGAGGCATAATAAGGGTTTTCAACCACTTCTGTTATTCCGGATAAAGAAGACTATGATTCATTCCACTACAAATTAATTCAAATGAGCATACCACATCAATGTAATAAATAGAAAATTTTGGGTGTGGAACCACATTTTTTTTACATTTTGAATCCTTTTTTTAACATATCTCACTCCATATCTTCCAGTCAAAACTATGATAATGAAGTTACAGTAATTTTTAGAATGTCAACTCAAATTTAAACGTAGAACAAATACTAACTAAAATGAGATCAAATCTTCAAGAGATATTTTGCAAATATCTTTAATGATCTTTCAAGTTAAGAGTCTACTAATCACAAAAGTAAGGTGTCCTCCTTGCAAATGGAAAACCAAGTTCCTATAAAAAGAAGTATACTAAATCCAAAAGGGGAAAAGCCGGTCATTATCTACTTGACCAATCTTGGTAATATGACAGATATGTGTCAAGATTCAAGAAATCTTCTTCAAAAGGAAAAGTAGAATACACAATATGAAGCCTAGGTTAGAAGTAATGGAAGAAAAATATCAAAATTATACAGGGTATGCAATTGGATGAGTATTCATACCTCTATTTGATTGCCTATTTGCAATACTATAATTTCCAATATAATTCTCAGAGTCTTTAGCTGAATCATCTGCTGGATTTTCAATTCCATATCCAAATGTATTAGAGCCATCCATATCAGAAGACACAGCTTCCCATGTTGAATCACCATACATTGAGCCACTGCGATATACATCTCCATAAGGCCCCTCATAAGCACCACTTGATGCAGCAAATGAAGTTGGGACAGCACCTGCTGCATTGCTTCTTGCAAGTCCGCCAGATCCCAGCCCATAACTGTTTCCCCCACTCCTGAACCCAATATTCCGACCACCATATCCAGAAGCACTACCAACTGGAGCAGAAACAGCCGACGAGCCCCAATTGGTACCATTATTACCAAAGACCCCATAATTTCCAGTTCCAGAGCCCGAAAATGAACCGGAGCTACCAGGACCTGGAGAACTGTTAAGACCACCATTTCCCCATACATTCCTTGTTGGTGAGCTAAGCAAAGAATCACCTCTATTGCTGCCTGTGCTATATCCAATGGGCGTAGTGTATCTGCTTGAGTTGCCTGTGAAATATGGGTTCAGAACCCGCCCATAACCAAGATTGTTGGTAAAATTGGAAGCTCCTGCAAAGCTGGGGCTCAAAGCTGGGTCCAAATTGACACCCATTCCATAAGCAGGAGAAGAAAACTGAGAGAAACTTGTACGTGCGCTGGCAACTGGACTAAATCTACCATCCATCCTGACCCCATATCCTCCAACCGAACCTAAACTATACCCCTGAGCATAGTTGTTGAGGAAGTTATTTACTCTACCAAGTCCATAGTTGTATCCAGTGAAAGGGCTCCTGTTGGGCCCTGGAGACAGCTCTTTAGGAACGGCACGCTTCACCTCAATCATTTTACCATTTAGATCATGAAAGGTCTTATACAATGCCCTATCCACTGCCTCCTCTGAATCATAAGTTATAAATCCAAAGCCTCTTGGCCTCTGAGTGTTGTGGTCATACATCACTACAACATCTGTAATTGTACCAAACTGATCAAAGTATGTCTTGAAGTCGCTCTCAGTGACAGTAGATGCTAAACCTCCTACAAATATCTTTTTTGTGCGTCCAGGACCTGGAGATCCTTGAATGATGCTATTGTTTCTATTTATTATGTGTTGGTCATCCCTAGGAACAGCCTTCTTTGCCTCAACCTGAAAATTGGAGGCCAATGAAGAATTTGGAGATACAGAGATGATTATTCATCTATTCTAATCAACACAATCCAGCTTGGATTAATCTTTAATTCAAACTTTCCGGAAACATTTCAGGCGTTTTTCCATCAGTTATGTGTAGTAAATTGTGAACAGAAAACTAGCTGAAAGAAGCATAAAATTCACTTAGGCAATACCAACTAGTTGAGTTCCATGATGATAAATTATGAACCTCTAGTATTAGAGAACTCCCAATTGTTGAATACTGGAATGAAGCAGGTCCGAATAGAGTGAAATAGATTGCAGAATTCATATAACCGAGCCCAACTAAACACGTAATTGTTGCTGTTGTATTCTAATCAAACATGTAATGAGGAAAAAGGCAAAAAAAAACTGACCGTCCTCCCATCGATGATGTGCTTCTCATTAACCACTCTTTCAGCAACAGCAGGATTAGCAAAGACAACAAAACCAAAACCACGAGCACGACCAGTATTGCGATCTCTCATGATCACAGCTTCTACCACTTCTCCATATGAAGTGAAATATTCCTTAAGACGTTTTTCATCTGTGTCCCAAGATATCCCACCAATAAATAGCTTGCCGAGATCTGTCTCCATCATTTCTGCTATCAAAATTCAATAAATAAATAACAGTTACATCCAGATCACAACAAATACAAAAATCAATAACAAGTATTAATAACAATAACCCATCATCAATACTAAGCATACAGATCCAGATTTGGATAAGAAAAGGAATCAACAAACCTTTACGAAGAAAATCAGGCAGACCCCAGTTTGCAAATACTGATTAAACAGCAGTTTTGGATTCAATCTAAAAACATCAGATCTTTATACCATCAATCAAAACTCAATCCACAATCTCTGAAAAATACAGAATTCAGATCAGAAACTCATAACAAAAGCTAAAAAAGAAGAAGCCTATGGATGAAGCATAAATATGAAAAAGAAAATGCAACATTTGTGAATGATGAAGAAGATTAAAGAGAAATGGATACAAACCAGAAGAGATCTATAAAAAAATGAAAACAGAGGATGTGGTCATCATCCTCTTTTCTTTTCATTGATCTTTGGTTATTCCAAAGCTTCTTTTTTTTCTCTCTCTCTTTTTTATTATATAGTTTATAAAATGGAAATGGAAATGGCAATGCCGAACAAATAATTTGGATTAGAAAAAATTATATACAAGAAAGAGAGAAAGGAGGGATTGTGTGAGGCAGCAAAGAATATTTGAAGTGCACAACATGGTACACGACGACTACCCTTTTGGTTAATCCAAAGGCCTATAATACAATGTACTACCATATCTATTTCATTTTTCATTTATCTTTTTTACAACTAGCTTAGTCTGTTTCAATTTATTTGAAGAAATTTTGAATCTTGTTATTCTTAATTAAATTTACATTGTCTCCTTATTCTTTGTACATGGGTTTACTGTATTTGAATTGAAAATCTTTCGAAAACAGTTTTTCTATGTTCATGAGATAGAAAAACATTACACGTGGAATGTTTTTGATATATAAAATGTATCAAAATATTCTTTAATTTTGTTATTTTAAACATATCATGTGACAAGTTAAAAAAGATATTTTTAAAAAATAAATAGAGAAAAGTAAAACAAAAAAATTAAAACGGATGAAATATTACAACAATGGAAATGAATTGTTAAAATTACAACTAAGCAAATAAAATTGTCATCAAGAAAGAGGAAGGAGTACAAGTAACAAATATTTTTGCTAACTGAAATCCGAAATTCTCTCGCATTGAAACCAATTTATTTTTATTAGTCAAATCAAAAAATTACTTGATCACTTGAGAATCAGCTTTTGAACTCACTTCATTTGCACCGGGCAACAGGTATTCGAAATGATTCGTCTAAGAATAATTTTTAGTACCCAGATGGCAATAATCATGAAAGCGATTACCATTAGTTTATCCTATAAATTCCTCACTTCTCTACTATTGTACACATCTAAATAATTATTATACTTATTTTCTTCTTAATTTTTTCACTATTGTTGTTCTTGAAAGTTGATTGTCGTTTATCGACGATAAATGTCACGATTCGAAAATTGAGTGATGATGCGCCTACTATAATCCCCAATAGGTGAGCCAAACTCAAGATAACATAAGATAAATAAAATAAAAATAACTACAGTGGAAGCAATATAAAGATGAGAAAGGGACTCTCGCATAGATATGTATAAAACTATATAAAATATACAAAATGGGCGAAAACGAGATCAAGTAAAACAAAATATATAGAAAAAAATCAATCCTTCGAACTTGGTGTCACCGATACAAGATCATATAAAGTACGAAAATAGAGCTATACAAAACATTACTATCTAACAAAAAATAAAATATAGGCAGTAAATATAGAAGGAAAAACAGCAAGCCTCCGAATACAAGGAGCTCGCCACAATTCGAATAAGAAGAAGGCCTCGAACAAGTGAAGGTCAGCGAGGATGACTCGTATTAGGCGTTGCATCTGAAAAAATTGCAGAAGCATTGTATGAATACCAAAAAACGTGGTACTCAATAGGCATCATAAGCATATCATGTTTAAAAGACACTTGTTGCGCTCCAAATCTAGGGAGGTGTGATCGGCACCCGAGTGAACCTACTAAAATCAAGCCAAACAACACATGGATCATCATGGCCAAACTAAATTAAAAAACGCAATGAAAAACTCATACTGTTACCAAAATGAAATAGAAGGTCTTCTAGGCAACAGCTTGAAAACCACAATTAACATAAGGTCAACATGGCCACAATTGACTTACAAAACCCCTAACAAATGTCTACAAGCCTCTAAGATGAAAAACTACCAACACCTGGTCAAGGTAGGGCCCCTAACATACCCATTAGCTACACAAAACAAAGGAAGACTCCAGACTCAGCAACTCTAGAAAGAATGGAGCATACCAATCATCAACTGAATTTGACCACATGCAAAGAGGATCCTTGTCCACCTGAAAATTTGCAAGCATGAATGCAATGTCTCCGGGCAATGGAAATGTCAATACAAAATCAAGTATCGAGCATGTAAGGCATTAGAATAACAACAATAGCTTAACCAAAAGTGAAACCAAATAAGACAGACTTAATCTGCACCAAACCAGAGTAGTTTGTATCCACTTTTTATGTTCCTAGCTCAAATCACATAAATAACCAACAGTTCAACTGTCTCACAATCATTTACCCAAGCCCCCATAAGCTCGATTGTTTTCATCCACAATCATATGATAATGAATATAATACAATCAGAATAGAACCAACTACAACTAAAAATAATCTTACATGCTCCTACCTAAGGTCACCAACCATATCAATCACAATAAGAACAACCATTTGTCGTTAACTCATATCCAAATCTACCTACTTCTATCCCATCTTACATCACTACAGTATCAACAACATACTAAAAGTCAGAAATTATGTACTGAGCTGACCACAACAACTCAAGCCATAATACACAATATTATGAATTGTAATGCAATGCGGTGTAGGTAAACACCCTGATACATAGCGTCAAGAACATAAATGCATGTGGAGTAGGCGAACACCCCAATTCTAACCTCAAGTACATAAATACATGTGGTGTAGGCAAGCACCCCAATTCAATGCATTTGGTGTTGGTGTACATCGTGATCTCCTAACCTCAAAGGCATGAAATGCAATACAAGTGCATTATGCGTATGTATGTGGACTAACGATAAGCAAATTGTTACCTAAAAACAATCTCAGCTAACCCAATAGTTCATAATAAAAATAGATAAAGCGTTATATGAGTTGGCAAGGCCATCATGATATCTAAAACTACGTAAATTGCTATGCAAGCCAACAAGGCCATCATGATATCTAACAGCAAGTAAATTGTTATACGAACCGACAAGGCTATCATGATATCTAAAAGCACGTAATGCATGAATATATTTATACACAAAATAGTAGCCCCGCAAGTAACTTGCATGTAACCTTTCCTTCTACGTATCACAGTCATAATATCATGATTAATCTGATAATCATTATAATATGATAATCACAACAATATATCTAATCACATTCTACTAACCAACTTTACGTGAAATCGACATTATTGAATATGAGTTTTTAATAAGAATAACACAAATAACAATTTAGAGACATCTAGAACCAGCTCTTTGATAGCACACTAGACCCGAAAATCACATATATTAAAAAATCAGGCCAAAAAAAAGAGCCTCTGTACACCTTAAACTTGAACTTGAATAACTTGATATAAATAATTAATTTCCTTTTGAGGATCTAATAAACCGTCAAAAATGTTTTTCCTACCAAACTTCAACAAAGTATATGTAGGTATTTGAGAAACTTGTGATATATACATATAATTATCCATAATCCAAAAATAACAGCCGAAGTCAAGTTCCATATGTTTTGCTGCAATAACAGTTAACCACTAAGTTGAAAAAGGAAAAAGAGAAATGTATACTAAGCATATATATTCTTATCTATGTATAGACGATATGAGTTTAAAATTGCCCAACATACCTTAAATACTAATACCACATTACTTATTTTACATATAATAAATATGCTAGGGGGGGCAAGTTGCAGCATGCCAAAGTTAAACAAGTTGTCCATCTCCCTCACTCCACGTGGAACGGAGTGGCAACACTAAAAATGTTCGTATCATTACGTGTGCACTTGGGTATTGCATAAATTTATGATAAAATAAATATAATTTTTTAAATATATATAATTAATAAAAAGAAAATATTTTGAATAAAACTTACCCCATATAATAATAATTTCTTAATATAACTATACTTATTATCTCCGTTAAACTTGTAATACATCATAAAAATCTTATAAAATAAATGCACTATACAAATATATCGTCATAAATATTAAAGACATTTTTCAAATACCAATCTAAATTGAATGTTACCGAATCACGCACAATATTACAAAAAAATCTTAAATTTAGGCTCATAACCTTCGACATGGAACAAACGATAACGGTAAATACATTATACATTATAAAGAACATGAAAGTAATAATACTATAAATCAAAAACTACACTAGAAAACTATACTCAAAGAAAATAACGGTGGTGCATATTTGAGGATGTCCTGCAGTGTGGGCGGGATGGTTTAATGCATATGTGGTCAATACATAAAAGTAAAAAGTCTCAGAATTACCTTGTTGACCGTTCCTAGGCTCCCCAAAATATTTCATAGATTCGTCTGAGCTTAACTACAAATGCAATGAAAGTAAAATCCGAAATGATCCTTTGGGCCGACCGAAATGCACCTCAGACTCATAACATGTCACTATCTTAATTCGTCGTGATGGGCACCCACATTAACTCTCCGATGGGAGAATCAATTAATAGCTCAGCTAAATTCATCAACCCATTTTAGAGAAGCCAAACTATTCAGTAATAAGAGTAAAACAATTTTAAATAATCAAAACTTGAGTTCCCATAAACTCAATCAAATGTCAAAAATCTTTTGCGAAAATTAAACTCCCTAGAACCTGAAGGTCATAGTATTAAAATTCTAACAAAGTCTAGAATAAAATGGTATGCAACCCCAACTAAGAAAGCAATAAACTAAAGTCTCGAAATGTTTTAGTCTGAAAAGATGGACAAAGAAATAGAGAAGAATTCATGGTAGCTCGAAAGAACTAGCTCACCCTTGGATTTAGAACTCTAGCATCTCTCAGCTGAGATCTCTCAACAGCCGCTTGACTATGTCATGTACTCAACAAAGAAAAGAGCAAGTGTAGCATCAGTACACAATCACCTTGTACTGGTAGGATCACACGGCTAGTTTCAAACTATGAATATAAACAAACAACTACAACATAGTAAAACATGTTCAACACATATATACATCACAGTCACAACATAATATAGATTCTCAATCACAGTAACCTAAATCAACCAATGAATGAAACATGTCTCACATGTTCACACAATATATATATATTCGATTCTCTCATGGAACCCACATACAAACAGTTAGTGTTTCGATGCGATACCCGAATCAACCAATAATGAATCATACCAAGTGTGATACCCGAAGCTAACAATATAAATATTTTGTACTGGCATGATACCCGAGACAACCATATAAATATCCGTACGAGGTGGTACTCGATTCAACCATCAATCATAACCAACATGCACATTCACAATCACAACCACAATGAGCAATCACACTTGAAACCACAAGTAAATAAACAGGGTTATTTGCATGAGATCCTCAACATAATGCCATTTCACATTAGCCTTTTTGTTTCCTTCGCCTACATTACACAAGTAATACTACAAAGCAGTAGACATGCATACACACACAATTTGAAAACACACAGACTATCACCTACATTGAATCAAGCATTGAAAACTCTTAAAGAATCTAAGCTTTTCCTTTTTACAATGCCTTGGCTTATTCTTGGTCTAAAATAATAAATAAATAAATAAATACAAAATATCAATTACAATGCCCTAATTAAACCCGAATTAAACTTAAATCCTAACCCTATACCAATTCATGATCATTCTATCCAAATCGGGGCTTTTTACACCATTAAATCAAGTTTTTAAGGCTTAAGAATTAATTTACAAGATTGGGGAGTAATTAACTCATCTTTAACGATGAACACAGTGAAAAATTGAATGAAAACTGCCCTAAATCGTCTTTCTCAAACTCAAAAATGAAGTTACAGAAAACAAAAAAAAATTGAGACTTTTCTACATAAAACCCTACTTACTCCGCTATAGTGGTCCCTCCACAGCGGTCCACCCCGCTATAACACCTGATTAACCGCTATAGCGCCTGAAAGATTGTTTTGCTATAGCAAGATGACACCCGTTATAGCGGCTTGCATGGGATCACAGACTCATAAACTCTCCCAAAATCCCATATTTTACAACATATCTACAATTCTTGACGTTCCAAACTAATCCTTTCATGCCAAGTTCGATTCCAGGAGTTCTATTCACTCGAATTCAATTTTGAAAAGTCCTACAAAATCCTTAATATCTTTGGCTAATAGAAAAAAATCATACTTAAAAATCACTCCAATCCATTTTCGGATTGCCCTAGACCTCACTTCACACCCAAAAAGTTTTCTGGCCCAAGTCTGTCATGCCCCGAAAGGGTACCCTAGGCGTGACCGGCACTCGAAGACCATTGCTGGTCCCCAAGCGAACCACTTGGTCCAATCACACATCCATTTACTATCAATCAATTAGCAAAAAGTTTAAAATAACAAAATAATTTGGCGGACAATCCAAATCAACGATCTAATTCAAGAAAGAAAGGTCATGGGCCAACAAATCAAACTTCAATCTCTGTCATTAAAAATAGTTTGACAAGAATAATTCAAGGAAAGAAAATACTCAATCGACTCATCACTATCTAGTCTATGAAGCCTATATCACTACTATCTAATTGGTGCCAATGACATGTTCATGGCTACCTCAAATCAGAATGAAAAAGGGTTAAACTCAATGCAAGAATAACATAAGCGGTGTCCTCCAAATGTAGGGGAGGACTCACCAACAAGCTGAGTGTGAATAGATCCTCAATGGTGCTCCTATTGACGATCTCTTAAACTTGTTTCTGTATCATGAAATGATGCAGGCCCAAATGGACGTCAGTACATGAAATGTACGAGTATGTAATATGGCAGAATGAAACATACCTCAAGGAAGAATAACATTGGTTCAAATATCTCAAATCAGGAAGATAAGATAGACTCAATCAAAGTGTTATAAGTCTAAAGTAAGAATACAATTTTTAGACAAAGATCAATCATATACCATATAATCCAATTCAATCATGTACAATACAGTTCAATCAAATCATTTACAATTCGACCCCATCCAATCATGTATCATCCGATCTGATCCAAGCATATACAATCGGTTCAATCCAATAATATATAATCCGATCCAATTCAATCCAATTGTACACTATCCAATCATATATAATTTAATCCAATCCATCACATATCACCTAATCCAATCCAATCATACACAATCCAATCATATATCCTCCAATCCAATCATATGCAATCAACTCCACCATAAAGTCAAAGGAATCAACTCAATAAATATGCACATTAAATTATGCAATGTTTTACAATTTAACCCAATCGTCTACAATCACAATCAAACCAATCATACCAAGCATAATCCATTCAATTGGAAGTTTCTCTAACCAACAACTATCACCATATGAGCGAGTGATAGTACAACAAGCTGAAGTTGTTGCCACGTCCATTCATACCTTGCCAGGGTAAGAACGAATCAACAATCATGGATCCATAACCAATCAAGTCCTATAATGTCAGGATAGTAATTTAGGAAACATCCAACTTTAACGGTTCAATCGTTTCCTACATTTGGCGACGTAGTTTATTGGTTCGAGTATGGACTATACTCTTATCCAATTCGGTGCTCGATACTCCTCCCAAGACTCAATATGCTCATATCTATCAAGTGAGTAAAATACTTAAAATACTCATTTAGTCTCATTGGACTCTTTTCAAAACTCAATCAAATCTGGCCTCATTGGACCTTCTTTCAAATCGACTCATCTCAAATCATCAAACTCTTCTCTTTAAATTTGATACCATCTCAACTCAATGAATGCAGAAAATATTAGATGCATTTAAAACATAATTTCAACTCCTCAACTCAAACTCAAAATAGATATTTTTATGTAAAAATACTCAACTCGTTTATACTCAAAATACACATGTTCAAAAATAATTAAAAGACTTCTCAAACTCAACTCATGCTTAAACTCCTTTTAAATCATAGATGAAAATAATCATTCTTTGAACTCAAAATAGTGTGTAAATAGTTTATGCAAAATGTTCACAATCATTTATTTAAAACTCTTTCTCAAAAGATCATTTATTTTCAAAATATTCATAAGACTCCAATCAAATCAAATTATGCAAATCACATATCACATAATCACATTAGACTCCAATCCACTTCATCACACAACATCCTCATCAACATAACCTCTCCATTCACATCATCATCAAATATCATCATTCACATCATCATCAAGCATCATCATCACATCATCCTCAAATATCATCATTCACATCATCATTAAACATCATCATCACATCAACATCAAACATCTACTCCAAAATCCTTATTTAATTCTATGTTCAATTTATAGAGACAAAAAGATATTTTAACTCTACCAAGGTTTTGTTCCTTTTTATGCCCTTCACATTCATAACTATCCCAAAATTCTCATATAACTAAAAATCAATTTTATCAAACTCATGTAAAAGAATACCTCATTTCACTATGAAAAATAATATTATTTTTATTATACATAAAAATTATCAATCTCATCCTCAAGACAAATTATGACCAAAAAAAAATCTCATCTTGGGTTCATGTGAATGAATACATGAATCCATACTCTCAACAAAGTCAACTCAAGAACATCATTAACACATTTTAGTAATATTCTATAGTTTAGAAAATTTCAAGAAAACCTTCATAGAAGATTCAAATCTTTCACAACTTCTATCCAACACTTCTATGGGCATATGGAAGAACTCAATCCATATTTTAGGTTAGCCTTACATACCTTGCTTGAAGATCATCTCACCGGAAACTAAGACTTGACTTGAAGATCTTAAATCCTTGAGCTTTTGAGGGCAAATCTTGTTGGAGGTGTTTTGTCACGCCCCGGGAGGGTACCCTAGATGTAACCGGCACCCGAAGGCTATTTCTGACCTCCGAGCGAACCACCTGGTCCAGTCACTCCTTCATTCAAGCACATTCTCTTAGCGGAACTCAATTAATGAAATACTTTTCATACTATAAGGGCCGAAGGCTAAACATTTACAACCCAACAAGAATAGTAAATTAAGACTCCTCAAGATAACAGTTTAATCCTCCCCACACTCCAGTCTACGAAGCCTCTATTCAAGTCTAAAAGGTGCCAATGACAAGCCTATGGCTACCAACAATCTAAATAAAAGAAGAGACAACAAAACTGTACAAGAAGGCCCAATATCCTCTGGGAACTAGGAGGACTCACCGACTGGCTGGAAGTGTATATGGATCTTCAACGGAGCGCCGGTTGATGATCTCTAGTACTTGTCTCTGCATCATGAAATGATGCAGGCTAAATGGCGTCAGTACATGGAATATACGAGTATGTAAAATGGCCGGATGAAACCACATTAAGAAAACATCAATATCAACTCAGGACTTCAACTCATACATGTATACATCACAACTCACTCAATGTCCTAAGTCCAACAAGAATAGTTTAGATAGGACTAACTCATAAGCCACTTAACTCAACTGACTCGGAGCACTAACAAGGCCTAAATGGGAGTTTCTCTTAACCGACAACCATCACCTATGAGCCGGTGATAGTACAACAATCCGACGTTGCCACGTCCGTCCATACCTTGCCAGGGTATGAACGCCTCTCTAATCATGAGTACCATCGATTAGTCAAGTCCTATCATTTCAGGACAATACAAATGGGAAACATCCGACTTTAATGATTCGATCCCACGAGAAGCATCCGACTTTAATGGTTCCAATCCCTCGGAAAGCATCCGACTTTAACGGTTCCATCCCTACCTACGTTGGCGGCGTAGTTTCTGGGGTTCGGGTATGGACTATACTCGCACCCGCTTCGGTGCTCGATACTTCTCCCATGACTCTATGCTCATAAGACTCCTCAAATCATCTCAAACAAGCCCTCACGGCTAGTTTCATGTGGTACAATACCACCTCATCAACTCGGTTCTTATTTGCAATTCAATTGAGGCATAATGACAAGTCTCATTTAGGACCTTGTCCACTTGCCAATTCCTTCCTCATATCAACTCAATCAAGCCTCCTCTATATGAACATTTATGACATCTCCTCAAGATTTAACACAACTCTATGACTTCAACTCAACCATTCAAATAGAATAGCGCATTTAAGGAAATTGACTTAAACAACATATTCACATGGCTAAAGAGGTCAACAAAACATAACAACAATTCATCTCCATCAATTCATACTAATCATGAAGGAATTTAAGGACTTCTTGGCTCAACAACATCAACACATATAGCATTATATAAATAGGAGACAAAGTTCATATAGGCATACACCATACCAACAACTCTATTTTTCATGAATATCTAACCTCAAGCAAGAATAGGGCACATGGGTGAACTTAGCCCATGTTTTGGATAGCCTTACATACCTTGTTTGAAGACTTTGAAGAAACCTTGATGTTGGGTCTCCAATGGGGGACTCAAATCTTGAAGCTCTTGGACTCTTTTTGTTGGAAATGGAGAAGATGAAGAAGAGAGAGATAGAGAAGCTCCTAGGGCTTTTTTTTAGAGAAAGAGTGGGGGCTGCCAAATGGGTTCCCAAAAGACCAAGGGTTACATATATATAATTTGGGTAAGTTCCCAAATTGCCCCTCCTCAAAAGTTCTGAAAATAGGCTAAAACGCCCTTGGCGCGATAGTGGCGCGTCGCGCCTTTACAGCGCCAAGGCCAATCACGCCTAAAACCTGCACAACTTTTAGTGGCACGTCGCGCCAGGGACCAAACTACTGAGGCATGTTTCTGGCGCGATAGTGGTGCGTCGCGCCCTTACAGCGCCAAGCCCATTGTTCTGAATTCTGGGAATTTGGCCTGAAAAACCCTGCACAACTTTTAGTGGCGCGTCGCGCCAGGGACCAAACTACTAAGGCATGTTTCTGGCGCGATAGTGGCGCATCGCGCCCTTACAGCGCCAAGGCCATTTCCCGAGCAGTTGCAACTTAGGCCAAAAAAATAAAATTCCTATCGTGCTAGTTCATCTTAGGATCGTCATATCTTTTGACTCCGAACTCCAAAATTTACGTTCTTGGTGGCGTTGGAAAGAAGACTCGACGACCTTTAATTTTGATAGGTCGTGGGCCACCCAGATTGACGCCTTTCAAAAGATAGGGTCATTAAAAGTCGACCCTTACATGAACTCATCCTAAACTTAGCCACAACGGATCTCTTGGACTTAGCTCGGTCCTAGGGGTCCTCAATGACCCCACATCACCTCCAACGCTCCTAATTTCTCAAGGACTCATCTTAACTCAAGCACATACTTCAAAATAAATATGATGGGCCCCACACGTATACAAAGAAGGCCCGAATCTTAGGGAAAATTTTGAGGGGTGTTGCATGTTTGGGAGAGAAGAGAATTGAGATTAGGGCTTTTTAGAGAGAGGCACAAGACTGAAAAAATGGTCCAAATCGTTCAAGGCTAGAGTATATATAATTAGGGAAAAAGTCCAATTTGCCCTTCCTCAAAAATCTGAAAAAAAGGGCTAAAACTCACCTAGCGTTATAGTGGCGCGCCGCGCCAAGTCAAAATAGGCTTAAAAACCCTGCAACCTAATAGTGGCGCGTCGCGCCAAGCCTAAATTTTCTGGGTTCTGAAAAATGGGCTTAAAAATCCTGCACACCTAATAGTGGCGCGTCGCGCCAAGCCTAAATTTTCTGGGTTCTGGAAAATGGGCTTAAAAATCCTGCACACCTAATAGTGGCGCGTCGCGCCAAGGACCAAACTACTGAGGTTGTTTTTTGGCGCTATAGTGGCGTGTCACGCCCTTGCAACGCTAAGCCTAAATTTTCTGGAGTTGGAGTCTAGGCTTGAAATTCCTGCAGTACTAGTTTGTAGTAAAAGGGTCATAACTTTTGACTCCGAACTCCAAAAATTACAATCTTGGTGGCGTTGGAAAGAAGAATAAATGACCTTTAATTTGGTAGTTCATGGGCCACCTATTTCGTTATATTCAAGGAGATATGGTCGTTTGAAGTTGACCCTTATACGAACTCATTCGGAAACTTAGTCGAGACTAATTCTTTGGACTCGACTTGGTGTTAGAGGTGTCTTATGACCCTAAACCACATCTAATACCCTTCAAATACTTAGAAATTAATCCTAACTACAAGTCTTTCGGTTCGAGCCTACACACACGTGAAGAAATGTTCGAGTCTTTGCAAAAAAAAAATTGGGGTGCTACAAAGTCTTTCGCCCTTGGCCTACCCATAACGATCGGAATGGATCGTTACATGACTAAAAGTAAAGAAGAAATAGACTCGAGAGAGTAACTGCGAACCATAAATAAAAATAGTACATTTTTCAAAACTCAAAAAAAATTAAGAATAAAAATCTCTTCAAAAGCTGAAACGCAATAAAAAGAGTGCATTTTACCTAAAACCAAATTTTCAACAATAAAATCAGTAGTACACTCCCTCGAAGCTCAAATATGATAAAATATAAGGCATAATAGTTAAAAAAACTGAAAATCAAATTATTTTTTTTGCCTCTAACTAATGTTTTGATTCAATGCGAGTGCAATGCGCGTGAATGCATGCTAACCAAAAGCATATAAGTACACATACATATCACACAAATAAATAAAACACCCTCCACAATATAATTATATTAACCTAAAACTCCTTCAGTCCAAATTCATGGCCTCAGAACAACAATCTCAACAAAAGAGGTACAACAACTAACCAGAATTTAAAATAACACAATAACATTAATCGAACAACCACAAATGTTATCACTAAGTTAACATTTCTTAAATCATACGAAAGATTTTATCTTAATCACACTGAGTATAAGAGCAACCTAAACTAAGGGTTAAGCGTAAGAATAATTCTAAAATTTCAAAAATAGTCAATTCATTCATAAAAAAAAATCAACGTAATTCTATCCTGCAATCCTCCCTAATGATCATGGAACATATAAATTATAACAGAGCTAAGTCTAAAGAGGGTAAGTTGTAACCTACTTCGAATCTGAATCGCAAATCATGAACTGTCATTCTAAAGTTTTTTCCTTCTGAATAGCTTTGAATTACTATCACGTTGTCAAATAAATAATCTACATGTCAATA
The DNA here is from genome assembly GCF_947179165.1 of Solanum dulcamara. NCBI lineage: Eukaryota > Viridiplantae > Streptophyta > Magnoliopsida > Solanales > Solanaceae > Solanum > Solanum dulcamara. The sequence continues at coordinate 13,142,304 of NC_077246.1, forward strand.
CGGGACTAATAATATCGATATTAATAGTAAGAAATTTGGAGTTTTAGATCAGAAATCGACCCTTGGGGTCCGATGACAAAACAGAAAACTAACTTCGCAATCCTATTTCCCTCGAAGTACACGTGTTGCAAAATTAGAAAAAGATGAGAGTAAATTCGGACCTCAAATGATCCGAAAAGCTCACTTTAGAGATGAAAGAATCGAGCTAATTTGAGACCCATTTCAAGAATGAATCGTGAATTTAAAGCTTAGATGTATAGTAGAAAGAGAAGGGGAAGAGTTTTACCTTGAAATCACAAGAAATTATTAATAAATAAAGTAGTTCTCTTCTATCCAAGCTTCAATAATATAGAATGTAGGTCTTTCTAGACTTGAAATTAAAGATGAAGAGTATTTAAAAGTACTTCATGATCGTCGCTTTTGTGGACCATTATCGCAGGGGTGACGTCGTAAGAGCGGAGGAAACTCAGCAAGAGCAGAGGCCATCACTTTCCTCCAGCTTTTTGTAAGGGCGGCCGCGAGCCTGCAACGGCGACGAAGCATCGTCGAAGTGTCTAAGCTTCACAGCAACAGAGGTTGCTGACGTCAGTAGCTATCGTTGGTGCGTCCTGCTCTCCACGGGAGCGGCACATCAACACCAGCAACTTCAACAATTTTTCAAATTCTTTCGAACGGACCCTCAAATTCATTCGATGTCCCGTCCACAAATAAGACATTTTATCCAATTAAAAATAATATTTCAGATTCAATAAAATCAATAAAATAACCATCGGAGATCGTCTTGACAAAATATTAACCAAAATCAATACTTTAACTAAACCAACTAAAATAAAGAAACAATCAAGCGCCCCAAAATCAAATCAACAATCTCGAAATCCAAACTAAAGGTCATACTGGGCCAAAATCAACTTTTCAGAGCTAACGACGTTGAGGATAATCTCATCCAAGTCCATTTACCAATAATATTAATTGAAATTAATCCTTTCAACACAAAAACTCCAAAATGAGGAAAACTCACCCCAAAACTCCCCTGATCACATCAAAAATTAAGTCATCCACCCTGACAAGCCACTAATACACACAAAAACTATAAAAAGGAACTAACTAATTAGAACACACAAAAACAAGCAAATGACCATGAGCATCATCACAAGAAAACACTATAAGAATCTCTTTATCCCCTCTTTCCTCAATCATTTATATTTGGTTAATTATCTGGTTATTTTAATAACATTATTTTCATTACATTCACATTATCAAAGATTAGCAAGATTTAAATTAATTACGTTGCTTATGATCTCATTATTAATAATTTGACTGATTGACCTAATAACAAGATTTTAATCTAAATAGTTTGACATCAACCGTAGAAGCCTAAAAATAGTGATTATCACTGATAATTCTTTGTTGAATTTTTATTTGTCAATCTTGCGAATTGTAATGGGAGGAGAGTAAAAGTTTATTCAAGTTCAAAATAATCTAAGGGGAATAACCTTACGTTAGCATGAGCTGACCTTTTTTATGGGAAAAAACATAACTAAATAATTTTTAAATAGTTATTGCAAATACATGAAATCATTAACTCGTTATCAATTATGACGTATAAAATATTAACCTAAATAGAAAATTATAATATACATGAAATCTGTCATAAATATACATACTATATATATTTGCTTTAAATACAAAAGTTTATACCATACATATACTATAAATATATATTTAATAAATGTTTTTTTTCAAAAAATACTTCAAAAAATAAATTTATACCATGAATATTTATTCCATAAATTTATACTAAAAATATAATATAATCTAACTGTGAAATAAATTATATTTAAAAAAATATATGATATATTTTAGATATAAAATTTTTATACATGCTTATAGACAAATAAAAATGTATATGTTATAATACTATCAATGTTGATTTTACATTGAAAGAAGGAGTAATGTTAAAATAACTTTTATATATACGGACTGTAGTAGAGATAAATTATTGTTATAATATTTTGAATATGCATATGTAGTGAGAGATTAGACATTCTTTTTATGATATATTTTTGCTTAAGGATGGAAAAGAAACTCTTAATTTAAGGTAAATTGATAAATTGTTATAGCATTAGATTAGGGACAATAACTATTTCTTCTGATTCTTAAAATCTGTTACATATGTAAATATAACAATAATTTATTTCTGTAATATTGAAGAAATACTATTATCTATGTTGCTAAGTCTTAAAAACTGTCTTACCACGTAATTTTTTTCTTTTATTATTCCATTTCAAATTAAGGATTTTTAATCTAGGGAAAATTAAGCTCATGCTCCATAAAAACAAAATAATTACAAACAAATGCCCCTTTATAATTCATACCTCCTAAGGCATGAGATCCGTGAGCAAGATATCGTCGCAGTATCAATATACTGACATAGTATCATTGAGGCTGCTTCAGTTCTTAATGATACCACCACAATATATCTATATATTGTCATGGTATGACTGATGTCTACTTTAATCCTTCAGCTACATCTCCATGAAAATCATCATATATTGACATGGTATCATTAAAGATCGTTTCATATAAGCATTAAGGATCATTTCAAACAAATGTTGATTGATACCATCATAGTATATATATACTGTGATGGTATCATAAAGGTTTTCCTAAGTCATTCGATATTACATGAATGATATTACCACAGTACTATATATTCATATATTATAATGATATTGAAAATCCTTAATGAGACACTTTTAAAATCCTCAATGATACCATAACAATATATTGATACCTTATTGATATCATATAACATTGAGCTCTTTTTTTTAAGAAATAAAAATAAAACAATTAAGAGAAAATTATTAAAATCACAATCTTATCTATTAAACTAATTAGTAAATATATTTTTTGTGATACTCCGCCGGTATGTTGATATCATATCGATATCATATAGAGTTGAACTTAATCCTCTGTGATACTCCATCGGTATATCATACCCTATCGGTATCATGTAGGGTGGATGCTGACGTCAGCGCACGAATTTAAAAATAATTATAGAGGGTACAGGGGTAATTAGCTTGGCTGAAGGGATATATAAAAGAATTATTTAAGAAAAGGGTATGAAATGATATATAAATTTGTTTAAATGATCCATTTTGTGTAGTTTTCCTTTAATGTAGTACAACTTAACTCGTGGTCCAACAAGGTTTGGTTGGGCTGTATTGGATTAGTTTTGAAAACTTTACTTCAGTGATATTCAATAAAATTATAATGATACAAAAAATATAAGGGTGTTTGAATTAACTTTTTGAGCAGAAGAAAAGCTAAAAGTTATAACTCAGTTATATTCAATTTTTAATTTTTAGCTTATTTTTATATTTTTTGGCCTAAAAATAGCTATTTAATAATATTTTTTGTTTTTCTCTAACACTTTTAAAAATAAACAAATAAATTTAAAAATAAAAAATTACTTAAAATAAATCAATTCAAACTTCCTCTAGTACATTACTACCTCTACTATTCTAAAATCATACTAGAAACCAACATTTTTCAACCATTATCTCGACATCGCCCTTCAAAAAATATTACACTATCTTCCGTTCGTTATTTATAGATAAGATGTATTTTATTATTTAATATACTAATTAATAGAAATGTGCATCAATTGATTCGGTTCGATTTTATGTATTATCGATTTAGTTTATCGATTTTCAGTTTTGAAATATGCTAACCCAATAACAAATCAATAAAATATTCTTTTATCGATTTTGGTCCTTAACGGTTCGATTTTCGATTTAACCAATAAGAAAATGCTCATAAAATAATTATAAGACTTCTCCAATAATTTAACGCGACAAGACAATAATATAACTTTACGAAATGTTCATAAAATAGAAACAATAGTGACTAACATGAAAAGAACTCTATAAATGCAACACAAATAAAAGAACTAGGACAATAATGTGAATTGAAAGCTAAAGAGCAAAGGTAGTAACTAATAAAGTATTGATATTAATATTTAATATTTATTTAGGGGTAAAGTAGTAAATTACTATTATCTTAATGGGTTATCGATTTACCCAATAACCCAATATTAAAAATCAATATCGAATCAATAACCCGATAATTTTTTTTATAAAATCATTAAAAATCCATTAACCCAATAACATTTTTTTCGATTCAATTTATTGGCCGGTTTGGTTTTTGCACACCCCTACTAATTAATGTGGATTTTTATTAGTAACTTTTAAATTCAAGAAGTGTTTATTTGAAAAAGCTTTTTTTTTATAACTTCTTTATATTTTAATTTTTGATCAAGCTAAACGAGTCAAATCATTTAAGTAAAATTGTATTTATCTAATAAAATAAGAAAGTGTTCTTTTCAAATAGAACCGATGCTAATTCATCTTTTCACACTTGAGAAAATTAGAGAATGAATCTAATGAATATGTTTGAGACTAAAAAAAAGGAAAAATGACAGACACAAATCAGCACCAATCTCAACAAAATTATGACTTATCACATAACTTATCATAAGGTTCGTAGATTATACAACCAAAAAATTTAATTGCACCACATTTAAAAAAAAATCTATATTTTTTAATCAAGCAAACACTGTTAGAGAAAAAAGAAGAAGGGAATTTTCAAGAGATTTGAAAGCACTATGTGACTAGTTTTTTTTTTCCAATTTTTTTACAATAATTGATTTATTTATTCTTAGTGCTCATTTGATCATGAGTTATTTTTATTTTTATTTTGAAAAATTATTTGAACATAAAAGTTTTATAGATTTTGAATTCATTTGAGTTGAATCCCATAATTTTCTGGAATTCAAAATATTCCAAAAAGTAATTTTCAATATAAATCGTTCACAAAAATTTAAAAACATCCAATTTGTATTCATGTTCTAACACGACTCTAATATTTAAATTGAAAACAAATATTATGTTTTTTTTTCAAATTTCATAAGTCTTATACACCCACTTAATATAATATTTAAAATTTTTGAAATTATAGTTGAAATTGTGTTTGATCATAGTATATAGATTTTATTGTTTTTTTAGAATTTGAATATATTTTGTTTTTTACATATGATACTCTCAATTTGTAAAAACAAACAAAATAACCCAACTTGACTTTTACAGCTCCACTATAATAGATTTTATTGTTTTTTAGAATTTGAATGTATTTTTTTTATACATATGATACTCTCATTTGTAAAAACTAACAAAATAACCCAACTTGACTTTTACAACTCCACTATAATACAAAAAAAAAAAAAAAAACATTACTATTGAACATTAAAAGCAACCGCATGAAACAATATTTTCATCTCCCATAACATCGAATTATCGAGCCTCATGAATCAATTGGTGGTTGTAAATGGCAATTTTAATTTGGTTGGTGGGTAAAATAAATGAGGTAATTTTTATAAAAATTGAAAAGTTGGGGTAATATTTAAAAATAAAATACTAATGTACAAAAAGTGTTTAAAAGAATATTTTTGTCATTATTTTTTTATCCCAAAATTACTATATCACCAAAGAAAAGAGATAATTTATCTCAATATTAATTATTAACCCCCGAATAAGTTATCACAAATCTGTCAATCAAACAACAAATTAAATAACACTATAATTTAGGGAAAACTACACAAAATATATCTAATTGTGAAACTATTTATTCAAATTAGATCAAACCCAAACTATTTATCCTTAATAGACCCATGATCTAAACTATTTACCCTCTTACTCAACTTTCTCCTTTCTTATTTTGCGCATGACGTTAGCATCACTGCCATGAATTAATCATTTGTGATATTTCATCGGTATGTTGATACCATATTGGTATTATATATGATTGAGCTGAATTTTCTGTGATAGTGTGTCAGTATATTGACACCTTATCGGTATAGGATTGAACTCTTCTTTTAAGAAATAAAAATAAAACAATTAAGAGAAAATTATTAAAGTCATAATCTTATTTATTAAATTCTAAATTAATAGAAAAATATATTTTTTGTGAACCTCTATCGATATATTGATACTATATCGATATCATATACGATAAAACGTGAATTTTAAAATAAATTTATGTCATTTTAAAATAAAAAAGGATATAAAAATAAATAATTTTTCTTTTTAAAAATATGTGTTCTTTTTCAATTTTTTAATTCTATGGCTATTTGGTATTATCGTTCAAGCCAAACAAGGCCTCTCTTTATTGTCTACCTGCCCTTGTTGGTCTAACCCTCATCGTCCGTGTCCACCCACCCCACACCTCACCCCACCCTCTACCCCAGAGGCCCACACCCCATCCCGTTTCTCTCCTTTTGACTGTGTCTCTTCCTACCTCAAAAAACTCTTCTGAATCCGTCAATGGAAGATTCTCAGTCTCAGTCCTACCCTCACCAATACAGTCACTCATCTCCACTCTCTTCCATCAATGAATCTTCTGAGCAAGTCAAATTCGCAAGCTCCGATGCTGCCTTCGCACACAACTCCTCCGTGGTTGGATCCAACATCAGTGCTAAGTACAAGCTCATGTCACCTGCTAAGCTCCCGATTTCTCGCTCCTCCGCATGTATCACCATCCCTCCTGGTCTCAGTCCTTCATCCTTTCTCGAATCTCCCGTTCTTCTTTCTAACATCAAAGTTAGTTCTTCTTCTCAACAATTGAAATTTATGCTTCCGGTTAATATTATGAGAAATTTCACTTTCATAGTTGAGATCCGATTCCCTAATTAGATGTAAGAAAAGGAAATTGGATATCTTAACTAATATTTTGATTGCTAATCTGGATTAGATTAGATGTTGTTGGAGTAAGGTAGTATAGTTGTGCTGTCTTCAAATTGTTTTCCTTATTTAATACTCTGTAGTGGAGGACCGGAGGAATTTATTGATGTGATTGCTGCTTTTCTTAAAGTACATTTTGAACTATTAATTAGATGTTTGGTTGTTTTCATTTTATTGCTATTTGTTCGTTTGATTCTTTTTCCACTTGAATGCTATTTTGGGCATATATTCGAATTTCTGTAAAATTTGCCACCGTAGGTTCTGATGCTTACATTAGGGACGCTGATATAATTATTCCTCTAGATTCTCATAGAATTATATTCTGTCTTCCTCTGCATATTTAGCCGTCAGTGTGTTTCTTCACATTTTGAATCTTCCTTTTGGCAAGGTACTCAACTTACCACTAAGTTGTTCCATAGTGAAAAAGATACTGTTGTTATGAATGTGGCCATACTAATGGCATCGGAGAGTTATAATACTCTTTTGTTATTTTAACCAGTATGATTATTATAAGTATGTGTGCTGCATGTGTCACTTAAGTCTTATATTGAAAGGTTCCAACTTCAGTGGCTGGTGATGAATCACCTATGAAACTACTATAAGTGGTATCTATATTTCTTGAAATTTTTTCTTGAAAGCATCTACCACCCACCACCGAGATAGAATGATAATTGATAAAGAATTAACAAAAAGGAAAAAGAAAAAACTTTTCTTCCCCCATAAAAAAGCAGGAAGCTGAGAAAAAAAGAGGAAAATTTGTATCACTTTGGTTATCCTATGTTCAGATGCTACTTCTATTTGGAAAGAAGATTGTGATCACTGAATATTATTTCACTTATAACCTGCAGGCTGAGCCGTCTCCGACCACAGGTTCCTTCTCCAAGTTTCAATTAATGCAAGGCTCTAGTGGAAGTGCTGCTTTTTCATTTATGAGAAGCTGCTCCAGTGGAAATGCATACGGTGAAACAACCGGCGAATTTGAGTTTAAGTTTGCTAGTGGATCTAGTTCTACATCAGGATCACTGGCGAAGGAAGCTGCGGTGGTAATGCCCTTGACTGTTATCTTTGGCATTATTGGAAATAAATCACCTAGGTTTTATCCAAAGCCTATATGCTTGAATTAGATTAGAAAAAAGGAAATACAACAAGAGCACTATTGAACATTAATTATTTTCTCTTCCCCCTTTCTAACTTCTCAATTGGCCAATCCATTCCTTCGATTGAGCTGTGCTTGATTGAGAACACCTGCAAGTGAGAGAGTACAAAATTCTTGCATATGAATTTCATCACATCATTTCTTTTTTTAACTAGTAACTGGACCTATTTTTTATTAATAACTTCTATGTAACCAAAGTTGTGGGAACAGGTGGGTTTTTGGTTAATTCCCTCTTTAACAGGAACATAAAAGCAGTACAATGATTGCAACTTTTGTTTTGTTTGTTTTTAGTTTTTGTAACAAGGTGATTACATCTCTTTTGTTAATAGTTCAAGACCCTTAAATGAGTTGATTTTGAAGATTGACTTTATAAAAAATGAAAAGAATGGAGTGTGGCTGTTAAAAGTACAGTCAAAAGGTGTTAACTCATTGCCAGGAAAATGATGATTGGTTTGCATTGTGTATTTGGTTTCCATATATGTTGCCAATTTTTTCCTCTTGTTTTTTATTTGTTTTCTTCTACAGTTGAGTGGATGTGAGGTCTTGATGAATTGCTCATCTCACTTGACTGATACTTTGGGGTTTGGAAGCATTTCCTTTCTTTCTACATTTTTTGGATTTAATGACAAAGGATCCAACAACAATAGGAAGGCCCTGCAGATTTAGTTTTTTTATTTCCTTTTAGTACCTAAAGAAGCAACATGTGAGCCTTATTATTATTTTAACCGAGTTGAATTGAGTTAGTTCCTAATACACTGTTGTAATGAAGATTTCTGCAGGTTTCAACCAACAGCAAAATGAACCTCTGATTCAAGTTCAAGATCGATATCTTTCTCCATCATTAGCATCTTCAGCACTTGTTGAAAGCGAGATGCCTAATTCAAAAGAGCTGAGTCTACCTGCACCTGTTAGTTTAGATGCCTCGTCAATTAGTACTTCTGCTGCTGCAACTGATAATGAGGAAATAAAACAGAGAGGTCAATCAAATCCAAGCTCGCAAGGGTCACATGCTGATAATAAAGATGTATCATCAGTAACAGCTGAGAGATCATCAGAAGATGGGTATAACTGGAGAAAGTATGGCCAGAAACTTGTTAAAGGAAGTGAATTCCCAAGGAGCTACTACAAATGTACATACCCTAACTGTGACGTTAAAAAGATATTTGAGCGCTCTCCTGATGGACAAATAACAGAGATTGTGTATAAAGGTTCCCATGATCATCCTAAACCCCAACCCAGCCGTAGGTTTACTCCTGGTGCGCTTACGTCCATCCAAGAAGACAGAGGTGAGAGAGATGCATGCCTCACTGGTCAAGAAGGTAAACTGAATTGCTCTTTAAGGGTTGTTTCCCACTCAACAAATGCATGACATGGTTGTCCTTATTGAAGTTTCTTTAATCTCATATGGAATTATTCCTCTCTTTGGTTTATCTTTTCTTGAAGACAAATTCAACACTAATGCCCCGACTACTAACACTGAGCCCAGTGGTACTCCACTATCGCCTCGACAAGCAGATGATGATGGTCTTGAAGGTACAGTGTCTCAGTTGCACAACACTAATGATCAGATGGACGAGGATGATCCATTTGCAAAAAGAAGGTAAAAACTAAGGGTCCTAAATTTATTCCTGTGTTGTAGTTCGATTTAACAATTGATTCTTTAAGCAGGAAAATGGATGGTGGCGTGGATATTACACCAGTTGTTAAGCCTATCCGCGAACCACGTGTTGTTGTTCAAACTGTGAGTGAAGTTGATATATTGGATGATGGATACAGGTGGCGGAAATATGGTCAAAAGGTGGTCCGTGGTAATCCTAATCCCAGGTATGTAAAGCATTGTGTGGCATCTAATGCTAAGTGTCTGAAGTTCATGGTGGTTAAGAGGTTGTTTTATGGTCCAAAGAAAATCAATACTTTTAGGGGGGTTTCCCCATAATGTTCTAACTTCTAAGCCATCTTTCTAGGTGATTCGATAGATTCCCCTCTCAATAACAGTATTATTTAGCAAATTGAAGAAATAGATAGTCAACCATTATTTTGGATGAGGTGAGATGAGATGTAGTGGTGATGTCTTATTAAGCTGTGAACTGAAACTTATTGAACAATCCCATACAACCATAACTGGAAGAATTGGGAAGTCGTGTTATAGCAGAAAGCTTTGGGTCTGTAACACAGCTTAGAATGTTAGCACTTTCAACTAATTAGACTCTCTAAATGAGGGTCTTAGATGAACCTGTACCGATTGTTGAGAAATGATTTGAAATCATTTATATGTCAATTATCATTGCTTGGTAGCCATTTGCATAAATCAAATAAAATTTATATGTGAAATGAACATATTTAGCTCTCCAACCCTCCCTCTCCCCCATCTAGCAGTGACTCTTCTGATCCCTTTTTCCACCTAATTTTTTTGTTTGATTTATGTTATATTATTTACACTCAATTTTTTTTACATTAGATTTTTCTTGGTTCTGAATCTACTCCAATTTTATCTATCGCAGTATTAATAATACAAGAACAACATACCTAGTGTAATCCCACAAAGTGGAGTCTGAGGAGGGGAGAGTGTACGCAAACCTTACCCCTACCTTGGAGTTAGAGAGGCATTTCATAGTATTAATAATATGTATCGAAATTGTCTATGTTAATAATAGATTAATGGCAGCAGTGCCGTTATTGAATGTATTACTTTGACAACTTTTTTTTTTGGGCTAAAATCTGTTTGAGGTTAATTACCACTTGATGCCCTGTAGCCTGTAGGTTAAGTTACAGCAATTGAAGCTGCCGTTAGAGAAACAGTCACTCTAGTAATCATTTATATCCAATCTGTGCTTTTCTCTGCTCATTTAATTGTTGGTACTCTGGAGAGCTCCTTAATAGCATAATGGCCTAAAGTATTTGGAGGTCCTAGATTCAACTCTCATACCCTTGAAATGCTGAAGCAAAGCAAGGTTTAATATGCACCTGCATGACTGTGTGTGAACCCTGTGTCTCTAAAATTTAGAAAGTTGGACCACTCAGTATTTCATCTATTTGCCAAAGGGCTGGTTGTAATGCCCTTGTTTCAGAAGCAGACCATAGAGTTCTATATGCAGCTTATCAAGCAAACATTTCAGAATGAGCTGAATGTACTTCTAGTGAGACATCTAAGTAGTAAAGGGTGAATGGTTTCAGGTTTAATTGATTATCTTCTGGTAAATGTTTAATTAGGAGTCTAGGACAAGTGAATAAAACCTTACATGTGTTAAAATATCAAGGTAGTTTGTGACTAGATTCATACACACCCAGATGCATTGTATTGAATAAAGAAAATCATATAGAATATATTCTATAGGATACCTCAGGATATTCTCTATTTGATTATAGAATATTTACTTATTTTATCAGTATAGGTATTGATTACCTACTATATTATGTATTAGGTCAATTATTTTTTTATTTTTTTCACAAAATGAATATCTGATCTCCTAAATTTTCTTGGGATAATTAACAGTAGATGGCCATTCGGTCATTTTTATTACCAAAAAATTGGCCATTCGGTGTATATTCATGGATATTCGGTGTATATTTCATGTATAGAGTGTATCATAATGTATATTTAGTGTATAACTCATGTATAAGTAATCTGTATAGTATAGTTAGTGTATACTTTCTATGACTTTTGACAAACTATATTATTTAGTTACTGTATATTTCTTATGATTTTGGCTATTTTTTTTTATGTAAATAAAACATAGCTATATTTGTTGTAAACTAATTAGTTTATTGTATATATTTGAAATTGTGCCAATTTTCTTTTTGAAACTCAAAATACCCTTAATTAGATTTCATGGGTGGAAATTACTTAAACTGAAGACTGAGCAGGCAGAGAGATCATGCATCTAACAATTCATCAAATCTCTGATAAACTTCTGAATATCTTTGCATGGAGGACCTGGTGATGTTTCATTAATTTGGCATACTTTAAACAGGAAGGTGAAAGAACCTAGATTGTTGATCTCTCTTTCAATTTTGTAGTTTTTGGAAGGAGGGTGATTATTTAGATATCATTTTAGGTATTATAGAACATAGTTAGTTTACCTCTAAATCTGTAAAGTCTACATCCAAAATACAATGAACCTGTGGTTTGATGTTTCTTCACTATAGGCGTGAGTTTCTTTATGTTTTTCTGGTATTCATGTGAATGTGATGTAGGAGTTATTACAAGTGCACCAATGCTGGATGCCCTGTCAGGAAACATGTGGAGAGGGCATCCCATGATCCCAAAGCTGTAATAACTACATATGAGGGGAAACACAATCACGATGTACCAGCAGCTAGGACTAATAACCATGAAATGGCTGGATCGGCGCCTGTAACTGGGGGTTCAAGGGTCAGGAGGGAAGATAATGGCTCAGTTAGCTTGGATCTAGGTGTTGGTATAGGATATGGTATGGAGAATAGACGCAATGGACAACTTCGCACACTGCCTGCAGAAACTGTACATAGCCAAGTTCAGGTTTCAGGTTCTAGTATGATGGTAGTACAGCCAGCTACAGTTGCGTCATGCTACAATATTTTAAATGGTGGAATAAGCCGGTTTGGAACTATAGAAAATCGCGTTCAGGGCACTGGGTTTGAGACTATGCCCTTGCAATCATCTGCTCAATGTCCTCAAAACTATGGAAGGATACTTTTGGGCCCGTGAATCCTGTGAATGTTTCTTCCTTCAGGCAAAAGTTAAAAATAAGAAACCTCCATCTGTTTTCTTTTTCAGCTTCTTGGGGGATTACAGAAGGCTACATCTCTTGTTGGTATATACACTTCGCTTCAGAATTGAGAACCCAACATGTTGTATGATACAGGTTCACCAAGTATTCATTATGTAATTAGCTTTATTATCCCAGTTGCTTTATAACAACAGTATGCTACAAAATGTAACAACTATGCATGTCTGAGTAGATGTGAGCGTCATTATTTTCGCCCAACAGTAGGCAAAATTTGCTCGGCTTAGTTGTGAAGAACTTGAAAGTATGGGCTCCATTTAGGAAATTATAAGATACTTTAATATGCTGTATTTTCTGTAATATGGTAGTAGACACGTGTGAAATGTATCCTCCCAATATAGGCTTTGTACAATAGACATTTGTGGTTCGATTCCTTTCTGGATTCCGCACATAGCGGAAGGTTTAGTGCATTGGACTCTTTTTTTTTTTTTTTTTTTTTTTAGGTAAAGAAAAGATTTGGTTCTGATGAATATGCATTTTGTACTTTTCCAGTTGATGCTCTTGTGTCCTTTAAGTTTACTCTCGCATGGCCGCATTTGTAGGTATTTGCGCTGCACAAACCCAGGCAACGTTTTTGCTTAATTCACATGGATTTAGTTTATATATTGATTTAGAGTTGTAAATATGAGCTAGGCTTGTTTGGCTGGCTCAACTTCTGATTTGATAGGGTTTTAATAAAAAAAAAGCATTTGTACTTCAAAAAAGTAAAATATTTACCTTTACATGTCCCATTACTTTCATACTCTTTTTTATTTTAAAGTCATGCGTTGATGTTATGTTAATGTTAGCGTCCATCTTTTTTTCCTCTATGATATCATCACAGTATATGAATATACTCTGATGGTATTAAAGAATAACTGAACAATGTTTTCATTAAAAGACTACTTCTTCTTCCTTGATATTATCAAAGTACAATAAACTCGGGTGGTATCAAAGAGTAACGAGGTAGTGTTTTCATTGAGGTTTGTTTCAATCCTTCGATGAGATTATACGGTATCTACATACTGTTATGATATCATTGATGTATGTTTCAATTCTTCAATATTTTAATTTTAAAACAGTTAAAAAAAGAGTCATAATTTAGATACAATTTTTTAAAAATTTGCAAAAGGGAAAAAATTATAAAAATATATTTTATACTAACTTAAAGTTTAATAAATAATATTGTGACTTTCATAATTTTTTCTTAATTGTTTCTTATTTACTTCTTACAAAAAGAGCCAAATTCTATATGATACCAATATGGTATCAATATAATGACGGAGTATCACTGATGATTAAGCTCAGTTCTATATGATATCGACATGATATCAATATACCGACGGAGTATTACAGAGGATTAATTCATAGTTGTGATGTTGACGTCATGCGTGAAATAAGAAAATATAAAAAGGGGTAGGCGTATAAATAGTTTGAGTCGTGGGTCTATTAAGGATAAATAGTTTGGGTTGGTCCAATTTGGATAAATAATTTCACTAATGGGTCCAATTTATGTAGTTTTTCCAAAATTTTAGGAGTCTATTTAAGAACATGACTTTTTAGCCTGATCCGAATAAGCCTGTTGGTTTGTGGGGCTTGAGCAATGTGGATTGGGTTGGATCGTGGGCTGAATAAGATAAAATAAAGTAGAATACTAAAAATAAGTAAATAATAAGAGGAGTCAAACTCAAAGTCTACTTAAATCATCGTAGGTAAGTAATACTATCATTAACTATTTAGTTTACTTATTATTATCTTTATTTGGTTCAAATAATATCATGTCAAAAATTATTTCGTTTCGCAGAAACTTTCTTGAGTTGTCATATTAGGCTTTCTATGAAAATGTACCTATTTTTGTTAGTGAAGTTATGATAAAATTTATATACTAGACGAAATGGTTATGGGACGAACTCAGTACAATGTCGAAAAAGTTTTTTTTTTTTTGGGAATGGGAACAGACCCTACATGAGGCTCCCACCTCTCGTGCACAGTCAGGGGTTGAGCAACACCCCCAAGCCTTAACATAAATAACAAAAGTAAAAATACAAGGAGGGGGACATAAAACCTTACCTCCGATCCTATGTTGGTTCATAAGTCGGCTAACCTACTAAGGTCGGCTAACTCATCCCCGGTACAAAACAAAAGGGTCTAACTATAACTAGAAAGCAGTAAACCTATGAGAGGACTCCTCCCAGTACAAATCGGCTAAGAAAGCATAAATGAGGGAGACTCTCCCCTTCCATGAGAATACAATAAAGTAACCTACACTAGTCCTATTCAAATATGCTACAACTCAGACATAGTGTCACGACCCAAAAACTGAGGTCATGATGGCACACATCTCAAAACCCAATCTGATGTGTAACCCTAAAAATAAAATTCATACAAGACTTCCAAAGAGGAAAGTGATTCCACGATTTAAATAAAAAGAAAAAAAAATAATGAAGAAATTATCCCAAAACCTGGTGTCATAAGTATAAAGAGCATCTAATACAAGGTTCGAATCTGAAGATACAACATAAGTCTCTGAATGATACAAAAGACTGAAAAATAAAGATAGACTAGTGACGATCCGAATTCTGGGACCTCACCACTAATCTGAGAATTACACAATCCGCTAGAATATTAACTGCCACATGGGGTACCCCGATTAGTATCTGCATCAAAAAGGGACACAGAAGTAGGGGTGAGTACAATTCACATGTACTCAGTAGGTTTTAGCTGACTGAGTATAAGGAATTAATCAAACCTATGAAGTAAACTAAGGAACGCTTCCACCTGCATATAGAAAAGTCCCACTTCGGCATCGGTGCCGCCAGTTTATATATATAGTGGCACGAATAAAGTATAATAACAACTCATAATCACAATTAATCAAATAATTCAAGCAGCACAAATGTCAATGCAATGCAATGCAATATGATGATGCAATGATGTGGTGGTACGGTGGAATCAAGACTGTCGCACAGCCTGTCGTATACACCTGCCGAGCTGTGCTACCAAGCAGGACCCATGGGGGTCTCGCAGACCATATACCTCAACCAAAATATCTCATTATCCTTGCCACCTCCTCGTGGTCAAGGGATCACAATGCATCCACTACCCTGCCGGAAAACTACCTCGGTCAGGGACTCAAGATACAAAGGTTGGGATCACAATGCATCCACTACCCTACCGGAAAACTGCCTCGGTCAGGGACTCAAGATACAAAGGTTTAAAGGTGTTTCATTTTCTTTCTCAAAAAGAATTTCCATATTTCTCAACTTCCCATGTTTCATGATGTGATGAATGAGGATGAATGCATCAAAACACATATGCATGGAAGTAATAATCAACTCACATGTGGTATAATGTTCAAAGTTCTCAAAACTTAACCTACACATGATATTCACCCTCAATAAATAGTAACGGGAAGAACACACTTTCATTTAAATATTCACCCCTTTCTCAACAATATTTCAATACTCAAGTATGCTCAAAACCCCCAACTCAATCTCTTAGGCGGCATCACAAGTCAAATAATATACTCAAGCCTCTCTCTTAGGCAAATCATAATTCACATGCTCTCAAAGCAAATAAGATAACAAATAAGGCCCCCACACGGGCTATGTAATACAAATAAACCCCGTCACGGCAACACATTAATAAATAAGCCTCCACACGGACATCATAATATATATAACATTCTCAACTCATACTACAACCCCATCCCAAAGTCTATAACATATGAATGATTAATTACCCCATCTCAATCTCAAAGAAAGATAGCCAAACCTACCTCAATTGCCGAAACCGCACTCGAATACCTCCACCGGACAAGTAACTCTCGAATTCAGCGCTCGGAATGACAACCCACTATCAACAATGAAACATACACGTCACAAGGAGTCCAATGACACCCATATTGATAGGTTTCGGAACCGGGGGTAAAATGGTCCAAAAATTAACTATTTTCGAAAAGGGTCAAATCTGTAAATTTATTGAACAATCTCATTCTATTGGTAATAAGGAACTCATGGTTGAAAAACCCATAAAAATAGAGCTCAAAACGAGTTGGAAATCACAATTTTCCTTAAATTCGGATTAGGGAAGAAACAAGGATTTTTGGGGTTTGAAACTAAAATTTAAGAGTTAAAATCGTCAAAAACTTAATGAAAAAGGAAGGTTTTAGGTCAAAAATCACTTACCCAACACTTTGCCTCGAAAATCTCTTCTCAAATCACCTCAAGGAGTTCAAGAACTCAAACAAATGTTGAAAAATATTGAAATGAGAAGAAAGGGGCATTTTCTGCCCAAAAAGTTACTGTTCACGCGTGTTACTGTTCACGCGTGTTTTGTACAAATTTACGAAAATCACCCTCAAGGTCATTACAATATCCACCACTAAAAAGGATGTTCGTCCTCGAACATAAGATAAAATAAAGTACCTGGGGTCTCAAAAAGCTGAGGGTATCGAGCCTGCATATCAGACTCTAACTCCCAAGTCGCCTCCTCAGCAGGCCGATGCTGCCACTGCACCTTGACCGAAGCGACCTCCTTGGTCCTGAGTCTACGAAGCCGCCTATCTAGAATAACTGTCGGCTCCTCCTCATAAGTCAAATCCGGACTCAACTCTACCGCATCATAAGAAATCACATGAGACTCATCCGGTATGTACTTGCGAAGCATAGAAACATGAAACACCGGATGGACAGCTGACAATTTAGGGGGTAAGGCCAACTTATACGCCACTCCACCTACTCTCCTCAGGATTTCAAACGGGCCAACAAACCTTGGGCTAAGCTTGCCCTTCTTTCCGAACCTCATCACACCCTTCATGGGCGATATTTTAAGCCACACGCAATCACCCACCATGAACTCTAAGGGACGAACCCTCCTATCAGCATAACTCTTCTGACGACTCTGAGCTGTCAATAGTCGACCCTGAATCAAACGTACCCGCTCCACAGCATCCCTAAGTAAGTCAGTATCCAATGCATCAACCGCAACAGAATCAAACCATCCAATGGGTGATCGACACCTACGACCATACAATGCCTCAAATGGTGCCATTTGAATGCTGGAGTGATAACTGTTATTATAGGCAAACTCTGCTAAGGGCAAGTGTTGGTCCCATCGGGCACCAAAATCAATCACACAGGCCCTAAGCATATCCTCCAACACCTGAATAGTCCGTTCAGACTGACCATCGGTTTGGGGATGAAATGCTGAACTCATCTCTAGTCGCGTACCCAAACCACGCTGTAATGCCTTCCAAAAGTGAGAGGTGAACACTGAACCCCGATCCGATACAATAGAGATAGGCACCCCATGCAGCCTAACAATCTCACGAAGATAGATCCTAGCTAACTGATCCGCATTGTAGCTAGTCTTCACCGGAAGGAAATGGGCTGATTTGGTCAATCGATCCACAATCACCCAGACAGAGTCATACTTACCCAATGCCATGGGTAATCCAGACACGAAGTCCATAGTGATACGCTCCCATTTCCACTCAGGAATGGGCATCCTTTGCATAGGACCACCCGGTTTCTGATGCTCATACTTCACTTGTTGGCAATTTAGACACTTAGCCACAAAATCAATAATGTCTCTCTTCATGCCACACCACCAATAATGTTGTTTCAAGTCATGAAACATCTTTGCCACTCCCGGGTGAATCGAATACTTGGAACAATGAGCCTCCTCTAATATCATACGTACCCATTCACTAACCTTGGGCACACAAATGCGACCATTAATCCTCAAAACTCCTTCCTGATCAAGAGAGGCTGATTTTGCTTCACCACTCAACACTTTGTCTCGAATGGCCCTCAACTTTTCATCTTCAAACTGGTGTGTACGAATCTGGTCCATCAAAGTAGACCTAGCCTCCACAAATGCCAAAATACCATGATGTGTAGAAATATCCAGTCGGACCAACTGTCTAGCCAATGACTGAACCTCCAACGCCAAAGGCCTCTCCACAGCCTTAAGAAAGGCCAAACTACCCATGCTAGATGCTTTGCGACTCAGGGCATCCGCTACCACATTAGCTTTGCCCGGATGATAAAGTATGGTAATGTCATAGTCTTTCAATAACTCTAACCACCTACGCTGCCGCATGTTCAGATTCGGCTGAGAAAAGATATACTTAAGGCTACGGTGGTCAGTATAGACCTCGCAATGCACTCCATAGAGATAATGCCTCCACAACTTCAGAACAAACACCACTGCTGCTAACTCTAAGTCGTGGGTAGGATGGTTCTTCTCATGTACCTTCAACTGTCGAGAAGCATAAGCTATAACTCTACCTTTTTGCATCAATACACCACCCAAGCCGACTCCCGAAGCATCACAAAACACAATAAATGCCACGCCCTCCTCGGGTAAGGCTAGAATAGGTGCTGAAGTCAATAATTCCTTGAGCTTTTGAAAGCTCGCCTCACACTCATCAGTCCACTGAAATGCCACGGTCTTTTGAGTTAGCCTAGTCAATGGGGCTGCAATAGAAGAGAATCCTTGAACAAACCGACGATAGTAGCCTGCCAACCCAATAAAACTCCGAACCTCGGTAACCGAAGTAGGCCTAACCCAATCACGAACCGCTGCAACTTTGGCTGGATCAACCATAATACCATCCTTGGTCACTATATGACCCAAGAATGTCACGGACTCAAGCCAAAACTCACATTTGGAGAATTTTGCATACAACTTCTCCTCTCTCAATCTCTGAAGGACTGTCCTCAGGTGCCTAACATGATCCGCCTCATTCTTGGAATAAACCAAGATGTCATCAATAAACACAATCACAAACGAGTCCAAATAAGGTCGAAATACCCGGTTCATCAACTCCATAAAAGCAGCCGGGGCATTAGTCAACCCGAAGGACATAACCACAAACTCATAATGCCCATAACGAGTCCTGAATGCAGTCTTCGGGATGTCAGATTCTCGAACTCTCAACTGATGGTAACCCGACCTCAAATCAATCTTTGAGAACACCGATGCACCTTGAAGCTGGTCAAATAAATCATCAATGCGAGGGAGAGGATACTTGTTCTTGATAGTGACTTTGTTCAACTGTCGATAGTCAATACACATCCTCATAGTACCATCTTTCTTCTTCACAAATAAAACCGGTGCACCCCACGGTGATACACTAGGTCTAATAAACCCTTTCTTCAATAAATCTTCCAATTGTTCTTTCAACTCTTTCAATTCTGCCGGAGCCATCCGATAAGGAGAAATAGAGATGGGTTTAGTGTCATGCTCCAAATCAATCACAAAATCGATATCACGATCAGGAGGAACTCCCGGCAAGTCTGTAGGAAATACATCCATAAACTCTCTCACCACCCTCGTAGTCTCTATATGAGATGACTCCGTGGTGAGATCACGTACATGAGCCAAATAAGACAAACAACCCTTATCCATCAAGCGACGAGCACGAATATAAGATATCACCCCCTTAGGGTATGAACTCGGATTACCCTTCCATACTAAGCTAGGTAAACCGGGATAAGCTAAGGTCACGGTCTTTGCATAACAATCTAATATAGCATGATAAGGAGATAACCAGTCCATACCCAGTATCACATCAAAATCAAGCATGTCTAATAAAATCAAGTCTGCACGGGTCTCTCTACCCGAAAATATCACCAAACATCCCTTGTATACCCGATCCACTACTAAAGATTCACCTATTGGGGTAGAAATAGTAATAGGCACAATAAGGGACTCACTCACATAATCAATACCCACATCAAAATAAGTCGACACATAAGAATAGGTAGACCCTGGGTCAAATAATACTGAAGCAGAACGATGGCAAACTGGAACAATACCTGTAATAACTGCATCAGAGGCTTCTGCCTCATATCTACCCGGTATAGCATAGCATAACTGACGGTCACCCTTAGCCTGCGAACCACCACGAGCACCACCTCGTACTCTACCCCTAGCACCATGGGTGCCACCTCTAGTATTCTGCGAAGAACCTCGAATAGTTGGAGCATCTATAGAATGAACAACTGGTGCCCCAGGCCGTCCATTAGAAGGAGCACGTTTGGGGCAATCTTGGGCCTTATGCCCAAACTCATCACACACATAACAACCTCGAGGACCTGAACTCCGTGGGGAATAACTAGAATTGTTAAAACGACCTCCGGAGCTCGAAGAACCCTGAATAGCTGCCTGGACTGGTCTGCCCTGATAACCATGGGTTCCTGAACCCGAATATTCTCTACCCTTGGAGGAATGATCGCTGAATTGACCCTGCCGACGGAACCTCTTGGCCCCGCCCTGTCTAGCACGTCGGATACTCTCTATCATCCTGGCATGATCAATAATACTCTGAAACGTACCCCCAGACAGTACAAGAGAGGCTGTAGCCTCCTGGAGATAACCGGCGAATCCCTTCACTAGTTTGCGAATCCGCTCGAATTCGGTGGGAATACTCGACATAGCATAACGAGATAACTCATGGAAGCGAGTCTCGTACTCAGATACAGATAAGGAGCCCTGCTCCAGTCTGTCAAACTCATCCCTACGCTGATCACGAAGGCTATATGGCACAAATCTCTCAAGGAACACCTCAGTAAACTGTTCCCAACTCATCATAGGAGGACCGACAGGTCTATGAGCAAGAACAGACCTCTATCACTTCTTAGCCATTCCCGCAATTATAAAAAGAAATAAGACATTCCATGTGCCTTCAAGATACCCAATTTTGAACAACCTATCCTGACACTTGGTCAAAAAGATATAAGCCTTCTCAACAGTGATAACCTCAAACTTGGGAGACAATACCCTGACGACATAGGTCTAACATAAACATAGCAACGCTAGAAGACATAGGTGGAACCACAGATCTCAAAGGAATCCAAAGTGGGCTAATTAGATATCTAAAATTTGAAATCTAACTGTCAAAGTCTAACCGACCATCTTCCATACTTTTTTTTTGTTGCTCCACATCTTCATACTCATAATCAGGCTCGAATAGGCATCACTAAATCATCCTTAAGCAAGAGCCGATATTTCGAACCCGACAGTTACTTTTAATGCGGAAGGAATAGATCAGAGGTAAATAACACTTGATATGAATAAATCGCACGAAGGGAGTAAAAAGAAAGAAATTCTCCTATTAAGTATCTTGTAGCCTCTTGAAGATAAGTACGGACGTCTACGTACCGATCCGCAAGACTCTACTAGACACCCTGCTCTTTAACTTATAAGACCGGTGAACCTAGTGCTCTGATACCAATTGTCACGACCCAAAAACTGAGGTCATGATGGCACACATCTCAAAACCCAATCTGATGTGTAACCCTAAAAATAAAATTCATACAAGACTTCCAAAGAGGAAAGTGATTCCACGATTTAAATAAAAAGAAAAAAAAATAATGAAGAAATTATCCCAAAACCTGGTGTCATAAGTATAAAGAGCATCTAATACAAGGTTCGAATCTGAAGATACAACATAAGTCTCTGAATGATACAAAAGACTGAAAAATAAAGATAGACTAGTGACGATCCGAATTCTGGGACCTCACCACTAATCTGAGAATTACACAATCCGCTAGAATATTAACTGCCACGTGGGGTACCCCGACTAGTATCTGCATCAAAAAGGGACACAGAAGTAGGGGTGAGTACAATTCACATGTACTCAGTAGGTTTTAGCTGACTGAGTATAAGGAATTAATCAAACCTATGAAGTAAACTAAGGAACGCTTCCACCTGCATATAGAAAAGTCCCACTTCGGCATCGGTGCCGCCAGTTTATATATATAGTGGCACGAATAAAGTATAATAACAACTCATAATCACAATTAATCAAATAATTCAAGCAGCACAAATGTCAATGCAATGCAATGCAATATAATGATGCAATGATGTGGTGGTACGGTGGAATCAAGACTGTCGCACAGCCTGTCGTATACACCTGCCGAGCTGTGCTACCAAGCAGGACCCATGGGGGTCTCGCAGACCATATACCTCAACCAAAATATCTCATTATCCTTGCCACCTCCTCGTGGTCAAGGGATCACAATGCATCCACTACCCTGCCGGAAAACTACCTCGGTCAGGGACTCAAGATACAAAGGTTGGGATCACAATGCATCCACTACCCTACCGGAAAACTGCCTCGGTCAGGGACTCAAGATACAAAGGTTTAAAGGTGTTTCATTTTCTTTCTCAAAAAGAATTTCCATATTTCTCAACTTCCCATGTTTCATGATGTGATGAATGAGGATGAATGCATCAAAACACATATGCATGGAAGTAATAATCAACTCACATGTGGTATAATGTTCAAAGTTCTCAAAACTTAACCTACACATGATATTCACCCTCAATAAATAGTAACGGGAAGAACACACTTTCATTTAAATATTCACCCCTTTCTCAACAATATTTCAATACTCAAGTATGCTCAAAACCCCCAACTCAATCTCTTAGGCGGCATCACAAGTCAAATAATATACTCAAGCCTCTCTCTTAGGCAAATCATAATTCACATGCTCTCAAAGCAAATAAGATAACAAATAAGGCCCCCACACGGGCTATGTAATACAAATAAACCCCGTCACGGCAACACATTAATAAATAAGCCTCCACACGGACATCATAATATATATAACATTCTCAACTCATACTACAACCCCATCCCAAAGTCTATAACATATGAATGATTAATTACCCCATCTCAATCTCAAAGAAAGATAGCCAAACCTACCTCAATTGCCGAAACCGCACTCGAATACCTCCACCGGACAAGTAACTCTCGAATTCAGCGCTCGGAATGACAACCCACTATCAACAATGAAACATACACGTCACAAGGAGTCCAATGACACCCATATTGATAGGTTTCGGAACCGGGGGTAAAATGGTCCAAAAATTAACTATTTTCGAAAAGGGTCAAATCTGTAAATTTATTGAACAATCTCATTCTATTGGTAATAAGGAACTCATGGTTGAAAAACCCATAAAAATAGAGCTCAAAACGAGTTGGAAATCACAATTTTCCTTAAATTCGGATTAGGGAAGAAACAAGGATTTTTGGGGTTTGAAACTAAAATTTAAGAGTTAAAATCGTCAAAAACTTAATGAAAAAGGAAGGTTTTAGGTCAAAAATCACTTACCCAACACTTTGCCTCGAAAATCTCTTCTCAAATCACCTCAAGGAGTTCAAGAACTCAAACAAATGTTGAAAAATATTGAAATGAGAAGAAAGGGGCATTTTCTGCCCAAAAAGTTACTGTTCACGCGTGTTACTGTTCACGCGTGTTTTGTACAAATTTACGAAAATCACCCTCAAGGTCATTACACATAGCTACATTGAAGAAGAACAAGTATACGAAACTTCTATCTCACATGGGATGTGAAAATTATCTTCATCTTTGCCTTTTTAAGCCATATCATACCAAGTAGGTCCAAAGGAATTATGTAGCCACATCAAAGGCAGGAAGCAGCTAAGGAGGATGAAAGGATAGGAAGTAAATGGAGCCATAGCAGCCAGCAACCTTGGGGTTGTTGTTGTTAAGGAAGCTGAGGGACAGAGAAGGTGTACATTGCAATTTGTATGTGGTGCAGCCCTGACTTGAGCAGTTGGTTGGAGAGTGTGTCATGTATTTTGGATGGTTCCAGTGCTGTCGAAGGTGATCAGAGGTAATCCTGTACTTGCACACCCACAAATATAAAGAGGTTCCAATAGTCTTGGATGCAAGGATGCTGTTGCATGAATGGAAGGAGTGCATCCGGAATGTAAGGACTGCTGAAGGGAATAGATGAGGCCCCTGCATGTGGGTCTGTTGTCTTCCTTTGTTTGAGGCTTTGTAGACCTGCACAAGAAGTAGCAAAGGACCCAAATAAATATGGAAGCTGTTGCAGACCTGTATGCATCTCCTTGTTGCTTCCAAAGACAAAAAGCAAATAGCTGCAAGATTCTTGTGATGCTGAATTGTTGCTGCAGGTATCTCATAAGAGAAATTGGCCTGGATGGAGGGCTGATGTGTTGATGAATTCCTAACATGGTAGGTTGCTGTCTCCATGTTATTGCCTTTTATTTGCCAAGGTGCCCCAGATGCTATTGTGCCTACATATAGACCATCAATAGAATACAAACATCCAACCAAACAGAATAACCAGTAAGGGCCATATGAAGTCCTCTTAGTGGGGATTTTTGATTTGATGGTTGTATCTGTGATGACCTCTATGTAGTTGTTGTTAAGGCCTGTTGATGTATCTTGGAAGGCTGTTGTGATCAGGTTCAACTTTGTTGTGATCAGGTTCAACTTCTTGGAGTACCTGCACAGATAAACAAAACCAACAAACCACACAACCAAAGAATTCTGCAATCTGCTGTAGCCATTACTATTAACTTGTATTTGTTCCTTGTGTGCTGCTAGTTGGTGGAGTTGTTGCTGGAGTGTGTTGCTGTTAGAGATGTTAAAGAATGTGGATGGCAAGCTGAAGGTACTTCTCCATCGAAGCCCCAGGTTATTGCAGCCCTTATAGCAGATCCAAAGAGGGTCTACATAAAGGGATGAGGAAGAGCAAAACCAAAAGTTGGAGTGGATGCTATGGGATTGCTTCTGTGGAGTCCTGGTGAGCATTTCCAACTTGTTCTGATGGGATAGCTCCCCAGTTGTTGATGTACCTAAACAAAAACATTCAACCAAAAAAAGCAACCAAACAAACACAAAAACCAAGAGGGAATTGCAATTCTGCACAGTCCTTGTGTAGGCCTCTTAGTGAAGGTATTTGTTTTGGTGGTTGTATCTGTGATGTCCTCTATGTAGGTGTTGATAAGGCATGTTGATGAATCCATCCTGCCATTTGCAGCTACAAAACAAACAAGAACCAGCAGGAAAGGGATTGCACAAGGTAGCATAGGGGGGGAATGGATAGGCTGCTGTAGGCTTGTGTGCAGCTCCAAGTTGCTTTCATAGTAGGAGAGGTTAAGGAGCTTGTTGGAGCAGGCTTCACATAAAAAAAGGCCCTTCCTTGTGATCTGGTTCAGCTTCTTTGTGTGTGGCTCCCCAGTAGTTGTTGCACCTAGACAAAAACAATTAACAGAATACAGGCAACCAAACAAGTACCAAAACCATGAGGAGCCTCCAGTTCTGCACAATCCTTTTGTATCAGTCTTGGTGAGTCTTGTATCAATGGTGTCCTCTATGTATTTGTTGTTAAAGTATGTTGGTGTATATCTCCAATTACCTGCAACTACATAGCAAATAAACAAAGACAAGGAAGAAGATAGACCTGTATAGGCTAACAGAAAAGCATGGATTTTGGAGCCTGTTAGGATTTTCAAGGTCGCTCGCCTAACTTCTCCACTTATCCGTTTGAGTTGAAACTTCATAAGGTATGCACCTATAGCCTTTTCTTTATACTTGTAAGATTTGAAGGCTTTTTGCCCAAGTTGGAGCTTCCAAATAGCAAATTTTTCTCTCTTTAGGCTTAAGACAGCTGATTGTTTCAAGGTCACTCGCCTAACGTCTCCAATCATCCGTTTGAGCAGAAACTTCTTGGGCCTTGTCAAAAGAGTATATGCTGCAATCCTGCAAAGTTTGGATGCCTTGGTGCATGCCCTCATGCTGCAACACACCCTGCATCTCTTAGCCTGCTGAAGCTTAGATGTTGCAGGGGTGGTGGAAGTTGTATTTGAAGTTTTCTCTATGTATTTGTTGTTAAAGAAAGTTGTTATATCACTCCAGCAACCTGAAATAATACAACAAACAAATCCAAGTAAAAAAGAACTTACACAAACTAGCAATAAAGAAGGGACCTCAGTAAGAGCTTTGGAGACTGTTATCTTTTTCCAAGTCGCTCGACTAACGTCTCCAATTATCCGTTTGAGCTGAAACTTCATGAGGTTTGCATATATATCCTTTTCTTTATCCATGCAAAGTTTGAAGGCTTGCTTCCCATGTTGAAGGGTCCAAATTACTGAAGGCCCTCTCTTTAGTCTTAAGAAAGCTGAATTTTTCAATGTCGCTCGCCTAACGTCTCCAAATATCCGTTTGGACTGAAAATTCTTGGGCCTTGTCAATATAGTATTTTCTGCAACCCTGCAAAGATTGGAGGCCTTTGGACAGGTCCATATGCTACAACTCACCCTGCACATGCTGCCTTGTAGCCAGCTTCTTGGTGCCTTCATATTGGAATTGTTCAGTTGTATGTTGTTGCAAGTTATGTTTAGGAGGAGAGCATTCCACATGATCATCTCCTTAGAGTACCTGCACCTACATACAAGTACAAGGACAAAAAGGAGAAAGAGAAAGAAGAAAGGTTCTATTCTAATCCTAACTTGTAAAAGAAATTTGGTTATTCTAAGAAAGCATAAAACAAGGGAGGTGTTCCCTTTTACCATGGTCCTAACTATAGAACCTTCAAATTGATTAAAGCTATGCATAGCAATATGTAATTTGAAGAGTAAGTTGGACCAATGAGGCTGAAAGGTCATGGTGGCTTCTTGATTCTCTTAAGCCTTCTTCTTCTGAAGTTGGCCATTTCCAGTTTGTCAAGCTCAAAGTAGGCTCTTGCCTCTTTGGGTAGCTCTTGCTTAGTGAGATATATCTGTGGAGTAGTGCACTTGTGGCTATGCTTGGACAAGGCATCAGCTGTAAAGTTGGCTTCTCTGTAAGTGTGACTGCACTTGAATACCTGGAAATGATGGCTGATGTCCTGCAACTGCCGGAGTTGTGCTTTGACAGTCCATGGTTGTTAAGCTAGGTGTTTTATCCATCTGATTACTAGCTTAGAGTCCACTTCAAGGATCACTTTAGTATATCCTAATTGGAGACACCAAGTCAAACCAAAGATGGCTACCAATATTTCAGATTGGTTGTTTGTGCCTTCTCTAAAAGGGGTTGAGAAAGCAAAGAGAAGATCTCCTTGATTGTTCCTTAGCAATCCTCCCCCTCCTATTTTTCCAGGGTTGTGAAGTGCACTACCATCAGTGTTCAGCTTCACCATGTGAGCTGAAGGTTTCCTCCAGTAGACAGTACTAACATTAACTTCATTAGTACATTTTTCCACAAGAAGGACCAGTTCCTTCCAGCTATTTGGCCAGCTGATATAGGAGTAGGTAGTGCTTAGAAGGTTGAAGTTATCCTTGAAGAATGAGTAGATCACTCTTGTAATATTGGACTTCTTCCCTCCATATTTGATGGCACATCTATTTTTCCATAGGTTCCAACATATGAAGATTGGAGTTGCTTGTAGGATAAGTTTATGGACCTTATTACTGTAATTACTGGACCACCACCTCATCATCAGGTTTCTAAGGGGTGTGTATTCTTTACTAATACCTAAAGAATCAGAAAATACACTCCAAACCTTCCTGGCAAAGTTTCCAGAAACAAATATATGGTCAATGGTATCCAAACCAGCTCTATGGCAACAATAACATTGGGCTGGGGCTTCTCCAAAGCTAATAAGATTTTCATTAGTAGGTAGTTTCCCTCTAAGTGCTCTCCAGAGTAGGAAAGAACACTTAAAAGGAATGTGTTTGTGCCATGTTTGAGAGTTAATTCTTGTCTTACTCCTTTTGTCCCTGATAAGTTCCCAGGCAGAAGAACAACTAAATTCCCCACTGCTATTAGGCTTCCAAGAGGCCTGATCAAGTTTGTGGGGCTGATAGTTGATGTTACTTGCCAGGATGCTAGGTACAAACTGAGGAGGTGCTTTCTGAGAGACCAGTTCTGCATTCCATTGACCATTAATCATGAAAGAAGACACCTTAGTATTGTTCTATCTACTACTGGCAGACCTGAAATTAGCTAAGGGGCCAACTCCCAACCAATTATCCCACCAAAAGAGGCAAGAACCAGACTGTATCTGCCATTGGATATGAGGCTCAACATTGTGCTTGTTCTTCATGAGGTGCTTCCATATCAAAGACTGTCCTGTATGCCATTTTTTGGTCATAGGATTTGACCTCTGACAGTACTTAGCTTTGAGGAACTCACTCCATAAGGAATTCTTAGTTCTGAATATCCACCATTGTTTGTATTGGAAAGACTTGGCAACATCTGATATTAGTCTCACTCCAATACCACCCTCTTCATAGGGATAACTCAGATTCTTCCAAGAAGACCAATGATATTTCCTCCTTTCATTCTTCCACCCCCAGAAGAAATTGGCTGTGATGCTTTGAATTTGCTTGATAGTAGTTGCAGGAGAGGAACTAGTAGATAACAAGTGAATAGGAAGTGCTTGGATGACATGCTTAATCAAAGTAACTCTTCCTCCATAACTAATTAACTTTGCCTGCCATCCAGCTATCCTAGCCACAACTTTAGCTATAAACTCAGAATAATAGATGATCCTCTGTCTACCAATGTAGAGAGGACACCCCAGATATGTGATAGAGATGTTCTTTTGCTTGAAGCCTATAACTTTCTTGATTCTTCTAACAATAGAGTTGAAGGCATTTGAGGGTACCATGAAGTTACTCTTGTCTCTGTTGATCAATTGGCCTGAAGCATGCTCATAGGTATGTAGTGTCTCCATGATAAGCTTCAAGGTATGAGATCTTCCAGATGAGAATATGATGATGTCATCTGCAAAACTGAGATGATTAATTTGAGGGCCCTTTTTAGCCATCAGGAAACCATGATATTGGGGGTGTTGATGAAGATTGTTCATGAGCATGGAGAGGACTTCAACACCTATGATAAACAAAGCTGGTGATAATGGATCCCCTTGCTTAAGGCCTCTTGTGGAATGAAAGAATCCATGCCTTGAACCATTAATAATGATGGAATACCAATTATCAGCCATAATTCTCCATACCATATCAATGAAACCTTCTTCAAATCCCATTTTCCTCAAAACTAGACAAGTATAGGACTAAGATACCCTATCATAGGCTTTAGCCATGTCAAGTTTGATAATTACATTGCCTCCTACATTTGCCTTCTTGATCTGGTGTATAATCTCTTGGGCTAGCATAATATTTTCAGAAATGTTCCTGCCTTTGACAAATTCAGATTTTTTAAGGGAAATGAGGTTGGGTAGGATAGGTGCCAGTCTAAGGGAAATGAGTTTGGAGATGATTTTGTTTGTGAAGTTGCTAAGGCTAATTGGTCTATACTCAGAGAGCTTGTTAGGATGGTGTACTTTTGGGAGAAGCACCAAACAAGAGTGAGTAAAGTATTTAGGCATAGCTTGTCCATAGAAGAAAGATAGAATCACTTTAAGGAGGTCCTCTTTTATGATGTTCCAACATGCTTGGAAGAACTTGCCATTCATTCCATTAGGTCCCGCAGTTGAATTGGGATTCATTAAAAACACTACAGTTCTCAACTCCTCCATTGTAGGGATAGCTTTCAGGTTTCTGTTATGCTCATCAGTGACCATCCTGGGAATACATTGGAGGGTATGCTCCTGAATTTGTGTTTCCTCACCAGTGAAAATAGCTTGGAAGTGATCACATGCAGCTTTGGCTATGTTTTCTTCACCTTGTACCCAATTATCATCCTCATTCTAGATCTTATGGATGTATAATTTCCTCCTCCTTCCTCTTATCAAGGCATGAAAATACTTGGAATTCACATCACCCTCTTTGAACCAATGCAACTGAGTTTTTTGCTTTAGCATGGATTCCTCCAGTTTCAGGTATTTTATATACTCTGCATTGATGGCATGGAGCTTTGTTCTGTTCTTTTTAGAATTACTAGAGATTAGCTCTTCCTCTGCATGTCTAGTCTTGTCTTCATATTCTTTAACTTTGGCATATATATCACCAAATTGCAATCTGGACCAAGTACTAAGAGTGGCTGCCAACCTCTTCATTTTCTGATGGAAACACCACATTGGATTACCCTCCATGGTCCTGTTCCAACAATTACGAACAGTATCCAAGAAAGATGGATGTTCTGTCCAGCAGTTAAGGAATTTGAAATATTTGGTGTGTTGGTGGTTTTGATCAGTCATCTCCAGCAGTAAGGGGTAGTGATCTGAACCCACAGATGTAATCATTTATATATTCGAGGTCGCAATTCATTTTCTCAACTATTTTCTCTCTCTAACATCTCACTAGAAAAAAAGCTCTCAAAGAAGACTAGTTTTAAGCTTATGGCTACCAGGGAGCCGGATCCACCTTCGGACCTCCAAAAATTTCGTTCAAAAGACCGAATCGTAGGTATCGACGAGACGAATCCAACACAATAGGAATCGTCTCAATCGGACATTCGAAGCTTCGGGAATGTTGAAAAAACAGCAGCGATCACTATTTAACATTCTGCCACTGATCAAGGAACCAATTCTAAGTCAACTTCTGTAATTTGTATTGATAAACCATTAATTGGGGATGTTAGAACAGCATCCCAGCCACATCATATCAAAAATCCAAGGGATTTCACTGTGGAAATTGAGAGAAATCCAGGCGCGACAGTGGGACGAAACTCCGGAGAAACGCCGGCCACTCGAACTGCAAATTCGACGGCCTCTGATGTTATTCGAGGTGGTGCACCACCTGGGGTTGGTAGTGCACCCCAGGCGCACCTCATACTAAAAGCCCAGCTCCAATGGGTGACGGCGTCGCCAGCGACACACTGTTGAACTCCGACGTTGGCGTTCCGGCGACATTCGAGATTCAAGACCAATGCCATCTTGTAGAGGAGATCAATACGAATACAACCATCCAAAAATCGCCGCCATACACAAAGCCAAACTCGTCGAATATCAATTTGAAGAATTCCGACGGTGAAGTGATTTCCGATTGTGGCGGCGTCGCCGCGTCTGGTGGAGAAAATACAAATTGTTCTAGGGGTTTGGTAGACGATCTTACAAGGAACACAATGAACCAAAAAGCCCCTT
Source organism: Solanum dulcamara (assembly GCF_947179165.1). Lineage (NCBI taxonomy): Eukaryota > Viridiplantae > Streptophyta > Magnoliopsida > Solanales > Solanaceae > Solanum > Solanum dulcamara. Next base: position 13,173,821 of record NC_077246.1, read on the forward strand.
CAGCAACAACACCTATCTCCTCTAATTTCGAAATTAGGGTTCCAATCCAACCTACTGGAGGCGGCGCAGCGGCAAAGCTCCAATTCCAAAATTGGCAATGCCAACCTGTTCATCTTGAAGAGAGGAGTCCAGAAACACAAAAAGCCCCTTCAGGTATGGTCCCTATCAATTCGAATTTATCAATTAGGGTTGCCAATTTGAGTACTAACACTGGCAGCGGCGACACTGGAACTCCGGCGATCGGAAAAAATGTTTCTAGTTTGAATAATAATATGCACCAATACAGTATCCATCAAAAAAAATTAAATTAAAAAAATGACTATCCTAACACACCAAATGCCAATACTAGAATTGAACCTAACATAAAAATCATCGAAAACACTCATCCGGTGAACGCCCAAAGAAATTCTCAAGGTATTACTAACCCCCATATCAGTACGAACGTTTTAAACCAAACGCCACAATTTTTAGACACCTCTAACTCAAATTCCAAATTTCCATCTTGTGATAATAGAGTCGAAAACAGTCTTTTAGTGCCTAAAAATGTTTCCCCAGATAATCCTAGCACCTTAACTAATCCTAAAAGTACCAAATACCCTCCCAGTTCAGACTTCCCTCCAATATCTTCTAATTTCCAAAAATACGACCCAAAAAACTCTAAAAATCCGGTAGTGACCCTAACCACCAGTGCGCTACCTCCAAAGACCAAGCCCCCTGTTAACCAATCGGTCACCACAAATCACCCTCCGCCCCCTATAGCAAAACAATCCATGGCCACACGGCTGAGAGCTACACAAACTGAGAATACTACCAAAATTGACCTTACAACCCCAAAAAGAGTAATGAAACAAGGCTGTCCTGCTATTATGTTTAAGAGAGAGGACTACATGATTAAAATGGCAGAATCATGTAAGTACACCCTCATAGGCAAGTTCTATAGCCCAATGCCCAAGATGGAGGTCATTCGAAAGAAATTCATTGCCCAAACAGAACTCCGAGGCAAGGTCAAGATTACACATTTTAACTCTAGATATATATATATATATTGACCTGGATAACGAACACGATAGAGCTACTGTCTTAGATAGAAAGCGCATGTACATTGAAGGTGCCTTTATGAGATTTCAAGTTTGGACTCCTACCTTTGATCCAAACTATGAAACCCCCATTCTCCCTATATGGGTCATACTCCCGGAGCTCCCATGACATTATTTCCATAAAGAATTTGTTACGATTTTGCTGTAGGACGTGGGACAAGTATTGCACTTAGACATGGCCTTCATGCAAAAGACGAGGGGTAGCGTAGCAAAAGTAAAAGTCCAAATGGACATCACCAAGCCTAGAATCCAAAGTGTGTGGATTGGCTTTGACGAAAATGATGACCCAAATGGGGAAGGTAGATGGCAGGATATCGAATATGACGATATACCACTTTATTGTACTTATTGTAAACACCAGGGTCATACTCCTCTAGCCTGCCCAGTCATCAGATGAGATGCAGAACGCAATAAGGCCAAAAACAAGGAAGAAGAGCCAAAGAAAGATGAGTCGACAAAAAATATAAGTATGATCTCTTCTCCGACTGTTTTAACTAATGTTGTAAGTGTTAGACAACAGGTACCGATACAAGAAACAACCACCACAACTCAAGGAGGAAGAAACAAAATACAGGAACACTCAAACAACCAAAACAGGAATCAAGTCCCAAACAACCAATGGCAAACCCAAAAGAGAAGAAATTTCAAAGGGAAGACACAAACCGTACAAAACACCTTAAAGATACAAGGCAACACTCAACAGGTATACCACTCCACTGGGTTCTATGGCCAAAGAACTAGGGTCTATAGCAAACACTAGTGTCACAGGGTCTAATGAAAAAAAGAATAAACTGAGCAAAAGGAGAAGGGATGCATTTAAAAAAAGAATAGAAGAAAGGAATTTGTCTCACGAGGAACAAATTGCTCTGGTAGTAGACAATGTGAAAGAACAACATCCTAACCTTGGATGCCAACAATTTGTGCTGGAGGATGACCAAGTGGGGATGGATATTACACCCTTGCAAACTCAGTACAACCACACACCTCCTCAATATCCTGCAAGCATAACTGCAGAACAACACAGAATCTCTCCCCAAATGTACTCTCAATACTAATACTAATATAGAAGTCCCTCCTGACCTCGATGAATATGCAGTTATTGAGTCTGAAGATGAGGGTGACTATGAGGACCAACCCTTGAAGGATCTAGATGAGGAGGATGCTGCCAGTGAACACTTAAACAGACCCTTAGGTACATCCTACACAAATGAGTATGATGATGAGATTCAACAAATAGCTAACTCCCAAGGTTTGTCCCCTAGAGGAATTCATAGAACCAGTCACAGTAATAAACCCATCAGTCCAACTATTTCTGCTCACACAAGCAGACCTCACACTAGGCTGTTCACTTCCAAAAACTCTCAATGATTAGTACATTATGCTGGAATGTGAGGGGTATTAATACCCAAGGAGCCATGGAAAGACTTAAATCTCTTTAGAGTATCCATAAAATTCCCATTATTGCCATCCTAGAGCCTTTTTCTGATAGCATTCAGATTCAGTACTTCAGAAATCAACTCAACATGGACCATGCTATTAGTAATCCAAATGGTAAGATTTGGCTTTTTTGGACCAAGGATGTAGACTGCAGGATATTGGAAAATGAGGAGCTGTTGATTACTTGTGAATTTAATCATGTAATGAATCCAAATCAGTTCATAGTTACCTTTATATATGCAAAATGCAAAGATCATCTCAGAAGACCTCTGTGGGATAGCATGCTACAACAGTCAGCCACCTCCCTTCCATAGTGCACATTAGGTGATTTCAATGTTATCAGAGACCCTCAAGAAAAGTGTCACTTACAATATGAAAAAGAGCCTTGAGTTCATCAGCATCATAGAAGCCTGTGGACTACAAGATCTTGGGTTTTGTGGTCAGAGATACACTTGTTCTAATCTAAGAGGTATAATTTTCAGAATCTGGAAGAGACTTGACAGAGGAATGGTCAATGATAAGTGGCTAGAGATGATGCCTCAGACTACCATTACTCATCTACCCTCTGTGGGTTTAGATCACTGCCCCTTACTGCTGGAGATGACTGATCAAAACCACCAACACACCAAATATTTCAAATTCCTTAACTGCTGGACAGAACATCCATCTTTCTTGGATACTGTTAGTAATTGTTGGAACAGGACCATGGAGGGTAATCCAATATGGTGTTTCCATCAGAAAATGAAGAGGTTGGCAGCCACTCTTAGTACTTGGTCCAGATTGCAATTTGGTGATATATATGCCAAAGTTAAAGAATATGAAGACAAGACTAGACATGCAAAGGAAGAGCTAATCTCTAGTAATTCTGAAGAGAACAGAACAAAGTTTCATGCCATCAATGCAGAGTATATAAAATACCTGAAACTGGAGGAATCCATGCTAAAGCAAAAAACTCAGTTGCATTGGTTCAAAGAGGGTGATGTGAATTCCAAGTATTTTCATGCCTTGATAAGAGGAAGGAGGAGGAAATTATACATCCATAAGATCCAGAATGAGGATGACAATTGGGTACAAGGTGAAGAAAACATAGCCAAAGCTGCATGTGATCACTTCCAAGCTATTTTCACTGGTGAGGAAACACAAATTCAGGAGCATACCCTCCAATGTATTCCCAGGATGGTCACTGATGAGCATAACAGAAACCTGAAAGCTATCCCTACAATGGAGGAGTTGAGAACTGTAGTGTTTTTAATGAATCCCAATTCAACTGCGGGACCTAATGGAATGAATGACAAGTTCTTCCAAGCATGTTGGAACATCATAAAAGAGGACCTCCTTAAAGTGATTCTATCTTTCTTCTATGGACAAGCTATGCCTAAATACTTTACTCACTCTTGTTTGGTGCTGCTCCCAAAAGTACACCATCCTAACAAGCTCTCTGAGTATAGACCAATTAGCCTCAGCAACTTCACAAACAAAATCATCTCCAAACTCATTTCCCTTAGACTGGCACCTATCCTACCCAACCTCATTTCCCTTAACCAATCTGGATTTGTCAAAGGCAGGAACATTTCTGAAAATATTATGCTAGCCCAAGAGATTATATACCAGATCAAGAAGCCAAATGTAGGAGGCAATGTAGTTATCAAACTTGACATAGCTAAAGCCTATGATAGGGTATCTTGGTCCTATACTTGTCTAGTTTTGAGGAAAATGGGATTTGAAGAAGGTTTCATTGATATGGTATGGAGAATTATGGCTGATAATTGGTATTCCATCATTATTAATGGTTCAAGGCATGGATTCTTTCATTCCACAAGAGGCCTTAAGCAAGGGGATCCATTATCACCAGCTTTGTTTATCATAGGTGCTGAAGTCCTCTCCAGGCTCATGAACAATATTCATCCACACCCCCAATATCATGGTTTCCTGATGGCTAAAAAGGGCCCTCAAATTAATCATCTCAGTTTTGCAGATGACATCATCATATGTTCATCTGGAAGATCTCACACCTTGAAGCTTATCATGGAGACACTACATACCTATGAGCATGCTTCAGGCCAATTGATCAACATAGACAAGAGTAACTTCATGGTACGCTCAAATGCCTTCAACTCTACTGTTAGAAGAATCAAGAAAGTTACAGGCTTCAAGCAAAAGAACAGCCCTATCACATATCTGGGGTGTCCTCTCTACATTGGTAGACAGAGGATCATCTATTATTCTAAGCTTATAGCTAAAGTTGTGGCTAGAATAGCTGGATGACAGGCAAAGTTAATTAGTTATGGAGGAAGAGTTACTTTGATTAAGCATGTCATCCAAGCACTTCCTATTCACTTGTTATCTGCTAGTTCCCCTCCTGCAACTACTATCAAGCAAATTCAAAGCATCACAGCCAATTTCTTCTGGGGGTGGAAGAATGAAAGGAGGAAATATCATTGGTCTTCTTGGAAGAATCTGAGTTATCCCTATGAAGAGGGTGGTATTGGAGTGAGACTAATATCAGATGTTGCCAAGTCTTTCCAATACAAACAATGGTGGATATTCAGAACTAAGAATTCCTTATGGAGTGAGTTCCTCAAAGCAAAGTACTGTCAGAGGTCAAATCCTATAACCAAAAAATGGCATACAGGACAGTCTCTGATATAGAAGCACCTCATGAAGAACAAGCACAATGTTGAGCCTCATATCCAATGGCAAATACAGTCTGGTTCTTGCCTCTTTTGGTGGGATAATTGGTTGGGAGTTGGCCCCTTAGCTAATTTCAGGTCTGCCAGTAGTAGATAGAACAATACTAAGGTGTCTTCTTTCATGATTAATGGTCAATGGAATGCTATCAGAAAAAGGCTCTAGGATGGCAATAATGGGAATTTGATGGATACTCTTAAGAGATTTAAGTCTTTCCATGGCTCCTTGGGTATTAATACCCCTCACATTCCAGCATAGTGTACTAATCATTGAGCTTTTTTGAAAGTGAACAGCCTAGTGTGAGGTCTGCTTGTGTGAGCAGAAATAGTTGGACTGATGGGTTTATTACTGTGACTGGTTCTATGAATTCCTCTAGGGGACAAACCTTGGGAGTTAGCTATTTGTTGAATCTCATCATTATACTCATTTGTGTAGGATGTACCTAAGGGTCTGTTTAAGTGTTCACTGGCAGCATCCTCCTCATCTAGATCCTTCAAGGGTTGGTCCTCATAGTCACCCTCATCTTCAGACTCAATAACTGTATATTCATCCAGGTCAGGAGGGACTTCTATATTAGTATTAGTATTGAGGGTGCATTTGGGGAGAGATTGTGTGTATTGTTCTGCAGTTCTGCTTGCAGGATATTGAGGAGGTGTGTGGTTGTACTGAGTTTGCAAGCGTGTAATATCCATACCCACTTGGTCATCCTCCAGCACAAATTGTTGGCATCCAAGGTTAGGATGTTGTTCTTTCAGATTGTCTACTACCAGAGGAATTTGTTCCTCATGAGATAAATTCCTTTCTTCTATTGTTTTTTTTAATGCATCCCTTCTCCTTTTGCTCAGTTTATTCTTTTTTTCATTAGACCCTGTGACACTAGTGCTTGCTACAGACCCTAGTTCTTTGGCCATAGAACCTAGTGGAGTGGTATGACTGGTAGTGTCATGTTTTCCATCTGTGTTGTCATTAGGCTGAGTAATTATAGGAAGATCCATGTTAAGAAGTGTAGGGGTTGAGTCTTCTCCCTGAAAATGCAGGTTGTGTATTTGAATTGGGACTTGATAGTACCTTTGTTGCTGCTGCATATCAACATCCCTTCTGTCAACATGCATTGCATTGTCCTTCAAGATAATACCTGCTCTTTCCTCCAAGGATTCCTTTGAGTTAACAGGTGCAACTTCTTCCTAGATTTGCAGATTTGTAGACTGAGTAGGAGTTGTAATGTTGCCCATTTCTAGATTGAAAGTGGGAAAAGCTGCAGGTTCCAGTTCATGCAACTCTGTGGCCCTATTTTGCACATTCATTTCGTTTAATTTAGCAGCTGAAAAAATATATAAAGTGGTAGTAGGAGCTCTAGAGTCACTCCTAGGGTCAACCATATGGTTCTCATAAAAACATGAGACATAACCCCCCCTCTGGGTACCCCATCCTGCAAGTTAATTGGCTTCTCCTGAAACCCACCATCCTCACCTCCATTAACTACTTCAGCAGGAGCAGTTAAAACATTCAATACATTACGACTATAGGGGGAGCCATGGGGGATTGGGAGCATTGAGTCAATACCTGATCGATGCTCGCTCTGTACAGTTTGAATTGCGCTGGTCGTAGTGACAGTATTACCATCAATACCTGTAGTTCTGACTTGAGTGGGTTTATATACCTATTGAGTGTTGCCTTGTATCTTTTGGGTCTTTTGTACGGTTTTTGTCTTCCCTTTGAAATTTTTTCTCTTTTGGGTTTGCCATTGGTTGTTTGGGACTTGATTCCTGTTTTGGTTGTTTGAGTGTTCCTGTATTTTGTTTCTTCCTCCTTGAGTTGTGGTGGTTGTTTCTTGTATCGGTACCTGTTGTCTAACACTTACAACATTAGTTAAAACAGTCGGAGAAGAGATCATACTTATATTTTTTGTCGACTCATCTTTCTTTGGCTCTTCTTCCTTGTTTTTGGCCTTATTGCGTTCTGCATCTCATCTGATGACTGGGCAGGCTAGAGGAGTATGACCCTGGTGTTTACAATAAGTACAATAAAGTGGTATATCGTCATATTCGATATCCTGCCATCTACCTTCCCCATTTGGGTCATCATTTTCGTCAAAGCCAATCCACACACTTTGGATTCTAGGCTTGGTGATGTCCATTTGGACTTTTACTTTTGCTACGCTACCCCTCGTCTTTTGCATGAAGGCCATGTCTAAGTGCAATACTTGTCCCACGTCCTACAGCAAAATCGTAACAAATTCTTTATGGAAATAATGTCATGGGAGCTCCGGGAGTATGACCCATATAGGGAGAATGGGGGTTTCATAGTTTGGATCAAAGGTAGGAGTCCAAACTTGAAATCTCATAAAGACACCTTCAATGTACATGCGCTTTCTATCTAAGACAGTAGCTCTATCGTGTTCGTTATCCAGGTCAATATATATATGTCTAGAGTTAAAATGCGTAATCTTGACCTTGCCTCGGAGTTCTGTTTGGGCAATGAATTTCTTTCGAATGACCTCCATCTTGGGCATTGGGCTATAGAACTTGCCTATGAGGGTGTACTTACATGATTCTGCCATTTTAATCATGTAGTCCTCTCTCTTAAACATAATAGCAGGACAGCCTTGTTTCATTACTCTTTTTGAGGTTGTAAGGTCAATTTTGGTAGTATTCTCAGTTTGTGTAGCTCTCAGCGATGTGGCCATGGATTGTTTTGCTATAGGGGGCGGAGGGTGATTTGTGGTGACAGGTTGGTTAACAGGGGGCTTGGTCTTTGGAGGTAGCGCACTGGTGGTTAGGGTCACTACCGGATTTTTAGAGTTTTTTGGGTCGTATTTTTGGAAATTAGAAGATATTGGAGGGAAGTCTGAACTGGGAGGGTATTTGGTACTTTTAGGATTAGTTAAGGTGCTAGGATTATCTGGGGAAACATTTTTAGGCACTAAAAGACTGTTTTCGACTCTATTATCACAAGATGGAAATTTGGAATTTGAGTTAGAGGTGTCTAAAAATTGTGGCGTTTGGTTTAAAACGTTCGTACTGATATGGGGGTTAGTAATACCTTGAGAATTTCTTTGGGCGTTCACCGGATGAGTGTTTTCGATGATTTTTACGTTAGGTTCAATTCTAGTATTGGCATTTGGTGTGTTAGGATAGTCATTTTTTGAATTTAATTTTTTTTGATGGATACTGTATTGGTGCATATTATTATTCAAACTAGAAACATTTTTTCCGATCGCCGGAGTTCCGGTGTCGCCGCTGCCAGTGTTAGTACTCAAATTGGCAACCCTAATTGATAAATTCGAATTGATAGGGACCATACCTGAAGGGGCTTTTTGTGTTTCTGGACTCCTCTCTTCAAGATGAACAGGTTGGCATTGCCAATTTTGGAATTGGAGCTTTGCCGCTGCGCCGCCTCCAGTAGGTTGGATTGGAACCCTAATTTCAAAATTGGAGGAGATAGGTGTTGTTGCTGAAGGGGCTTTTTGGTTCATTGTGTTCCTTGTAAGATCGTCTACCAAACCCCTAGAACAATTTGTATTTTCTCCACCAGACGCGGCAACACCGCCACAATCGGAAATCACTTCACCGCCGGAATTCTTCAAATTGATATTCGACGAGTTTGGCTTTGTGTATGGCGGCGATTTTTGGATGGTTGTATTCGTATTGATCTCCTCTACAAGATGGCATTGGTCTTGAATCTCGAATGTCGCCGGAACGCCAACGTCGGAGTTCAACAGTGTGTCGCTGGCGACGCCGTCACCCATTGGAGCTGGGCTTTTAGTATGAGGTGCGCCTGGGGGTGCACTACCAACCCCAGGTGGTGCGCCACCTCGAATAACATCAGAGGCCGTCAAATTTGTAGTTCGAGTGGCCGGCGTTTCTCCGGAGTTTCGTCCCACTGTCGCGCCTGGATTTCTCTCAATTTCCACAGTGAAATCCCTTGGATTTTTGATATGATGTGGCTGGGATGCTGTTCTAACATCCCCAATTAATGGTTTATCAATACAAATTACAGAAGTTGACTTAGAATTGGTTCCTTGATCAGTGGTAGAATGTTGAACAATGATCGCTGCTATTTTTTCAACATTTCCGAAGCTTCGAATGTCCGATTGAGACGATTCCTATTGTGTTAGATTCGTCTCGTCGATACCTATGATTCTGTCTTTTGAACGAAATTTTTGGAGGTCCGGAGGTGGATCCGGCTCCCTGGTAGCCATATGCTTAAAACTAGTCTTCTTTGAGAGTTTTTTTTCTAGTGAGATATTAGAGAGAGAAAATAGTTGAGAAGATGAATTGCGACCTAGAATATATAAATGATTACCTCATATATACAATGTAATATTTTGTCGATTGGGTTCAGATAAACACCCTCCTGACACCCTCTTAATCCGCCCCTGATCACTCATTTCAAAGTGTTGAGAATGAAGAAATAGGTAAAGTTGTGAGCTAAGAAGCCAACTGGGATAGTTAGTTGCAACTAACTTAAATATTAGTTAGATTGTTGGTTAAAGGTAGTTAGAGATCAATTAGTGAATTAAATATTTTACCTGATTGCTTAGTTGGATATAAATAGATAGTAGCTTGTATTAGATGATAAAAATGGGAATTTGATCCTTTTCTCTCAATCTCCACTTTACTCTTCTTCTCCATTAGTTTTCATTCCAGAATATCATTGATTTTAACATGGTATCAGAGCAATCAATGGAAATTGAAATTCAGTGATTGATATCCAGTGATTGATATCCAGTTACCAACAAATTTTCATCTAGTTGTTCTTAAACTTTTTTTTGTTTGCTTCTTCACTGCTTCGTATTGCTCTTATCTGTGCCCTGATTTTTTCATCAATGACAATTGAAACAGAATCAATGGAAGAAAATGGAGTAGACATCCATGAATCTGGATCTAGACATGCAAGCAATCAAAGATTAATTTCAAATTTTGATTCATTTGATCCATTGGTCTTACAAAATTAGGATATTCCCAGAGTTAATCTAGCTCATTGTGTTCTCACTAGGATGGAGAACTACACGCTCTAGAGTAAATCAATGTTAATTGCACTGCTAGGAAAGAATAAAATTGATTTTTTGGATGATACCTGCCGGAATGACATGTATAAGGGGCAAATGGCGCATTAATGGGAGTGTGTTGTCTTAGATCATGAGTTCAGTTTCGAAAGATCTTGTTAATGGAATTGTCTATTCTTCAAATACTCACAAAGTCTGGGTAGATCTCAAGGAGTGTTTTGATAAAGTGAATGCTACGAAGATCTATCACATACACAAGGGAATTGCGACACTAACTCAAGGTACTTCAACTATCTTAGTTTATTTTTCGCAATTAAGTGAGCTTTGGGAAGAGTATGAATCCTTGGTACCACCTCTTTTATGTTCCTGTGACAAATCTCGTGATTTCATCACCAACATAGAACAATAGAAACTCATGCAATTTTTAGGTGGATTAAATGAAAATTATAACCAGTCAAGGAGTCAAATTTTTATGATTCCGATAATACCTTCCGTGAATGAAGCTTATTCTATGCTAATACATGAGCAAAGTCAGAGAGCACACTTAAATATGGTTGCACTAACTTCACACTCTCAGCCAGAATATGAAGAAGGAAAATCTTCATCTCTTGCAGCAGCTGCTATAATGCGACATGGCTATGACTTGAAACAGAAATCAATTTTACCTCCTCCATATGAGGAAGGAGAATCTTCAGGATCAGGTGCTGGTGGTGATCATTTCACAAGGAGTAATAGTAATAATATGCGGATAAAGAATAACTCCAATCTTCAATGTGATTTTTATCATCTTAAGAGTCACATTAGAAAGAATTGTTACAAGTTAATTAGTTATCTATCTGATTTCAAGTTTATCAGGAATAAGGAGAGAGAACAAAATGATTTTAGAGGTGGAAATTACCACAACTCAGGTTATAGAAGTGCAAATAGACAAAAGTCTGGTGGATATAGTGCACACAATGTTAATGTTCATTGTCATTATGATTTTGAGCAACAAAAAAATGTCCAACAACCTAATGTACATTCATCAAAGGAACAAGGTTTCACAATAGAACAATTCAAGAAGCTCCTCAACCTGATTGATAAACAGGGTTCTCTTGAGAGCATAACAAACATGGCAGGTAAATTGTTTTTTGGCTAGTTTTAAGACTAACTTCTGAATTGTTGATACACGAGCTTCAAATCACACGGTTTCATCCATGGACTTAGTGTCATCTTGTTCTGCTCATCCACAGTCCCCTCAAAACCAAGTCTATCTACCAAATGGTGACATAGCCCAGATTACTCATAAAGGAACTTTTCAATTAGACAAGGACTAACTCAAAATGTTCTATATATACCCCAGTTCAGATACTACTTACTTTCAGTATCTAAACTTACCAAATAACTACAATGTTTTGACTCATCCTATTATGATTTTTTCCTTTTTCAGGATCTTTACACTAGCAAAGTGAAGGGGATTGGTAAGGAAAAAGGATGGACTTTACATTCTCACCACCAAATCACCATCACCTGTCATTTCCTCTAAATTGCAAGATGCTTCTATCTGTCTCTCCACTCAAACTGGTTGTATCAAGAACTCTGTATGGTGTCAAAGGCTTAGTCATGCACTAGTTCACATCCTAAATCAAATACATGCTATTAAGCATACTTTAGATAAATCTCAGATTTGTAATTGTCCTATTTATTCTATTGCTAAACAGACTAGATTGTCTTTTCCTATTCATCAAACTACTTCTACTCAAGTCTTTCAATTAGTTATATGGATGTATGGGGTTCTTATAAACATAACACTTATAATGGGAACAAATATATTCTTCCTCTTGTGGATGATTTTAGTAGAATGACTTGAATTTTTCAGTTGAAATTCAAAAGTGATCGTATGATACATTTGAAATTCTTTATCTAACTCATTCAGAATCAATTTAACACATGCATCAAGACCATCAGATCAGATACTGATCTTGAATTTATCAATTTTCAATGCACATCTTTCTTTCAGTCTCTTGGTATTGTTCATCAAAGGACATGTGTATACACTCCTTGGCAGAATGGGGTAGCTGAGAAAAAACATAGACACCTTCTAGAAGTGACTAGAGTAATAAGATTTCAAGGTCACATTCCTATTAAATTTTGGAGTAAATGTGTACTTATTGCAACTCACATTATCAATAGACTTCCCACTACTGTTCTTCATGGAATTTCACCCTATGAAAAGCTTCACAAAATTACACCTTCTCTAACTCACATGAGAACCTTAGGTTGTTTATGCTATGCCACTAATCTTAATCTCCTTGATAAATTTTCTCCCAGAGCAATCCCTGCTACTTTCATGAGTTATTTCTTTACACAAAAGGGATATAGATTGTATAATCTCCAAACTCATATATTCTTTGTTAGCAGAGATGTTCATTTTAGAGAATACATTTTTCCCTTCAAGAATTTTGTTGTTACTTCTTCTGACTCTCCAACTACATGTTTTTTCCACCATATCTCCTTGATCCAAATACTACATCTACAACTTATCCAGCTCATGCTCAACTTGATCGTCCAACTTCCTCTTCCTCCAACAATCAGTCTCATCTGTCTACACCTTCATCACCTATCTCTTTCTCTACTGCACCCATTGATTCTCCTATAATCCATTCTCCACCTAGTCATTCTATTCATCCATCTCCCAATACTTCACCACCTCCACCACCTACCAAAAGATTCACTAGAGCAACCAAACCTCTCATGTGGTTGTCTGACTATGTTCATCCTAAACCTCATTCAAGATCTCATCCTCACTCTATCCACCAGGTTGTCAACTACTCTCACCTTAGTCCAGACTACCAAGATTTCCTTTCCAATTTTTCTTTCACTACTAAACCTCACACATACTCTGAAGCTATATTAGATGACAGATGGGTTCAAGCAATGAAACAAGAGATTGATGCTCTTGGAGATAACAAAACTTGGGATATAGGTGATTTACCAGCAGGAAAACTGTCCATAGGATGTAAATGGGTATACAAAATCAGGTATAGTGCTGATGGTTTATAGAAAGATTCAAGGCCAGGCTTGTAGCTAAAGGTTACACACAACAGGAAGGTGTGGATTTTTATGATACCTTTTCTCCTTTTGCAAAAATAATTACTGTTAAATGTGCACTTTCTTTGGCTGCTATGCATGATTGGCATGTGTTTCAAATGGATGTTTTCAATGCTTTTCTCCAAGGATATCTTTATGAGGAAGTGTATATGGTACTGCCTCAAGGTTTTGGCAGTAAGGGGGAGACATCAAAGGTATGCAGATTGAAGAAGTCCTTATATGGTCTTAAGCAAACATCTAGCCAATGAAACATCAAGCTCACAAATGCATTGACCAAATCTGATTTTCAGCAGAGTAAGCATGATTATTCCTTGTTCACTAAGAGAGTAAATCAGAAGTTTGTAATGATACCCATCTATGTAGATGACTTGTTAATCACTGAAAATGATTTAATACTTATCAAAGACTAACAAAATACTCTACAACAGAACTTCAAAATTAAGAAGTCTTTTTTAGGGATAGAGTTCCTCAGATCCAGAAAAAGGAATAACAATGACACAAAGAAAATACATATTAGAGTTGATATCAGAATGGGATTGGCAGGAGCAAAGCCTGCTATGACACCTTTAGAACAAAATATGAAGTTCACTACCACAGACTATGACAAGCACTTGAAGAGGGAAGATAATGATCCACAACTAGTAGAAAAAAGTTCATATCAAAGATTAGTAGGAAAACTACTTTTTCTAGCAATGACAAGACTAGACATCTCTTATGCAGAATAAACTCTGAGTTAGTTTACGCATGATCCAAAACAGTCACATCTAGAAGGAGCACTTCATGTGGTAAGGTATCTTAAAGGAAGACCTGGTTTACGCATTTTGCTGAGTAGTAATAAAGATGATACACTTAAAGCTTTTTGTGACTCTGATTGGGCATCTTGTGCAGTAACAAGAAAATCAGTGACTGGTTATTATATGAAGTTGGGCAAGTCTCTGATCTCTTGAAGGTCCAAGAGGTAAGAAACTGTATCAAGAAGTACAACTGAAGTAGAGTATAGAAGCATGGCTTCTGTAGTTTTAGAAATTATTTGGCTTTGGGACTATTGGAAGAGATAAACATAAAAGTGAAGACACCAGTGGAGTTGTTCTGTGACAACAAAGCAACCATACAGATTGCTGGGAATCCTATATTGCATGAGAGAACTAAACGCATAGAAATAGATTGTCATTTTGTGAGAGAGAAAATCCAGAAGCAGACATTTTGACTAAGGTTCTACGAGGACAACAACATCACTATATATTAGACAAGTTGAAGTTGATAGATGTTTTTCAACCTTCTACTTGAGAGGGAGTGTTGAGAATGATAGTTAAATTTGTTAGCTAAGAAGCCAAATGGCATAGTGAGTTGTAACTAACTTAAATATTAGTTAGATTGTTGGTTAAAGGTAGTTAGAGATCAATTAGTGAATTATATATTTTACTTGATTGATTAGTTGGGTATAAATAGATAGTAGCTTGTATTAGATGATTGTAGCACACTGAAGAAATGGGAATTTGATCTTTTTCTTTCAATTTCCAGTTCACTCTTCTTCTCCATTAGTTTTCATTCCAGAAATATCACTGATTTTAACACAAAGAAATGAGATAATGTATGAAACGATTTAAGTTGAGTCATGGAGCACCTCACATCAAAAACAAGTGACAATATATATATTTTGTCAATGAAGTATATACCCCAACAAAATCTGCATTGGCCTGCAGGAGTATCTAAAAACTGTACCTTCTATCTTGGAAACTGAAAATTAAGGCGCAGTACTTCCAACGGGAGCTTTTAATACATGAGTACAGAATCCTTAAATTCATTCAGTGTGTCACTTTTCTCCTTTTGGCAAACTTCCACATATATTCCACTACATTTATTTAGATAACAATATTCAACTTCTCCATACACTACTTGGTTCATGCTTTTAAGCTCTGCCTGCACAACTATTAGACTCAAGATTTGGAGTCAAGAATATGCCAAAAAAAGTTTTCCAACCTCAAACTTGTTTCATGGTATGAAGAGAGACGTTAGCTAGAGAGTTTCATACTCATCCAATTTACATTCCACTCCTCATTCTATTGAACTAAATCAACACGGAGCTAAAATTCTTTGGCCCATTACATTATTAATCCCACATTGTTTACTTGCTTGTTAGGGTTATCCCACAAGAGTTGCCAAATTTTAGGTGTATGTAGCATTATTGTGAGGGACGGAGCTGGGTAGAAGCAAGGAGTTCGAGTGGAAAATCACATGTATATAGTACAAATATTGAATACTCTTGACGTCTTCATATTTTTGAACCCCCTCAATAATAACTCACTCCGCCACTAATTACTAGGGGTGTTCATGGTTCGATTTGGATCGGTTATTGGTTAAAATCAAAACCAAACCAATTTAATTGATTTTCAAATTTCTAAAACCAAATCAAATCAAACAAAAAAACCCGTCGGTTTGGTTATTGTCAGTTGGTTCGATCTTTTTTTGGTTTTTTCGGTTCGAATAATAATTAGTTTGTTGAAGACATACATATCTCGATATACACAAACACCTAGTACATGAACAATTCACAAAAAACCCACTGTGGATTCAATCAAGCAATTAAGCAATATTAGAGTTATATTACATGAAAAAAGTGATTTAGTTAGGAAATACTAAAGTCATTATACACTAAAGATCAAAAGATCAAATTCTTTATAGCAAAAATATAATTCCAAACTCAACAATTGAGAAAGTACCCTGGGGAGGGGTACAAGAAAATTATATATAAAGATCCGTTAGGTCATTTTGAGAATGAGTCATCTCTCTTTCATAAAAGACCCCTTTTGTAAATTTAAATTGGATATTTTGGACTATTCGGTAACTACGGTTAATTAGTTGACGGTTGATTTACATAATTAATTTAGTTGGTGGGCTAAATTGTTAATTTATTTAATATTATACACCACTTTATTTATTAAAATAAGTTAGTATACTTTGTCACTTTTAATACATAATTATTTTTCAAAAAAAAAAGAGAAGGGAGAATAGAAACCTGCGGCCTCGACAATGAAAGAGAAACACGAGCAGGTACATTGTTGTCAAAATTCTAGTGCTTGTATCAAGTGATTGTTAGCAATAATTAATATAAGGAATCTATAATGTGATTACAAGGGAATAATGGCAAGGATTGGATAATTGCAATAAAAAAAATTTAGATGTTACAATGCACTGGAATGTAAATCCTTTAAATTTGTGGGTCAAATTTTGGTTATGATGGACAAATTAGTGGGGGGTAATTATGGGATAATCATGAGACAATGATTGAATATTTATGACATATATAATTGAATTATTTCAAAGTAGTTTTAAGTTCTGCCAATAAGTTTTTATAGTTACAGTTATTAGTGTATAGGTTAGCTTTAGGTATGTTGTTCTTTCATAGTTGAATATATTAATTATTATGATTCAAATTTTGATATATTGAGATAGGTAATTAAATAGTAGGTATATTGTATTGTATGAATATCATTAGAGTTATGTTTGTTTGGAGAAATTAAGACTTAACCATAGGCTTGAGATTTAGAAAATTGATTATAGAATTGAGTGAGTTTTGGGTCTAGGCTAGACCAATAATAATATGGGAGTTGTTAGTTTCAAAATCTTATTGTGATAATTTATTTTATTAGATTGCATTGACTTGGAAGGCCAACGAAAGGGGAAGACTCAAGTCTCAGAGTAATTGTTTAATTAGTTGAGGCAAGTGAACTTTTAAAACTCCGTTAAATTTTAGAGAATTCCCGAATTTCCTTTCTTGTGTGTGTTGGGGATTAATGGGAAAGAAGTTTTGGGTTTTCTCCTTACATGAATGATCCTAAATTAAAATATGGGGTTAACAAAAAGCCAGTGTGTGCTAATCTTATGATGTGAAAGGGTGAAATGCCTTGATTGTGATATGAATGTGTATTTGTTGAAATACTTTGATAGCTTCATTTGTTGGGCTATGACCCATGTTCTATTCAAAGGCCCATGACCTAATCCTATTTATAAAAAAAATTGGAATAATTCTTCTAATTTGGTTTCCAATTCTACTTGGAAAAGGATTTGAATTATAATCCTATTTGGAGTTCGTTTTGGCTTTAGAAAAAAGTACCTCTCTATAAATAGGATAATTTGAGAGAATTATACAATTGCTCATTGGTAGTGTCTTTGAGTGATATTAGGCACATAAGAGAGGATTTTGAGAGAGCTTTCAACAAGAGAGAAGAGAGAAGAGAGAAGAAAAGAGTGTTTTCCCCAACAATTTTGCCTCTCCGACCAACAACCTTCAAATTGCATTTGTCAATTTATTAACCGTTGGATCGGGCTAAACTTTTTACCGAGTGTTTCTAACATCTCAGTATTTGATTTGAACAATGAAAATCAGATTTGGAGGTTAGAAATATCTTGTTTTAAGTCCCAGACAGTAGCTCTATTTTGGGTGGGTTTTTTTCTTTCTATTACTTTTGTTGGTGTAGCTATTGCTTCTCCTTACTTTACAATTGTTGTGTAGCCATTTAGGAGAATATTTTTAACCCTCTTATTGTTATAGTGGAGTAATTCGGATTTCAAAAATTTTGTGGTTGTTACCTTCGATTTGAAGGATTTTCCCACGTTAAATTTGATGTTATTTATTTTCTCTGTTTTCGGATTTGCGTTCTTTCATCATAACAAGTGGTATCAGAGCCTCGTTGTCTATCAAGGATTTTTAATGGAGGGTAATATGAGTAAGATGGTGTATTTAAATGGGAGTAATTTTAACATATGGAAGAACAAGATGAAAGATTTACTGTTCGTGAAAAAGATACATCTTCCCATTTTTGCTGCTCATAAACTCGAGAATATGACAGATGAAAATTGGAATTTTAAACACCAACAAGTATGTGGATATATAATGCAATGGGTTGAAAATAATGTTCGCAACCATATTGTGAATGAGACACATGCTAGAACATTGTGAGAAAAGTTGGAGACGTTTTACGCTTCAAAAATTGGCAATAACAAGTTATTTTTGATAAAGCAATTGATGAACTTTAAATACAAGGAGCGCAGTCTTATTCTTGATCACATAAATGATTTTCAAGGTGTTCTTGATCAATTGTCAAGAATGAGTGTCAATTTTAATGATGAAATACAAGGATTTTGGCTTCTTAATACTCTACTAGATTCTTGGGAAACTCTTCGAGTTTCTTTAACAAATTCTGCTTCTGGTGGTAAGGTTACTATGAAATATGCAAAAAGTGGTGTGTTGAATGAAGAAGTATGAAGAAGATCTCAAGGTACACCCTCACATCCAGACATTCTCTTTATAGAAGATCGAGGGAGAAGTAAAACAAGAGGTTCGAGAAATAGAGGTAAAAATAGAAGCAAGTCAAGATTCAAGTATCAAAATATTTCATTTCATCATTGTGGAAAGAAAGGACATATTAAAAGATTTTGTAATAAGTTGAAGCAAGACCTTAGAGGAGGAAATAAAGAAGAAAATAATAGAGACAATGTTGTTGCTGTTGTCGAGATGACCTTCTCTTTGCTTGTGATAAAAACGTCATCAATTTTGTATCTCAAGATACAAGTTGGATAGTAGATTCTGGAGCTACATCGCATGTCATATCAAGGAAAGATTTCTTTTCATCTCATACTCTTGTTAATTTCGGTGCGTTAAAGATGGGTAATGCTGGTGAGGTTGCTTGGTATTGGCACGGTTTGTTTGAAGACCAATCTTGGTACAACGTTAGTCCTTCAGAATGTCAAACACGCTCCAGAAATTCCTTTAAATTTGATCTTTGTAGGATAATTAGATGATGATGACTACCATAATGACTTGTTCAATGGCCAATGAAAGCTCACCAAAGTCTCATTGATTGTAGCTCGAGGAAGAAAGCTTTTAAATTTATACGTGATACAAGGATTAATTCTTGGAGACTCTATAAATTTGGTAGAAAGTGAGACATTTTAAGAATTATGGCACAATAGACTCAGCCATAAGAGCCAGAGAGGGATCACATGTTTGGCTAAGAAGAATTTACTTGTTGGTGTGAAAAAAGTAAAGGTGAAAAGATGTGTTCATTGCTTAGCTGGAAAACAGAAAAGAGTTTCTTTTCACAGTCATCCTCCTTCAAGAAAGTCTGAACTACTAGAGTTAGTACACTCTGACTTTGCAACTTTCATTAATGATCATTCTCGCAAGTTGTGGGTATATCCTTTAAAATCCAAAGATCAAGTACTTGATGTGTTTAAGAAGTTTCAAGCCTTATCTGAGAGACAAATTAGAAAGAAATTAAAATATATTCGCACTAACAATGGTGGTGAGTATATTGATCCCTTTGATAACTAATGCAAAGCGCAAGAAATTTGTCATCAAAAGACTCCTCCCAAGATGCCTCAATTGAATGGCTTGACAGAAAGAATGAATAGAACTCTTGTTGAGAGAATTAGATGTGTGCTTTCAGAGGCTAAACTTCCAAATTCCTTTTGGGCAGAAGCACTTAACATTGTTGCTCATGTTATCAATTTGTCTCCCACTGTTGCTTTGGATGGTGATGATCCAAACGGAGTTTGATTTGCAAGGGATGTCTCTTATGATCACTTGAAAGTATTTAGGTGTAAATTTTGTGTGCATGTTCTAAAAGATGAGAAATCAAAACTGGACGTTAAAACTACGCAGTGCATCTTCATTAGTTATGGTCAAAATGAGTTTGGATATCGATTTTATGATCCAATTGATAAGAAGCTTATCAAAAATCGTGATGTTGTATTCTTTGATGACCAAACAATTAAAGATATTAACAAGACTAAGAAAACAAATTCTCAAATTAATGAGAGCTTAATTGATGTTGATCCAGTTCCTAGTACTGACATATCTTTTTCACATGAAGGAATCTAAGATACTAGTGTCGATGGGGATCAAGATCAGAATGATCATCTGAGTGTAGAACTTGAAGATGCTCCTAGTAATGATATTGTAGTTGATCATCCACCAGCTCATATTCAAATGACTACTCCAGATTCTCCAGAAACCTCTTGTAGAAGATCTACTAGGGAGAAGCTAAAGTCAACACGTTATTCTTTTAATGAGTATATACTTTTGACTGACATGGGATAACCTGAAGATTATGATGAAGTCATGCTAGATGAATAATCCAGCCAAAGTAATAGGAATTAGATACTCATAGAGATAAGTGGATAGAAGCCATGGAAGATGAGATGAAGTCACTTTATGAGAATGACATATATGAGTTAGTGGAGTTATCGAAAGGTAAGAAAGCTTTGACAAATAAATGGATCTTCAGAGTAAAGCAAGAACAACATACATCTACACCTAGATATAAAGCGAGGTTAGTTGTCAAATGTTTTGGCTAGAGAAAGGGAGTTGAATTTGATAAAATTTTCTCTCCTGTTGTGAAAATGTCTTCTATTCGCATGGTTCTAGGCTTAGTTGCAAGTCTAGATTTAGAAGTTGAGCAGTTGGATGTCAAGATTGATTTTCTTCATGGTGATTTACAAGAAGAAATTTACATAGAGTATCCTGAAGGTCTCGTGGTTAAAGGAAAAGAAAATTATGTCTGCAAATTGAGAAAGAGCTTCTACCGCTTGAAACAAGCTCCAAGGCAGTGGTATTTAAAGTTTGAATCTGTCATCAAAAATCAAGAATACAAAAAAACTTCTTCAGATCATTGTGTATTCTTTCAGAAGTTCTCTGATGATGATTTTATTATCTTACTACTTTATGTGGATGATATGCTGATTGTTGACAAAAATAAATCTAGAATTGTATTCCTTAAGAAGGAGTTGAGCAAATCATTTGCAATGAAGGACTTGGGGACATCAAAGATAATTTAGGCATACAAATTCATCGAGACAAAAAGAAGAAGGAGTTATCATTATCTCAAAAGCAATACATTGAGAAGGTACTCAAGAGATTCAATATGACAGAAGCTAAAGTGGTTAGTACTCCTCTTGCTAAACACTTTAAGTTGGGTATGATCTAGAGTCCATCTACTAATGAAGAGAAGAAGGACATGTCATGTATTCCATACTCTTCTGGAGTTGGTAGTTTGATGTATGTTATGGTTTGCACTAGACCAGATATTGCATATGCTATTGGTACTATTAGTAGATTTCTTTCTAATCCTGGAAAGGAACACTGGAATGCAGTGAAATGGATACTAAGTTATTTGAAGGGAACTTCAGATATGGACTTGTGCTTTAGTAGTGGCAAGCCTGGACTTGTATGTTAAGACTCTGATTTGGGAGGCAATCTTGACAATTCAAAATTCACTTCTAGTTATTTGATCACTTTTGCACGGGGAGCTATTTCCTAACAATCTAGACTATAGAAGTGCATAGCTCTATCCATCATAGAATCCGAATATATTGCTATCACTAAAGGTGCCAAAGAATTACTTTGGATAAAAGAATTTATGAAAGATCTTGATTTTGAGTAGTCAAGGTTCATGTTATTCTATGATAATCAGGTGCTATTTATCTCACCAAGCACTCCACTTTTCATTCTAAGTCCAAGCATATTAGTAGAAAGTGTCATTGAATTAGAATGGCCGTGGAAGAGAAGTCATTTGAGGTTGAGAAGATAGACACTGATGACAATACTTCAGATATGCTTACAAAAGTGATGATCGCAGAAAAACAAGAGTTTTGTAGAATAGCGACAGGCATGAAACCTGTCAAGAGTTCCTCTACTTGAAGTCCATTTGGCCCCTTGGCTGGAGGGGGAACTTGTTGGGCTATGGACCATGTTCCCGCCAAAGTCCCATGGCCTAATCCTATTTGTAAAAGGATTAAAATAATTCTCCTAATTTAGTTCTCAATTTTATTTGAAAAAGGATTGAAATTATAATCCTATTTGGAGTTGATTTTGGCTTTAGAAAAAAGTACCACTTTATAAATAAAATAATTTGAGAGAATTATGCAATTGCTCATTGGTAGTGTCTTTGAGAGACATTAAGCACATAAGAGAGGTTTTTGAGAGAACTTTCAATAGGAGAGAAGAGAGAAGAAAAGGGTATTTTTCGCAATAATTTTGCCTCTCCGATCAGTAACCTTCAAATTGTTGTTACTGATTCATTAACCGTTGGATCGGGGTAAAAGTTTTATTGAACATTTATATTATCTTAATATTTGATTTGAACAGTGGAGATTAGATTTGGAAGTCAGAAACATCTTATTTTAAGTCCCGAACAGTAGCTCTATTTTGGGTGATTTGTTTCTTCCTATTACTTTTGTTGGTGTAGCTATTGCTTTTCCTTGATTGACAATTGTTTTATAGATATTTAGGAGAATATTTGTAACCCTCTTATTATTATAGTGGAGAAATTCAAATCTCAAAGATTCTGTGGTTGTTACCTTTCATTTGAAGAAATTTTCCACATTAAATTTGGTGTTATTTTTTTTTTTTGGTTTCGGATTTGTGTCCTTTTGTCATAACATTATTGTGATTGTGAACATCTTAAATTTGTCATTCCTCATTATGGTGTGAACATGAAGATTGCATTTTGTTCTTGAACACTGTGGTGATACAAACATGTTGTGATGCTGAGGTCATTTCCGGTGAGAATGTGATGCCGAGGTCATTTCCGATGAGAGTGTGATGCCGAGGTCATTTCTGGAGATAGTGTTTTGTCGAGGTCATTTTCGGTGAGAGTGTGATGCCAAGGTCATTGCCGACGAGTGTCTTACCGAGGTTATTTCCTGCGAGAGTGTGATGTCGAGGTCATTTTTGGTGAGAGTGTGATACCGAGGTCATTGTCGGTGAGTGTGTATTTTTTGGTGATAGAGTGATGCCGAGGTCATTTCGGCGAAAGAGTGATGCCGAGTACTTTTGATCAAAAGTCATTTTCTAACAAATATTAGTACTAAATTCATTGTACTTTTGATCATTGTCGTTTGATTACTAGTTAGAATTGTGCAGATATTAGTAATGCAGATATTAAATGTATAGTATTAGTTCTGTAGATATTAGTTATGTATGTATCGATTATGCAAGTATTATTTATATATAATGTAGTTATGTAGAAATTTCAATACATAAATTATTACTTATTGAATATTTAATTTGTTGTAAATTAATATATATTATTTACAAATAAATAAGTAAACAAATTAGATTGATTCAATCGGTTTTCTCAGTGTAAAATAACATTATAGTATACTTAAACTAATCATTGACTTGATTAGTTGTAGTTGGGAAGACTTCCAACTCTTCTTTTAAAGAAAGAATGAAAAATAGTATACTTTTTTTTAAAAAGTACACATAATAAAAAAATTGAAAGTAAATTGATAGGGGTAAATATGTAATTTTATTATTTTAATTCATGTATAAATAACACCACATAACCTATTCTGCCTTCTACCCCCATAAAATTATACATACATTTCTTGATAAATTATGTGAGGATCAATTTTGTAGAATTACTAAAACACAATCAAACACCGTATAAAATTAATACATAAATAGCTTTTATAAAATATTTAAAACGTACCAACCAAATATTTCATCAAGAAATCTTACTATTAAATTTATATTTTTCTAATTTTAATTTGTTTGTCCAATTTTAATTTAGTATGGAGTTTAAGAAAAAGTAAAAAATAATAATTAAATCTCGTGGTCTTAATTTAAAGATATGTGGAATATAGCAAAATACATTTTAATCTTATAATCTTAGACATGTCATATGAAATTAAAGAGTTGCTTAAAAAAGAAACATTCTTTTTAAACAAACAAATGGAGTAAGAGAGAAGGTAGGATAAATCTAGATTTTATCAATGGAACAATAATTGTCCACTGTTCAATTTACAGAGAAGAAGAAAAGAGAGTTGATGTAGAAAAACTCATTTCTTAGAATGAAATGTATTGAGTATAAATTACATGATGGTGAGGTATTTATACATACACTCTAGAATCTTCTTAAAACTAACTAACAATTAGTTAGTAGCTTAAAACCAATGGATTAGTCCCCTCAACTAATAGCTAATTTAACTAACTAACTGATATCCTAGCTACAAACTAAAGACTGAAATACCCATTTCTGTTATGTCTCAACACTCCCCTTCAAGCTGAAAGTGCCGAAGATGTTTAGAATTCCAAGCTTGGGTAGTAGTAGCTTATGTTGAATTCTGCTGAGGCCTTTGGTGAGTATATCTGCAGGCTGTTGTTATGTAGGTAGATAGTTGATCTCAATAAAGCCTTGTTGAAATTTTTATCTAATGAAGTGACAATCTATTTCTATATGCTTTGTTCTCTCATGATACACTGGATTAAAGGCAAGTTGAATGGCTGCTTTATTGTCACTGAATACTTTGACGTGCTCCTTGACCTCTATGTCTAACTCTTTTAGTAATCCCAATAACCGTACTAATTTTGTGGTTGTGATTACAAAACTTCTGTACTCAGCTTCAGCTAAGCTTCTTGAGACAGTTGATTGCTTCTTAGCTTTCCATGACACTAAAGATCTATCTTCACTATATAGCCTGTTACAGATTTTCTATTTAATGGACATGCTTTCCAGTCAACATCACAATATCCAGTGACTGTGGTGTCTGAATAACTTGACAATAGTATTCTTTGTCCATGACTTTTTTTTTATATATTTGACAATTCTAAAGGCAGCTTCCATATGATATCTTTTAAGTTATTGAAGAAACTGACTCAATGTCTATATATTGAAAGAAATATATGATCTTGTCATGTTAAATACAATAGCTTTCCAATTAGTTTCTGATATGCACCTTGATCGACAAGAGGGTCTTCAATGTTTTTTTAGGCGATCATCATATTTTTTTGATGCTTATTTGATATTGACATCTATAGGTGTGACATCTGTTTTAGATACATATAAATCAACTTCAGCAACAAGCTCAAATGCATACTTCCTTTGATCTATTATAATCCCTGCTTTAGTCTTGGCAAATTCAATACCTAGGAAGAACTTCAACGCTCTTAAATCTTTCATTTTGAAGACTTGTTTTAAGGACTTCTTTGTTTCTTCCACAAGCTTTAAACTACTTCCAGTCATTAGCATGTCATTAACATACACTAGGATTATAGTAGTTCCTTCACATGTCTTCTTTGTAAATAAAAAATAGTCATATTGACTCTTCTTAAATTGTGACTTTAGTATGGCTTCAGTTAACTTATGATTCCATTGCCTTGGAGCCTGTTTTAGGCCATACAAGAATTTTGTCAGTCTGCATACCTTCTTCTCCACCCGATTGGAAAATCCTTGAGGAAGGGAAATATAGATTTCATCATGCAAATTTATCACGACCCAATTTCTCAAGTTATAATGACCCTTTCTATCACCCACCAATAGGTAAGCCTAACCCTATATTCCGAAATCATAGGCAACGGATCATCACAAGCGGAAGAAAAGAAGCGAATAATAGTATTAATAAGAAGAAGAAAAGAAGAACAATAACAATACAACAAGATAATCCCCAAGATCTGGTATCGGTCGGTAGTCAAGGTACTGAACTAATATAACGGAATACAAGGCTTATACAAATACCAAAATAATAATGGTAATATAGACTGTCTCCAAATATAAAATAAAGACCAGCTTAATACAAAATAGATGGAGATAGGCAACTTTGAACGTCAAGAGCTCACCCAATTCTCTAAAATCCAAGAGTTGTTCCGCCCGATATCCAAAGCAGCAAAGAAAATCCGTACTATAATCTGCAGGGTGCAGAAGAGTAGTATGAGTACCAACAAGTGACATTCAGTAGGCATCAACTGACTGAGCTCCAAAGATAAATCAAGTATAAAGAACATGTAAGCAAGGAGTATATATCACAAGTAACTAAGAAGAATAATGTGGAAGCCACCAATAACAAGCATCAGATATAAGAAAGAGAGATAGGGAACAAGCTAGGAAATCAGGGACGTACCAGGTAGCGCCATCCCAAGACCTAAACACGACGATACACTACAAAAGGGGGAACAACTAAGTGACACCCTACTAATAGAGATAAACACATATATCACATAAAATCCCAACGGACCGTATCAACTAAATCCCTGCACAAAAGATTAGATAAATAAAAACAAGGGAAGTAACAACCTTCAAACAAGAGACCACCCTTTATACTGCCATAAGTTCGCAAATAGTAAGACAATACTTCCCGAGCCCCTGTGTGCCCAGGAAGTTCAATCATAATTAGGTAAACCCACACGACATCCCATACTATCGACAAATACAAACAACTATGCTGGTAATAGGCAATGCATATATGAATGAAAGTTATGCAATGATACCAGTAGTACCATCAATGCCAAGTGCCTCATACCAAGATATATACACCAACTTCCAGTCCCAACTAGGAAGTAGGATCCATGCGCTTCTCTAGGATCGCCATGGGGGGCTTGAAAGCTCCGTGGACCGCTTGTCGAGTCTGATAGGTGGTGGTATCACACCCTCCCGATCTAGGTTTTATATTAATATAGATATCAATCTGCATACAAAGGGTCAGAAATCTCTATGACCGAGTCAGTATCATAAAATAAATGCATCCTCGATGTCTCAAATCAATATAATAAAATGAGCGCATTCTTGATGCCTTCAATCCACTGAAAATAGTAGTAATAAAGGTAGTATGACCCCCATTCAAAAATAAGTATAAAATAGTTTGGGTTACAACCTAGCTTTCTTAAATCAATATCAAGAACCAATGCATGCACTAGGGTCGACTATCCATGAGAAAACAATGATCCAATGCAATTCATGCCATCACGAGCACCCAAACAACATGCACAATCATATACAATAATGACGCCACAAGCACCTTACACTTTAGAGCATGAAAACTTGGCTAACAAATGCGACTGACCTCTAATCAAGGCCTAAAGCTCAACTCTAATTCTCCAACAAAATCACAAGGCCCAAAAGGGAAATCAACCCTAATTAGATAACATGGAGGAGGAAATGAGGAAACAGGTTCTCATCTAGTCAATCAATACCTCTAGATCCAGCCGTGAATGCAACCTCAAGATTACAAACACGACTATCCTCGCCAAACAGCAACAAGAAAGCATAAGAAATTCTAGCTCTATATTCAAAAATGGGATCCGACAGTAATTTACAAGCCTAACTGGGTAAAAACCACTACACCAGGGCTCAAAAAAATATGCTACAATAATGAAGAACAATAAGTCTTATAAACTCCCGCCAACAACGGCTACAACAACTAAGGATAAAGCCACATCTCAAGTCTAAGGCATAAATCTCTCAACCATCATAAACATCGAATAAGTTACCTCAAAAAGGCTAGTCAAGGCCAAACTAAGGCATTATCAACAATCTTACCAACTAGACTGGAAATCTCATAAAGGCAACCTAGCCTAAGGATCACACCGGGACAAGGAACAAAACATCTAAGAATCAGACCTAACCTGCCATATAAAATCCAAACCACAAGTAATTTATATTAAACGATATCTCATGAAGCTCAATCAAAAGAAAGGAGACCATAGCCTACCTGAAAGCTGAACACGCGTGCTTCACATTTACTTCCCGGTAGCTTTTCGCTTAAAATTGACTCCAAATACCTCCACGCTATCAAAATATTAATCACCTCATCAATAGAAATGTTTTGACACTAAAATCACTTTTTTTGGAGACGGACCCAAAATTGATCTAAAAAGAGATTGTGGGACTCGCGATGGAAATCTCGAGAACGATTTCGTGAAAATATTCTAAACGTATTATTGAGCTTGTACCCCAAAATGGGGCACCAATCTATGATTAAAATGGGAGAACACAACCCAACAATAATTTTCACCATTAAAGCCCTAACTAAGCTTTGGCAGCCCCTTTAGGAAAAATATTACTTCAAACCGATGATCTTCAAGCTTTCCCGAACCTATTAACACGTAGCCACGACTCCCACGAGCCCAATGCATTTGGAATCGCCAAAATCATAGATCCCTAGTTCCCAAAATTGAAGAAAAGAAATAGGGGTTAGGGCTGAGTTCGCATCACTGGTCTTAATTAAACGACTAGTGAAATGCTCTCCCTGAATGTTGAGAAAGAGGTCCGCGAACGCGGAGGTTAAGCTCCCAAGGCTCTACGAATGCGACATGGGCTTCGCGAACATAGAGGTCATTCGTAAGGCCTTCGCGAACGCGGCCCTTTGCCCGCAAATGCGGAGACCAAGAGCCATGGCTTCTGTAAATGAGACCTAGGTGGCGTGAATGCGAAGACCAAATTTGGTCTGCACCAACTGATGCACATCAGGTGGTTTTAGAAACTTTCATAAATGTAGTGGGGTGATCGAAATTCATTCAGAATTCCGTGCACGCAAACGGACTATGCTACCCTACCAAATTTGACATTTTGACTTTAATGGCATAGTCAAAATTTCCATCCGAAGTCGTCTCGACAAAAATGTGGGTCCCACACCTAAGCATAAATTTTACAAGTTCTACAAGGAGGCTCAAAATGAGGCCGGAAGCCTCAAAAAGTGAACAAAAGGTTGCTCTATATCAAACTCAACATTTTGGAGCTGACCGCGCTGACGAAATTTTAATCTGAGCACGTTTTTCAAGAATGTTGACTAAAGTCAATCTTAGGCCAAATTTGAAAGGCTAAAGCATAAAATAGCCTAAAATCCACTGATTATCTTGATACTCGTATCAATCATGCTACTAGCCTAGTTTGCCCATTCCAAAGCTGATAGATTTGTCAAAATTCCTTTTTGAGGTCGTTTTCCTAGAGTTTTGACCAAAGTTAACCATTCAAACTCTAAGAGCTCCAAAATAGGGAATCAAGCATAAAACTTAAATGAACGACTAGACAACCAAACTGTCAGTGCCATCAATTATAAATTGCTTGGGGTTTCTACAGGAAATCTCGAAAGACTAAAAAGATCAAAAAAGATAAAAATGACCTTGAGGGTCATTACAACATCCACTACTAAAAGGACTTTCGTCCTCGAAAGTCAAGGGGTAGAAAAGAACCCAAGGGCATGAACAGATTAGAAAGCTGGACTCACAATCTCCATCAGACCTACAGGTACCTTCTATGGTTGAGCAACGCCAACCCAGAACTCAAGCTAAGAGAAAACTTCCAAATTTACTTTTCTCCTTCATAACTCATCCTAACTTCCAATTTCTCTCTTTTGATACTAACTTCAACTTAACAAGAACTAACTCAACCAAATGCGACAGATTCATCCGAGATAAGACAAAACAACATAGATTTCTCAGAATTAGGCGACCACAGACAAGAGAAGGTGCTAAATAACTCTCAAGTTAAATTCTTTGCTTTATACTCCAAACTCACACCTCTTTAGTCATCATGGGTATACTACCCGTTCTAAACCACAACAATAATTCCCAACACAATCTGAAAATTGCCCAAAGAACCACGAAGGAATTGCAAAAACCACCTGAATACTATCCAAATAACCACAAAGGAATTGCAAGCACCACCTGAACATCGATGAGCGGCAAGAACTCAAAATAAACATCTCAGCCCAGGGCACAAACCCAATGTTGAAATCCAATGACTCGCAAAACTAATAACTTTAGTCTGAAGTCTATCTTTCAAAATTGAAAGGCTACTCCAAGGGACAATCAAATCTACGGGTGGAAAGAAAACTGCACTTAGGCCAATTCCAATGTCACTCTACTGCCAACGGAACTCCTAGAAAACTGAACCAATATAAGAATCTAACTCCAAAAGCAATCGAACTAAGTCTATGAGTCCATATACCACTCCACGAGTGCAAATTTGAGTAACTCACCAATCCAGGGGAAAATTCGACCCAATAAGCAATTTATTAGCATATTCCACCTGCCAAAAGTGACCCAATAGAACTGAACCATCCCAAAAATTACCACAAGTTGACCCACCAGTGCATGTCTAAGCTAACCACTCAAACTCAAGAAAAGCTAAGCAGACAGGTAGTGAGTAAGTAGATCAACTCACCAAAAGTGACTCAAATGAAGATGAACCATGGCAAGGTACACCACAAGGAACATTGCCACCCAACCATAATGACACATGTGACCCTCACATCCTTAATAAGAAACCAAGAGATGATCCCACGAATTACTGTGACTCCATCCTGAAGCTGAGCTTTCTAAGAGAAATTCCATTTGCCCCTGGAAACCAAAGTCTAAATTAGTCAAAGCACACCAAAATAGAAGAACCAAATCAACAATCTGACTCTTTGAACCATCAACACACCCACTGTAGTTTACTGGAGGAAATAAGGCACAACACAGAATCAACGAGATTGAAGGTAGTCTTGGTTGTAAGGTAAAACAAGCTTGTGATTGAAATTTTTGAAATGTAGTGGTTAACCACCTAAATGTCCAATAGTCACAGGGGCACACCAAGGCAATTCGGATAAATCATGGCTCAGCAATATGAACGCTCTCGCTCCATAATCTTCCCTTCCCGCTAACTGTTGGTTGGTCACAAGTATAAGAATACCACAATTTCCATGAACCTAATAGAACCTTCTTTACATGATACTTCAAGCTAAAACATAACCATACTTAGAATAAATAAAGCCAATTTAATTTTTGGCCTTCCTAACTCGAACATGACCATCCGACACCACATCGCACAACCAGTTAAATCAATAATTTAACCATCAAACTTACTATAAAGAGAGAACCCAACCAATCTTAAGGGAAAACTTTAACCTCAGGAGTTAAGAACACAAAATCGAACAAAGAAAGAATCACGAATGAGATATACAATAGAACATAAGGGCCAAAACTACTAACGCATCCTTCTCTCGGAAGCGATGTCACATCAGCTAAACATACTAGTTGGCAAACTAGGAAAGGGAAAAAAGGGCCAACTTAAGAAAACTCTAGGATGGATAAACAAGAATCCCCTAGAACAATCAACTAAGCTCAACATCCACAAGTTATAATTCTACCACTACTACAACATAACAGTAAAACCAATATGATCCACTACTAAAAGAAATCATCTAGGAAAGATAAACACATACACATAGTTTCAAGTAAGGTTGTCATAGTAAACAATATGCAAATAATCAGGCTAAATAAGCACACCCACATAATTCCAAGTAAAATAATTACCAGAATCACAAGATGAATCTAACAAGACAAGTAATCACCGGTAGGTACGAAGACCCCAATATCCAAGTACTACAAGCAGGGAGGGTTCTAGAAATAATTTCACATAAATATGGTCAATTTCTCAAGTCATGATGGCAGTTACTATCACCCACCATTAGGCAAGCCTAACCCACAATCCAAAACCATAGGCAATGGACCATCACAAGAGAAAGGTAAGAAGCGAATAATAGTAATAGTAATAAGAAAAAGAAAAGAAGAATAATAGCAATACAACAAGATAACCCCCATGACCTGGTATCAGTCGGTAGTCGAGCTAATAAACTAATATAAAGGAATGCAAGGCTTATACAGATACCATAATAATAATAGTAATACAGTCTTTCACCAAATATAAAATAAAGACTAGTCCAAGACAAAATAGAGGGAGATAGGCAACTCTGAACACCAAGAGCTCACCCAATTCTCCAAAATCAAGAGCTGCTCCGCGCGATATCCAAATCAACAATGAAAACCCGTACAATGATATGCAGGGTGCAGAAGTGTAGTATGAGTGCCAATAAGTGACACTCAATAGGCATCGACTGACTGAGCTCTACAGATAAAGAAAGTATAAAGAACATGTAAGCAAAGAGTATATATATAAGTAACTAACATGAATAATACGGAAGCCTACAATAAGAAGCATCAAATATAAGAAAGAGAGAGGGGAACAAGCAAGAAAACCAAGGACGTACCTGGTGGCGCCAGCCCAAGACTTAAACACGACGACACATTATGAAAAGGGGGAACAATAAGTGATACCCTACTAACAAAGGTAAATACAGATATCATATAAAGGCCCAAATGACCGTATCAACTAAATCTCTGCACAAAAGATTAGATAAATAAGAACAAGGGTCGTAACTCCCTTCAATACAGAGACCACCCTTTATACCGCCAAAGGTTCGCAAATAGTAAGACAGTACTTCCCGAGCCCTTGTGTGCCTAGAAAGTTCACTCACAATCAGGTAAACCCGCACAATATCCCATACTACCGACAAATACAAACAACTATGCTGTTGATAGGCAATGCATATATGAATGAAAGTCATGCAATGAGACCAGTAGTACCATCAATGACAAGTGCCTCATACCAAAATATATACACCTACTTTCAATCCCGGCCAGGAAGTAGGACCCATGTGCCTCTGTAGAATTGCCTTGGAGCACTCGGGAACACCCTATATACCTGCCTAGTCCCAATCTAGGTCTTATATCAATAAAGATATCAATCTGTATAGAAAGGATCAAAAATCTCTACAACTAGGTTAGTATCATAAAATGAGTGCATCCTTAATGCCTCAAAGAAATATAATAAAATGAGCGCATCCTCGATGCCTCAAATCAATATAATAAAATGAGTGCATCCTCGATGCCTCCGGTCAACTAAAAATAGTGGTAATAAAGGTAGTACGAACGCCATTCAAAAATCAGTATAAAATAGTTTGGGTTACAACCCAGCTTTCTCAAATCAATGCCAAGAAACAATACATGCACCAAGGTTGACTATATCTATGAGAAAACAATAATCCAATGCAATGCATGTCATCACCAGCACCCAAACAACACGAACAATCACATTCAATAATGACGCCACAAGCACCTTATCCTCTAGAGCATGAAAACTGGACTAACATATGTTTCCGACCTCTAATCAAGGCCTAAAGCTCAACTCTACTCCTCTAACTCAATCACAAGGCCCAAAAGGAAACTCAACCCTAACTTGGTAACATGGAGGAGGAAATAAGGAAACAGATACTCAGCTAGTCAATCAATACCTCCGGATCCAGCTGGGAATGCAACCACAGCTAGCCCCGCCAAACGGAAATAAGAAACCATAGGGAATTCTAGCTCTAAATCCAAAATTGGGATTCGACAGTAATTTACAAGCCTAACTAGATGAAAACTGCTACACCAGGGCTCCAACATAAGTGTGCTACAATAATAAAGAACACTAAGTCTCATAAACTCCCGCCAACAATGGCTACAACAACTAAGTATCAACCCACATCTCAAGTCTAAGGGACAAATCTGCCAACCATCATAAACATTGAATAAGTCACCTCAAAAAGGCTAATTAAGGCCAAACTAAGGAATCATCAACAATTTTACCAACTAGACTAGAAATCTCATAAAGGCAACCTAGCCTAAGGATCACACCAGGACAAGGAACAAAAAATCTAGGAATCAGACCTAACCCGCCACTTACAATCCAAACCATAAGTAATTTATACGAAACAATACCTCACGAAGCTCAATCAAAAAAGGAGACCATAGCCTACCTCGAAGCTGAACACGTGATCTCCATGTCTATTTTTGGTAGCTTTTTTGTCCAAAAAGGACTCCAAACATCTCCACGCTATCAAAATGTTGATCATCTTGTCAGTACAAATATTTTGACACTAAAATTGTATTTTCAGGAGACAGACCTAAAATTGGGTCGAAAATAAAATTGTGGAACCCGTGATGGTATTTCCGAGAATGATTCTATGAAAATATTCTAAATGCATTATTGAGCTTGTACCCCAAAATGTGGCACCAATCGATGATCAAAATGGGAGAAAACAACCCAATAATAATTTTCACCATTAAAGCCCTAACTAAGATTTGGCAGCCCCTTTGGGCAAGATATTACCTCAAACCGATGATCTTCATATTTCCTAGAACTTACCAATACATAGCCACGACTCCTACGAACCAAATGCACTTAGAATTGCCCAAATAGGAGCTCCCTAGCTCCCAAAATCGAAGAAAAAAAATGGGGGTCGGGACTGAGTTCGTGTCAGTAATATCAATTAAAAGACTAGTGAAATGCTCTCCACGAACTCGGAGAAAGAGGTCCGCGAACACAGAGGCTAAGCTCCCAAGGCTCCGCGAATAAGGCATAGGCATCGCGAATATGGAGGATGATCCATTACGCATTCGTGAACGCGTCCCCTAGCCCGCGAACACGGAGACCAAGAACTATGGCTTCTGCGAACGTGGTCTGGGTGGAGCGATCGTGAAGACCAAATTTGGTCTGCACTAGCTAATACACATCAGTTGGTTTTGGCAACTTTCACAACTCTTTTAGGTGAAAGTCAAAATTTTCATCCGATGTCATATCGACAAAAATGTGGGTCCCACACCCAAGCATAATTTTTTCCAACTTGAAATGAGAAGCCTCGAGAAGCGAACAAAAGGTCATTCTAGATTAAATTCGACATTTTAAAGCTAACCGCACTGACTAAATTTCAATCTGAATGATTATAGCATAATTCTTGACTTTCAAAGGGAGAAACTACGAAGACGGACCTGAAATCCATGGGTTGTAGCATTCCTTGTGTTAAAATTCCCTTCCTCCCTGCTCTCCAAGCCTAGAACAGTTTTTTGGGGGTTTCTAGGATAACCCTCATCTATTTTGGAACTTAAAGGAAGAAGGAAATATATAAAAATATACCACTTTTTAATTCTGGCCCATCGGATCCCGCCATGGCGCCTCAGCTCGGACATTGTTCAGTAAAATAAGCATAATGTTTTACTCTGAACTGCAAATGAAGCAAACTCGATGGCGTTGGAAGAAGACTCAAAGATCTTTAATTTGATAGGTCATGAGCCACCTAATTCATTATAGGCTGAGTGTTATGGTCGTTTGAAGCTGATCCTAGTTTAAACTCAAGTCTGAAACTAAATCGGAAAAATACTTTCAACTTAATTTTGTGCTAGGGGCATTATACTACCTTAATTCACAACTAATACACTCACATATCAAGAATTTGATCCTAATCTTATGACGAATGAAATCCGTATACCTTTACCAAAAATATTTTTAGTAATAACAGAATAAGTCGTTACACCTCTGGTGGGAGAACCAACTACTAACCAACCCATAACTAACCAAGCAACTAAAACAACAGTTTTAAAACAACAAAGACCAAGTTTCCATAAACAAAATCTTTCTCAAAAACATATTGCGGTAATTAACTCCCTAGCATCTGATTTCATAACATATTGGTAAAAGGAACTTATCTAAGCATCTAAAACATGATAAACTTGTTCATAGAAATTTATGGAAATTCTTCATGATGAGAATACTTCATTTTTGAAACAACCTTATTTTCATAAAATCATACTTGATAGTTTTTCTAAAAACATCCTTAAAATCATAATTTCATCAATTAATGATGCATGCATAATTCTCTAATATAGTTCATAATCATAAAGTAGACATAATGCATGGGTTCATGAGAAATTTCTTGGAAACATTTAACTAAGATCAAATCATGCATAATAAGAACAATTAGAATAAAATAAATCATAATTGATTGAACTCACTGCTTAATCATGCAAAAACCTAGGTTTTTGGAAGAAATCATAGAGAGTAATTGAAGATTCTTTGGGACTCCATGGATGGAAAATGATCCATGGATGAAATTATGCATACCTTAATAAATTCTAGCCGTAAAACGTGAAGAGGAGACTTGAATCCTTGAAACCCTACCTTGATTGGAGAAGAAGACCTTGAGAGAGAATTTCTTGAGAGCCTTAGGGGTTTTAAGTGAATGAGAAGAAATGGGGAATTTTGAATGGTAGGGATAGTTATAGGTCTTAGGAATAGGTACAAAACAACATAGGTTAGATACTAAGTGGGTAGGAAAAAACCCAAATACCTTCAGTTAAAATCTGTCAAAAGTAACCTACGGACCCCACTTGTGGGCCATAAGTCCTTGTACAGACAGTTCTGTTAGTCCATAGGTCAAGGCTCTAAGACCAAAATTTCCATATTACTTTCCACGAACACACCCTACGATCCGTAGAACTCTCTATGGCTCGTAGGTCCCAACCATAGACCCTTACTCTTAAAATATTTTACCAAGTCTGAGCCCCATCTATGAACCACTTTCTACAGACCGTAGGTCCTCCTACAGACCGTAGATCCTCCTACAGACCGTAGGTCCTCTCGTCCTGCCAACTCTCATGGCCCTCTCCGGACAGTAGGAACTTATACAGTCTGTAGGTAGGCTTCATGCAACATCAATGCTCAATTTGTTTTTCAAAGTATTGGAATCATTCCATGACTTGTTCCTATAGTCCGTACAATCTTCTACGGTCCGTACATTATCTCGTGGAATCAGTGCACCAGCAACACTTCTAAATTGTTTTCTCTTAAAAATTGACTTTTCAACTTTTGAGGTATTATAATATCTCCCCATTGGGAACATTCGTCTTCGAACAAGACTTAAGCTAACATGAATAGAGTAGGAAAAGAGATCTAACAATCTAACATGAATGGAAAACATATCAAAATGCATAAAATCAAGGAGTAATCAACCCGAAGCTAACATATGAGAGGACTATGTTTATTTTTAAAGAAAGTATAAAGAGTCTGAGAAAGAGTTTGAGCCAAGTAGAGTAAAAGTTAAATAAGACTTAAGAGAAACATTTTGACTATTTTACTCACAGTTATTATATGAGCATTAATGCATGTCTTGGGGGGAGTATTGAACACTGATTTGGATACGAGTTAAGATAACGCAAATCTAATAATTTGTGTCGCTAGCATATATAGGATTGTGACGTTAGTTCGGACAACTCCTCACTCCATGCCTAAAAGAGGACTCTTTGTTTAGATGGTTCCATAAGTTAAGTTGTTGTCCTATACTTTGCCAAAATATAGGATGGCTCTGGCAACCTGGGCTAGACGTTATATCATCACGAGGCTCATAGTGATGGTTGTTAGTTAGAGAAACTCTCTAAAAATAAAGTATTTATTTCCAGATACTAAATATATTACATTATTTCAGTTGTGAAGTTTTACATGTTTTACTTTACATTCGTGCTTTACATCATAGTCAAGTTATTATCAATGTTTACTCTCAGTTCAGTTATTATTTCATTCAACCATCTTATGATATACCATATATTTCATGTACTAACATCTTTCGATCCTATATCATTTTATCATGCAAATACAAGTGTTCGAGATCATTAAAAGGCGCTTTGTTGAGATCACATCTTGATAAGCTTTTGGTGAGGCCTCTTTTCTTTCAAGGGACTCTTTAACAGTATTTCTTTCAGTAGTAGTAATTTCTTTTGAAGTAGCCATGGGCTTGTCTGACACCTATTCATGATATTTAGAGGCTTCTTAGATAGAGTTGAATGGTCTAGTCTTTGCGGATTATGTTTCGAAACATTGTTTTCATTATATTTAGAAATTATTTCAAGACATGTTTGAGTTTACATGTAAGTGTTTTCATTGCCCATCTTTTAAATGATTTTGCTATTGAATTTAGAGACTAGTGGAAAAATTTAGAGAAAAAAAAGGGATCTTCATACGGTATTCATTGATCTTGAAAAGCTTATGACAAAGTTTCGAGGAATGTTCTCTAGAGGTGTCCGAAGGCTAAAGGTTTCCCCGTGGTGTATATTAGGTCTATAAAGAACATATATGTTAGAGCCAAGACTCAGGTTAGGACAGTGGGAGGTGACTAAGCGCATTTTCCTGTTGAGATGGGACTACATTAGGGATCTGTGCTGGGTCCTTTTCTTTTTGCCTTGGTGATAGATGAGTTGACACGGTCTATTCAGGAGAAGGTTCCATGGTGTATGTTATTTGTGGATAACATACTTTTGATTGATGAGACTCGAGATAGAGTTAATGATAGGTTGGAGGTTTGGAGACAAACTCTAGAGTCTAAAGAGTTCAGAATAATTCAGTGTTGAGATAATGAAGAGGGAATGAAAGTGAGGCTTTCCACTCAACCTATCCCCAAGACAGAAAGCTTTAGATATCTTGGATCCATCATCCAGAGTAGTGGGGACATCGACAATGATGTCATGCATCACATTGGGAAAGCATGGATGAAGTGGAGGCTTGCCTCTAGAGTCCTATATGATAAGAAGGTACCACCTAAACTTAAAAATAAGTTCTACAGAATGGTGGTTAGATCGACGTTGTTACATGGAGTGGAGTGTTGGCCAGTAAAGAACTCCCATGTTCATAAAATGCATGTTGTGGAGATGAGGATGCTAAGATGGATGTGTGGACACACTAGGAGTGATAAGATTAGGAATGAGGTTATTCGGGAGAAGGTGGGAGTGACATCTATGGTAGACAAGATGAGAGAATGGAGATTGAGATGATTTGGACATGTGCAGAAGAGGGGTGTCGATGCCTAGTTAGAAGGAGAGAGTGGTTGGATTGAGGGTTATGTGGAGGAGTAGGGGTAAAGAGTATTGGGGAGAGATGATTAGACAAGATATGGTACTACTTCATATCACCGAAGACATAACCCTAGATAAAAATGAATAGAGGTCACACATTAGGGTAGAAGTCTAGTAGGGATTGAATGGTGTCTTGCCTTGTGTTGATTTAGGGTTGGTCATAGGTCTAGGTGTGTCACTATAGTTGTGTTGTTATTTCCTTTTGACTATCACATTACTTTGCTACCATTATTGTTCTTGTCTTGTAAAATTTGCATCATTTTTCATCTTTTGTCATATATTGTTTTTCTCTCTTACTTGAGGATGATACTTTTAAGATGAAGGTCTTTCAAAAACAACCTCTCTATCTCCATGAGGTAGTAGTAAGATCTGCGTACATCTTATTCTCTCACACTCCACTTGTGGAATTTTACTAGGTATGTTATTGTTGTTGTTATTGTTGCTATTGAGTTTAGTCTTCCGCTAAATAGTCAGCCATGTCAAGGGTTCGCCTAGGGCCAACAATAGTTTTGGGTGCTGACCACACCCAGAATGTAGACTCGGGGAGTGACATTGTGAGAATGAGAGGAGACAATGTAACACGTTTTCCGTATTTTCATTAGTGAAGTAATTTTTCTTATTTTGAATAGCTTGTTTTCTAACAAATTATTTTTAATTTTTTTGACCAATCAAACATGAGAGACACGCCTTTAAAGGAAAATCTCGATGATTTTACATGACAGCGGCTCTGATATTAATTGTTAGGACCAAACTTTAAGCGATGAAAACCGTCATCTCTTTATGAAGATCTATTATGTTAACTCATTAAAAATATAATACTAGATATGAAAGGGCATTTTAATCCATGAATGTCGTAATAATTTTTCACCTTATGATTATCGGTCTTTCAAATCAAGATATGAGTCACTCTCTATTTTTAGTGATGGAATATCAGAAAGAATATCATGTATTTTACTTAGGGACCATAATCCTATATTTATAATAGCACATGTCTTATATTTTTAGTTTATCCCCTCATTAATTTAAAAATTACAATCGGGTATCTACACATAACCCTCCACTACTTTTAGATATTTTTTAGACCCATTAACTTTAGTCCTTAGAAGATCACTATTAATTTGAGTCACCTCTTAAAGATAGCAACCAACGTATAATTATTCTTAATACAATATATGTGCAAGTCCACATAAAGTTCTATCACTATACTTTTTAAAAAATTGCAAAAAACAGAAAATTCACAATCGACGTGAAGAGATTGTTCATATCATGTTTGGTGTATATGCATTTTATTATTAAAATTAAATATTAAGTGCATATTTTAGTGGATATAAATTGATAAAAATGTGGTCAATTATTTTTGGTTTACTTTATGTAATTACTAAGTCATGTTCTACCTCATTATGTCTTGTAACATATGTAACTTCCAAGGCATAATTCCTTCATTTATTTACCTGCATTATTATCCACTTTATTTCTATTCAAGACAAAGAAGAATTTATCACCTATAAATAGTGGTGTTTCTTCATTTATGAAATACATGTCTAATAAGATGAGATGAAATATATTAAGTATGGAAAAATATTGTAGTGTATAATAGTGAAAGAGAGAGTTGAGATAAGAACATATTCTAAGTCTTCAACTATATTCACTATACAAAATAGAGTAATTATGTGTTGAAGGAAGGTGTTCTTTTGTGAAGCTTTGGACTCTTCAACTAATTCAGAGTTGTTTGAGTTATACGGCGTTGTATTCTGGAAGGGAAAAGTTAAAAGTATTACTACTGGATTGGTGTAGATTATGCCGCAGTGAGCTTGAGTCTTTTTAAAAAGAGCGAGATATCTATGCTTCAACCTGAATGAATTATTTATTCATTTTTGTAATTTTATTTTTCAACTATAATTTATTATAATTTGTGGTATATTATACCAACATCATATGAAAGGATTATATTAAAGAATAGTTAGTTATTATTATTATTGACTAGTGAATCTTTATAGATTATGTATAGTTGAAAATTTGAATCACAAACATTTATGTATAAATAAATATATCTTTAAAGGAAAATCTCGATAATTTTACTTTATAGCAGCTCTGATACCAATTGCTAGAATCAAACTTTAAGCAGAGAAGGCCATCGTCTCTTTATGAAAATCTATTATGTTAAATCATTAAAAATATAATGCAGAAGGGTATTTGAATCCATGAATGTCATAATAATTTTTTACCTTATGATTATCGGTCTTTCAAATCAAGATGTGAGTCGCTCTCTCTTTTTAGCGATGGGATATCAGAAAGATAACCTTATGTTTTATTTTGAGACCATAATCCTATATTTTTAATAGCACAAGTTTTATATTTTTAGTTTAGCCTCTCATTAAACTAAAAGTTGCAATCGGGTATCTACACATAACACTTCACTACTTTTAGATGTTTTTTAGACCCATTAATTTTAATCCTTAGAAGATCACTATTAATTTGAGTCACTCTTAAAGATAGTAACTAATGATAATTATTCTTAACACAATATATGACTAAGTCCACATAAAGTTCTAACACCATAATTTTAAATTTTTCAAAAAAAAAGAAGAAAATTCACGATCGACATGAAGAGATTGCTCATATTGCATGTGAAAGATTATATTGAAGATTAGTTACTACTATTATTGACTAGTGAATCTTTATAAATTATGTGTAGTTGAAAATTTGAATCACAAACATTAATATATAAAAAACAAATATGAAAATATGTAATTTATCAATGCCGCATGCACCTTGGTGTAACGGCCTGAATCATCGTTAATTAGAAAAACAAAATTATAAAAAAAATGTGCCAATTGAGCCCCACCATTCCGCCAAAGCGGGTTAGTCCCAACGAAGCCGCTCCAATGGGATTCCTGCTGCCAGAGCGAGAGGTCGTGGGACAAAACTTAAGTCGCAAATTCTTATTTCCCCTTTTTTTTTCTAAGTGCAAGTTAGAGGCGAGGTTACCCCAGAAACTCTCAGGAGGCTTCTCTAGACTTGGGAAAAAGGGAGAAGGGGATTTCAGTACAGGAAAGGTTCCAACCGGCAGAATTCAAGCCTACCTTCGTCGTTTGACATTTGGAATCTAGATTTGGACCACGATGTCTTTCCACAGCCGCTAGGTGCTCAAGTAGACTAGGTTTTCTTATCTGAGTAGTTAAATCTGTACCCATTGCTTAATGTAGATGAAATTAGCAAGAGGTTTCATGGTTAGGCTCTCGGGCACGGGCTATGGTTAGAGAAACATGTACCTTTTAGTGATCAAATTTGATATGACCTGGGTAAGGAAGAGCTGTATAATGAGTTAAAGGTAAGTAGTAGTCTTGTCTTCCCGTATTTGTTAAATGTGATCGTAAATGCCTCAATCGAATGTATATTGGTAGAGAGATGGGAAAGCATGAAGTAAACCATATGGGCTGACAGTTTAATATAATTGTGTGCAAGGAACGTGTGTATATGTATATGTACTGTTCATCTCTGCTTATTATAACCGTGATTGTAGATTGATTGTATTTGTTAGAATCGGGTGTCATATTTTGACACATAATTGAATCGTGTGTCACGTTCCGGCACGCCATTAGTTTGAATTTGGGTCCCATAAAATGGCCAAGTGTGTGTGTGGATGGTCCCATGAGAGGACCAATGGATATCTGTCATTCTATGGAATAGTGAAATTAATTGTTAAGGGCTGAAGGATAAGACTTCTATAAATAGTACCACCGATTCGGCGATTGGTACTAGTTGAGGTCTAAAAGTAAGTATAGGATTATTCGAGGGTATAACAGTGTAATCGTGGTGTGACTTGATAGTAATGTCCATGATATTCTATGAAGTTTGGCCCATAACCCACAGGTCGAGTGGCTAGGTTAGGGGTCAGTTTCTAGAGTTTCAACCAAGGACTAATAGTTGTTGTGTTTAGCAAGGTAGAGTTAGAACTGGCTCAGAGTTGTGATTGTGGGATGATTGGATTAGGTCTAGTGAGGAAGTAGCCAGTCTAGAATGGTTGGTAGGGTCTTGTTTACTAGCGGGAACAGGTTATGGGCAGGGTGTCGCCATATGTTCTTGTGAAATGTGTAAGGCTAGTACAAAAGATTAAA
This sequence comes from Solanum dulcamara, assembly GCF_947179165.1. Classification (NCBI taxonomy): domain Eukaryota; kingdom Viridiplantae; phylum Streptophyta; class Magnoliopsida; order Solanales; family Solanaceae; genus Solanum; species Solanum dulcamara. The sequence goes on from NC_077246.1 coordinate 13,216,577, forward strand.
TGACCTTTAATCCTGTAGTATTAAATATGTCAGGTGGAAAATTAGAATCAAAGGATTGCTAAATTTAAATAAAAGACTGTCTTTTTGAAATAAATTTTTAAAAAATAAATAGGACAAACAAATTGAGGCATCATCCTTGTTTTAGTAGTATCTACATAAAAAAATTCATCGAAACTTAACTATTGCATATGTAAATATAAAAGACACTGCTTAGAGATAAGGTAAAATATAAACATTAGAGTGGAATAGAAGTAAATACTTATTTAAACCCTACAACTTCAAATCCAAACCTGTGAACTATCCTTTTCTTTTCTATTAATCATGATCTGTTAAGTGTTGTTGCAGCTTCTAGTTTTCAGGCTACTTTGTAATTGGCTTGAATACAAATATTTTCTCTGGTATAATTTTATTTAACACGAAATTTAAAGGAAAAGAAGATTTTTAAACTTGTGATATAAATAAGTCATAAATTATTTCATTAAGAATAAAATGAATAATTTAAAATGAAATAATTACAATTGTCATTAATTTTTTAAATAACTAAAAAAAAGTGAGTCATGTAAATTGAAATACACAAGACTTGAGAGAGTTTTGAAGGTCAAAAGACGATTGGTGTATACATGAAGACCCATATTGAAATGTTCTATATTATAAGTGGTATACATATTGTAGTATGTATAGGGTGAATCATCAAACTTGGTATGAAGCTTTCCACAAACGTACTTACTATAAATTAACCGGTGAAGAATCTTCTCCAAGACTGCCAAGGAAGAAATCCTCCTGTTTTATATCAAAAGAAAAAGAAATGAAAACAAGACCTATTTCAAGATTGAGATATTCAACTTGCAGTCATGAATAAAAAGGAAGCAAAAATTGAATGTCCATACAGTAGAGTAGGATAGCATAGTACCACAACTAGGACATCGTTTAAAAAATTTGTTCTTGAGAACAAGTCCTGAACCCCTACAAACTTCACATTTTCTCTGTTTCACCTGCCAAAACGAACAAATTATCAGACTTTATAGTATAGGATGCAATCAATTAAATTGAATTAGCATTAAATATTGCTACTTAACAATTCTCTTGCTGAACTCCACTCCAGCAACTACAAAAGGTGTCAAACCGGCTGCATAAATGGTTCTCACCAATTTGTAAATCCCATAAAAGAAAAAAATGGAAATAAATTACTATCTTTATCCCGTAAACATTCACGTGAGTCGTGACACATTTCATTAAATTACGATAATTAACAATTAAAAATATTCGAAAAACATGGAAAATCGTGATTAAAAATAATTAAATCATTTGACTCCCTAGAGTTTGTAGCACGAGACGGAAGAATAGAGTATGAATAGTACCCAAAGAGCCAACAACAATTTGCCAAGTGATATCCACCTGAGTTGGGTCTGAAGTAATAATATCGGTGGCGACGACGGCGTTGATTGACTTGCTTAATTGTTTGTTTCGTTTCATAAGAAGAGGAAGATGTGTTTGTTTGTTTAATGGAAAGGCTTCATGAGGACTGAATTTTGATGGTGAGATGAATCCGTGAAGAGGCCCAAAAGGAGTAGCCATTGGAGTGGAAAGAGCACTCAATAATTCTTTGGTTATAGCCTTATAGGGCAGTGTGATGTAAATGTTTGACAACCACAAATTTGTATTCTCCTTCTAATCTCTCCACGTTGCTTCCCTTGCTTCCTCTCTCCTTATTTATTTATTTTAGCTTTTTAATTTGATGGAATGACTCGAGAGATTTTTATATTAGGCTATATTTGTATTAGGCTTTGTTTGTCACCTTGATGAGTATTGTGTTAAACAAAAATATAAGAAAAATGGAAAGTTTAAATGCAATAAACAAATATTCGTGACCATAAAATTTATTGTCCATCCTTAAAGAATTTAATCCCTTTACTGTATTGAGGTTGTGGATTATTTCCTCCTAAAATAAAATGGATATACCTATAAAGAAGTAGTGACACCTCAAACTTTAATAGCTTCAACGAACTCAAAAATCAGCAACGGGATCACACAAAGACTCTACTTTGTTTGTAAGAAAATGTATGCAGAATGATGAGAAAATTCGATGCAGAAAACTGAGAGGAAGCCTCTCTATTTATAGTCAATAATAGGTATGAACTTCAGTTATTCAGAACAGTCATGATGTCTTTTGGAAAAAGAAATATGTGTTTGGAAGGAATAGATCCTTTCCGAAACATTTCTACAAATTTCAAATAATTTCATTTTGTGAATTAATTAATTTGTAATTCACAAATTAATTAATACATAAATAATTCTGTGAAAAAAATTAATAAGATGGACAAAAACTTTTGTCAAGAAAAAGAAAATAAATTAATGAGATTGACAAAAAAATTGTCTAAAAAATTATCAATCAACCACATCATTTGTCAAAGTCGAAGTCGAGCGAACGACGAGAACGGTGGTGCGAGGGGCACTCTTTACTAAATCCAATAGTTGGATCCCCATATTTATTTGTTTGCCAACTGAAAATTTAAACCCATAAGAACATAATATTTTAAATCCTTTTTTTAGACTTCCACGTCATTTATAAAAGCCACATAGGAAATTACATCTTAAAAATCTAAAATTGTCTTAAGCATTTCATTCACCCTCTGTTCATATCTCTTGTGGTATTGTTCTTGTTCGAAACTTAATTCAGGCGAATTTGAGATTTTCCAAAAATCTTAGAATATAATTGAAATAACAAATTATTTCATTGACCGCACAATATTACTACAAACGCCTATTACACTTAAATTAAAGAAGTAACAAAGCATAATTTCGAAACTTTTTTACTTTAAAAATTAGAATTTTTTGTTATATTATATATTGATTAGTGAAAAGAAGCAATATCAGCTTCTACCTAGACATATTGATGTAACCACAAGAAGAGGAACAAAAAGACAACAATGATTTGTTTCCTTATGATTTATATAATCATATGGAATATTAGAGAGGTGAAGTCCAAAGGGAGAAAGTTAAGGGATTAGGGTCCTAAGAAATTTTAGAACAAAGTTAAGTCAAAAGTTTCACTATCGATTAAGTTTTTGTATAAGCTCATACAAAAAGATTTTTGTGGTTCTTCTTCAAATGTCAGTTTTCTTCTTGGATATTTGGATCATTAATCTCTCTGTGTGATAACCTCATTGTTCTTCTCAACCCTACATTTTCGTGTCTACGAGTTTCCCTTCATAAATTAGGATTATGATGAAGAGCTTTGAATTGTCATGATGTTTCCGTATAATGTTATCAATCCTCTTGATGTTATTATCAAGAGTCTATCCAAAATCCCTATTATCAATTAACGGGTCAAAAATTATCCTTTTTCGGTTTAAACACATTTTTTAAATAAATAAATTTTTTATTAGCAAATGCTTATTCTAGTTCAATTCGAAAAAGATTAAGAAATAAAAATAGATTCAATTTTATTTGGACTTTTTTTATTGTTATCTAAATAAAAATTAATGATTGAATTATTATGATCTTATATATATATATTACCTATATTATCAGTTAAAAAAATGCATAAAGTTATTCTATTTTAAATGATAAAATAAGATTAAAAAGAAAAAAATATACTTATTTATGTTAAAATGTTTTTTTAAAAAAAGATATTAGAATATGATTCTTTAAAAGTAATATTTATTTTTGGTAAGTAAGATATTATATTAGCTTAGATCAAACAAGGTAAATTATTTCCGTGTTGCCCCAATACATAGTTAGTGGCCATTGTTTGTCTTACATTATCAAAATTACAAGCTTTAATTTCTCAGACAAAATAATTTCTAGAGTGTCTGCTTCCATTTCTTCAATAGTATACACCAGTGGAACTTCCAGCAAGCTTGTTTTTTTAAAAAAACAAACGCCTTGGCCCTTCTTTGCTAGTGCATCTGCCATTCTATTCTCTTTTCCTAAAAGTTGATGCCGAGAATTGTGCCATTGTCAGTAGAATTCTTAAAAGTAATACTTTTATTAGTAATAAAATGTATTTAATAATAGTATATTTATTAGAAAAAAAAAAGAGAACAATTTTGATCCATTAAGTAATAATTGGGGATTTTAAATCAAATCATTAATGATAGGAGTTATTTTAGACTAAATTATTAATGATAATCACATTTTTAGAACAAAACTATTAATTGATGGCAATTTTACCTGATTTAAGGAGAATGTGGTTGAGAATTTGTACATTTCCCCCGAGAGTTAAGTAGAAATTGAAGCGGGAAAAATCAGTTGGGAGAGTAAAGCAAGTGTGTGGAGAGTGGAGCATTCTTGTCTTGTGCATTTTGTGAAGATAAGATGGCCACAACAGCACCCTCTCTTCCTCACACATACTCCCATGTACTTCCAATTTTAGGGTTTTAGGGTATATTCCTTCCTTCCTTCATTTGTTTCTTCTTTTTCTCTAATAGGATGGCTGCTATTTCTATCATCTCCAACTTCCCACTCCCTTCTCACACTTCCATTTTCCTCAATATCAGTTTTCCCCCTTCTGACCCAATCCGCTGCTTCTTCAGGTTTAGTAGAATCTGCGTTGTTTCTTCCCATACCAATCCAAAGATTCTCAAGCCCAATCGAAGGTCTAGGTACGGCCAGCCTATATCGCCTTATCACTCTGATGACAGTTTTGAAGATGAAGAAGACGACGACGTATCCACTTCTGATGTGAGTTATTCGTTGCCATTAATTTACTCAACTTCAATTGCCTCGCAACTTGATACTTTCTTTTGGAGACAGTTAATGACATATCTATGGTTATTACTACAATTTCATTAGTGCGGATGGCTCTCCCATACATTTATGAAACATTGGAAAACTTCGATTACTAACAGAAAGTATTTTAATTTCACACCAATTGAGTGTGTTATTCATACCACATAAATAAATATACTCTCTACTGTCTATATTAGTTTATTGTACTAAATTAACTAACACGTTTAGTTTATTGATATTAGGATCCTATAATGTGGGTGAGTATAACTGAGCGTTGCAAAGTTAGCCAGGTTAATCTTTTGGAGAATTGGAATCTAGTCAGTATGAGGTAAAGCTAGCTTGTTGTTGGATAAATTACAAATCACAAAAAATGAAAAGGAATTAATTGTTGAATGGAAAAGAACAAGTGTTGATACCACAGGGAAGCACATACTTTTGGAGTTTTCTCTTGTTTCAAAAGATCGATTAACACTTTTATGCTGTCGCAGCATAGAGTCGCTCTGTTTTATCTTCAATTTCACATGTATCCTTTAAATTGCTTGCTCGTTACAAGGTAAGAAATTATGTCTTATATTGATCTGTTCACATTAGCAATCTGTTTAGACAATCTTGGTTGAGTTCTTTTGGGGTTTATTCTTGGTTACTGATCCCACAGTCTCCTCCCAGTCCCCTTTTCTTTGGTTCATGGAAACTTTATGCTTCTTCTTTTCCCTTTTCATTTACCATGTTTTAATCATGCAGGATGAATCGCTAGATTTGAGAGTTTCTTCCCAGGATCAGCAACGCCTGAAGTTTCAGAGTGCAACACACATCAGTCGAGGTATACTTCCAGTTTTTTCATCTTAATGGTTGAGAAGGAACTTAAATTACATGCTATGTGTGTCATGCAGACAGTCATCACCATTCAGAAAGAGGATCGAATGCAAAATTTGGACACCGGAGGCAAACTACTGAGATAACCCAAGGCAAGTCGAGCAATAAAAATGATGAAAGTTCCCAAGAACAATGAAAAATTACAATGGAAGTTATCAAGAGAAAATTATTGGGTACACTAATGCTTCAAGTAAACTGACTAGTAAAACTTTCTTGCATGCAGATTGCAGAGAAAAGGTATTAAATGTTAGCATATCAAGCTGTGTAGTTTTCTTCATCCATTAGCTGCAAAATCATGTCTTGTGGCGTTGTAGGAGGCAAGGGGAAGCTTGGCTAAGGACAGATTTAGTCATCTAGCAGAGGAGCTGGATCTGGATGAGAGATGGCTTCCACTTCTTGATTACCTAAGTACCTTTGGATTTAAGGACTCTCACTTCATCCAGATGTATGAAAGGCACATGCCTTCCCTTCAAATAAATAAGAATTCTGCACAGGAAAGGTTGGAGTTCTTGTTGAGTGTCGGTGTCAAACATAAAGACATCAGGAAGATAATATTGAGGCAGCCTCAACTTCTCGAGTATACTGTGGAAAATAATCTGAAATCCCATGTCACATTTTTAACTAGTTTGGGTATCCCAGACTCAAGAATAGGACAGATAATTACTGCAGCTCCGTCTCTTTTTTCGTATAGTGTGGAAAATTCATTGAAACCCACGGTGACTTACTTGCTTGAGGAGGTTGGTATCGAGAAGAATGACCTGGCTAAAGTTGTGCAGTTAAGCCCTCAAATTCTGGTGCAGCGGATTAACACTTCATGGACAACCCGCTTCAATTTTCTCACTAGAGAATTGGGTGCACCCAGAGATAGTATTGTCAAAATGGTTAGGAAGCATCCTCAATTACTTCACTACAGCATAGAGGATGGATTGCTTCCCCGGATTAATTTTTTTAGGAGCATCGGAATGCGCAATTCGGAGATAGTGAAAGTGCTAACTAGCATTACACAGGTCAGCTTTTATTGCCTTCTGCAGTTTATCTCTTCATCTGTGAGCGTGGTTGGCTGTCTTACCAAGTTAGAAAATGGTGATCTGGCCAATTTCTCACAGAGATGGTTATTTTACATCTCATCTCCTATTTTGCATAACATTCTGCTCATTCATAATAGATTTCCAAGCATAACAGACTTATTACTTAAAATTAGTACTATTACATTTCAGAGAATTATATCTGCTCTAGAATGGAAGTCTTCAATGTTCTGGAAGATTTCTCATTCTTTTAAATTGAGAGATTTTCATGGACATATATTCACAGTGTCTTTACATTGCAGGTCTTCTCTCTATCACTTGAGGGGAATCTGAAACCTAAGTACAGCTACTTGGTTAATGAACTTGGCAATGAAGTGCGATCATTGACTAAATATCCTATGTACCTAAGCTTGTCGCTGGATCAGAGAATTAGGCCTCGCCATATGTTTTTGGTTTCCCTAAAGAGGGCTCCCAAGGGACCATTTCCATTAAGTTCACTGGTCCCAACTGATGAATCTTTTTGTCAGCAGTGGGCAAGGACTAGCTTGGACAAATATCTTGATTTTCGGCAGAGATTGCTTCTAAAGGAACTTGCCAGAAAATATGAAAGACGATAATATGTTTGAGCTCCACTGGTAGCAGATCTTCTGCCCTGTATACTTATCATAAGGCTAATTTTGTGAAAGGATTTTATAGCACTTAGATGAAAGTTAAAGATCAATACACACACTCAGGTAAGCAAACATATGTATTTATGTTTTCCAAAAGCTATTTCTCTTTTCTTAACTTGATGCTGAATAATCTTCTTACTTTCAATCCTCATTGTTCTTGGCAGGAACCAGGTCATTTTCTTCGTTATACAGTTTAAGACATACAATTTCAGCTTGAAGTGGTACTTTTGCACTACCTTTGAGAGGTTCTGAAGTCAAATTGCACGAACATAACCATATATTCTCAAGGCGAAGAATGCATTTTAAAAAATATCTTTTTGGAATTTAATGGTAAGTGTAATTATAGAATGGTGTAGTATGTATATTGTGAGATAGTGCACAAAATTTTGACATCATCTGCTAGCTGTGCCCTTTAGGCTCTTGTAATCTGTGGCCATTTTACTACACTTTTGTACCTTGCTGCAAAATGTTTAAAGGGCAGCTTCGGAGACCCTTCTTTTACTGAGAAAATCTCAGTTAAGGAATACTTACTGAAATTAGTTCATTGTTCTATCAGAAATAGTTTAAATATACATACTTTTAATTTAAATATATCTATTTTGTCATACTTTCGATCTCTAGTGAATTTGACCGTGCGAAAGATCTCATTAAATTTATGATTTAATTTTTTTCTAGCATCCAAATTTTAAAGTGATCACAAAATATATTTTGTGAAATAAACATATCAAAACATATATATCCAATGTTCAAGAAGTTATTATTTGACTTGTGTTAGTATATTTAACTAATGATTTTTTTTTTTTTTATATAAATAACTAATCGGTTACAAAATGTAAGTCATGTTGATTAAAATGCAATTTCCTTTATAAAATACTCTATTGAGAAGCTATCAATAGTCCCTCTCCTCTCAAACACCAAAGACACTTCTCTTCTTTTTTTATTACTTTATATCGTATATAGTTTGATGTAAAATGTAAAAATATGTTACTTCTACAATTTGAACACTTTGATGATGCTTTTATAAAAAATTAGTCTCTTAGGATTTGTATTTGGAGTTGTGAGATTCTTTAGTAAGGTAGATCTCAACCCAAACTAAATTAAGCCAATAAACGTTACCTCCATCATACTATCCCTCCATTTAGTTTAAAGCATAGGGGCTGGCAATGGGCGGGGCAAATCTTAACCTACTTAGATTTTAATTTGCCCTACCTTGACTCTTTCGCCTCTTTAGTTAAGCAGCCTAATTAAGTTGCCTATGAAAACGAAGAATTAGTTTGGGAACAAATTTTAATGTGGAAACTGAAAAGTAGTGGTCACAATTTGATCCATATTCACCAAAAATCTATAAATTAGACCAAAAATCAACTATACAAATACTATGTAAGAATTATGGATTCACACACGCACACATCATAATGGTGTGTCTGTTAAAATTCTAATATATTCTACTTTTGGAATTAAAATTTTGAAAGAATTAAAATAATGGAACAATCTTAAATTTTTTGCATTAAGAAATTACATAGTAAATGAATTGTTAATGACGTCTTGTACTTTTAAACTTTCAATTACCTTAATTTTTTCTTGCTAAAACCCAAACCAATTATCAGTCCTTCTAACTTTTAAAGTGGCAATTACCGGCAGTTGTTACTTTGATGTAACTTTTTTTCCCCTTACTTTCTTAATAATTTATCTGTCTTAATTAGAACAATACTTCTTAATTCTTTAAATCTTACGTAATACAAATTCAATTATATCTTTTTTGGGATAAAACACTCATATGCTTACTTCTTAGGGATTATTATATGTTTTTTCCACACTTTTGACTTTATATTTTTCTCTTATGATTTGAATTTAGAACAATACTTCTTAATTCTTTAAATCTTATCGTAATACAAATTCAATTATATCTTTTTTTGGGATAAAACACTCGTATACTTGCTTCTTAGGGATTATTATATGTTTTTTCCACACTTTTGACTTTATATTTTTCTCTTATGATTTGAATGACACTGCATTTTATTAACCTAAATGATTTATGTAATTAATTCGCCTATCAGAGTTGCATTGTAGTGCGTAGTGATATGGTACTAGACACATAAGCTACACCGAGCGCGACCTAATATATGTTACTCTTTTTATTCTATTTATATGATATATTTTCCTAATTTATGTGATAGATATGAAATTAGGAGAGTCAATCAAATTTTTTCTATGTTTTTAAAAATATTATAAGTTATTAATTATTGTGATTTATACTATTTTTTTACGTAATTTTTAAATAATATATGCTACTTCTTTTGTCCCAATTTATATGACACTGATAAAAAATTTGAGAATGCTCACATTTTTTATATGTTCTTTAAATATTTTAAGTTGTTAATTATGGTAATTTATAGTACTTTTTATGTAATTTTCAAATAATATATGCTACTTTATTTGTCCCAATTTATGTGGTAATGATAGAATTTCGATAGTCAATCAATTTTTTTTTATAATTTTTAAATATTTTAAGTTGTTAACTAGTATGACTTATGGTACTTTTTATGTAATTTTCAAATGTATAACAAACTAGAAAGAAAAATAAAACAAACAAATATAAATAGAGAGAGTTGAATTTCTAGAAATATCCTCAACTAAAACCGAGTATATCGATGAACATTGTTAGCTTCTAGCCCCTTCTACATAATACTAGATGCAGAGCCCGAGTTAGCACATGCCCAATATCTGTTGCTTCCTCTGTTTCAATTTAGTAAAAATTTAAGGAATCCCATAGTGTAAGCTACAAATGGCATCCTATCCCTACTCTTTCAATATTTATAAAAATTTCTTCATTTTTTAAAAATCTGCATACATAGTATACTGCTGGATACATAGTTTTGATACATTACTTAACAGTTTCTGTTACGATTAATAAGGAAATAAACTTTAATTATAATTTAATTTCCACTATTCACGTCAATCAGCTTCATATGTAGTTGTAATCCGTATGAACTCCAAAAATATTTCAAAATTCAAATTGTTTTCATCTTGGTTCTCTCCAAAACACATCAAAACTGAAAAGATCAAAATTCGATTTAAAGCTACATGATGAATATATCAATATTGTTGAGACATTCAGGTTTTTGAAAAAACGAAGTGAAATATGAACGATACAAGAGTATTGTAATAGTTGTTGGGAAAAATATCTCTTTTATGAATCTCAAAATTGATATTACAGTTGAATTGGATATCGATGTGTCGAGGAAAATATGAAAATTCGATACATAGTAGAAGGAAATTCATCACCATTGACTATTAGGAATGATATGTGAGTAAAATTGTACATTCAGCTGAAAAAAAATGTGCCTGATTTCTCAATGTACCCACTTTGTGTTGATACATCGGATAAAATGACTGCAGAGATATGCTGGTTTGATGGCACTTTCGGTGAAATTATTTGTGTTGAAGGTTCGGTTATTGATACTCAAGCTCTTGCTGTGGTTGAAGCAAGAGTTGGTGATTCGTATTATATACCAGAATTAAAATTAACAAATTACATTACAGATACAAACAATACTGATGTGAAGGAGAAACAAATGTATAAGGATAAAACAACACTCGTATCTATAATGGCATGATACAAGGTTGAGCATAATTTAAATTTCAAGTTTAAGAGATCTGATAAAAAAAGGTATGTAAGTATTAGTAGTACACTTGCAATTAAGATATTCATTTTTTTACATAGATAAGAAATAGTACATTGTAATTTATTTTTTTGTTGGTAAATTGATAAATGTTGATATTGTATTTGCTGTTAAGACCTTTTTAATATGATAAAAAGATATATTGATACATTAATTTTAAATGATGATGATGATGTGTTTCTTATCTTTTATGTTCGAAGTATTATAGCAGATATAATGTATCAATAATTGTAACATATATTAATGAGTATGGATAATTTGTTACCTGATACAAACTATATTAATTTGAAATTAACAATTCTGATTATTAATTTATTATTTATCATAATTGTATTTTACCTCATTTTCAGTAGTTTGTTGAATTTTTTAAGTGTGACATTGTTGATATGTAATATATCTGATACATATGATGCAGTTATGTATTAGTATATTTTTCAGAAGACTGCAGTTGGTGTATGAAGGCATCTTGTCGAAAAAATTTAGATGTATTCAAAGTGAGGTAATTCAATGGTGAACATACATGTCCATTGAGAGATATGAAATTAACCAAGGTCGAGACAAGCGTTGGATTTGTTAGTGGGGTGACAGCTCCTAAATTGGTCAATCATAAAAGAATTCACACCCAAATAATATACTTGATGATGTTAGAAAAGTGTACGAGATTGATATTTTTTATCATCAAGCTTGGCACTCTAAGGAACGTGCATTGCAGATGATAAGGGGTAAACCTGTCGATAGATATAAGAATCTAACCCAGATACATATATATGCTAAATATTGTGTATCCAAAGTCATACATAAGAATGCACAAGTCAGAAAATAATCAATTTATGTATCTGTTCATAGCCTTAAGACCATTGATGAGAAGATTTGAGTTCTACAGACCAGTAGTTGTTATTGACGAAGCACATTTTGATGGGCCTTACAAAGGTAACTTTGTATCAGCAAGCACACTGGATGGGGCAGGTATGTATTTTCTGAATTATTATGAACAAATTTTAAATTAATACCCGTAAAATTAAGAATGTGATACATTAATATTTGTTGTTTTTCTTATTAGGATTTATATTGCTATTAGCTTATGGTGTCGTGGACTCGAAAAATGACCTTCATGGACATGGTTCTACCAATAATTTATAAGTGTATTTGGGAAGCGTGACTAAAAGTGTGTTGTATCGAATAGAAATGAAAGTATAATGAAGAGCGTAAGTATTGTGTATCCAAATGTTCCACATCATGCACGTATATGGCATTTTTGGAGCAAAATCGCATTAAGTGATTTATTTTATTCAATGGCAAAGGCTTATCGAAAAGAAGATTTTAAAAAATTAATGATTGGATAAAGTTGATCACAGGGTTAAAGAATATCTTGAGAATGCTGGGTATGAAAAGTGGTCAAGAGTGCAGCACCGGTCAACAGAGGAAGAATGATGACTTCTAATGTAGCGGAATGTATCAATGGCTGCCTTGTTGAGGTGCGAAAGCTTCCTATATTAGACTTTTTGGAAGAGACTAGAATTCTTTTAGTTCACGGAACAACAAAAATAGAGAAATAGCTGGATATACAAAGGAAACATTATAAAGAAGATTTGAAGAGATTTTGATTATAAACACATCTAAATCTTTGAGAATGAAGGTATGTATCGTAATTTTATATATCTTATGTATCTGATAGGATGATTCAAATGTAGATTGTTTCATCGTCTGGATTTATTTTCTAAAATATATTATTTACTTTAGTATATTTGTAGGTTGTGCCATCACTGAATTTATTTTTTCGGTTTATGAATTTGGACGAAGATATATTGTATGTCTTGAGCATAAAATATGCAATTGTGGTAGATTTCAATATGATGAGATACCATGTGCACACACAATTACCGTTTTTAAGAGAAAGAATGTTACAAATGTGCATCCCTACTGCTCTAAATATTATAAACCAGCTGCATTAGCAAGTACCTATGAAGTTCAAATGGTACCAACGCCGGATAAAAAAGATTGGTCAATTTCAAATGATGTGTTAGAGAAAATTTGTCTTGCCGCCTAAATTCAAAAGAATGCCTGGAAGACCAAGAAAATGAAGAAAGAGGAATCCAGATGAAAAGCTAACATCAAACACAAACAGTTGCAGACGTTGTGGACAAAAGGGCCACAACCGACGTACCTGTAATTTCTTTCCAAATGAGAAGTGAGATATATAAACTTAGGATATGTTCGTGTTAACATCGAATAAGTTTTCATTTATAATTGATTCAGTTGTTAAATAACAAATTATGATAAATTAGTTTAAGATTTTACTATTCAGCCTCTTGATTTATTCGCATCTTGAATGCAAATGTGTTTGATTAAAAAGTGATCACTCTAATGTATCAATTTTGATGATAAGATTTTATTTATTTGATACTTATTTAATTAAATATTTAGATGATAAGATTTTGTTTATTTGATACTTATTTAATTAAATCTTTAGATGATAAGATTTTGTTTATTTGATACTTATTTAATTAACATCTTAAAAATATTTAAATGGGAGGATGATCCTAAAAATGTATCAAACTTAATCTAATTGATCATATTACTTGTTCATTATTAAATGTATCATTCATTATATAATACAACGTGATGTGTAACTACCAAATGTTCTAAAAATCTATGCATCTAGTCTATTAAAGTGTATTTGTAATGTATCAAGAATAAATGATCTAATGTATCATAATTTAATTTATAGGTTTTATCAAATGTATCACGATATTGATAATGTATCATTATTTGATACTATGTATCAGTCACAACATAATATATCAAGCATAATATAAAAATTTATCAGTTTTTATTTCTCATTGAGAAACAAATGTATCAGTTAATGAAATTTATCATGGTTTGAATCTGCATAAATTTGTAATCAAATGTATCATCATTACTCTAAATGTATCATTTTAATTCTGATATATCAATCTAACTATAATATTTCAGAAATAACCTAATATGTAAATCTTAAATTCATGTATCAAACTAAATAATAGAGAAACAAACTTACTAATTTTTTATGATTTAATGTACAATATCGTATTGTATAATACTAAATAAATGTATCAGTATAGAAATATTGTATCATCTCAAATCTGTCAGATATATATATATCTGAATAAATCAAATATATCAAACTTTAGCAAATTTATCCGTCTTAATACAAGTTAATCCACATGCAATTGGAAATGATGGAGTTACTAAGATAAACAACGTACAGTTATTTACATAACAAAATAAAATATTATATATATATATATATATATATATATATATATATATATATATATTAAAAAGTGAATTCGTCAAAAAAAGTAATCAACAAAATTATAAAATCAAAAGATAAAAAATGAGTTTGAGTAGTTGATACACAACTACACCACAACTACCAAGTTATCCTCATTAGGGGGTACAGAAATTCCTTAGACTTTAGTAGATCATCATTTTCACTGACATATCCTCCCTTAACTTTTTGAACACTGTATTTTTATAATAGAGCTGCATATCTTGAATGAAGATAATCGGCTTAGATTCCAATTGATGGGATTGGAATTCCATCGCTAAGGAACTCGACAAATGCAGCTACAAACACATCGCAATCTCTAGAACAATTAAAATATACGCTGACATTAGCACATATAGTGATTACCATAATTGATACATACATTGAATGCCACTAAGTGACAAAATTAGACTACGCAAATGATACTTATAGTGAAAATACAAAATGATAAATTACTTACAATTACTTACAGGTTATCACTTCCTTGTTGATAGATCCCTTGAACATATTCAACATAAAATGAAATTTCTAGAACTAGAAGCATGCCAGTTGACTTGTCCTTGTAAGTATCAACAATAGACCAATCAGTGCGATCTGATTTTTCAAGCAATCCACTGTCGTCAATAAAAGTTTGCAATATTTAGGCCAACTTTTGTATCTCATCAGATAGTTCTCTTTTTTTGAACCCATTGATAAATCGTACACGTGAATAAGCCTCTTTTTAACACAACTACATCCAAAACTCAATGATAATCACTAGCGCAATCCATAGGGATGTAGACATCATCGACTAAATGACATGGCAGATCGGCAGGAATAGACAAACCTCTTATTATATTGGTAACTGACCTCTCAAGCCTAGATACGTTGGCACTGCATGCCATATCTTCTTTTGTACTAATATCTTGATTAGTTGAATAGTACCTTGCATGTGTCGTGTTTATGTAATCCTTGAAGACACAATTTGCTGTAGTGTATCTGTAATGGTTATCATTTTGATGCTTTAATTTCTTGCGAAGGTAATAAAATATGACATCGATGTGCTGCAGAGCGTATCAGTCTTAATAAAATATAGAAGATACATAAACTATAACACATATCTTATAAATAATATATCTGAAGTATACCTAACCTCATCATTCCAGCATCTTTTTGGTTGAGACATCAAATAAAATTAGTTCTTGTCCTTGGGATATGCAACAACATAGTCAATTTTTTCAAAGCCAATAGAAGAACATCTAGCTCAATAGTGATGATCTTTTGGCTTTTTGTAGTAATATAACTAATTAGATTATTGTATAATGTAAACTAAATAAAATGTGTTACAACATATAAATCGATTACTTACTTCGTTGCATGATTTCTTAAAAGGCCTTTGTTTATCCATTGAAAATATTCTGAGAGTATTTCCCTTGGAGGTTCATCACAGATATTAAAGCCTTCAAATAGATATTTCGGATGGAAATCAGAAGATATCTTCTTCTTTCCTTTATCGCTTGAACCAAATGATGTTAAATACGGTAATTTGAAAATCTTTGAAGGCATTTTGCTACATGGAGCTGGGTCTTTGTATCGTCATGAGCAACAATCTGTAAGCATGGAAGAGTGGTTGGAATGTTTTTAGAACCTCATTCAAATCTATACTGTTTCCCTAAACTATGGAATGTTTTTAGAACCTCATTCAAATCTATATTGTTTCATATACACCTCTTAAGCCTCTTCTTACCATATGACTTAGACTCAATTCATTATTTACATCTGAGGGTCACATAACCCCTCCATTCATAACACACTCTCCTCGCAAGTTAATAGCTTAATCTCTCGCATACGTCATGTCAAGCCTACTAAATAAAATCTTAAAATTAGAACTATCACAATCATTTATTACACCTCATTACTCACCCTATAGATACTCCACTCTAGTTGTAGGCCTCAATCAACCACCATTCTTACTACTTCAGTTCTACTCCTCTAACTCCCTCTTCCTACCTCTACAATCATTCTACCAACCATAGCTCACTATACCTCAAACCACATTCCCTTGAATGGTAAGACTTGTCACTCAGATATGGAACTTCCCCCTCGAAGGTGACATTCAAATCAAGATGTAGGGATAAGATTCTAGGATACATCTCGCTCTGACTCAATGCACGATCTATACGAATGAGAGTACATCCTTCCAGATCAATAGAGTTAAGCACAGTAATCGGCTCCTCTCAAGCCTTGTGCCATCTCTTTCCTTCCTCAAGACTTTATCTTAACTCATCAACAAGAATCTCATATCTACCGTTTCAACTACCTTGAGTATGAGGGGTAGTCAAATGGATTTGAGCAACACACGAATTAGAAGGAAACATTCATAGAGTTAAACTCTATCGCACGAACTCAGAATATGAAAGAAGGGAAACAAATTCTTAATGTCCTATAGCCTCCTGATTATAAGTGTAGTGCACAACACACCCATAAGCAAGACTCTACTAGACACGGCTTCATAGACTCCCTAGGACACTTGAACTCTGTGCTCTGATACCATGTTTGTCACGCTCTGAGAGGGTACCCTAGATGTAACCAACACTCAAAAACCATTTCTAGCTCCCAAGCGAACCACATAGCCTGATCATACCTCCGTTCCTTCATTTAATCAGCGGAAGATAAAAAAAAATAAAGAGAATATTCGATGCACAACTCAAAATATTAATCTAACTCAAAGAATAAAGGTCATGGGCCAACAAATCAACTCTAATATTTGTCATTAAAAATAGTTTGACAAGAATAATTTAAGGAAAGAAATACTCAATCGACCCTTCACTATCTAGTCTATGAAGCCTCTATCATTACTATCTAATTGGTGTCAATGATAGGTTCATGGCTACCTCAACTCAAAATGAAAAGGCTAACTCGACGCAAGATTACATGAGCGGTGTCCTCCGAATATAGGGGAGGACTCACCAATATGCTGAGTGTGAAATAGATCCCCAATGATGCTCCTATTGACGATCTCTTAAACCTGTCTCTGCATCATGAAACGATGCAGGTCCAAATGGACGTCAGTACATGGAATGTACGAATATGTAATATGGCAGAATGAAACATACCTCAAGGAAGAATAGCAGCAGTCCAAATATCTCAAATCAGAAAGATAAGAGAGACTCAACAAGGCGTCATAAGTCTAAAGTAATAAAATATTTTTAGACAAAGACCAATCATATACCATACAGTCCAATCCAATCATACACAATACAGTTCAATCAAATTATTCAATCCAATTCGATCATATACTGTTAGCTCGAAGTCAATCACATATCATCTAATCCAATCGAATCACATATCCATCCAATCATGCACAATCCAATCACAACTCATCTAACCCAACCCGATCATATACCCTCAACTCAACAATCAACTCAAAGGACTCAATTCAATAAATATGTAACAACTCACTCAAGTGTCCTAAGTCTAACAAGAAATAGTTTAGATAGGACTAACTCATAAGCATATATCAACTCACTCAAATGCCCTAAGTCTAACAAAAAATAGTTTAGACAAGACTAACTCATAAGCATATAACAACTCACTCAAATGCCCTAAGTCTAACAACATATAGTTTAGACAGGACCAACTCGTAAACCACTCAACTCAACTGACTCGGAGCACTATCAAGACCTAAATGGGAGTTTCTCTTATCCGACAACTATCACCTATGAGCCAGTGATAGTACAACAATCAGACGTCGTTGCCACATCCGCCCATACCTTGCCAGGGCATGAACGCCTCCCTAATCATGGATACCATCGATTAGTCAAGTCCTATCATTTCAGGACAATAAAAAAAAATGGGAAACATCCAACTTTAACGGTTTGATCCCACGGGAAGCATCTGACTTTAACGGTTCCATCCCTACCTACATTGGCGACGTAGTTTTTGGGGTTCGAGTATGGACAGTACTCTCACCCGCTTCGGTGCTCGATACTCCTCCCATGACTCCATGCTCATAAAACACCCTTCAATCATCTCAAATAAGCCCTCACGGCTAGTTTCATGTGGAACATTACCACCTCATCAACTCTGTTCTCATTTCAACTCAATTAAGTCATAATGACAAGTCTCATTTAGGACCTTGTCCACTCGTCAATTCCATCCTCAAATCAACTCAATCAAGCCTCATTTAGATAAGCATTTATGACATCTCCTCAAGACTCATCACAACTCTATGGCTTTTAGCCCAACAACTCATGTGGAATAACACATTCAAGAAAATTAACTTATGCAACATAATCACATGGTTAAAGAGATCAATAAGACATATTAACAAGTAAAAATGCTCAACTCATTTATAATCAAAATACTCGTGTTCAAAATAATTAAAAGACTCCTCAAACTCAACTCATGCTTAAACTCTTTTTAAATCATAGATGAAAATAATCATTTCTTAAACTCAAAAATAGTGTATAAATAGTTTATGCAAAAATGCTCATAAATCATTTATTTAAAACTCCTTCTCAAAAGATCCTTTATTTTTAAAATACTCATAAGACTTCAATCAACTCAGATTATGCAAATCACATATCACATAATCACATTAGACTCTAATCCGCTCCATCACATAACATCCTCATCAATATACCTCTTCATCAATCATTCTACACATATTAAATAAGCACCATTCACGTCATCACTCACATCGTCATCAAAACATCATCATCACATCATCATCATATATTATCATTTACATCATCATCACATCATTTTCAAGTATCATCATCACATCAATCATCAAACATCTACTCCAAAATCTTTATTTTTGTCCTATGTTCATTTTATAGAAGCAAAGGGACATTCTTAACTAACCAATTCATTCTTTTCATTCCAATCAATACATATATACACACAACTATCCATCTCAACTTCAAGACATTTATGACAAGAAATCTCATCTTGGGTTCATGTGAATGAAACATGAACCCATACTCTCAACAAAATTCAACTCAAGAATATCGTCAATACCTATAAATCTATATACAAAGATACATTTGTAGTTAATAATATGAAAAATAACTATTTAGTAACTCAAGTCATTAAAATCATCAATCAACCATTTGTATCTAAAAATATTCCATAGTTTAGGGAAAACTTTCAAGAAAACCTTTCTAGAAGGTGCAAATCTTTCACAACTCCTAACCAACACATCTATGGGCATATGGAAGAACTCAATCCATATTTTAGGTTAGCCTTACATACCTTGTTTGAAGACTTTGAAGAAACCTTGATGTTAGGTCTTCAATGGAAGGCTTGAATTCTTGAAGCTCTTGAAGGCAATCTTTATTGGAGAAGGATTTGGAGAAGAAGAAGAAGAAGAAGAAGAGAGGGAAAATTTTAGGGATTTTTTAGAGAGAGGAAGGACTGAAAAATGGTCCCAAAATGTTCAAGGATAGGGTATATATAATTAGGGAAAATTCCAAGTTGCCCCTCTTCAAAAATCTGAAAAATTGGGCAAAAGCCTTCTGGCGCTATAGTGGCGCGTTGTGCCACTGTAGCGCCAAGCCAAAATAGGCTTAAAACCATGCACATCTAATAGTGGCGCATCGCGCCAAGCCCCAAACTACTGAGGCTGTTTTCTGGCGCTATAGTGGCGTGGGGCGCCAAGCCTAAATTTCACCCAGGCCTGAAATTCCTGCAGTACTAGTCTGTAGTACAATGGCCATAACGTTTTACTCCGAACTCCAAAAATTGCAATCTTGGTGGCGTTGGAAAGAAAACTCAAATTCCTTTAATTTGGTAGGTTGTGGGCTACCCAGGTCTTTATATCCTAGGATATATGGTCGTTTGAATTTTACCCTTATACTAATTCGTCCGAAAACTTAATCGATTGGAGTTCTTTGGACTCGACTTGGTGTTAGAGATCCCTTATGACCCCTAAACACATATAACACACTTAAAATACTTAGGAATTAATCCTAACTTATGTGTAGGATTACAAGTCCTCCGATCCGAGTCTACCCACACGTGAAGAAATATTCGAGTCTTTGTGAAAAAAATTCTGGGGTGTCACAGTTGAAGTTAATAATACTTAGTACATTCCTTAATCACTCTAACAATTCGTAAAACTTACATTCTTATCTTGATTTGTATCTATATCGCCATGTCCAATATCATGTACAAATATAACAGCCATTTTAGTTTGTACTTATACATCCTCTCCGATATTTGATCGAATATTTGCTGAAGAACCCTACAACATATGCAATATGTTAAACTGATACATTGGAATACTTATGTATCATAACTTATGAAAAGGCACATTACCTTCAATTTTGTCATCAAACCTCCTATATCTTGAAATAATTCAGATTCAGAAGCTATTGTATCAGACAATCCAATATTATCTAAAAGTGTATCATTTTTTGGTGTTTATATTGATACAATTTGAATAATACTTGGCATATCATTTTTCTTAACATCGTAAAAGATATTAGATATGTTTGACCTATTAACACAATCACTGATGTATAATTTGACTATGAATTTAATATTACCTTATTAGTACTCAATAAATACTCCGCATCCTTGAGTATTTCAGGTGCGTCTGCTAAAATGGGATTATGTACTATCTCCTCTGGGTCTTGATGATTCTTTGATGATCCATCAATCTATGTGTATCGTAAATAAAATTATTAAACAATGAGACCTAAAGAGCACACTGTGATTTGATACTTCACATAAATAATTATCAAATGCATAAATCATGATATATATATGTCTATTTTGTATCAAACTTTAAATGACTAAAAAATACCTCACTGATTTCCTGATCATGAACTTGTTCTTGAATGTTACATAAAATTGAAAACTTTGAATCATTGTTGCACACTTTCCCTACACTGGTTGAAAAATATTGTTCAAAAGTAGGATCTGTCCTACCGAAATTATCAAAATTATTTTTTCTATTAGGATTGGATGTTCCAGGCATGTCCTGCATGTACACATATATAAGCCATCAAAGTAATTCATTAAAATTTATAAAATCAGAACATTAAGAAAATGAATATCAAACTACCTTCATTAATGAGTCACATTTCTTGTCAATGACTTTCAACATTGCAGAGTGGTTTGATTTGATTAAACTCTCAAGATCACCAATCTTACGGTTGTTTAAATTGATTAAACTCTCAAGACACCAAACTTGCGGTCAACCTTAGTGCAATAAAAAATCACCCAATTAATATGTAACTAAAATAAGATATATTATAAAATAAGTTATTTAGTAGACCTTACATAATCAGTTAGATACTTCTTCAATGACTCCAAAGCCAATGTATTCAAAAGTTGAATTGGAACAGATGAAGGTTCAAACAATGTATCAGAAACACCTTTTGTTGAAGATGGAATTTTAGAATTTTGGACTGGCTTCTTAAGAACTTGTGAATTTTCATCTTGTTTTTTTTTGCATTGACTTTTTTAGGAACAAGTTTCTTTTCCTGAACAATTTTAATTCTTTTTGGTGATGGTGGAGATGATCTCTCAGTGACTTGGTTAGACTTCCTTAATAAATGTTCAGTAGGACTTGAAGTGAAATCCTCAAATCCCGACAGATCTTGAGGTTCATCTTGGATGGATTTGGCAGCAGATATGATTAATTAGATGATGTGGATGGAATGATAGATGTACCAACTTCAACACCTAGTAGATCAAGTGCCAACAACTCCCCACGAGTTGGCACTATGTTCATGCATGAATTCTGAAAAGGGAGGAGAAAATTAAACATCCCAAAAAAACAAAAATGTAAGAATGTTTCTTAAATAGATTGAGTCTAAAATGATACATTTATCAAATCATTATGATAATTTGATAATAATTGTATTAAATGACAGAGTATCTCTAATTTACCTCACTAAACAGGCTAGACATAAACATTTCATATTTAGGCTTAAGACCAACAACTCGCCAGTTACATATCCTTGTAATCTGATTTCCCTGCATTTAATATATAGGGCATGCCTCCCAAACGATACAACTATTAACAGTTGTAAATTCTTGTCTCATACTTCTCATCAATTTGGAGTATACGAGTTAACCCCATGGGAAATGCTTGTATTTGTATCGACCATCCTCAACCATTCTAAAATCATCCACTGGCATGGTTATATCACCAAGTTGAAAAAAAAAGAAAGGTATGAATGAAGTACAGAATGGCCATGTGAAGTGCATCTTCATTATTGTCCCAATTCCCAACAAAAATCTCTGAACCAAACGAGTTTCATTAATATCAAATTTGCTATCAGAAAAATACTTATCTAACAACCTGCTAGGAGGGGAGTGAGGATATGCAAAATCTGCAATATTATCCGTATATCTCAAACCGGTAATGATGACAATTTCTTTGATAGAGAAATGTAAGACGTTTTCATGTATGTGTCTAATGTGCAATTCATTGGGGTTGTTGTGCTCCAACTGAAGAAGCAAGAGGCATTTTGTAATTTGTCCTTGAAAATTACACTGAGGAATGTTGAGGTAGGGACCAAATATAGTTTGTCAAAATAACTCAATACCTTATTCTCTTAGAGACAATAGAAAATCAGTTGGGTTATAAGATGTACCAAATCTTAATGAAAGGGGAATTGTTTTGATAACATATTCCATACCCTATAGTAATAACACAAAGTAAATACTTAAAAGCTTGTAGATACATAACAGTGTGTCAACGAGTGATGTCTAACCCTTAGCTTACTGAAAATTATACAGATAAATGACATGATACACAAAATTACATGCCTAAAAAAACACAAGTATATTTAGATATGCATATAGTAGGAATGTATCAAAATAAAAATTTAATCAAAGAAATCAGTATCATGTTTAGTCAAATGCTTCTAAATGTATCAGTATCATGTTTAGTCAAATGTATCAATATGTATCAGTATCATTTTAATGAAATGTATCAATATCTTTTTAATCATTTTAATAAAATGTATCATTGTCATGTTTAGTCAAGTGTATCTGTATACATTTTAATGACATGTATCAGTAACAATTTTAATTCAAATGTATCATTATTCGTTATAATGAAATGTTACAGTAACATTTTTTGATCAAATGTATATGTTTTGATTTAATAAAATGTATCATTATCAAATTTTAATAAATGTATCAACCTTAGTTTTACACAAATGTATAAGTATCAAATTTGATCTACTATATCAGCAACAATTATTATTAAAATGTATCAGTAACAACTTTAAACAAATGTATCATTCTCATAATATACATATTTATACGATTTGAATAAATTTGTTGATACATCTCATGCTATTATACATGATTAATGATAAATGTAATTCTACTGTTAAATATAGTTACTGATACATTTGATTGATAATGATACATTTGTATATAAACTGGATACAATAAAATTATAACTATTGTTCATGATATGTTGTATTTAAAATCGAAAATAAGTGAAGAAAAAATTGAACCTTTGGTAAATTTAGGCGTATCGTTACAGAATCTACTTTTTTCTCCCTTTTTGAAGCTTTTTCAGAAGCTTCTTCGGCTTTAAACTCTGAACCAGCGCATTCAATCTTCTTAGACTTCGCCATTTACAGATTCTTGGTGCCTAATGGGTCTTTGCCTTTTTTGGACCTATCTTCATGGAACCCACAATCAACAACATCAGAAACAGTAGGAATTAGAATTCGATTTTGAGAAATTAGTTGAGTGAGACCAATACTAAAGGACAGACCGATTTTCATATGAATCAGTATATTTTGAAAGAATTTGAAGCAAAAACATTTAACATTAAACTAGTAACTTCAAGAAAACATATGAAGAAACATTAAAAGCTCTTTTGGAAAATGCAACTTACAATGACAGCTTGGTGGTAAGCTCTATTACGTGTGTGTGATTTGAGGCGAAGATTAGGGGATTTTCTTCTTCTTTGAACTATGAAACCGTAAAATGTATGAGAGAAAGACAAGAAAAAAGGGTTTTGAACGAGGGAGAATGGTTTTGCTGAATGTATCAGATGAGGGAAGAGAGACAAATAAAATTAGGAATTTTGGTATATTTTTTAAATGGTAGGAATTTTTAGCAAATATGGTAATATAAGGTGTGTACATTAGTAATTTTTCCTTCAATTTATGTGACACATATGAAATGTGGAGTCAACCAAATTTTGATATATTTTAAGTTGTTCAATTATTATGATTTATAGTATAGTTTACACAATTTTCACATAATATATGTTAATCCATTTGTTCCAATTTATATCGAACATATGGAGTTTCGAGAGTCAGTCATACATAATTTTCATGTAATGTATGTTACTCTCTTTGTCTCAATATATGTGGTACACATAGAGTTTCAAGAGTAACCAATTTTTTTAAAATAAAATTCTTAGATAAGTATTTACGTTGTTAATTATTCCGATTCATAATAGCTTTTAAGTAATTTTTACATAATATATGTTACTTCCTTTATTGCAATTTATGTGGTGTAAATGGAATTTTGATAGTCTTTTTTTTGTAATAAAATTTCGAAAGTCAATCAAACTTTTTAGTATATTTTTAGATATTTTAACTCGTTAATTATAATTATTGTAATTTATAATACTTTTTACGTAATTTTTAAATATATAAATTATTGATAATATATTTTTTGATTATTTAATACCAAAATAACCAACAAATTACCCATTAAAGGGATTTTAATGGCTAGAAGCACACGTCGTCCAAGACCTATGTACTTCTAGCCACTTATTCCATGGAGAAAATAATGCCTTGCTGCTTCACAGTGAAGCTAATTTGTGATAGATGATAATTAGCCAAAAAGGTTGTTTTATTATTGAATTGTTTAATGCATCCAAGAATTATATACAAAGAGTTTTAAATTCTTTAATACTTCCTTAGGGTGACCCTCACCCTCGTAGAAATTGGAATTTTAGTACATATTTCGAAATTTTACTTGTAGAAGTCAATCTTTTATTGAAACTTTATGAAAATCTTATAAAATTTAAATTTTTATAAGTGAACTTCAAGAAAACGAAAAAACAAAATAAAACGTGTATCGTTTTGTTAAGTTAAGAAAACTTTATTCAAATATTAATTTTATCTTAATTTTTTTTTATCAATTTGAAATTTATGATTCATTTTTTAATACAATATTCAAACTTTTATAAGTGGAACTTCATAAAAGCGAAGAAAATTTTATTCAAATATTAATTTTATCCTTAAATTTGTATCAATTTGAAATTATGATATATTTTTTAATAAAACATTTAAACTTTTATAAGTGGAACTTCATAAAAGAGAAAAAATAAGAAAGATCTCAATCGCTTTTTTAAGTTAAAAGATTTTATTCAAATATTAATTTTTTTCCTGAAAATATCTTATGATTTATTTTAGAAAAAATTACATAATTATATAACTTATTTTACCATATTTTCTAAAATTCCCTATCATTTGAAAAAATGACAAAAAATTCTATTTTCTTTACTCTCTCTCTTGTTCTTAAATACATAAACTCTTCTTCTTCCCACTTCACACTAAACTCCCCCAAATTTACGCCTAAAATCACGGCATGTATCAACAATTTCTTCCAACTCACCATTTTTTAATTAGAACCGTATTACTATAATTTTCTTCATCGATTTTAAGTTCTTAAAATGGTAGTAGAATTTCTTCATCATTTTTTTTCTTTCAGTTTATCAGATTTTCGAAATTGATTTTTAAAATTTTTGTTTTTCAATTTTAATTTCTGATACATATGGATTCTGCTCCATCATTTTGTATTTGTCTTACCCAATTAATTTCACAAATGAAAGATCTTGTTCCTCGTATTTTTTATTCGGATGATGATGATTTTCATGAAAATAGATCTAAACAACGGAACTACTGATTAATCATGAAGAAATTACAAGAGGAGAAATAGAAGAAGAATGCATGTACATGTTCGAAATCACCCATTGAAAAAGCTTTCAAAAAAAGAAAGAAAAAAGTAGAGCTTGTTGCCTCACACCCTTTCTACCCAAGATTCAGTTTTCTAATGTATCTAGTGGATTAGGATTCTCAAATTCATGCATAATGCCTATGTTTCAACATTATGATATTATAACGTACAATGTATCGTTCAAATATTAATTTTGATGCATAATCCTAATTTAGTGAAATATAAATTAGTATGTATCATGTTCATGGTTATGTATTTGATAGATAATTATTACAAATTTCAGTACAAGTTAGTAGCAAATAAATTAACTCAGTCTTATATAACTTAGAAGGCTATGTATCTGTATACATTACAAAATCTTATTGTTGATACATAAGCTTTACTATTTTATCATATTCATAGTTATGTATTTAGGGGCCGTTTGGTTGCCGGTTATGTATTAGTTATGCAGGTATTAGTAATGCAGGATTTAGTTATGTAGAATTTATTTATGTAGGATTTAGTTATGTAGGGTTAAGTTATGCCGGGGTTAATAATTTATTTGGATATTAATTTGTTATTTTAAAATTTAATAAACATTAGCCATTATATCCTTGAATCAAAAGTTTGGATCACAAAGTTTCACAAGGTCCAGATGTTTGATCATGTGAGAAGTTATTCTATGGGAATGCATATATGTCACGACCCGAATTCGGGTGTGATGACACTCATCTCAATCCACCGAGATAAGTCAGCCTAATACCCAACGAAAAGTAGATGCGGAAGAAAAAAAAAGAATCAAAATTTAACTTAAGCGAAAATATGTAAAAGAAACTCAACATCCCCTAAGATTGATTGTCACGTGTATAAGCCACTAATTTATTATCGAAGTACGAAAAGAAATACAGTCACAATGTCTTTGTCTCTAGAATAGGACTAAAACATAAGAAACGAGAAGAGATATCCGCTAGATAGATGTAACAGCTACCTCGACACTCAGAATGATAGCCTCAGATGTAGTAGAAATTGCTAGAAGATCAAGCAGGTCCGGTCTCACAACCTACACAAGTGTGAAAGCAAGGGGTGAGTACCA
The DNA here is from genome assembly GCF_947179165.1 of Solanum dulcamara. Classification (NCBI taxonomy): domain Eukaryota; kingdom Viridiplantae; phylum Streptophyta; class Magnoliopsida; order Solanales; family Solanaceae; genus Solanum; species Solanum dulcamara. Next base: position 13,243,882 of record NC_077246.1, read on the forward strand.
AACAACACGGTACTCAGCAAGTGGATAACTAAAACTAAGCAAAGCTTAATAGATACAAGTACTCCTGTCCTCCCAACCGAACCTCCTTAACTACAACCTGCATAAAATCAGCCCAACTCTACACTTGTACAATAACAACAACAATATAGTCCACGAATACTCATCAATAATCTCATCAATGAATCATATCAAGTCAAGTCAACATATACATCGCAATATAGGGGTAAACAAAAATTCACAAATAATCAGAAAGGTGCAATGCAATGCAATGAAATGATGCATGTCTGTCCTATCGGTACACATCCGCTGAATCACAGTCCGGAATCCATGGGGGACATTTCTGTCCATGTAACCTGCCACGGAGCGTGTGGCCCGTCCCCTCAACATATATATCTTGCCATGGAGCGTGTGGCCCGATCCCTTTTATTTCATAATACCTGCCACGGAGCGTGTGGCCCGACCCCTTTATTTCGTAATACCTGCCACGGAGCGTGTGGCCCGACCCCTTTTGTTTCATAGCATTTTCAATCTTAACACAATATGTCAAAACCAATGCAATCAATTCATGTTCATATAATTCACGATAATAATATGACAACAACAATAATTTTTCCTATCTCACATCAACATAGTCATTTCACATTTCCAAAATCACAACATATCAATTCCACCAATACATGTCATTAGATCACCATTTTATATTCCTCATCTCCATTTTTAAGGTCAATCATACAGTCAATAACCCAGTCCAATTTTCATTACTCCCTAGTATATATGACACGGAAATACAAGCATCTATAAGCTTAAATTGAGGTTTAGAAATTCACTTGCCTTAATTAATCAAGAAATCACTCCGAGACTTGGGCCTTCCCTTTTCGTTGAGCCTCCAAATCAATGTAATCTAGTCAAATAAATAATCACAATAAGATTTTAGAACTAAAAACACCCATATTATCATATATCTAGCCTAGACTCAAATCTGTAATCAAGTTCCTAATGTTGAAGTCAAATAACATCTCACTCTCATATTTTTCCAATTTCAAATCTAGGGTTATATCTAAATCCCTTCAAATAGAATAAATCTAATGATATTCATATAATATAATACACCTAATATTCAATAGCTGCAAAAATCTTGACAGAAGCCAAAAGAAAATTTAAACCAAATAGTAAATCTTTCACAATTTTCGGTTTCTTTCCATATTGCATCATAATTTATAATGATGTGCCACTCATTACTGTATGATTGGTTCTCCTAACCAATCACTAACATATAATGCCCTCAAAAGTGCATGTTGCAGCAACCAAGAATTTCTAATAAATAATTTGATTTCTTTATTCTTTTCTAATCCAAAACCTACCCTACAAATCATTACCATTAATGGAATTTTTTCTTTTACCCATGGTTTGGAAAACTTTGGTATTCACTATGAATAATAAACTATTGTTAACTAATGCTTTCAACATCATGAAATAATAATTAAACTACACCCACTCAACAATCAATATGAAAGGAAATAAGATGGTTAATTCTTACCTGAGGCAGTTTCTGTCAATTCTATGGACGCGAAAACCCTAATATAAGATGCACACGATTTGGTATGACCAAATATTAACCCTTTTTAACTTAATTCAGTTTTACACATGGGCCAAGTGATATAGGGTATTAAATAAATTAACACTTTGGCCCATTAATTAACTTAATTATTTAAAATTATCCATCAATAAATTAATTGTAATTATCAAAAAGTCCTTTTTTTTACGGAGAGAGTATTTTATGGAAGAGAGATGACTCATTCTCAAAATAACCAAACGGGTCATTACATTATCCACCACTAAAAAATCATGTTCGTCCTCGAACATAAAGTAAAGGAATTTACCTGAAGATTCAAAAAGATGGGGATATCTGGCACGCATGTCAGCCTCTGTCTCCCAAGTCGCCTCTCCGACTGAACGGTGCTTCCATTGTACCTTCATTGAAGCTATCTCCTTGGTTCTAAGCTTACAAACTTGCTTATCTAGAATAGCTATCGGCTCCTCCTGAAATGTCAGGTCTGGACCCAACTCCACTGAATCGAGTGACAACACATGAGACTCATCCGGAACATACTTCCGAAGCATGGAAACATGAAACACGTTATGCACAGCCGATAAGCTAGGTGGCAAGGCCAATCTATAAGCCACCTCTCCAACTCGTGTCAAAATCTCAAATGGGCCAATGAATCGAGGGATGAGCTTGCCCTTTCTCCCGAACCGCATCACGCCTTTTATGGGCGACACTCTAAGCCATACATGATCGCCCACCATGAACTCCAATGGTCGAACTCTACGATCTGCATAACTCTTCTGCCTACTCTGGGCTGTTAAGAGTCTACCCTGAATCCTACGAACCTGCTCCATAGCATCTCTAAGCAAGTCTGTGTCTAAGGAGTCCATCTCAGCTAAGTCAAACCATCCAATAGGAGATCGACACCGCCTACCATACAGAGCCTCAAATGGAGCCATCTGAATACTGGAGTGATAACTATTGTTGTAGGCAAACTCCGCTAGGGGTAAGTGTTGATCCCACCTAGCACCAAAATCAATAACACAAGCTCGGAGCATGTCCTCCAACACCTGGATCGTCCGCTCGGACTGACCATCGGTCTGTGAGTGAAAGGCTGTACTCATATCAAGTCTAGTGCCCAAACCATGTTGTAATGCCTGCCAAAAGTGCGAAGTAAATACTGAACCTCGATCCAAAACAATGGATACTGGGACACCATGAAGCCGAACGATCTGACTAATATACAATTGGGCTAGCTTATCCGCTGTGTACCTCACCTTAACTGGAATAAAATGAGCGGACTTGGTCAGTCTGTCAACCACCACCCATATAGAGTCGTAGCCACCAACGGTGGGAGGTAGACCCACAATGAAGTCCATAGTGATCATTTCCCACTTCCAAGTAGGAATAGACATCCTCTAACTCACACCTCCAGGCCGCTGGTGCTCACACTTTACCTGCTGGCAAGTCAAATACTTGGACACAAACTCTACGATGTCCTTCTTCATCCCACACCACCAATAGTGCTGGCACAGATCATGATACATCTTGGCTGCTCTCGGATGGATGGAATACCTTGAACAATGGGCCTCTTCCAAAATTAGTCTAGTCAGGTCACCCACCTTAGGCACACAAATTCTGCCTCCAATCCTCAATACGCCTTCCGAATCAAGTACCGCCTCCTTAGCTTCACCTCTTAATACCTTGTCTCGAATAATACATAACTTCTCATCCTCAAACTGTATCTCCCGAATGTTCTCAACCAAGAAAGAACGGGCCTCCACTAAGGCAAGAACACCACCATCCTCTGAAATCTGCAACCGGACAAGGTTATTAGCCAACCTCTGAACATCTCTAGCTAATGGTCGCTCCTCAACTCGCATCGCGGCAAGACTCTCCATACTAGAGGACTTCCTGCTTAAGGCATCCGCCACCACATTGGCTTTTCCTGGGTGATACAAGATAGTCATGTCGTAGTCCTTCAGCAACTCAAGCCATCTACGTTGCCTTAAGTTCAGATCCCTCTGACTGAATATATACTGAAGACTCCTATGATCGGTGAAGACCTCGCAATTCACACCGTATAGGTAATGACGCCATAACTTAATCACGAAAACCACAGCCGCTAACTCCAAATCATGAGTAGGATAGTTTTTCTCATGGGCCTTCAACTGTCTCGAGGCATAGGCAATCATTTTCCCCTTTTGCATCAATACACCGCCTAAACCAACACCGAAAGCATCACAATATACAGTAAATCCCACACCTTCCTCGAGTAGCATCAAAACAGGAGCCGAAGTCAATAAAGTCTTGAGCTTTTGGAAGCTCGCTTCACACTCGTCGGACCAATGAAAATCCACAGCCTTCTGAGTCAATCTAGTCAATGGAGCTGCAATAGTGGAGAAGCCCTGCACGAACCGTCTATAATAACCGGCTAACCCCACAAAACTACGAATCTCAGTAGGAGAAGTAGGCCTTGTCCAACCTCTAACTGCCTCAATCTTAGCTGGATCCACTCTAATCCCCTCTTTGGACACCACGTGTCCTAAGAATGTAATAGAATCAAGCCAAAATTCACACTTGGAGAACTTTGCATACAACTTTTCTTCCCTCAACTTCTGAAGTACCAACCTCAAATGACGGACATGATCTGCCTCAGTCTTAGAATACACCAAGATGTCATCAATGAATACTATCATAAAAGAATCTAAGTATGAGCGAAATACTCCATTCATCAACTCTATGAATGCTACGGGGGCATTCGTCAACCCAAATGACATCACCAAAAACTCATAGTGACCATAACGAGTACGAAAAGCTGTCTTAAGGATATCTGACGCCCTAATCTTCAACTGATGTAACCGGACCTCAAGTCTATTTTGGAAAATAATGCTGCTCCCTGTAGCTGATCAAATAAATCATCAATACGGGAAAGAGGATACTTATTTTTAACAGTTAGTTTGTTCAATTGCCTGTAATCGATACACATCCTCATAGTCCCATCTTTCTTCTTTACAAACAGAACTGGTGCACCCCAAGGAGATACACTAGGGCGAATAAACCCCTTACTCAACAAGTCTTGCAACTGATCCTTCAACTCCTTCAATTCAACTGGAGCCATGCGATATGGAGGAATATAAATGTGTTTAGTGACAGGCTCTAAGTCAATAGCAAAATCAATGTCCCTATCCGGAGGAACACCAGGAAGATCAGTAGGAAATACATCAGAAAACTCCTTAACCACTAGAATCGTCTCTATAGGAGGTGACTCCATACTGATATCCCGAATAAAGGCCAAATAAGACATACACCCTTTATCAATCAACCTCTGAGCATGAATATATGAGATAACCTTACTGGGATAGGAGCCACTAGTACCCTTCCACTCAATCCGCGGGGCACCAGGTATCGCTAAGGTAACATTTTTTGCATAACAATCGAGAATAGCATGATGGGGAGAAAGCCAATCCATACCCAATATCACATCAAAATCTACCATCCCCAGAATAATCATATTTACCCAAGTATCATACTCGGCCAAGGAAACAAGACAGGATCGATATACTCGATCCACCACTAAGGGTTCACCCACGGGTGTAGAAACATGAATGGGAACAGACATACGATCACATGTCAAATCAAAGTCAGATGCAAAATAGGCAGACACATAGGAAAATGTAGATCCTGGATCAAATAATACAGATGCAGGTCGATGACAGACTAGGACAATACCTGTGATAACCGCGTCGGAAGCCTCAGCCTTGGGTCTTCCTGGAAAAGCATAACACTGAGCTCCCCTACCACCTCCGACCTGCCCAACACCTCTACCTCCTCCCTGAGGGACTATAGCACCACTAGCACCCCTACCAGGAGTGCGACCACCTCTACTAGTTTGGGCTCTACCTCGACCTCTGACCGGCGGCGCTGGTCCTCTAACTAAAACTGAAGAACTAGGCTGGGTTCCTCCTCAACCCTAAGATATACACTGCCATGAAAGATGATCTGTATCACCACAAGTATAACATACTCTCCCGTGCGAAAACCTCTTCGATGAACCTGCAGAACTTGTATAACTACCCCGGCTCATCGGCCTCTGTTGTGACCCCTGGTAACTCTGACCTGTACTGTAGGACCCACGAGGTGTCTAAACATCCTCAGAAGCCGGCATAGATGCATGAACTGGTCCTCTACGCTGGAAGGAACCACCTCCTCTATAGGACCCTCTACCTCCAGATGAGGTACCCGAAAATTGACCAGAAGCACGGGCCCTCTTGGGGTCCCCAAACTCCTCTCTCTCCATCAACTCTGCCTATTTGGCGGCACCCACGATGGACTGGAAGGAGGCGCCCTCACGAGCGGGTCGAAAAACTACTGTACGAATGGTATAGTTCAGTCCTCGGACAAATCTGCGAATTCGCTCTATCTCATCAGGAAGAACAGCCATGGCATGTCTGGACAACTGGTAGAAACGAGTCTCATATTCAGCAACTGTAAGTCCCTCCTGCCTCAAATTCTCAAACTGTAATCGGCTCTCTTCTTTCACACTCCAGGGGATGAAACGGTCATAAAAGGCACTAGCAAACTCATCCCAAGTCATCTGGGGTGACCCAACTGGTCTGGAACTCGTATACACTCTCCACCACTCTCTGGCTGGTCCACGTAACTGTAGTGTAGTATAACAAACTCCGTGAGTCTCAGCTAACCCTACTGCCTCCAACAACTCTCGGCACATGGTCAAGAACTCATGTGCATCTTCAGTCTTCCCACCCTGAAACTGTGGGGGGTCCATTTTTCGGAACCTCTCATATCGGCGTTGCTCGTCGTCAGTCAACATGACCACAGGTGCAACCTGGGCTCCTCCTACCTGTACTCCATCCTCATCCGCTCTAGGGCCCGCAGGTGGCTGGTCCACCGGACCCTGAACAATTAGAATCTGATGCTGCCGTGGGGTCTGAGCTCCTGCTCTAGTCTGAGAACCCTCAGGTGTACCATTCACCCTCACACTCTGATTAAATCCTTCGAGCGCATCCAATACTCGTATCAAAGTAGTCTGAAGCAATGGTGCAGTAGCAGATTCTTGGGGGACCCGTTCTCCTCTAGCATCAATCTGTGGATCAAGAGAAGCCTCTCTAGCACGACCTCTAGCAGGCACCACCCCTCGGGAACGACCTCTGCCTGCCGCCACACCCCGACCACAGCCTCTAATTCGACCTCTATATCTACCCCTAGTTGGGGTCCTAATATCAACCTCGGGAAGTGCTTCCCTTCCTCTACCTCTAGTCGTAGTTCTGGTCTTAGCCATCTGTCAGAAAGGACATGCGAAAATTCAATACCAACATAACAGGCATGATACAAAGTGAAAGAACAAAGGGAAAATTTTCCTAAAAGTCTCCATAGCCTCTCAAAGATAAATACAGACATCTCCGTACCGATCCTCAAGACTCTACTTAGACTCGGCTTGTATACACGTGAGACCTATGAACCTGGGGCTCTGATACCATCTTTGTCACGACCCGAATTCGGGTGTGATGGCACTCATCTCAATCCACTGAGATAAGTCAGCCTAATACCCAACAAAAAGTAGATGCAGAAGAAAAAGAAAAGAATCAAAATTTAACTTAAGCAAAAATATGTAAAAGAAACTCAACATCCCTTAAGATTGGTTGTCACGTGTATAAGCCACTAATTTATTATCGAAGTACGAAAAGAAATACAGTCACAATGTCTTTGTCTCTAGAATAGGACTAAAACATAAGAAACGAGAAGAGATATCCGCTAGATAGATGTAACAGTTACCTCGACACTCAGAATGATAGCCTCAGATGTAGTAGAAAATGCTAGAAGATCAAGCAGGTCCGGTCTCACAACCTACACAAGTGTGAAAGCAAGGGGTGAGTACCAAACAACACGGTACTCAGCAAGTGGATAACTAAAACTAAGCAAAGCTTAATAGATACAAGTACTCCTGTCCTCCCAACCGAACCTCCTTAACTACAACCTGCATAAAATTAGCCCAACTCTACACTTGTACAATAACAACAACAATATAGTCCACGAATACTCATCAATAATCTCATCAATGAATCATATCAAGTCAAGGCAACATATACATCGCAATATAGGGGTAAACAAAAATTCACAAATAATCAGAAAGGTGCAATGCAATGCAATGAAATGATGCATGTCTGTCCTATCGGTACACATCCGCTGAATCACAGTCCGGAACCCATGGGGGACATTTCTGTCCATGTAACCTGCCACGGAGCGTGTGGCCCGTCCCCTCAACATATATATCTTGTCACGGAGCGTGTGGCCCGACCCCTTTTATTTCATAATACCTGCCACGGAGCGTGTGGCCCGACCCCTTTATTTCGTAATACCTGCCACGGAGCGTGTGGCCCGACCCCTTTTGTTTCATAGCATTTTCAATCTTAACACAATATGTCAAAACTAATGCAATCAATTCATGTTCATATAATTCACGATAATAATATGACAACAACAATAATTTTTCCTATCTCACATCAACATAGTCATTTCACATTTCCAAAATCACAACATATCAATTCCACCAATACATGTCATTAGATCACCATTTTATATCCCTCATCTCCATTTTTAAGGTCAATCATACAGTCAATAACCCAGTCCAATTTTCATTACTCCCTAGTATATATGACACGGAAATACAAGCATCTATAAGCTTAAATTGAGGTTTAGAAATTCACTTGCCTTAATTAATCAAGAAATCACTCCGAGACTTGGGCCTTCCCTTTTCGTTGAGCCTCCAAATCAATGTAATCTAGTCAAATAAATAATCACAATAAGATTTTAGAACTAAAAACACCCATATTACCATATATCTAGCCTAGACTCAAATCTGTAATCAAGTTCCTAATGTTGAAGTCAAATAACATCTCACTCTCATATTTTTCCAATTTCAAGTCTAGGGTTATATCTTAATCCCTTCAAATAGAATAAATCTAATGATATTCATATAATATAATACACCTAATATTCAATAGCTGCAAAAATCTTGACAGAAGCCAAAAGAAAATTTAAACCAAATAGTAAATCTTTCACAATTTTCGGTTTCTTTCCATATTGCATCATAATTTATAATGATGTGCCACTCATTACTGTATGATTGGTTCTCCTAACCAATCACTAACATATAATGCCCTCAAAAGTGCATGTTGCAGCAACCAAGAATTTCTAATAAATAATTTGATTTCTTTATTCTTTTCTAATCCAAAACCTACCCTACAAATCATTACCATTAATGGAATTTTTTCTTTTACCCGTGGTTTGGAAAACTTTGGTATTCACTATGAATAATAAACTATTGTTAACTAATGCTTTCAACATCATGAAATAATAATTAAACTACACCCACTCAACAATCAATATGAAAGGAAATAAGATGGTTAATTCTTACCTGAGGCAGTTTCTGTCAATTCTATGGACGCGAAAACCCTAATATAAGATGCACACGATTTGGTATGACCAAATATTAACCCTTTTTAACTTAATTCAGTTTTACACATGGGCCAAGTGATATAGGGTATTAAATAAATTAACACTTTGGCCCATTAATTAACTTAATTATTTAAAATTACCCATCAATTAATTAATTGTAATTATCAAAAAGTCCATATTTTTTTTACGGAGAGAGTATTTTATGGAAGAGAGATGACTCATTCTCAAAATGACCAAACGGGTCATTACAATATACAACACTCGTCATAAGAGTACAACACAGAACTGAAAGTTCCCTATAATATTACATGTCAATGTATATAAATCTATCTTCAATTGAAAATAAAAGAGTAAATTATCCCAGAACTCATATATAGTTGACGGATACATAATCAGATCAATTATCAGACACACTAATCCATCTATCATGAAATACCATGACATTAAATAGGATAATTAAATCGAAGAGTTAAAATCTCTTGTAGCAACAGACTCATAGCAATTGCTTTCAATTCACATACTGCCTTATCTCCTACAATTGAGAATCCAGTGGTCAAGCAACAAAGTAGTGGCAAAATAGATTTCATAAAATGAAGAATACAACAAATCTAACACACCATTGAGACAAACTTGAAATTCTAGTATCGTGACCTCAAGAAATCAAACTACACCCATCTTCATTTAACTTGAATGAAACTTACATAATTCATTGTTAAATTACATAAACTGGCACATAGAACATAGACAAAATAAAAGTGAACTAGGGCATGGTTAAACCTTACAAAGTAGCTACACCAAAAACCATTCAAAGGTTTAAAGTTTATCATTAATAATCATTCATACCATAGTGTAACGATCAAGTTCATCTCCATGAACATTGTGTTGCTTCAGTTGATACATTAGGTTCCTCTTGAGCAATTTGATCTTCTCCTTCAGCTGGAGCACTATCTTCATCGACAACAATAATAGAAAATTCCAAAGACATGTCATTAGCAACTTTTTGAGCTTTAGTTCTTTCTATTTCTTCAACAACATCTTCTGACCCCTCGACAACTGTCCAGTAGCTCTATTTCCAAATATCTCTTCCCAATCAGCAAATAATGGCCATTTCTTAAAGTTCATTGACTTGGCATGGATCAGCCTAAGAAAAAAAGAAAGGAAAATTACTTGGGTAAACACTTTTTAATAAATAATTATTGATTTTAGCGATACTTTTTATTTATTACCATTTATAGTAATACATAGCAGTATTATGATAAATCTGTTATGAACTAAAAGTGAATTATACATGCAATATAAGTGTCTTAAAATATATTATGCTTATTTGGTAAGAAATTGACACAATGTATTATAAGTGTATTAAAGTGTGTGATAAATGTATTATTCATGAATACAAATTATTTTATATGTGTTTTATAAATTATTCTCGCTAATATGTATTAAAACTGTATTATAAATATATTATAAGCGTCCAATGAAAATAAATCTTATTGCTATAAATGGTAAATATTTTCTTAATATAGCATATCTATGTAAGTTTCCAAAAAATATAAGTACATGAAATAACTGACAATATTCCAAAGACAGAGGTCATATTCATAAAGAGAAAATATAAGTAACTAGCTTTCGTTTACTAATAATTTAAAAATTATAAATTACCTTTATCAATTCATTCCAAGATTTTGGATCGTTAACTAAGATAGATCCATCGCTATATCGAAATTCTAAACCACTTCGACTCTTTACCAACGATATATGGTTATATAAAGCTTTTTCCACTCTTTTATTTTAGAACAAATATGTAGTAGAAATTGTAATCCGCAATTAGGATGACAAGTATTCATGTGTTGTTCCAGTTCCATCAAATATCCTTGGGTAAAGGTTTCCTTATCTTTTTTCCAACCATTAAGACACAACTTTTTTAATCCATCAACAAGAGTGAGTTCCTCTTTTGGAGTCCACACCCTTGTTGTCCTTTTTTGAGACATGTTCGACCTTTTTATCGTGGGACTGCCAACTTAATCTGTAAAAATACAAATAAAATAACAATTTATACCAACTTATGATTCACTACAAAATTATAATAACTTATTCTCACATTTATTGCTCACAAAACATTTATCATGTGATGTATGTAGGTATCATAAGAGGATATCCAACCAAATTTAAAACTCCAAAAAATATTTCTTATCACTGCAACAACAAGCTTAATAATGACATTTCTACTCATAGTTTCAATCTATTAATGTTATACCGAAATTTTTTTAAGCTAAGACCTAAGCCATTTTTCTTATGCGTATTGGCCCAAGCCCAATGATTTCAAATTGTATATATGTTTTAAGATTAATTCCTAAGTATTCGAGGTGAATTAGGGTCATAAGGAACCTTTAGTACAAAGTCGAGTTCAAAGATCTTTTATCAATTGAGTTTTCATTTAAGATCATATAAGGGTCAACTTTAAATGATCATATCTCTCAGTATATTAAGAGTTACATGTACCATGACCTATCAAATTAAATATATACGTGTCCTCTTTCCAACTCCACTATGTTTTCCTCATTTAGAGTTTGGAGTAGAAAGTTATGATCATTTTACCAAAATATGTTCGGACAAGACAATTAGGCGAGCTCGCTAGCCAATTTGGCGACTCGCCGAATAGTTCGACGAAACCTTGACTTGGCTAGCCGAATGGACCTGCAACCTCCACAAATTGTTATTTTAGGCTATCTAAATCACCCTTTTGGCGACTAGCTGAATAGTTCAACGAGGAGACCTCTAGCTCACTGATTTGGCCGATAAGACCATTAAAAGGTCATTTTTTTAATATTTATGGTTTTGTTACATTTTCAGAAGGATATTCTTGACTTTTTACCCTTAATTAACTTCCTTAAGTCTACCTTATAGCCTTGTTACCTCTTCATTCATTCCAAACCTTCAGACAAATCAAAATTCACATGTTCTAAGTTATTTCAAGAGGAGAAAAAGTTAGGGTTCCAAGAGCATTCATCGAGTTCTTCAAGAATCTAATTCTTCAAGGTATGTAAGGCTAAACTAATGCATGGAACTTTTTCTTCTATGTTCCCCATGATTGTGATAGGTTTATTTGTGAATGAATTGAGTCTCCATGATTGTGTTTCTTGAGTATTTTCTTAAATTTAACATATTTTACAAAGTTTTGCATAATTGATGTTTTCTAAGAACCTGTTTCTTAAACACATGATTTAAACTACTTACTTCATAAACCCCAACAGTATTTTGACTAATGTTAGATGTATATGCCTAAGGATTGAGTCTAGAGCCTTGAACTTATGAATGCATGATTGTGATTAGGATGTGAGTGTGATGATAATCTTGATAAAACTTGATAGTCCTTTATATCTTCGTAATTGAACCAAAATGAATGGTCTCAACTAAATGTTATCGTAAATGATTATCCAAACTACTCTTAAATAAATGATTGAGAATGATTATATAATTGATTGGTTGAAAGGATTAATTAGGTAGAACTAATGAATTGATAAGAGTCCATATGAGACTTATTGATTGGTTTGATTGATATTGATTGTCTTATGAGAATTGAATCTTGAAAGTAGTATCGAGCACTGAATTGAGTAAGTCTAAGTAACAACTCAAACTCAATAACTACGTAGCCAAACATAGGAGAGGATTGAACCATTAAGTCAGATGTTTCCCTATTTTATTATCCTGACATGATAGGACTTGATTGATTTTTGGATCCGTGACTGGTTGACTCATTCTTTACCCTTGCAAAGTATTGAACAAATGTGGCAACAAGTTGGCTTATTTTACTATCACTGGCTTATAAGTGATGGTTATCAGATAAAAAAACTCCCATATAGGTATTGATAGTACTCGTATTGGATTGGATTGTATATGATTAGTATCTATATAAAGTTTACTCTTTCTTTAGACTTATGACATCCTGATTGAGTTACTTGAGTTAATTTTACTCTACCTTATGCATATTTAATTCTGCCATATTACATATTCGTACATTCCATGTATTGACGTCCATTTGGGCCTGCATCCTTTAATGATGCAGGAACATGTATTAGTGATTATCAACAGACGCATCGTTGAAGATCTTTTCCATATTCCAGCTGATTGGTGAGTCCTTTCTATTTTCGAAGGATACCACTCTTTTCTCATCTAGCTTTAGAGTTTATACTTTTACTTTTCTTTGATTAAGATATCCATGAACCTTTCATTGGCATCACTTACATAGTTGATAGAGGCTTCATAGACTAGATTGTTGATATGTTGATTAGATATTTTCTATTGGCTAAATTCATTCATACTAGTCTTGTTGACTGGATTAGATAGATTGTTGGCCTTTGGCCTTATTCTATAAGTTATCTATTTGATTATCATGTTGAGTTATTTTCTTGATGATTTAAGTCTTTCACTGATAGAATGTTGATTGAATGAATGTGTGAACAGTCCAAGTGGTTAGCTTGGGGACTAGCAATAATATTTGAGTGTCGGTCACCCCTAGGATACCCTCTTGGAGCGTGATAAACTTTATATCAGAATTCAAGAGTCCTAGGGAGTTTATGAAGTCGTTTCTAGTATAGTCTTGCTTATGGGTGTGTTGCGCACTACACTTATAATCAGGAGGCTATAGGATATTAGGAATTATTTAACTTCCTTCATATTTTGAGTTCGTGCGATAGAGTTTAACTCTATGAAAGCTCTCTTCTAATTCGTGCGTTCATGTTTTGATTTCATATAATGCCTCCAAGAAGAGATACCATACCAGTTAAGGGCAGAGGACTCCCAGGCAGGCAAAATGTTAACCAACCTGAACAACAAGTTCCTAAGAAGCAAAAAGACCCATGTATGCCTACAAAGCAGCCACCACAAGCTGACATCTCAAATCCTAGCTTTTCCAAGCTATTTAGAATTTAGCTCAGGCAGTGATAGCATCAGTGGTCCGATAGGGAGAAGGTACATAAGATGCTCCAGACATATACAAGATCCATGAATTCTTAGGGATGAACTCGCTTAAGTTCACATGGTCTACACCTAATGAAGATCCAGAGAATTATGTAGATGAGCTTTAGAAAGTGTTCCAACTTATGCATGTGATTGATTCTGAGCAGGTTGAGTTGGTTGCCTACCATCTCAAGGGTGTTGCCAGACTATGGTTTGACTAGTGTAGGAAAGCTAGAGAAGAGGGTGCACTAGTTCTGAGTTAGGCAGTGTTTGAGGAAGCTTCATTGGGGCATTTCTTCCTGAGAGAGCTGAGAGAGGCTAAGTAAGAAAGTTTTTGAGCTTGAAACAAGGCTCTATGAATGTGTAGGAGTATAGTCTCAAGTTCACATAGCTGTCCCGTTATGCTCCGAAGATGGTTGTTGATATGAGGAGTAGGATGAATTTGTATATGGATGAACTGTGTCATTCGACAAAGAAAGAAGAAAGGGGAGCATTTCTAGTTAGAGACATGGATATTGGTAGGTTGATGACTTATGGACAGCAGACAGAGGAGGAGAAGCTGCAGGACAGGAAGGAGTTTAGGTGCAAGAGGGCTAAGACATCTAGTTATGAGTTTGGTAAGAGAGGGAATGGGAATGGGAGCCATTTTTAGACAGGGCCATATAGGATAGCTCCATCAGATGCTAGTGCGCCTGCACCCAGGATCACAAATAAGTAGAGGTTCCATAACTTCAGAGCCTAGGGATCCCAGTTATAGGCTAGTGTGGCTCAATGCTCTAAAGGTATGCCACCATATGGCAAGTATGGCAAATTTCACTTGGAAGAATGTCTTGAGGGAGGTAATGGGTGCTACAATATGGCCAAATGGGTCACTTTCACAGAGAATATCTGATATGGGGCAACAAGGCCCAATCTTCTGCTCCAGCACCACCAGTTCGAGAAAACCAGAAGTGGCACACTTCTGGTACGGGGGGAGGGGGTCAAACTATTTATATGCCATGGGTAGTCACCAAGATCAAAAGAACTTGTCATATATTTTCACTTGTATGCTATGAGTCTTTTCTTATGTATGTTATGCTTTGTTGGATCTGGGTGCCACTTTGTCATTTGTAACCCCTTATATGGCTAATAAGTTTGATAAAGTCCCTAAGTGTCTTTGAGCCTTTTAGTGTGTTTACTCATATTGGTGAGTCTATCTTAGCTAAAAGGGTCTATATAGATTGTACTATATCAATCTATCACAGGGATACCATGGCTGACTTAGTTGAGTTAGACATGGTTAATTTTGATGTAATTCTTGGCATGGACTGGCTTTATGCCTCGTATGCCTCTGTTGATTGTAGGACTCAAATTGCTTAGTTCAAACTCCCGAATGAGCCTATCTTAGAATGAAAGAGTAGTCATGTTGTGCCCAAGGGTAAACTCCAGAAAGTTGATCTTTAAAGGATGTATTTATCACATCATTTGAGTCAAGAATGATAGTGTTGAGTCTCCTACTCTTGAGTCAGTTTTGATTATGAATGAGTTTCTTGAAGTTTTTCCTGATGATCTACCTAATAGGGAGATCAACTTTGGGATCGATGTTCTTCCCGATACTCAATCTATCTCTATTTCACCTTATAAAATGGCTCTTGCTGAGTTGATAGAATTGAAAGAGCAATTGAAAAAATTGCTAGATAAGGGTTTCATTAGGCTGAATGTCTCACCTTTGGGCATTCCTGCCCTTTTCATGCGGAAGAAAAATGGGTCTCTCAGAATATGCATTGACTATAGGCAACTAAATAAAGTCATAGTAAATATCAAGTATCCTATCCTCATGATAGATGATTTGTTTGACCAACTTCAAGGTGCCTTCTTTTTTCTAAGATAGACCTCAGATAGGGTTACCAAAAGTGAGAAAATATGATATCTAGAAAATAGCCTTTCGGATCCATTATGGCCATTTTGAGTTCCTGATCATGTTTTTTGGGTTGACTAATGCACCTGCAGCCTTTATGGATCTCATAAATCGGATGTTTAAGTCATATCTCTATATATTTGTAATTATCTTCATTGATGATATTCTAATCAATTCTAAGAATGAGGAATAGCATGCCTGTCACCTTAGAGTTGTCCTCCAGACTCTGAAAGAGAAGAAATTATATGGAAAGTTCTCCAAATGTAAATTTTGGCTTGCATCAGTGACTTTTCTAGGCCATATTATATTTGGAATGGTATTCGGGTTGATACCCAAAAATTGAGGCAGTGAAGAGTTGGCCCAAACCTTCATCCCCAACTGATATTAGAAGCTTCTTGGATTTAGCTGGCTACTACTGCAGATTTGTCAAAGGATTATCATCACTATTTAAGCTGACCCAAAAGAAGGCTAAGTTTCAATGGTATGATACTTGTGAGGGGAGTTTTCAGAAATTGAAGGATAAGTTAACTACTGCACTAGTTTTGACTTTGCCCAATAGAACAGAAGATTTTGTGATTTATTGTGATGCGTCCAAAGTTGGCTTGGGTTGTGTGTTGATGCAAAGGGGAAATGTGATAGCTTATGCTTCTAGACAACTTAAGATTTATGAGTGGAATTATCCAACCTATGATCTTGAGTTGGCAGCTGTAGTATTTACTTTTAAGATTTGGCATCGCTATTTGTATGGAGTACATGTTCATGTGTTCACTGATCATAAGAGACTGCAATATGTCTTTACTCAGAAGGAGATCAACTTGAGGCAGAAGAGATAGCTAGAGTTGCTCAAAGATTATGATATGAACATTCTATACCACCTATGTAAATCTATTGTTGTTGCAGATGCTCTTAGCAGGTTGTCTATGGATAGCACTGTCCATATAGAGGAGGAAAAGAAAGAATTAGCTAAAAAGGTGCATAGATTGGCTCGATTGGGAGTTCAGCTTGATGAGAATAATAAAAGTGGAGTTAATGTTCAGAATGGGTATGTATCATCCCTTGTGGTAGAGGTGAAAGAAAAGCAAGATCAAGATCCCGTCCTATTTTATTTGAAGGAAGATGTTCACAAATAGAAGGTGATGATTTTCTCCATAGGGGGATATGGTGTGTTGAGGTACCAGATTATATTGTTTGTCCCAAATATTGATGATGTCCAATAAATGATTATGGCTGAAGCTTATAGTTTTAGGTACTCTATTCATCCCGGTTCTACTAAGATGTACCATGATTTGAGAGAAGTCTATTGGTGGAGTGGAATGAAGAAAGATATTGTTGAATTTGTTTCCAAGTGCTCAAATTATCAACAAGTTAAAGTTTAGCATCAAAGGCCATATGGGTTGGCTCAAAATATAGAGATTTCAGAGTGGAAGTGGGAGATGATCAATATGGACTTCATTACAGGTTTGCCGAGGTCCCGTAAGCAGCATGCTTTGATTTGGGTGATTGTGGATAAAATGACTAAATTAGCCCACTTCTTCGCAGTTAAGACTATTTACATCGTAGAGGACTACGCAGATTGTATATTCGGGAGATTTTCATATTGCATGGGGTTCCCTTGTCTATCATCTCATATAGAGGAGCTCAATTCACTTCTCAAATTTAGACATCTTTTCAGAAAGGGCTGGGTTTATAGGTGAATCTTAGAACAACCTTTTATCCCAGATAGATAGCCAGGCAGAGTTCATCATTTAGACATTGGAGGATATGTTAAGGGTATGTGTACTTGACTTCAAAGGTAATTAGGATGATCACTTACCTCTTATTGTGTTTGCATACAACAATAGCTATCATGCAAGTATTTAGATAGCTCCCCATGAAGCTTTGAATGGGAGGAGATGTAGATCACCAATTGGGTGGTTTGAAGTTGGTGAAAGTGAGTTGATTAGGCCTGATTTTGTTCACCAAGCAATGGAGAAGGTGAAGGTTATTTGAGAGAGGTTGAAGACAGCCCAAAGCCACCAAAAATCTTATACTAATGTGAGAAGAAGAGACTTAGAGTTTGAGGTGAATGATTGGGTGTACCTGAAAGTATCACCCATGAAAAGTGTCATGAGGTTTGGGAAGAAGGGAAAGCTTAGTCCCTAATACATTGATCCTTACCAGATTTTGAGGAGGATTATGAGTGTCAATTATGAGTTGGAGTTACCTTTTAAGTTAGCCTCTATGCATTCGATATTTCATGTCTTGATGTTGAAGAAGTGCTTAAGAGGTCCTTCATTGGTAGTTCTCATTGATAGTATTGGATTTAAGGATAGCTTGTTCTATGAAGAGATTCCAGTTCAAATTCTTGATCATTAGGTTCGCAAATTGAGGACCAAAAAGATAGCCTCAGTCAAAGTCTTGTGGAGGAATCAATTTGTTGAGAAAGCCGCATGGGAATCCGAGGAAGATATGAAATCTAAATATCCGTACCTATTCTTTCCCATTGATGAAATGTTAAAGGTAATGTCCCTATTCTTGATTTGATTTGGTATGTCCATCCTTGAATTAAATAGTTGTTTAGAACATTTGATTGGTTGAATGATTGAGTCTTGATTGTTATTCATTCCTCAATCCATCCTTGGTTTACCCATCATTCGAGGACGAATAATCCTAAGAGGGAGATATTGTTATACACCAAAAAAGTTTAAGCTAAGACCCGATCCATTCTTCTTATGCGTATAGGCCATAGCCCAATAACTTCTAATTGTATATATATTTTAGGATCAATTTCTAAGTATTTGAGGTGTATTATAGGTGAATTAGGGTCACAAGGAATCTCTAGTACTAAGTCGAGTTCAAAGATCCTTTACCGATTGAGTTTTCGTATAACATCATATAAGGATAAACTTTAAATGACCATATCTCTCAGTATATTAAGAGTTAGGTATCCCATGACCTATCAAATAAAATATCTATGTGTCTTATTTCTAATTCCACTAAGTTTTCCTCATTTGGAGTATAGACAAGAAAGTTATGATCGTTTTATTGAAGTATGTTCGGATAGGATAATTAGGTGAGCTCGCTAGCTAATTTGGCGACTCGCCAAATAGTTTGGTGAAACCTGAACTTACCTCGCCGAATGAACATAAAAACCTCCACAGACTGTTATTTTAGGCAATCCAAATCACCCTTTTGGAGACTCACCGAATAATTCAGCAAGGAGACCTCTAGCTCATAGATTTGGCCGACGAGACTCATTAAAAGGTCGTTTTTGTTACTTTTTATAGTATGTTTCCAAAAGGGTATTCTTGACCTTTTATCTTAAATTAACTTCCCTAAGTCTACCTTATAGCCTTATAACTTCCCCATTTATTTCAAACCCTCAGACAAATCAAGCATGGACCTTATTTTTTCATGTTCTCCATGATTGTGATAGGTTGATTTGTGAATGAATTGAGTCTCCATGAGTGTGTTTCTTGAGTGTTTCCTTAAATTTAACATATTTTAAAAGTATTGTGTAATTGATGTTTTCTATGAACTTATTTCTTGAACAAATAATTAAAATTACTTACTTCATAAACCCCAATAGTATTTTGACTAATATTGGATGTATATCCCTAAGGATTGAGTCGAGTCTTGAACTTGTGAATGCATGATTGTGATTGGGATGTTAGCATAATGATAGTCTTGATGAAACTTGATAATCCTTTATATCTTCATAATTGAACCCAAGTGAATGGTCTCAATTGAATGTTTTCATAATTTATTGTCCAAACTACTTATAAATAAATGATTGGGAATGAATGGATAATTGATTGGTTGAAAGGGTTGATTAGATAGAACTGATGAACTGATAAGAGTCCATATGAGACTTATTGATTGGTTTGATTGGGATTTCTTATTGTATGAGCATTGATTCTTTGGAGGAGTATCTAGCACCAAATTGGATAAGAGTAAGTAACAACTCGAACTTAATAACTATGTAGCCAAATATAGGAGAGGATTGAGTTGTTAAGTTCGATGTTTCCCTATTTTATTATCTTGACATGATAGAACTTGATTGATTATTGGATCCGTGATTGATTGACCCGTTCTTTACCCTGTTAAAGTGTTGAATGGACGTGGCAACAACATAGGCTTATTGTACTATCACTGGCTCATAAGTGATGGTTGTCGAATAAGAGAAACTCCCATATAGGTATTGATTGGATTGGATTGTATATGATTGGTCTCTGTCTAAACCTTACTCTTGCTTTAGACTTATGCCACTGATTGAGTTCCTTAATCTTGATTGAATTACTTGAGTTGATGTTATTCTACCTTATGCGTGTTTCATTCTGCCATATTATATACTCGTACATTCTACGTACTAATATCCATTTGGGCCTACATCCTTTAATGATGCATGTACATGTATTAGTAATCATCAACATGCGCACCATTGTAGACCTTTTCCATGTTCTAGCTGATTGGTGAGTCCTCCCCGCTTTCAGATGATACCATTCTTTTATCATCTAGATTTAGAGTTTATATTTTTACTTTTTTTTATTAAGGTAGCTATGAACCTGTCATTGGCACCACTTAGAAAGTTGATAGAGGCTTCATAGACTAGATCCTTGATGTGTTAATTGAATATTGTCTATTGGCTAGTTTCATTCATACTAGTCTTGTTGATTGTATTAGGTAGATTGTTGGCCTTTGGCCTTATTTTATAAGTTATCTATTTGATTATTATGTGGAGTTATTTTTTTGATGAGTTAAGTCTTCTGCTGATAAAATATTGATTGAATGAATGTGTGAACAAGCCAAGTGGTTCGCTTGGGGACTAGCAATAGTCTCTGAGTGCCGATCACGCCTAGGGTATCCTCCTGGGGCGTGACAATTAATTTAACCTTGATTTTTCAAATGCATGCTTATTTCTTACAGTATTTGAACCTACATAAACCGAAATAAAAGAACCCCCTTTTTATTGAAAAGATTTTATTTTTACAAACAAATCAAAACCCACACTAAAGTTTTTTTACCTGCTCAAAGAAAAAATTCACATTAAATTTGGGTGTACTTAAAACTTCAACTCAACTAAAACTTATTGAGAAGAGCTAGAATTTCATTTTTCTCTCACCAGATTAACAAGAAAAAAAAAGAAAAAGAAGAAGAAGAAGAAGAAAAAAAAGGATAAGCAAAGTTTAAGATTACAAAGGTTTCTAACCTCAAAGAAAGTCTTTGGATTGAACGTTCTTCAAGATTTGGTTGTGAGAAGATGAAGAAATTTTTGATCTATAAAAAGGTACATAATGAATCTGATTGTATCTTTAAAAAAGACTTATATTTAATTAGGAGTCAAACTTTGGACAAAACTTCACAGTTAAAACGTCTAACGTAACGACACAAACTCAAAACGAAAGCCTCAAAGCCCGAACTAACCATCCTACTAGACCGAAAAAAAACCTTTCAGAGCTAATCGCACTGATAGAATTCTCACCCGAGCAGTTTACCAAGCATGTTGGCCGAAGTCAAACTTTGACCAAACTTCAAAGTTAAAATGCCTAATGGCACAAACTTTGACCATTCCAAAGGATCCAAATTGTGCTTTATGACAATTACCATAGTTTATCTGCTACTTCCAGCCTGGTAGTGATTTCTTAATGATGTGATGTGCTTTAATTTTTAGCACCTTATGCTCAACTATGTGACTATATAGATTTAGCTAAAGGAGAAAGCATTCATGAGGAAATTGGAGAGATGATAGTTTTTGAAATTTATTTCTCTGTAAAAAGGAATCTTGAAGTAGCCCGATTATATTGATCACAATTAATTCGATAAAAGAATTCATTCACTCATAGTTCATTGTTAAAATACAAACTATATCCATTTTCATTCGAAGTAAAAGTAACTTACATAATTCATTGTTAAATTATAAAAAAGATGGTACATAAAACAAGGACATACAACTTCTTTTTTTCCAAAAGAAGTCCCCTATTTTTTAGCATTATCCATCCATGAGTAAAATACCAATCTTCAAAATTTGACACCAGCCCCAACAACATATAATTAGTTGAAATAATAGCATCCGAGTACTCCATATTTTTTACTGGACCTTTATTATTACTCCAACCGTTGAATAATCTTCTAGAAAAGAAAAGCTGGATACAATCTCAGAAAAGAAGGAATTAAAAACACCTTGGAAAAGATGATGAACTTACCATCGGGGTCAGTGTTTTGAGCAATCGAAAGAGCATCTGAGTTGGCTGCTTACCAAAATACTAATGTTAAACCTAATCATGCATTTGTTATTCAAAAACAACCTACTTTAAGGCCACAACATTCACATATATGTACATTTGTGGACATTCTACTAGGTAACAAAAATTATCATTATGGTTAGACCTTACAAAATAGCTACACAAAAATCATTCAAAGCTTTAAAACTTATCATTAATAATCATCCACATCATACTGTGACGTTCAAGTTCACTGATCATCATATTGTGACGTTCAAGTTCACTAATGCTTAAAAAGAACTCCATCCTCTGTATATCTTAAGTAATTCTCATTGTTGCCTTGACTCGTTCATCCTAGTTGTATATTTCAAATACAGGGGATCCAATAATAGAAAATATATTACCACGAATATCAGATAGATCACACTCTCCTAGCTTATCTATTAAAGAAGTCAGCCTCTTATCATGACTTTTAACAAATTGCTTCATCACCTCCATTAAACCTTTAAGAACAGTCTCATTCTCATCCTCAGTTGTTGTTTTTCTTTTTTTTCTTCTATCTTTTTCATTGACTTTAGAAGACGATGCTTTAAAATTATTACCTTGTTTCCTAAATTATTGGGTTTCATCATTTTGAGTTGTGAATGAACTTCGTGTTTCTCCAGTTGATACATTAGGTTTATCTTGAGCAGTAAATGGACTTTGTGTTGCTCTAGTTGATACATTAGGTTCCTCTTGGGCAGTTTGATCTTTTCTTGTGCCTGAAGCATCATCTACATCGACAACAACAAAGAAAATCCAAAAGACGTGTCATTAACAATTTCTTCAGCTTCAGTTCTTTCCATTTTGTCAACAACATATTTCGGCCCCTCGGCAAACTGTCCAGTAGCTCTATCATTGCCAAATATCTCTTCCCAATCAGCCAATAATGACCATTTTTTAAGTTCATTGACTTGGCATTTGGATCAACCTAAGAAAATAAGAAATAAGTACGAAGTACCTTTACAATATTTCAAAGACAGAGCTCATATTCACCAGGAGAAAATATAAGTAAGTAGTAATTCACTAATAATTTAAAATAAATATAAATCACCTTTGTCAAGTCATCCTAAGCTTTTAGACCGTCAACTAAACCACTTCGACTCTTTAGTAATTATATGGTTGCATAACTTTTTTTTCATGCTCTTATTTTAGAATCAACATGAGGTAGAGATTTCAATCCACAATTAGGATGACGAGCATTCATGTAGTATTCTGATTCCATTGAATATCCATGTCTAAAGATTTCATTATCTCCTCTCCAATCATTAATACACAATTCTTTTAATTCATCTACAAGAGTGAGTTCCTCTTCTGGAGTCCATACCCTTCTTGATGAAGGGGTTGATTTTCTTGCCCTCTTGTTGGATGTATTAGACGTTCCATATATGAAATTAACCATTTCAATCTGTAAAATTATAAATGAAATCACAATTAATACTAACTTACATCTTACTAGTAAACTCTTCTAATTATAACCAAGAAAACTGTAATACAACTAGATTATTCTGGGGGGAAATGTGACACATATACACAAATTCACTATTTATATTCAAAAATATATGATTCACTATTTGTCTCTATAAACAACAATGTGAGACATAAGAAGAGACTATTCATTTTCACAAAAAAATTTACATTTTACAGTGAACGAAAAATCAAAAACAAAAGTGCATGAGCACAACAAAAGTAACCACATAGTTTAAAATTATAAAGATTGATTTCCAATCTTTTGTTCCACATAGACTGAGCTAGTTCATCCCTCCAAATTGTCCACTCATCAGATGCTTCAACTGTGTTAATATTTTGATGTTCATGTTGATTCTCCATGTGGAATTACATGTCCACATCTAAGGGGTCAGCTTTCATCTCTCTTCGAATGAATTTGTGTATCAAACAACATGAACTAATAATTCTATTATGAACCTTAATTGAGTACCACGAAGGATTCTAAGAATTCTCCAACGTACTTTTAATAGACCAAATGCTCTTTCAATAACATTGTGCGCCCTAGAATTCTTCATATTAAAGAGCCTTTCTCAACATCGAGGTGATGGATTTTCACCCTGTTAATCCTTTAGCCAGTACCTTTATCCTCGTAGAAAGACAGAATACCATTTCCATTTGTATATCCTACATTATATAGATAGTAATTGCGTAAAAATATAAACAATGATATAATTAATTTAGAATTTAATTCTATTTTTGAAAGTTTTGAAAATAGACACGTGTTTATGTATTTAACATATCCTGGGGTACTTTCAATCCATTTCTTCGTACTATAACATCCCACAATACACGACCATTAGCGGTTGATTCCTCCCAACCAGGTAATACATAAATTAAGTTGGGATTTATATCACAAATTTCCAAGACATTATGTAACGACCTGTCTCAATCGTTATAGATGAGCCAATGGGGAAAGAATTTGGCCAAAAAACTTTGGGTAGTAACTTCGAAAAAAATTAAGCCTAGGCTAGACTTGGATGAATTCAGAGTCAGGGATTTTAGGGTGACCTTGTGATAGGTGGGGGATCAAATTAGTAATCTGAGTTAGTTAGATGATATCCAAGATGATACAGAGCATTTACAGCTTTGCGGAATTGCATTTGGGTAAGTAAAACTCCCAAAATTGAAATTGTCACGAAGGGTTTAATTTAAGATATTTTGGGGAGGAGGTGTGTTATAAAATAGGGGTTTGGAGAAAAAGTTCTAAACTCTTTATTTCCGTGCAACTCGCTAGAGTGGAATTTGTCCCACCAGAGCTGGATGGTCTAGCCAAAGCGGGACAGTCGTGACTTAAAGATGGAAAAAACCTCATAAATGATTATATTCTGAAAAAAATATTTTTAAGATGTTAGGAGGCAAAACAGATGATTTTTATCATTTTTCATGGATTTCCATGCTTAAGGTAAGATTTTTACTGCCTAAACTCATCATTTGATTTCTGAAAACCATAAACTAGGATGGATGGTCATTGTGGGAGGGTTTAGGCGTGTGGGTAAAGGTGGAAATTAGAACTAGATGGGTTTTAGGATTATGGATTGGTATAAGAGGGGAATTATACTATAATTTGACTAAGGTAGACTATTATATTGATCTTTTATATGTATTTACTATTTTGGGACCAAGAACAAGTAGAACAAACCCAAAAAGGGAAAACTCTTGCATCTTGGAGTGGTTGAAGCTCGAATTCAAGGTAGGTGATGGTTTTGTTTCCTATATGGGTTTCATGTACTTGCTAAATTATTTCATGGTATACATATGTGTATATGAATAGGGAAGCATGTTATAATTTATGTGAAATGATCACTTACTGCTTAATTGTAATAAACCTGTTCTTGGTGACATACAATTGACTAATGAATCTAACTTTTGTATATTTGGATCGGGTATCATGTTCAGACAGATATTTGTATCAAGTGTCACGTATCGACACATATTTGGATCGGGTATCATGTTCTGACACAAACCTTAGACCAAGTGTCATATTTTGACACATGTTAAGTGTTTGCAGGTCCCATGAAAGGACCCTTATGTGAACTTGTATGATATTGAGGTTGTTAAACTATGATCAATGTCGAATACTGTTTGAGATTAAAATGGTTAAGTTATTCTATATATATGTGCTTATTATGTTGGGTTTACTTATCCATGACTCGCTTCCTGCTAGCCGTGTGATCCCTCCAATACAATGTTGATTTTTATGTACTGATGCTACAATTGCTCTGTCTTTGTTGAGTACAGGCATATTCAACTGGCTGCGAAGAGACTTTGCCTAGAGGAGTGATTGTATTCAAGTCCAAAGGTGAGTTATTCTTCCAGGCCATCATGGACTCTCTCTTTTATTCTAGTCCTTTTTTAGGACTTAGATTTCAAACAATAGTTTAGTTTTCATGACTATGTAATTGGGATTACATTCCCTTCTCTTAGACTTGAGATTACTAGAGTTTTGGTACATTCGACTTTCAATTCCTAGGAGTTAAATTTCACGTACATTTGGGATGTTGACTAAATTGTTTTAAGCTTATAAGAACTCAGTATTATTTATTGATTAAACCTGCTTCCGCATCTTTAAGTTATTCATATCTCACAAGTATTGTTAGCTTGGGGCTTTAAAAATAGTTCACCCACTAGAGAGTTAGTGTGGGTGCCAATCATGGCGGGTCGAAGTCGTAATAAAGTTGGCATCAGAGCCCTAGGTTCATTGATCTCGTCATACCAAAATGAGTCTAGTAGAGTCTTGCAAAATGGTACAGAGACATTTGTACTTTTCTTCGAGAGGCTATAGGACTTTAGGAAAACTTGATTCTAATTGGTATCTGGTGATCTAAATTGGTATCTAACTTCTTTCACTCTCTTGTCTGCAGATGGTTAATACTCACTGTAATGGTGTTCGGCCCATATCTAAAGTTGAGCCAGAGAAGGAACCAGCCATTCGAGGGCATGGCAGAGGTAGAGGCAGGATGTGGATGTTGGAGAGGAAGAAAATGCCGAACCGGTGGAAGACAACCAAACTGGGTCTGTCGGTCTTCCCCCTCTAGACCCTATATTAGCACAGAATATCATGGACTTTTTAAGTAGGTTGGCTGGTACTAGAGCCATTCCCACCATGGACACAACACCAACCCCTATTGCTCATCCTTTTACTACTGCAACTCCGTTGGTAGAAGAGGTGGTAGGCACTGATGCCTTATTGAGATCACTTATGGGTCCTGTGATGACCAGCATAGAGCATTATATGCTCAACAAGTTTCTAAAGCTCAATCCTCCAGTCTTCCATGGTATCGAGAATGAGGATGCATATGAGTTCATCCTTGACTGCTATGAGAGGTTGTATAAGTTGGGCATAGTACATCAGCATGAGGTGAAGTTTGTGACTTTTTAACTATAGGGAGAGGCCAAGCAATGGTGGAGGGTGTATGTGGAGTGTTGCTCGCCAGTATTTCCCCCACTTACTTTGGTTCAGTTTCATGCTCTATTCTTGGAAAACTATATGCCACGTACCTTAAGGGACCACAAGAAGGACAAGTTCATAGCACTAGAGTGGGGAGGTATGTCAGTGGCTGCTTATGAGGCCAAATTTCATGCAATGTCCAGGTATGCTACTCAGCTGGTAACTATAGAGAAAGAAAGGATTCAGTTATTTGTAAAGGGGTTAAACCCCAAATTGCAAGTGTTGTTAGTTCACATGACTTTGTCAGGCAGGAGTTTCAATGAAGTCACTAACTTTGTGAAAAAGGTAGAAGGTGAGAGGAGAGATGAGAAGGACAAGGCTTTGGCTAAGAAGCCCAAGTGCACAAGTAATTTTCAGGAATTCTATTCTAGAAGGTCAGGTAGGTCGGTAATTGCAGCCCAGTCAATTCAGTCAGCTCTACCCGCTTCTACTGGCAGTTTTTCAGGTACCCCACAACACCATCCGTCCCATGAGGGTCAAAGAGCATCGTTCCCAGGTAGTAGTCTACCTTTGATCATGTTTGTTTTAATTGTGGTAAGCCAGGGCATATAATGATAGAATGTCCTCACCCCCGCGGTACAGTTTTAGCACCCCAACAGGCCAGAGCAATAGTACCACAGTCGGGGGAGGTAATGGTAGAGGATGTCCATAGGGTGGGCGAGGGGCAAGTTAGAGAGTCTATAGGGGCTGAGTAATGGTAGTACAGGTCGAGGAGTAGCTCATCCAGGGAGAGAGGTGGCTTGTAAAGATGATAGGATTTAGTTTTATGCCTTTTCAGGCAAGATCAAGGCAGAGGCATTTGACGTAGTGATCACATGTACTATTCTTATCTTCAACCGAATGTCTACTACTTTATTTGATCTGGGGCCTACTTATTCTTATATGTCCATGAAATATGACTTGGATTTTGATGCACTGTGTGATATACTTGATGTCCCCATTCATGTTTTTACCCCTATTAGAGAGTCAGTCATAGTCACTCATGTTTATCGTGTTTGTTCTGCGATGTTTATATGATTACATACTTGGGTTGATTTAGTGATTTTAGATATAACCAATTCTGATGTAATGTTAACCATGACTTGGTTGTCCTCCTATTTTGTTGTATAGAACTATAATGCAAAAACTGTGGCTCTAGAGATCTTGAGAAGGGAAAGGTTAAATGGGAAGGGGTGGACAAGCCTAAGCCAGCTAAGGTCATATCTTTTCTCCTGGCTAAAAAAATGGTGGGGGACCTATCTAGCCCATATTCGAAATGTTGAGGTAGAGTCTACCTCTATTGAGTCTATTCTGGTAGTGCATGAGTTTCCAAAAGTGTTTCCTTCAGACTTGCCTGGTATTCCTCCTAACAGGGACATAGACTTCTGCATTGACTTAGAGCCAGGTGCTCATCCAATTTCTATTTCTCCCTATCGTATGGCTCCGGTGGAGTTGAGATAGCTTAAGGCACAAATCCAAGAACTCTTTGATAAGGGATTCATCCATCCTAGTGCTTCTCTATGGGGTGCTCCAATGTTGTTTGTTAAGAAAAATGATGGCAGTATGAGAATGTGCATTGACTACTGACAACTGCATAAGGTTACCATCCGAAATAAATATCCCTTGCCGCGTATTGATAATCTTTTTAATCAGTTACAAGGTGCATCACTTTTCACAAAGATTGATCTCAGGTCAGAGTACCATAAATTGAAGATTAGCCTAAGAATGTGTGCAAAAAATCTTTTAGAACTAGGTACTAGCACTATGAATTTTTGATAATGTCTTTTGGGCTGACCAATACACCTGTAGCCTTCATGAGTTTGATGAAATGGGTGTTCAAGTCACTCCTAAATTTATTTGTGATTGTATTTATAGATGATACATTGGTGTATTCGAAGAGTAAACAGAAACATGTAGACCATATCCGTATTGTCCTAGGTATTTTGAAAAATAGAAGTTGTATGCAAAACTGTCTAAGTATGAATTCTAGTTGCCATCAGTTGCCTTTTTGGGACATGTTGTTTCAAAGGAAAGAGTAATGGTAGATTTTCAAAAGATTGAGGCAGTTAAGAACTGGGCTCGACCTAGTACCGTGACTGAAGTTAGGAGTTTTATGGAACTGCTAGTTACTATCGCCCATTCGTGAAGAACTTTTCCTCTATCACTACTCAGTTGACCAAATTGACTAAAAAGGAAGTGTTATTCGAATGGACTAACAAATTCGAAGAGAGCTTCCAGAAGCTTAAGACTCTTTTGGCCACAACATATATTTTGACACTGCTGGTCGAAGGTAAAGACTTCATTATTTATTATGATGCTTCACATTCTGATTTAGGTGCTATGTTGATGCAAGGTAAGAATGTTATCGCCTATGATTCATGGCAGTTGAAAGTACATGAGAGAAACTACCTGACTCATGACATGTAGTTGGCAGTAGTAAAGGTTGCATTAAAAATCTGGAGGCATTATCTGTATGGAGTTAAGTGTGAGGTGTTTACTGATCACCACAACTTATAGCATGTGTTCACCTAGAAAGATTTGAATTTTCGAAAGCAAAGGTAGATGGAGTTGCTCAAAGACTATGATGTCACCATCCAGTATCATCCAAGTAAGGCTAATGTGGTAGAAAGATGCATTAAGTAGGAAATCGGTTAGCATGGGCAGTCTAGCCTATTTAGGAGCATACAAGTGGCCCCTGGCTAGAGAAATTCAAGCCTTGGAGACTAGGTTCATAAGGCTAGGCATCTCAGAGAAGGGTGGGTGATGTCCAGTGTTGATCTAAGGCCCACTTTTATAGAAGCGATTAGAGAAAAATGGTTGATGGTCAAGGCTTAAGATTCAGAACTTGATACAGGTGGAGTTCTCAACTTTAGGGGAAGGATTTGTGTTCCCCGAGAGGATGGCATAATTCAGAAAATTCTATTTGAATCTCATAGTTCATGATACTCTATTCACCTTGGAGTAACTAAGATGTATCAATACTTGAAACGTCTATACTGGTGGTTGAGTATGAAGAAAGACATAGCTGAATATGTAGGCAAATGCCAGAACTACCAACAAGTGAAGTATGAGCACCAAAGACCTGCAGGTTTACTTCAAAGAATGTCTATTCAATAATGGAAGTGGGAGAGAATAGCTATGGACTTCGTGGTTGGACTTCCCAAGACTTTGGCAAAGTATGACTCCATTTGAGTGGTGGTCGACAAGTTGACAAAGTCAACATACTTCATTCTGGTTAGAGTGGACTATAATACACAATAGTTGGCAAAGGTTTATGTGAGAGATAGTAAGGCTGCACGGGATGCCCCTTTCCATAATTTTAGACCGCGGTACGTAGTTCACCTCTAAATTTTCAGGAAAGTTATATGAAGAGTTGGGCACTCAACTCACTTTCAACATGGTGTTCCATCTACAGACAGATGGGAAATCAGAAAGGACTATCCAAGTGCTGGAAGATATGTTGAGGGCATGTATGATCGACTTTAGGGGACATTGGGATAAGTTCTTGCCCTTGTGTAAGTTCTCCTACAACAATAGTTACTACTCCAGCATTGAGATGACAACATTTGAAGCTCTTTATGGGAGGGGATGCAGGTCTCCCATAAGGTGGTTTGAAGCTGGAGAAGTGGAGCCATTGGGGTAGACTTAGTGAAGGATACTCATGATAAGGTAAGAAGCATCCAAGCTAAGCTTCTAGCAGCTCAAAATCACCAAAAATAGTATGTTGACCATAAGGTAAGTATATGACATTCGAGGCTAATGAGAAAGTGCTTCTAAAGGGGTCACCATGAAGGGGGTAATGAGGTTTGGTAAAAAGGGAAAACTCAGTCCTCGCTACATTGACCCTTTTGAAATTCTTGACAGTGTAGGGCCATTGGTGTAAAAATTGGCCTTACCACCTAGCTTTTCTAGGGTACACTCAGTGTTTCATATGTCAATGTTGAAAAAGTACCATGGAGATGGGGATTACATTATTAAATGGGACTCAATTTTGTTAAACAGGGATCTTCATTATGAGAAAGAGCCAGTTGCAATTCTTGATCATGATGTTTGAAAGTTGAGAACTAAGGAGGTCAACATGGTAAAGGTGCAATGGAAGCATCGTTCGCTGGAGGAAGCTACTTGGGAGACCAAAAAGGATATGCGAGACAAGTATCCTCATTTGTTCATCAAAAAAGGTACTACTCTATCTTTATTCTAGCCCTTTTTTCCCTGGTTGGTCACTCATTAACGAGTGATGGGTAAATTGGTATGTATTGTATGACTTGTCCCCATAGTTATAGATAGGCCAATGGAGAAGTAATTTGGCCAGGAAACTTTGAGTAGTAACTTTAGAAAAATTGAGCCTAGGCTAGACTTGGATGAATTATGGGTCAGGGGAGGTCTAGGATGAACTTGTGATAGGTGGGGGATCAAATCAGTAATCTGAGTTAGTTAGCTGATAGTCAAGATGGTACAGAGCATTTACACTTCACGAAATCGCATTCAAGCGAGTAAAACTCACGAAATTGGAATTGGCGTGAAGGGTATAATTTATGATGTCTTGGAAGGGGTTATATTGTGAAATGAGGGTTTGGAGCCCAAGTTTTGAACTCTTTATTTTTGTGCAACCCACCAGAGTAGGGCCGCCAGAGCGAGATGGTTCAGCTAGAGAGGGACAATCGCGAATTAAAGACGGAAAAACCCCCCAAAATGGTTATTCTACAAAAACTATTTTTAATACGCTAGGAGGTGACCCTGGGCTATTTTTATAATTTTTCAATGGATTTCCACGCTTAAGGTAAGATTTCTACTATCTAAACTCATCATTTGATTCCTAAAACCTATAAACTAGGAAGGGTGGTCATTGTGGGAGGGTTTTGGACAGTGGGTAAAGGTGGAAATTAGGCTTAGGTGGGGTTTAGGATCATGAGTTGGTCTAAGAGGGGAATTATACTATAATTCGACTGAGGTAGACCATTATATTGATATTTTATATGTATTTTACTTTTTTTAGACCAATAACAAGCAGAACAAACCTGGAAAGGGAAAGCTCTTGCATCTTGGAGTGTTTGAAGCTCGAATTCGAGGTAGGTGATGGTTTTATTTCCTGTATGAATTTTATGTACTTTCTAAATTACTTCATGATATGCATATATGTATATGAATAGGGAAGCATGCTAGAATTTATGTGAAATGATCACTTACTGGCTTGATTGTGATGAACCTGCTTTTGGTGACATACAGTTGACTAATGAATGTAATTGTGGTTGTTTTTTATGTTTGGATTGAGTGTCATGTTCTGATACATATTTGCATCGAGTGTTATATTCTGACATATATTTGGATTGGGTGTCATGTTTCGACATAAACCTTGGACTGGGTGTCATATTTCGACACATGTTAAGTGTTTGTAGGTCCCATGAGAGGACCCTTATGTGAAGTTGTATGATATTGAGGTTGTTGAACTATGATCATTGTTGAGAATTGTTTGAGATAAAAATGGTTAAGTTTTTCTGTATATATGTGCTTATTATGTTGGGTTTACTTGTCCATGACTCGCTTACTAGCTAGCCGCGTGATCCTACTAGTACATTGTTGATTTTGTATACTAATACTACACTTGCTCTATCTTTGTTGAGTACAAGGCATATTCAGTCGGTTGTGGAGAGACCTTGCCTAGAGAAGTGATTGTGTTCGACTCCAAGGGTGAGCTATTCTTTCAAGCTGTCATGGACTCTCTCTTTTATTCTAGTCCTTTTTTAGGACTTAGATTTCAAAAAATGGTTTAGTTTTCATGACTATGTATTTTGGATTGCATTCCCTTATCTTAGACTTGATGTTACTAGAGTTTTGGTATATTTGAATTTCAGTTCCTAGGAGTTAACTTCTGCCTACATTTGGGTTGTTGACTAAATTGTTCTGAGTTTATGGGAACTCAGTATTATTCATTAAGTAAACCTGCTTCTGCATCTTTAAGTTGTTGATATCTCACAAGTGTTGTTAGCTTAGGGCTTTAAAAATGGTTCTCCCACTGAAGGGTTAGTATGGGTGTCAGTTACGGCGGGTCGGGTCGTGACACATTAGTTGCTATATCTCTTTTTCGTGTTCTGTATCTTGGCTTATATATTGATTCAACTCTAATGAGAATGTAAGTACCATCCAATGCACCAAGACAACCATATACGATAAATTCAACTCTACATACTAAAGGACAATCATAAATAAAAATGCTTTCATTATAATATTTCAAGTCTTTTTTGTAGTAAATCAAATGTTAGATGGAAATTTACCTACCTTAAACCATTTCCATCGATCATTAGTATCATCTTCGAGCACCAGATTAGGTTTAACAAGTAACATTGGAGTTAGTTTAAGAATAACTCTTAGACATTCATTAAAGGCTCGACTTACACTCCATCCCGATTTAATATAATCAATTTTGATAGACCTGTTCTTCTCATGATGAGCCAAAATATTTAAGAACATTGCTAACTTTTCAGTACTCGACATATTTTTACTGTTAGTCAACCCTCAAATATTCTTGGCTAAGAAGGCTAAAACGTGAAAGGCATTTCTTTCCATCCTAATCTTGTCAATACATATAATATTATTGTCACGAATGAGAATATTCAGATAGATAAGATTTTAGAAATTCTAGCACTCATATAATATCGAATGGCCCTTCTATTTCTAGATTGTTTTTATTTCTAGATTGTTTTCTTAATAACATGTTGTAAATAGCCATAGAAAAGAAAATAATATACGAATGCACCACAATCTCCTCAAGGATGATAAATCATTGAACATCGCGCAATTGCTAAGGATCCATAGTCACCTATTTTACATTTAAAAATTGCAACATCGTTATCAAATTGTATCCCAAAAAAATCAATTATGTTACTTAACTATTTATTTTAAGTATGTGTAATAGGAAGGTAGTAGATGGTTTCAAACAAGAATGTTCAATTTTATAAAATAAAAAAAGTAATATTGAAAAATAGGGTAAAATGTCCGTTTTTGGCTTTTATAATTAGAATACTAATACTATTTTGTCACACTTCAAATACATGTTCATTTATTGCAATTTTAGAAGCTAAAAAACTAAAATTAATGAACCTTTTTTTCAAAAAGAATGATTTTTGAACAAACAAAACAAAATCCACATCAAATTTGGATGTACTCAAACTTCAAGTTAACTAGAAAATATTGAAAGATTTAGAATTTCATTTGTCTCTCAACAGATTAACAAGAGGAAAAAATAAGAGAGGAGAAGAAGAAAAAAAATAAAAAGAGATAAGTCAAGTTTAGAGTTTCAGAACTTCTAACCTCAAAGAAAGAATGCAAGATTGAAAGTTTTTTCAATCTATTTGTGTATGGAAAGATGAAGAGCCATTCTAGATCTAGAAATGTTTCGAGAGGATCTGAATGTTCTCTAAAAAGATGTGGAGTATATTTGATTGAGAGTGAAGGGTAACGTGTCAATTTGTATTTTTATTCAGGTATTAATTATTCAGGTATAACTTATTCCATCTTCTACTCCGCATAAAATAATATATAGAATGACTAATAACTTATTCATGTATTAGTTATGTGATTTTCTAATTTTCTAACCAAACATAGTATTATTGTGTAGAATTTTATACCTTACACAAAAATGCTACAAAATATGGTAAAGCTTATGCAATATATTAAACCTAAATAAGTCAACGCTTATCCAGTAATCAAACGGCCCCTTAATACATAACTATGTCAAATTGTCTAGTTGACTATGTATCTTGTGTTGTAATATATCTGCAGTCTTTAAGTTTTGTTCAGTGTATATCTTATGTTGTAATGTATCAACGTGAATCATATTCATAGTTATGTTTTGTTAATGCATGATTTGAAGTACGTAATCAAACAAATTTCATCTCACTCCTTAAGGTTTGATACTTCTTACACCAAACAATTCGTGGCCAATGAAATATCTCACTCTAAATACATCGGAATTTTTCCTACAACATGCTTTCATACTCCAAGCACAGTCATCTGAGTAACATTTCAAGACATAGCTGCACCATTTGTTTAACGCAACGTATATCAAATTCTATAAATTTTAAATTTTATTATATGTATCAGATACATATCAACTCACCACGGTGTTATGTATCATCCACCAAAAACAATTACTCTTGGTTTATAAATTACAACATTTTTCAAACAGAATACAATACATAAGTAGAGATGTATCATGCACAATTTTATAGGCATGATACAAAAATACGAATATACTACAAATATCTTAATACATATAATCTGCCACACAATTATATATTAATCTCAAACCAAACATCTTATGCGCAATAATTGTTTGTTTAATGCATCTAGTAAAAATACAATAGTTATCAATTTAAACAAGATATGTAAATACTATTGTATCATGATAAATTTATCTATATAGAAAACACAAATCAAAAAACGATTACACAGCACAATACATGTAATTTCATACCTTTTATTATAGAGCTTTTTACTCTAAAATCAAGGCTATGCTCTATTTTATATTTTTTCCATTACAGTGACAAGTGTTGTTTTATTCTTATACAATTATTTCTCATTCACCTTTGCATTGTTTGTATCAGTTATGTAGTTTGTTACTATCAATTCGGGTAAATAACACGAATCATCATTTTTTGACTCAACCAAAGTAAGATCATGAACATTCTTTTCTGCACCTTCGACACAGACAATGACATCAAGTGTTGCATCAAAGGAATGTATCTCAACAAGTTCTTTATCTGTTGTATTTATGCATAGTTGATACATTGCAAATTCAGACTCATTTTTCTTCACCTCTATGTACAACTTTACTCCCATGTCATTCCAATACTCATTGTAGACAATGTATCAGATTTCTATTTTTTCCTCGATTCATCTATCTCCAATTCTGTTGCTATGGTTGATTTTAGATTTACAAACTAAATATTTTCTTCAACAATGGTTCCATCACTTCTGTATCGTTTATACCTTAATTCAGATTTTCCAATTCCTGAATGTCTTAGCAAAATAGAGATATTCATAATGTATCTTTTCCAAATTTTGAATCAAAATTGAAAGTATGTTGGATGATCTGCTTGAACAATTTTGAATTTTGATTTTTTTGAAGCTACTATACTTTGGAAGGGATTGATTAGTTGTGATAAAAATGCAATTGCGTGTTTTATGAGATTGTAATTTGATTTTTCGTTTTCTTTTTTCCCTTTTTAGCGTAACAGTCAGTAAGGTAATGTATTTTAAGGGATTTTTATAATCTGAAAAAGAGTGGAAATATAATGTATTAGCTTTAAATAGTATGTGATTGGTGTAATTTTTGCTTTATTTTATAATATAAATATAAAAATGACTACATATCTGTGGATTTTTTACGGCATTTATTAGAAGTACATAGACGAACCATTAATTGGTTTCTGTTTATTTCTTTTTCCAATCTTCTTCTTCTTTATATGATATCTCTTTTCCCTTTCCCCATTTGCACATTCCTGAAACTCTGAAGTGAGTGAGTTCTCCACAACGGATGATTGCTTTAATACAAATCCCAAAGGCAAGCGTTTTATTGTTTTATATTGTGTATGATTCTGATGCTTCCTTGCGCTTTTACCTCAATTGCTAGAAAAAGAAATTGATTGATATGATACACCTTTTAGAAAATATTAATTAGTGCAAAAGATTTTACTTTAATCATGTACTTATTGGGATTCATTCACTTGTCTTTTGAGTTTTGTCTCTCTTATGCAAAATTAAAGTTAATTACCTGTGAAACCCCTTTGCCAATATGATTGAGTATAATAAAATTGCCTGCTAATGTGTTTCATGGCATAGAGGGTGGGTGCAACTTCGATTCCATACTTGTTCTTTGTATACCTTGATTTACGTAGATATGTATAGATTCATAGGTCATGAGCAACTGATATTTTTGATTGCGGGAATTCCAAATTATCTTCTTAAGAGGCTAGTTAAAAGGTGGTATGAAGTAGTACTCTTTCATATTTGAGAAGTTACAAATCCATTTTCGACCTTAGGGGGAAAAGTTGAAATTTCCAGACAGATTGTACCATCATTTCACGAGACAGATTGTACCATCAAATCACGTCAGAGATGAGACAAAAAATGAGTGATTTCTTTTTATCTACCTAAGCCTTGTGGGTAGAGTTACTTAGGTGCTTGTGCTAGTCAGAGATGGCGGGTAGCTAGTGGAATAGTCGAGGGGCGAGCAAGTTGAGAAACTGTGTTTGATAGGTCCTCGACTCACTTAATGCATATCAAAATCTGGTATGGAAAGGAAAAACAGTAGTGAAGAGGTCATACTGAAATAAGGGAGAAGAGAATGGTAGAAATAACAAAATACTAGGATAACCGAGGCAAAGGAAACAACGGGTAATAATAAAGTCGATGAAAAAGTTAGTAGGAGAGTAATAATAACAATATTGAAAGGAAAACTAGACAACGTCCGTTTACCTACTAACCTTCTACGTTAATCATCGACCTCCGAATCCTCCTATTTAGGATGATGTCCTAGGTATATTTTTTGTCTAATCACCTCTCCCTATACATTTGCAGTCATCTCTACTTCTTCTCATACCTATCACATCCAACCTCTCACATCTCCACCAGGGACTCTGTGCATCTCTTGTTCACATTGCTCGAACCATCTCAATCTTGTCTCCCTCATCTTGTTCACCAAGAAGGCCAGTTCCATCTTGTCTTGAATATATGTGTTCCTAATCATATCTCCCATTGTATGCCCACACATCTATCTCAACATTCTCATTTATGGTACTTTCATCTTCTGGAATGTGCAAGTTTTTGACCGGCCAACACTTTGCCCATACAACATAATTGGTCTAACAACCACCTTATAAAACTTACCTTTAAGTCTTGGTGGAACATTCTTATCACACAAGTGACAAGACATTGTAGGCGAGCCTCCATTTCATCCACCCCACTGCAATTCGATGAGTAACATCATGATCAATCTCCCTATTTTCTTGGATGATTGACCCAAGATGCTTGAAACTTGTGCATCAATCTTCACTTCCAGATCTGCCACGTGAGTTATGTCACTGAACTTGCACTTCAAGTGTTTACCTGAATCCTTTAGACTCCAAGGTCTGTCTCTGAACCTCTAGCCTATCGTTAACTCTGTTGTGTGTCTAGTCAATCAATATTGTGGCATCTGCAAAATAGCATACACCTTGGCACCTTCCCTTGGCCTGAACTATACTGTTAAAAAGAATACATTTGTTCTAATTAGGCTATTAGTATACCATTCACTAGTATATTGTACAAGAGAGACAACATGCACTTTTGTAACTTTTGGATATCAACAGTGGTTTTATGCTGTAAACAAACCTCACTTCATTAGTCCTCCATGTGAGTCTGTTCTTGATAACCTGATTGAGGTCACAATCTTTAATATGGTGAAATTTGTTTGCAATTCTTTTACTTTATGGTATTCTTTTTATGTACCTAGAGTAGTGTTTGAATATGATTTTTGCGAGCTGTTCCCAAACTTGTATAGATTCTACTCTGCTGCACCCTCTTTACGGTGCTATATATGTGGTAAGTAGATTCATTAAAACAATCATGCCTGTTAAATGTAGCGTTTTGTGAGCCCTTCTTTACAACATAATCTTTCAACAAATGGTGATGGCTGTTTGGAAGTTAACTTTCCTTCCTCTGATGTTTGCAGCGCTTAGAGTGTACAGAGTGACCCTAAAAGAGATCCTAGTTTGTAATGGCCCAGTCTGGTAGAAAAACTGAAAATATTGGCATAAATTGGGAACGAGCATTTGATCTTTATTTAAATGCAATTGCATGTGACAATGAGCTTTTATGGGTCCAAGCTACAACTAAGCTTGCCAAATTGTCGAAACACGCGCCTGAGAATCTATTAGCACGCGCGATCCCTGTCCTTGTAGATCTTCTTGGAAGGATCCCTTCCACTGATCTGAGTCCTTCAATTCAGGAAGCCGCTGCTCACTGCTTGAAATGTGTTGCTTGTCAAGGGGAAGGAAGATTGGCTGAACTTATCGGTGAATCAGGTGCCATCCCTTCTCTTTTGAGTTTATTATTGCATACTGATGGGAGTTTGCGAAGGGTTTTATTGAAATGCCTTAGAAATAGTGTCGCGTTTGCTGCTCATAACCGTGAGATTGTAGTTAGACATGGTGGGCTGGAAATGATTCTCAATTTGTTGAATACTTACTCAGATGATCTAAAGCGCTACTTGCTAGAAATTCTCAGTGCATTGGCTCTTTTGAGAGAAGTTAGGAGGACCATTTTGATTTCCGGGAGTGTTAATTTTCTTGTTGAATCTGCTAGATGTGGCAGCATGGTATCTAGATGTAGAGCTGCTCAGGCAATTGGGTTGCTTGGATTGGTTAAGAGAGCAAGGCGCACACTTGTTGACTCGGGCACATTTTCTGTGCTTTTGGAACTGCTTCAGGTTGGGGATACTTCAACTAAAGTCGTAGCTGCTAATGCACTTGGTGTGATCTCATCTCATGTTGATTACATTAGACCACTTGCTAATGCTGGAGCGATTCCTTTTTACGCCGACCTTCTGCAAGGAACTGACCACATGGGTAAGGAGATTGCAGAGGATGTCTTTTGCATTCTAGCAGTGGTAGAAGAGAATGCTGTAGCAATTGTTGAACACTTGGTTAGAATCCTAAGAGGAGCTAGTGCCGAAGCTAAAGCTGCAGCTGCTGATGTATTGTGGGATCTCGCAGGTTACAAGCATTTGCCATCAGTTGTGCGAAATTCAGGTGCAATTCCTATTCTTGTTCAGCTGTTGGAAGACCAAAACATTGATGTCAGGGAGAAGGTTTCTGGAGCTATCGCCCAGTTGAGTTACAATGAAGCAGATAGAGCTGCTCTTGCAAATTCTGGAGCTATTCCGCAATTAGTAGATATGTTGCAGGATGAGTCTGAGGAAATGAGAGATAATGCTGCAGAAGCTCTTGTCAATTTCTCAGAGGACCCATCACTAGGTGACAGAATATCAGATGTTTTAAATAGTCCTTCGTTCCAGAATATGCAAGAAAGACTGACGCAAATTCGTGCTTCAGATGCTTATTTGGCTGCATCTCTTAGACATATGAGCACTGAGCAATCAACTATGGACCCTGCTTCTCTTATCTGACTTCTGATTCTGTCTTGTATGTTAGAACTTAGAATTATCTTTTTAAAAGCATTATATGATTCTTCCCTTCTCTGGAACTTGTTCGAATGACTCAAGTAATGGTGAATAGTATTGATAAGAAGTTAAAATATCACAGTTAATGATAAATTATCATGAAATTTAAAGAAGGTACTGTTGATAATGAACACAACTAATTGGGGTTGTTTCTTCTACATAACAAATATATGCTTTAAATACATTCCATCATCACGTCTATTTTGAATGCAGCTCAGTTCTCTGACTTTC
This sequence comes from Solanum dulcamara, assembly GCF_947179165.1. NCBI lineage: Eukaryota > Viridiplantae > Streptophyta > Magnoliopsida > Solanales > Solanaceae > Solanum > Solanum dulcamara. Next base: position 13,284,385 of record NC_077246.1, read on the forward strand.
TTCTTCACTTGATTTCATCGACAAGTTCCAGGCTGGCGTGGCCGACCTTCTTCCTCAATAAGCTGGTAATGCCTGCTGCATCTACAGCCTCTCCTATTATTACCACTTTATCTTTCTTCTCCCCTTCTAATGCCACTGAGTTGACTCCTACATAAAGCAAAGAGCATGAGCAAAATGAAAGTGGGAAATCAATCAACAGAAGCAAGGTTAATGTTATAGGAAATTTTCAGTACCAGTTGACATAGCAGCAATCATCAAGGCTTTTGATTGACATTTCTTGCACTTATGCTGTACTCTTATGACAATTTTTTGCTGCAGTATTGCATGGAAACTGTCTGAGCTTAACTAAAATTGCATAGTTGTTGGAAAAGAAAAATAAATTTAACTTAAGAGTCTTACCTTCATTGCTTAATAGTAGAAACAGAACTAAGTTTTGGTATTTGCTAGTTTCTCAAAGAAGTGGACACAATGGACAAGTAATGACAAAGAAGCTATATCACATGAGTAGTATAATATAGATCTCTGCCTTTGCAACACTTTGGAGAGAGAGAATGTAAGAAATATTCTGATCACTTTTACTTATTCAGTATTTCAAAAATAAATTATCACTTTTAAGATATTAAGAAAAAATATTTTTTTTCTGTTTTGCCTTCAACATTAGTTATTTATTCTCCCCAAATTATTTTCAAGATCTAAGATTATACATCAATTAATATGGATATTGTGATAAAATATGCATATTAATTATTGTTTTTAAGAGGCGTGCAAAATCTAAAGTGGACAAGTAAAAATAAACGGGAGAGTATTTCTAAATAAAATAAATGGAACTGAAATTTGCCTATGAAGGTTTGGGCATGTTCAGCTTTGCGTGTATTGAATTCATTTTGCAAGGACAGGCTGTCTGATTGACTTTGCCTTATTAATGGCATAATCATTCTCTTGTGGTCTTTGGTTCTTCCTAAGTAGTTTATGGTTAAAAAGCAGAGTACACAAAATAAATGAAATCTAAATGGACAGATAGCATATATTGTAACTTGTACTGTTACAAGGGGTTTTATCATTAAGGGGAAGATGGTGTGCTTAGATATCAAAGCTGATTGTGTGTTTCCGATGTTGATGGCTTGAAGAAAATAATATTGTCCGAAGCTCATAGTTCGCGGAATTCTATTTATTTGGGTTCCACAAATATGTATCGAAATTTGAGGGAACTGTGTTGGTAGAATGGCATGAATAAGGATATTGCGGACTTGTGGTTAAATATCTTAATTGTCAACAAGTGAAGGTTAAGCATAAAAAACTGGGAGGTTTAGCTTAAGACATAGATATTCCTACTTGGAAGTGGGAGAACTTGAATATGGACTTCATTAAAGGTTTGCCTCGTACCCGTAGGCAACATGATTCGATTTGGGTGGTTTTTGACCGAAAATTTAAACTTTTATTTTGACATTTAACACTTCATTTGAATGGTTGTTATATATTGTTTCATAATGTATTGTATTTTGTTGTACTATATTATTTTAATAAATATAATGTTTGAATAGATTATATTGTTTTCTGTCATTATAAAATGTCATACACAATAAGCTCCTATTAAATTTAAAGAGTTATCTAGATATTTGGCCTAGAATATATGAACTCATAGTAATCAAGATTTGATATTGCAGTAACAAGATAAACGTTACCTTCAGTAGAGAAGGTTGGCTGACAAAATTATAAAAGACAGGGTATCATATTATAAGTCAACTTTTAAAAAGTTAAAAGAAAATATTGTTAGTCAACTATACAATAATAAAGTCAGCTATCAAAATTATGCTCCAATATTTTAAAGACATGCACTAGTGTTACTAAGACAAAGAGAGAGGGCAAGTAAACGAGTTATTTGTATAACCACCACCTCCCTCTTTTCCAAATTAAATAAAGAAAAAAACTGAAATATGTCATCGAACTTTAAGAAAAAACTCATTTATGTCATTTGTTAAAAGTTTGGATCATTTATGTCATTTTTGTTTAAGAAAAGACTCATTCATGTCATTATTTATAAACTAAAAATATTTTTCATTTTTCAAAACTATTTTGTACACGTGGTCAATTATGATTCGACCACATCATTAACTAAATTATTTTTAAAATGGAAAAGGTTCAAATATAATATTGAACTTTGAGAAAAGACTCATTTATACCATCCGTTAAAAGTTTGACTCATCATTGTCATTTTAATTGACAAATGATGGTATGGATGAGCCTTTTCTCAAATAAAAATGGCATAAATGAGCCAAATTTTTAATAGCATAGATGAGTATTTTCTCAAAGTTCGATGACATATTAGGAATTACGATAATAGTGTATAAACATTCAAACTAATATTAATATGTATAAAAAGTATTTCATTTGTCTTAATTTATGTGCACAATGCAAATTCTGATTTTTTTTTAATTTTTAATTACGAATTTGGACATGAAAATTTTAAGTTTTCTAATATAAAATTTATATATTTGAAAACCACATAAAAGTACTATAAGTCATAATAAATGACACTAAAAAATATTTAAAGGAAATTAAAAACGATCAAAAGAAAAATTTATTTAAATCTCGAAATTCAAAAAATATCACATAAATTAAAATAAAAATAATATATATATATTCTCGATGAATAATAGAACTACCATATTATATTGTATTACTACTATATATAAGAGGCTACAAACAGGCTGCTATTAATACTATAAATCGTAATAATTAACAACTTAAAAATTTAAATGATATAAAATATTTGACTGACTCTCAAAATTTACTAGCGTCATATAAATTGAAATAGAAAAGGTAACATATTTTATTTGAAAATGACAAAAAATATATATATTATAAATCACAATAATTGATAACTTAAAATATTTAAAAGACATATAAAATTTGATTGACTCTCGAAATTCTATCTGTGCCACATATATTGAGACAAAAGGAGTAACATATATTATCTAAAATATTATAAAAGTACTATAAATCACAATAATTAATAACATAAAATACTTACAAATCATAAAAAAAGACTTAATAGACTCTCCAAATTTAATTTGTGTCACATAAATTAAAACAAAGTGAGCAACATATATTGACCCCGTGCTTGCGCGGCCTCCAATGTCTAGTTATACAATAAGATATATTACCTCCGTTTCTATTTACTTGTCAAATATTTCCTAATTGATTTCCCTTTTTACTTGTAAATTTTGACAAATCAAGAAAGAATAATTTTTTCCTTTCTATTATACCCTTAATTTATTAACCTTGAGTTAATGTCTTTGAAAAATGTAGTGAGTAAATATGTTTAAAATTATAATAATTAATAGGGGTAAAATAATAAACTTATTATATCAATCATTATTTTTTTAATATATGTCAAATTAAAATTTGACAAATAAAAAGAAACGAAGGGAGTAATAGACCGGAAATAACTAAGATAGGGTAAACACCTAAAAGTATGGTGGATGACGTGGTACCTACGTGTGAATTTTTAAGTATGAATACGTCAAATGGTTTGCTTTATGTGATTTTCCCTATTTTCTAATTTAAATTTCAAACTTCTTTTATATATATATATATATATGTTGTTATTTTTAGTTTTGGGTGAACACATGTTAGCACATGCTTTACAAGAAATTTCCACGCTTTCAAGAATTAAAAAATATAGTAAGATGTATCCTTAAACAAGAATTTTCCCCACATGATTAGACGTAAATGTTCCATCTATCGTTTGAAATCAAAATTCAATTGAATGCTTTTGCTAATAAGTATTAAAAATATTATAATAATTTCCACTCTTTTTTTCAGCTTAATGGTTCATTTTCCATTTTAACTTGAACTATTCCCAAAGACAAAGATATTTACTTTATGACGATACTTAATGACAGTCTAGAGACACTTAAAAATTGATTATGACTAACATCATGTAACATTTCTAATGTGAAAATCAAATATAAGAAGAATATTAACATATTACAATATTTGATTTTAAAGTTTTAGAGCTTGATCTTAAATCTGAATTTTGAACTATTTGCCATGAGCACTTGACTAATAATAATAATTTGGATTTGCTCGCCATGAAGAATTAATTCAAGTTCGCATTGAACTTGATTTTGGGATTGTTCGATTCAACAACATACTTAGTAAAATCTCACAAATGAAATCTGAAGAGAGTAAAATGTACGTAAACTTATCACGACTTTGTGAAAGTAGAGAGATTGTTTTTCGAAGACCCTCAAATTGAGTACATTAATCAGAGTAAATATGACAAGAAAAAATGACAAACACGAAAATATAGCAACTACTATGAAAACAGTAACAACAACAAAATATTGCAATAACTGCAATATCAAAAAAAAATAGATGGTGGTAGAAAGCATAGGCAAGACACTACAAGAATAAGGTTACTTCTACAATAGACACCACTAAGCTTAAACCCTGGGGAAGAAAGAGAATACTCCATTACCTAATAACCTTTGACCTTAATACACGACCTCCGCACCCTCTTATCTAATGTTATGTCCTGAGTAAGCTAGAGTTATGTCATATTCTATCTAATAACCTCTCTCCATCACTTTTTCAGCCTACCTCGACCTATCCTCGCACCCATTATATCCAACCTCTCGCACCTCCTCACTAGAGTGTCTATGCATCTCCTCTTCACATGTCCAAACCATCTCAGTCTCGCTTCCCTCATCTTGTCACCATTGAGGTCAATCCCACCTTAGCTTAGACATTCGCATTCCTAATCTTATTGCTCCTAATATGCTACACATCTATCTCAGCGTCCCCATTTCCGCAACATGTACCTTTTGAACATGATTCTTGATTGGTCAACACCCCGTCCCATACAATAGAATTAGTCTAACCACCACTCTGTAGAATATACCATTAACCTTAGGTGGTACATTTTGTCACAAAAAACTCTGAAGGCAATCCTCCACTTCAACCACGCCTCACTAATAAGAAGTGTGACATCTTCGTCGATGTCCTCACTTCCTTGAATTATACCCCACATACTTGAAACTCTCTTGGGGATAGGTTGTGAGTCAGCTTCACTTCCATGTCTGTCTCATGACTTGCATCACTGAATTTGTACTCCAAATATTTTGTTTTGGTTCTTCTCATTCTGAAGCCTTTAAATTCCAAAGTTTGTCTCCATTGCTCTAACCTAGAATTAACTCCACTGCTCGTCTCATCAATTAGTAGTTCTATGTCATTACAAATAGCATACACTATGACACTTCATCTTGAATAGACTGAATAAATTCATTCATCACCAAGGCAAACAAGAATAGGCTAAGTGTTGATCCTGGTGCAACCCCATCTCCATAGGAAAATGATTCGACTCTCCTCCCACCATTCTAACCCAAATTTTGACTCCATCAACATATTATTCATCGCCCTAATGTAAGCCACCGGTATATCTCTAGCCTCCAGACATTTTTAGTGGACTTTCCTCAAATTTTTGTTGTAGTCCTCTTCAAGGTCAATGAACACTATATGTAAATCCCTCTTTCTTTCCCTATATTTCTCCGCTAGTCCCTCACAAGATGGATGGCTTCAGTAGTAGAACACCTCGATATGAATCCGAACTTGTTCTCAAAAATGGACACACCCCTCGTCATCCTCATCTCCCCCAAACTTTCATAGTGTGGCTTAGAAACTTGATATCCCTTTAATTATTATAATTTTGAATATCACCCTTGTTCTTTACAAAAGAACTATCATACTCCACCTCCATTCTTAGGGTATTTTTGTTGTCGTGAAAATAGCATTAAACAACCTAGTTAACCACTCCATACCCGCCTTGTCAACACTCTTCCAAAACTTCACTGAAATCTCATCTGGTTCGGTCGGTTTTTCCCTGTTCATCCTACCAATAACATGCTTAACCTCCTCAATCTTAAAACACCTGCAATACCCAAAATTTCAATATCTCTCAGACTGCTCCAAATCGCCCAACACACTGGCTCTGCCCTCTTCTTCATTCAAGAGCCTATGGAAGTATGTTGCCATCCTCCACCAACACATTGCAGCTTCTTCATCCTTATTTGATTAAAGGCTTGATAATTTGGCAGTGATATAATTATATCAAAAGCCACGAAAACTTGGATGTTCATCATCAATACTATTTTGCGTTTACTATTCCCCTTTAACAAATGCCTTTCAAAATGGAGTTATAATTTGATTTAGATGCTTGAACCTTCATAGAGAAAGATCTTAAAGGTTTTGCTTTCTCTAAGTTATCTTGTAGCTTTTAACGTGATTTTTTGGTTTTATAAAGGACCCTATATTAAATTGCAGAAGATGGAAAGATGCATAGTGTAGGTATATGTGCTTGTTGACAATGAACATTTTCCTAGATGAAGATTGAAGGGTTCAAGCATGACTTGAAGGTGCAACATTGTCACCTCATGATTTGCAGCAACACCATACATACTACACATGTAAAAGAGTCGGAATACAGACCAATAATTGCCTGTTGCACAGTACACTAAAATTATCTCAAATGTGTTAACAGCTAGAATGAAGAATATTATGCCACATGTTATCAATGACACACGGGCAATGTTCATTTCAGGAAGGTGACCACATAATAATGGCTCATGAACTGGTGAAAAGCTACTCCAGAAGAAATATTTCTCCCAGCATTATGATGAAAGTGGACCTCCAAAAATCCCTATGATTCAGTTGAATAGGTTTTCATTGAATAAGTTTTGACAGATCGTTAAAGGATTGAGGCAAGGGGACCCTATTTATCCTTATCTCTTTGCCATAGCAATGAAGCATTTGAGCAGATTACTCAATGAACTGGGAACCAAGCAATACAAATTTCATCCAAAATGTGCCAAAGTTTAACTAACCCATCTTTCTTTTGCAGATGGTCTTTTGTATATGCCAGATGTGATAGAGTCTCTATACAACTGCTTTATGACAAGTTTGATATGTTTTCTAAAGCATCTGCCCTCCAAGCAAATTTAACTAAAAGCAATATCTACTTTGGTGCTGCGGTCAATGATGAACGAGAGCATATTATTCAACAGCTTGGTATCCCACATAGTGAGTTACCATTCAAATACTTAGGCATCCCTCTTGCTACAAAGAAACTGAGTATACTGCAGTGGCAACCTTCAATAGAGAAAATAGTAGCAAGAATTTCCTCTTGGATGACCAAAAAGCTATCCTATGCCGGGAGAGTGCAATTGGTGAAAACAGTGGTGTTTGGGATCCAATCCTATTGGGCGATAATCTTCTTGTACCTGCTAAAGTGATCACGACTATTTAAGCCTGTTGTAGTCTTGCAGAAGTTATATCTGGTCAGGTACCAATGAAATCACCAAAAGGGCAATGGTTTCACGGAGTAAAATGTGCTTACCAAAAAGCTGCTGGAGGACTCCATATTTTTTTATCTTAAGATTTGAAACAAGGCTGCAGTGAAAAGTAAATTGGGATTTGGCCAATAAGCTGGACAAATTATGGTGAAAGACAGACAGTGGGAAGATATTTCTATACTAGAACAAGCTAGATGCAAGAGTCACCCTATAACACATCCAGGAGAGCCCAACAGAATGAAAGAACATAATCAATTTTATATATCTACAACTGATAGGCAACCACCACAAAGTTCCCTGGAAACACTTGATGTTCACAAATGAGGCTAGTAGGGCTAGGCCAAAAGCTACATTTACTCTCTGGGTCTATCTACACGGCCACCTGAATACTACTGACAGATTAGCCAAATGAAATGTTAATGTGAATCTGGAATGATGTATAGCAATGCATGGAACTAGTGAGCATTTGTTCTTGCCTTGTACCTATGCTAGGAGACTGCTGCAGCGGCTGAACAGACCAACAACTATGCCAACAGGCAGCACCAGCTACGACAATGGATATGTAAGCAGACAAAAGACAAATCTACTTCAGCTCATATACTAAAGATGGTCTACACAGAATATCTTCATAACATTTGGGCTGAAAGCAACTCAAGAGTCTTTGAGCAGAAAGAGAGAGATCCAAATAGCCTGGCCAGTGAAATAGCATGCACTTGCAATGTTGGAGCTTCAAAGAAACTTTTAGAGTTGTGTTCCAAAAGCTATCATTTTGATCATGTTGTTTCATTTCTTTAGATAGCTGAATGAGTATTGATGTTTAGGTGATTCTGATTTTTAACTACAAGCTGGGTTGTAACTTAGCTGTGGTGCTTACCAATCCTAACTTGGTGGTTAATGGCTTAATGCAAATGATAAGTTACCAAAAAAAGAAAGAATCAATCTCTTCCTTTAACACTATTCTGTTGGGCACTAAGAAGGATATCTAAAGATAGACTGAAACTCAAAGCATATAACCCTAAATAAGTAAACCTCACATGGCTCATGAGAAAAGTTGTGGTACTCTGCGATAAATCAAATGATTCAGGAGTTGGTCATGACTTAAATGACAGAAGGAACAGACTGAATTTTTTGGTTAATTTAAGTGCTTTCCATATCATTTCCCCTCAAAAAGGAGAAAGTCTTCAGGTCCTGTCGAGAACCTGCACACACTCATTAAAAAAAAAGATTATCTGAGGAAGCCAAGTTAAAATGTAGTATTCTCCTCTCTATTCGTCAAAGCTACTAAAATGCAAATACTACCTCCGTACACATTAAAAGTTAATTCATCCTAACAAAACTGGCATAGTGAGGCATGCTCTGTTCAAATGACATTCCTTTAGTAGGTACGTCGAGGATTTCAACTTCCAAATTTGAGACAAAACCAGCACATCCATTTCTCTGCCACAGAGTGCTAAATGGCAATGTTCTTTCTCTACAGAAGGAACCTACAGTCTTTCACGATGCTCAAGGGATATTTTGGAAGTTTGATTCGGGGAAGGAAGTGAACATCTTCCAAAGAGGATTTCCCTATCTACATCTGTCAAGACAAGCTTAACTCTACCAAAAATAACAAAAACATATTGCTGATATATTAGTTCTTTCTTTCCAAATGTGAATAGCATATTTCTTGATAAAAAGAAATTGACATGAAGAAAATTGAGGAAAGTATGGGTATAAACAAGCTTCCGTTGGAGATTCACTAGTAAAATTACCACCTTAGCAAAATTAGCAAAGACAAAAAACTTTTCCAGTTTATCAAATTAGGTGAATTCTTGAATACTTGATCAACTGATGGGCAGCGCAAAATTGACATCAACAAACAGGAGAAATAATTTCCAGAAAATATGTTAGTTCCTGCAATTCATGTTCACTTCAAGTGCCAAGATTGGGTGCTGGTGTTGCTACAGGAGGGCCGTGAGATTATCTCCATTCTCCACAGGCTGTGCACTGATCCAACTTCAGACTGTTATCCAGGGTACAAAATTTGCATGACCATATACTATTTCTGTCATCCACATCTTTGGGCTTTTGAGTTTGGCAAACTTTGCACACAGGAGCTAATGGCTGCACATAATGTTGGTGAAGAAAAAAGAGGAAGTCAACTCCAAGAAGTGGAAGAAGATTTTAGAAACTAATAGAAACCAACAGAAAAGGTAAAAACTGAAGTGGAAAAAACACAATTATTAGTTATATTCTGCTAATAAACAGGAGAAATTAGACACAATAAGAATTTCACAAACTTACAACCATTAAACAACAATAATTGAAAAGAAGAAGAAGCCAACAATGATCAAGCTTTTCCACTTTAATGCACGTTGGTTAGAATATCAGATGAATACCAAAGGGCCTGGAAATGGGTCTAGCACACACTAATCAGGTCACCAACACAACCTGACATCTACAACGAAATACTTATTAGTTTGACACTTCAAAAATATTATATCAGCAGTGATATAATCATAATGCCTCTACCACATATTCAGCATAAAAAGTCTCAGAGAGTAGAAGTCTCCTAACATACCAGAACTCACGCTTTTGTTGATTTTAAGTACTCTAGCTTTTAACTATGACCTTAACTGTAAACCTATGACTATTGTGCTAGGAGCTTGTGCAAGAAAGCTACAGTAAAAGCATAATATGTCTACACAATTTACAGAAGTGCAAATTCATCTAGCAAAAACAAGTCAATGCTTATCGAGAGAGAAAATAAACTTAGAGAAAAATGCTCAGATTAAACTAAAAAAGGGAAAAACATACTGGGTTTAACAGCGTGCACATTAAACACTCCCACATCATTGTTTCCTTGGGACTGTGTAAGTCATCATGGCTATGCATTGATGTACAACTCGAGGCATTGTCACTTAAATCAACAAAGGACACTGGATAACCTCTGGATGGCACAGTATGAGAGTTCCCTGCTGCCTGACCAACTCTGTGAGAAATTTCTTTATCATGGTTAGACAGGGCCTTAGATACTGGCTTAGTCACAGTATGGCCATGCAAGGACCTTGAGGATGATACAGAATTCGATTCTCGACTTCTTTTTCGAGATGTTACCTTGGAAGACTGTGCATCAAACCCATTAGAAAGCTTGGATCTATCAGAAGTATGCCCTAGTGGTAACGGCTCGGGCAATGAATCAGAAGTTTCATCTAAGTCAGATAAGTCACACGATTCAGAACCACACCAAATATTATCCTGTAACCTCCTTTCTGCAGCCATTGCTGCAGCTTGAATTGGAGCAAGTGCAGACTTGATAGAATGGTCACCACCCAGGCGTCTAGGCCCAGATGGTAGCAAGGATTTAAGACGTGCTCGATTTTCAGCAGCAGCTGCAGCAGTTTGGCGGAGAGACGACATGGATGGCTGTGGGTGACGGCCTCCTAATTGCCTTCCATGGAGATCAAACCCTTCTCCTGTGCCACTTATCCCTTTAGTTATCAAATCTTCACATTCCTATCCAAAAAGAGGACCATAAATTTTCATGGAAGCAAAAGCCAAAAGTACACAAAAAGAACAAAGAAAGCAGCATAAGTTTTATGCTTTATTGGTTCAACATAAAACATGCATCTTTTTTCCTTGAAGCTGTACCTAGTAATAAATGGCAGAAACCTTCAATCATCATGGCTTCAATTTCCGGGGTTCAAGAGCAATGTCTGACATTGATGCTTCTTCTACATTATGTCATGTTGAACTAGATTTAGACATCTCAAGTTTAATGATGTGTTTTCCATTTTTCTCTTAGGAGTCGTTTGGTGTAAGGGATAAACATAAATAGTCCTAGGATAGAAAAACAGTCCAGGGATAAAATTTTGGTGTCTTGTTTGGTTGACAAGTTTGGGATAATTTATCCCACCATTTATACCATAGTGATGAGATAAGCTATCTCATATACATGGTGGGATAAGTTATCTCACCTTATCCCAAGATAGCTAATCCCAAGATAATTAATCCTGGGATAACTTGTTCCCAAACAAATGACCCCTTATAGTTATAATGCTCACTGTTCTTGTGATGATATTACTAAATAAAGAATAAGTTAGTTTAATATATTATAGAACATCAATTCGTATTGTATCCATATGATTAAAAAATAATCTTAGCACTAAATTGAAATCTTCAAAACAAAGGCTAAGTGACTAATTTAACTTGTAATAGTAGACCGTCATTCTAAACTATAGAAAGGGAGATATCAACTCTATTTTCCATGAAAATTTAAAATGTTGGGCATAAATAAACTCCCGATCCAACCATGCTTATTATGCAATTTACCTTTCTAAGTTCATCCCATAGTTTGTAGAAACCGGCATTGTGCGGACCATGAGCATTATGGCAAAGTTCATGAAGCATGGTATCCAGAACTTCATTATAAGGGTAAAATTCCTCATCATTGTTCGGTCTTCGAAGCCTCAACTTTACATGTATCCCAGCTCCTACATTCAACCCCAAAAGCGCTGGTCTTTTTGGGCTGCAAACATTCACAATTTTAATTTTTTAAATCATTTTCTCAATCGATAAAATACAAGAGTAAAAAGTGATAATTACCAGAATTCAGAGAGAAGTTTAACTCTCCAATTATGTTTACGCATGATGGGCTGAACCTGTTTAGCAATTTTCTCAAGAATCTTGTTGGCTTCTTCATGTTTGGGCTTACGCTTCAGTGCTTTGATTTCCCATACCTTATTAAGATCGCCCAAATTCATTCTTCTAAAACCAAACCCTAGATTCTGATAGAGAAGGGCAATATCTCAGGAAATCAAAATAATTGAAAGAAGCAATCTCTGTTGAGAAATTGAAATCATAATTTAATGGAAAACGATGAGACGCCGCCAAGGATTCAAAAATTCAATGTTTGCTCCGTTTTGATATTGGCGGGGGTTTAAAGATTTGAGGTGTTATTCTAAGATTCAAATTAAAATTGGTTGGTCAAATAGTATTAAATAAAAGGAGAATTTGATTCAAGTGATTTAAAATATTTAAGATGTATATTAATATTTTAAGGAAAAAGAGCTATATTTGTCTTTACTCTTACAAATAAGTTATATTTGTCCTTTTGTAACACTCCGTGTCATTCTAATGTAGATCAAGTTGGAGAACCAAGAGAGAATCTATCAATGCCCACAAGTGGTACCCACAATCCGTAGGAGTACCTACAAGTCATAGGTGGCCATTCGTAGGTCACCCTTACACTAAACAAATTCCAGAGTTTCAAGTCAATTCCTACGAGTGGGTCTTTACGACCCGTAGAAGTAGGTATGACCGTAGACAAAGCTTGTAGGTGGAGATTAGAGAGTTTGAATTCTTGGTATGCAGGACGAATTGCTAGGACGACCCGACGAGTACTCTACGACCCGTAGAAGATGATCGTAGAACCTCTTGACACTTAGTCAAAAATTCAGTGGTCAAGGATCCCTCCTACGACCCAAGTGACGACCCGTAGGACTTTGTACATGCCTTAGGAAATGGCCCATAGACTCCACCTTAAGAGAAGTTTCAGTACCACACTTACGAGTTAGCAGGACAACCCGTAAGAGTTGGTCATAGACCCACTTATTCCAATTTCCACTAAGTCCAAAATTGGACCCAAATCCTATGAGGAGGACCCTACAGTCCGTAGGAGTTCCTACGGTCCGTAGGAAGGAGCCCATAAATGGCCGAGCCCATTTTAATGAAGGGCATTCCAGTCTTTTCCCCACCTTTTCCAAACTCAACCCAAGTCGTTATGGAACTAAATTTGGTACCATATTAGTACCCAAAGGGGTTTTTCTCTCATTAACACTTAGAAACTTTTGAGAGCAAGGATTGGAGAGAAGGAGAAGAGCTAGGGTTCAAGAGTTTCAAGTCAAGTCTTCGATTTTCGCGTAGATAATCTTCGTTCCAGGTATGTAAGTCTATCAGAATATTGGACTAAGTTTGTCTTCGTGCCCTACATGTTTCTATAGTCAAGTTGATGTTCGAGGTTGAGTTTCAATTCCAATAAAGTGAATTCTTGAGTTGTTTATATAAAATTCTTATAGAGTTATAGCATATGTTTGATTATACCTTGTTGAGTTGAGTATGAGATTATGGATTCAATGTTTACATTCACATGAACCCAAGTTGAGTCTTGAATTTAATTATCTTATGCGCTGTTTTGAGTTAAAGAATGGTTCTTTTCATCACCTACTTGAAAAAAGGAGTTTGAGCATGAGTTGAGTTGAGAAGTCTCTTAATCATATTTGGAGCAGGAGTATATGTCACGACCCCGACCCGCCGTAACTAGTACCCACACTAACCCTCCGATCGGAGAATCATTCTTACAGCCCAAGCTAACGATATTTATGAGATATACATAATTTAAAACATACAGAAGCAGGCTTAAACAATAATAAATACTAAGTTTCCATAAACTCATAAAATAATCTAGTAATCAACTTAACATGCGAAAATATCCTAGGAACTGAAAGTCATCGTACCAAAACTCTAAAACTAAACAAGTCTAGAAAAAGTAATGCAATCCCCACAAGAAAGTCATCAATAAATAAATCAGTATTTGAACATCTAAGCCCGGACGAATGACAAAGATAAATGAAAGAGAGTTCACGGCAGCATGACAGAATAGTTCACCCTTGGATTCGGACAAGATCACTACTCACTAGGCAAGGTCTCTCCGCAACCAGCTGAATATACCCTGTACTCAACAAAGACAGAGCAAGTGTAGTATCAGTACATAAAATCAACACTGTACTGATAGAATCACGTGGTTAGCCAGTAAGCGGATCATAGATTAGTAAACTTAACAGAACATGCACATATATACAGAATAGCTAAAATTAGTGTCATCTTAAACAAGATTCAGCAAGACCACATTTCAATAACCTCAACTCATATAACTTCACATAAGTGTCCTCTTATGGTACCTACAGACATTCAATTTGTGTCGGAATATAACACTCGATCTAAGGTTTCTGTCGAAATGTAACACCCGATCCAATTATGTGTCAGAACGTGACACCTGATCCAATTTATGTGTCGAAACGTGTTATCCGATCCCAACATACAAAAGCAGCCATAATTATGTTCAGTATTCAGCATTATATCACCAAGAGCAGGTTCATCAAAAAATAGGACGGACGTGATCATTTCACATATGATCTAGCATATTTCCCCTATTCATATACAGATATGCATATCATGAATCAATTTAACAAGTACATGAAACACATACGGGATTACCAACCTCACCCAAGGGCTATTTCCCACCATATTTCAAATCCTCCCCCAATGATTACCAACCATAGTTTCTAGGTTCTAGGAATCAAAGAATGAGTTTAGAGAGTAAAATCCTTATATTAAGTGTGAAAATCCATGGAAAATTGATGAAAATCCCCCTAGGTTGCCTCTTGTCGTTCTAGAAATTGTTTTTGCAGAAAAAGACCATTTCTAGGATTTTTTCCTACTTAAATCGCGACTATCCTGCTCTGGCAGGACCATCCCGTTCTGGCGGGACAAATCCCGCTTTGGAGGAATATGTGGAAACATTGAGCTTGGAGTTTGAGCTCCAAGCCCCCATTTCACAACACTCCCTTCTAGACGTATTAAATTATACTTTTCACGACAAGTCCAGTTTCGGGAGTTTTACTCACCCGAATGCAATTTCGAGAAGCCGTAAATGCTCTGTATTATCTTAGATATCAGATTTCCCAATAAAATTATAGATTTAATCCCCCACCATTCACAAGGTCACCCTAATCTTTACCTGACTCAGAATCCATCCAAGTCTGGCCTAGGCTAAATTTTTCCAAAGTTACTACCCGAAGTTTTCTGGCCCAAAATCCTTCCCCATTGGTCTATCCATAATGATGGGGATATGTCGTTACAATAGATACCAATTTACCCATCATTCATCCTCGAGTGACTAACTAGGGAAAAAACAGGGCTAAGTAGAGGTAGAGTAGTACTTGTTTCGATGAACAGTTTAGGATACTTATCTCGCATGTCCTTTTTAGCCTCCCAAGTAGCCTCCTCCATCGAACGATGTTTCCATTGCACTTTAACCATATTGATCTCTTTATTCATCAACTTCCGGACATCTCGATCAAGGATTGCAACTACTCTTCCTCATACTGAAGTTCCTTGTTTAATAACATCGAGTCCCCATTTAATGATGTAGTCCCCATCTCCATGGTACTTCTTCAGCATTGATACATGGAACACCAGATGTATCCTATACAAGCTAGGTGATAAGGTCAATATGTACGTCACTAGACCTACACAGTCCGGAATTTCAAAAGGGCCAATATAATGAGGACTAAGTTTACCCTTCTTTCCAAACCTCATTACCCCTTTAATGGGTGACACTTTTAGCAGCACTTGCTCATCAACCTCAAATGTCATATCCCTTAACTTATAGTTTGCATACTTTTTTGATGACTTTGAGCCGCTAGGAGCTTAGCTTGGATATTTCTTACCTTATCCTGAGCATCCTTCACTAAGTCTACCCCCAATGACTCCACTTCTCCCGCTTCAAACCACCCTATAGGAGACTCGCATCCCCTCCCATAAAGGGATTTAAATGGTGCCATCTCAATTCTGGAGTGGTATTTATTATTGTAGGAGAACTCACACAAAGGCAAGAACTTATCCCAATGTCCCCCAAAGTCGATCACACATGCCCTCAACATATCTTCCAGCACTTGGATAGTCCTTTCTGACTGCCCATCTTTCTTTGGATGGAAAGTTGTGCTGAAAGTGAGTTGAGTGACAACTCTTCATGCAACTTTCCCTAAAATTTAAATGTGAACTATGTGCCCCTATCTAAGATGATAGATAGGAGCACCCGATGTAGCATTACTATCTCTTTCACTTAAATTTTAGACAACTATTGTGCATTGTAGTTCACTCTAACTGAAATGAAGTATGCTGACTTTTTCAATCAGTCAACCACTACACAAATGGAGTCATACTTTCCCAAAGTCTTGGGAAGTCCCACCACGAAGTCCATGGGTATTCTCTCTCACTTTCATTCAGGAATGGGAATTCTTTGCAGTAAACCTGCCGGTCTTTGGTGCTCATATTTCACTTGTTGGAAATTATGACACTTGGCTACATATCCAGCTATGTCTTTCTTCATACCTGGCCACCAGTATAGACGTTTTAAGTCTTGATACATCTTAGTGACTCCAGGGTGAATAGAGTATCGTGAACCATGAGATTTATATAGAATTTTTTGAATTAAGCCGTCCACCCGAGGAACACAAATCTTCCCGTAAAGTGAAGCACCCCACCTTCATCAAGTGTTTAATCTTGAGCCTTTCCCATAAACACCTTTCCTCTAATTTCATGTAAGTTAACATCCTCAAACTATTTGGCCTTGATCTCTTCTATAAAAGTGGGCCATAGATCAATACCGACCATTATCCCACCTTTCTCTGAGATGCCTAGCCTCCTGAACCTGGCATTCAAGGTCTGGATTGTTTTAGCAAAGGGCCGCTTATGGGCTCTCAAATAGGCTAGACTGCCCAGCTAACCAGTTTCCAGCTTAATGTGTCTGCTACCACATTATCCTTACTTGGATGATACTAGATGGTGACATCATAGTCTTTGAAAAACTCCATCCACCTTCGATGTCTCAAATTCAAGTCCTTCTATGTGAACACATGTTGTAAGCTGCGATCATCAATAAACACCTCACACTTGACGCCATACAGATAATGTCTCCAGATTTTTAGTGCAAACACTACCACTGCCAACACCAAATCATGAGTTGGGTAGTTTCTCTCATGCACCTTCAACTGCTGCAAATCATGAGCTATAATGTTCTTATACTGCATCAACACAGCACCCAAACCTTAATGTGAAGCATCACAATAAACAATAAAGTCTTTACCTTCGACCGATAAGGTCAAAATTGTCATGTGGTCAGAAGGGTTTTAAGCTTATGAAAGCTCTCTTCGCACTTGTCAATCCACTCGAATGGCACCTTTTTTTTGGTTAGCCTAGTCAAGTGAGTAGCAATAAAAGTGAAGTTCTTCATGAATCGGCAATAATAACTGACCAGTCCCACAAAACTTCTAACCTCCATCACGGAACTATGCCGAGCACAGTTCTTAACTGCCTTAATCTTCTGTGGGTCTACCATTACTCCTTCCTTCAAACCAACATGGCCTAATAAGGCAACTGAAGGCAGCTAAACTTCACACTTAGATAATTTTGCATACAACTTTTGTCTTCCCAAAACACCTAAGACAATTCGGAGATGATCTACATGTTCATATTTACTCTTTAAATATACCAATATATCATCTATAAACATGATCACAAACAAATTTAGGAACAGCTTGAACACCTCATTCATCAAACTCATAAAAGTTGCAGGTGCATTGGTTAGTCCAAAAGACTTCACTAAAAATTCATATTGCCCATACTTGGTTCTAAAAGCTATCTTGGGCATATCTCCAAGCCTAATTTTCAACTAATGGTACCTAGACCTGAGATCAATTTTTGAGAAGACTGACGAACCTTTCAATTGATCAAAAAGGTCATCAATACGAGGCAAAGGGTATTTATTTCTAATGGTAACTTTATTCAGTTGTCGATAGTCAATGCACATTCTCATACTACCATCCCTTTTTTGACAAACAACACTAGAGTACCCCAAGGGAAAGCACTGACATGAATAAATCCTTTATCAAGAAGTTCCTAGATTTGAGCCTTAAGCTCTCTCAACTCTGTCAAAACCATACGATTGGGAGGAATGGAAATTGGATGATTTCCCGACTCTAACTTAATACAGATATCTATATCTCAGTCAGGAGGCATATCAGGCAAGTCTGAAGAAAATACATTCAAAAACATGAGTGACTATGACTGACTCTCCAACAGGGGTAGAAACATGAACAGGGGCATATAGTATATCACATAGTGCATCAAAATCCAAGGCATATTTTACAACACGTAAGAATAAGTAGAACCCAGATTAAACAAAATAGTAGCCATCCGATCACGAGATAAGAATAGTACCAGTGATCACTACGTCAGATGCCTCTGCCTCGGTCTTTCCTGGAAATCCATAAAACTCAGCCCAGTCATCCTGACGGGCTACTTTCCTGTATGGCTAGGCTACTCCTCAACCTACACTACCATTACCTCAGCCCTCATGACCTCTTCGATTTCTTCCTCGCCCACCCTGTGGATGTCCTCTTCCATTACTTTTCCCAACCGTTGGTACTACTGCTCTGGCCTGTTAAGGTGCTGAAACTATCCCACGAGGATAAGGATACTTTCTCCGTATATGTCCCGGCTCTCCATAATTAAAACAACTACTATCAAAAGATGGGTGACAACTGGGAATGATGTTTCCTAACCCTCATAGGCTGGATGCTACTGTGGAGTACCTGAAAAACTGCCAATAGAAGCTGGCAGCACTGACTGAATTGGTCGGGCTGTAATTTTCGGCCTGCCCGACCCTCTAGAATAGGATTCCTAGAAATTACATGTGCTCTTGGGATTTTTAGCCAAGCTTTGGCCTGTCAATCTCTTCTCACACCCTCTATTGTTTTCACAAAGTTTGTGTCTTTGTTGAAACTCCTTCCTAACGAAGTCATATGAACGGAAAGCATCTGCAACTCGAGGTTCAACTCTCTCACAAAAAACCTAATCCTCTCCTCCTCTGTAGTGACCAACTGAGTAGCATACATGGACAACGCATGAAACTAGGACTCATAAGCAGCCACTAATAACCCTCTCTACTCCAGTTCCATAAACTCATCCTTCTTTCAGTCCCTCAAAGTATGGGGCACATACTTTTCTAGGAACAGGGCATGAAACTGAACCCAAGTAAGTGATGGAAACACTGGCGAATGACACCCTACATAAGCCCTCCACCACTGCTTGACTTCACCCTATAGCTGAAATGTCACAAACTCCCCTCCATGTTGGTGCACTATACCTAGCTTATGTAACCTCTCATAGCAGTCAAGGATGAACTCATAGGCATCCTCATTCTAAGTGCCATGGAAGACCGGAGACTTGAGCTTTAGGAACTTGATGAGCATTTCATGCTCAGTACCGGACATAACGGGACCCATGAGTGGTCTGAAGAAGGCATATATGCCTACCACCTCATCTGCTAGCAGAGCTGTAGCAGCAAAAAGACAAGAAACAGGAGCTGGTGTTGCGGTCATAGTGGGATGGCTCCAGTGCCTGCCAACCCACTCAAAAAGGTCATGATCTGCTGAGCTAGTATAGGGTCTAGAGGGGGAAGACCAGCAGCCCTAGCTTAGGCGTCTTTCTCCTGTTCAACATTTTCCTCTTCTTCTCCAACCTTTATATCTCTCTCTAACTCATTCTAGGGAGCAAGAGGGCCTTTACCTACTAACACCTCCTCAATTGGAACCTCCACTCTAGCAGGTGCTGCTCTCCCTCTCCTACCCATATCTCAGCCTCTTTGTCGAACAACGGGCTCTTCCTTTGGCTCCATTGGAGCTAAGGGTCGTACACCACTATAGCGTGTGTTAACCATCTACAGAAAAGAAAGTGAAAAAGGTTAGATACCAATTTAGATCATCAGATTCCAATTGGAATCAAGTCATAGTACGAAGAAAAGAAGATAACAAAACTTTTCTTAAAATCTTGTAGCCTCTTGAAGAAAAGTACGGACGTCTCCGTACTATTCTGCAAGACTCTACTAGACTTATTTTGGTACGACGAGATCAACGAACCTAGGCTTTGATACCAACTTTGTGACGACTCTGACACATCGTAACTGGCGCCTACACTAACCCTCCAGTGGGAGAACCATTCTTACAACCCAAGTTAACGACATTTATGAGATATAGAGCCCGTTTGGATGGGCTTTAAGTTGGTCAAAACCAACTTAAAGCCTTTTTTTAGCTTTTG
Organism: Solanum dulcamara; assembly: GCF_947179165.1. Classification (NCBI taxonomy): domain Eukaryota; kingdom Viridiplantae; phylum Streptophyta; class Magnoliopsida; order Solanales; family Solanaceae; genus Solanum; species Solanum dulcamara. Next base: position 13,304,655 of record NC_077246.1, read on the forward strand.
AACATGTTTGTCTAATGCTAACTTTAAGCCATAAAGTTCTTAAAGTTAGTCAAAAATGAAAAGTCAGGATTCCTAACTTTTTTTTTCTAAGTGCTTAAAGTCATTTTCTTTGACCATGGAAATTACTTTTATATCCCTTATATTTTAACTAAATTCCCAAACTACCCTTTTTATTTTTTTAACCCTAAAATTCACATCATTTTCCTCATTTAAGCACTTTTATCTAAACACTCAACTGCTTATTTATAAAAATAACTTTCAGCAGTTCAAAGTTCTAAAAGCACTTCATACATAAAAGTTACTTTTTTTAAGCTCATCCAAATGGGTTCATACACAATTTAAAACATACGAAAGCAGGCTTAAACAGTAATAAATACTGAGTTTCCATAAACTCAGAAAATAATCTAGTAATCAACTTAACATGCAAAAATATCCTAGGAACTGAAAGTCATCGTACTAAAACTCTAAAACTAAGCAAGTCTAAAAAAGGGAATGCAATCCCCACAAGAAAGTCATTAACAAATAAATTGGTGTTTGAACATCTAAGTCAAGATAAATAAGGGAGAGTCCACGACAGCATGACAAAATAGCTCACCCTTGGACTCGGACAAGATCACTACTCTTCTAGGCCAGCTGAATATGCCATGTACTTAATAAAGACAAAGCAAGTGTAGTATCAGTATACAAAATCAACAATATACTGGTAGGATCACATGGTTAGCCAGTAAGTATATCACGGACAAGTAAACTCAACACAATAGGCACATATATACAGAATAGCTAAAATTAGTGTCATCTCAAACAAGATTCAGCAAAACCACAGTTCAATAACCTCAATTCATATAACTTCACAAAAGTGTACTATCATAGGACCTACAAATACTCAACTTGTGGCAGAACGTGACACTCAGTCCAAGGTTTTTATTGGAATATGACACCTGATCCCAACATACAAAATCATCCATAATTATATTCAGTATTCAATATTATATCACCAAGAACAAGTTCATCAAAAACCAGGTCAGCAAGTGATTATTTAACACATAATCTAGCATGTTACCACTATTCATATACACATATGCTATCATGAAACTATTTAACAAGTACATGAAACACATACAAAAATAAAATCATCACTTACCTTGAATTCGAGCTTTAACAACCTTTAAAGTACAAGAGCTTTCCCTTTCCGGGTTCGTCCCGCTAGTTCTTGATCTAAAACAAGTCACATATATACAAAGGATCAATACAATGACCTAGCTCACATGAATTATAAGATAATTTCCTTCCTAGGCCAAAATCCATGATCCTAACTCCACTCTAGGGCTATTTTCCAATATTAGTTTCAGTTCAAACCCTCCTCCAATAATTACCAACCATACTTTATATGTTCTAGGATTCAAATGATGAGTTTAGGGAGTAAAATTCTTACCTTAAGCATAAAAATTCATAGAATATTGATGAAAATCACCCTAGGTCTCCTCTTGTCGTTCTAGAAATTATTTTTTCAGAAAAACTGTTTCTGGGATTTTTTTTGACTTAAGTCGCGATTGTCCTGCTCTGGCGGGATCATACCACTCATGCGGCCCTGCTCTGGCGGGACAAATCCCTTTTTGGAGGGATATGCAGAAACAATGAGCTCGGAGTTTGAGCTCCAAACCCCTATTTCATAACACACCTCATTTCAAAGAGGTATTAAATTATACCCTTCACACCAAGTCCAGTTTTGGGAGTTTTACTCGCCCGAATGCAATTCTGCAAAACCGTAAATGCTCTTTATCGTCTTCGCTATCAGTTTTTCCAATCAAATTAGAGATTTGATCCCCCACCATTTATAAGGTCACCCTAGTCTTCACCTGACTCAGAATCTATCCAAGTTTGGCCTAGGCTAAATTTTTCCAAAGTTACTACCCAAAGTTTTCTAGCCTAAAATTCTTTCCCATTGGCCTATCCATAACAATGGGGACTGTTGTTACAGTATCAATATCTTTAAACATCTATTTTGAGATTAAGTTGAGAAGCTAAATCATAATTTTAATGCATTCATTGAGTTGAGATCATATCCCTTAAAGAAAAGAGATGAGTTGAGTTTGAGCTAAATTCAAAAAAGACTAAATAGTTAATTGAGTAAATATACTCACTTGAGTTATGAGCATAATAAGCTATATTTTGGAAGTAGTATCGAGCACCGATTTGAGTAAAAGTATAAAATAACTCAAACCCATAAACTACATAGCCAGCGTTGGATAGAATTGTACCGTTCATTCGAGCGACTCCTCATTGTCCCAAAAGAGGACTTTTATTATATCTAGATGAGATGAGTTGTGTTCCTTACCCTGGCGAGGTATTGGATGGCTGTGGCAACGACAACTGTTTGTTGTATCATCACGTAGCTCATAAGTAATGATTGTCGGTTAAATAAACTCCCCAAGGGTAAAATATTGTATTTTATACACTGAGTTATATTTATATTCCATGTCTTTTAACACATTGTTTTACTATACTACATGCTTTATTTAGTTGAGCTATTTTTCAGAGTTGAGTTCCTTGAGTTGAGTATCATGAGTAAGTTTTTTTTCAACTTTTTTACATACGGTACATCCCATGTATTGACGTTATTTGGCACTGCATCTTTTAATGATGCAGACACAGGCGATAGAGATTCTTTGTAAGCGCACCATTGAAGATCAGTTTTTTACTCAGCCTTTGTGAGACCTCTTTGCATTTAGAGGAGCTCTTGGTCTTATTTCAGTCTATACTTTCAATCCTTTATTTATCAGTTTGAGGTAGCCTTGTGCCTATTCTGGTATCTATTTCAGAGTCAATAGTTAGAGGCTTTATAGACTAGTCATACAATGTTCAGTTTATCCATTTGAGTATGTTTTGACAATAGTGAGTTATGTCTCTTATATTATAATATATTTGAGTTTTATGATTTAAATTGAGAGTATCAAGTTTGCATAATTATTGTGCCCATTTGAATATTGTTACAAGTTAAAGTCTTCCGCTTAGTGAGTCATCCAGGCCAAGGGTTCGCTTAAAAATTAGCAATGATTTCTGAGTATCGGCCATGTCTAGGGTGTAGACTCGGGGCATGACATCTTTGTTATACTTGTTTAATATAGTTTTTTCTTTCCATCGAACTTTACGGTTATATTTTTCCTTGTACTCTCAAAATAGATTATATTTATTCCTACGGCATTAAATCCTCATGTCATTAATATATTTGCCTATACACTCTCAAAAAAGGTCATATTTGTCATTATACTCTCAAATAGGTCATATTTACCCCTATGACATTAAATCCGCATGTATCAACATATTTGTCTTCTTCATCCAATTTTAAAATCACATTTATTCTTGTACTCTATAAAAAAATTATATTTATTTCTATTGTGTTAAATCCTCAGGTCTCACCTTAATTTTCTTATGCTTCAAGACATATTTTTTCAAATTAATTTACTAACATATTTAATAAAAGGAATGGCTAATATATTTTTCTCAATAAATGAGCTAATAGATTTAATTGAAAAAAATATTTTCCATAAATCACATAAAAAAAATTAATGTGGGACATGCGAATTCAATGTCGAAGAGGTAAATCTGACATTTTTAAGAGTATAAGGAAAAATATGATCTTTCTTCAGAGTACAAGTGTAAATATATTTATGACAAAGATTTAATGCTATAGGAGGTAAATATGATCCTTTGTGTGAGTAAGATGGCAAATGTGATCCTAAAGTTGGATGGAAAAGGGCATATATGTTGAAAAAGTATTTAAAAAAGGCAAATATGACTTATTTGTAAGGGTACAAGAGCAAATATGATCCTTTTTGATATTTTAAAAAATTTGAAAAGTTTTTACTCCCCTATTAAATTTCAAATTTTAAAATCTCCCTCTTTATTATTATCTTTTCAATCTTTATTTCTCCCTTTTTTCTTTATAGATTTTATCTCCCTCCATCTTCTATTCTTTCTTTCTTTTTCTCTTTCTCCATCTTCTTCTTATTCTTCGTCGTCTTTGTTGTTGCCATCATCTCTGTCACCATTCATCATTTTTTATCGCGCTCTTTTTTTTATCTTTATTCTTACGAGCTATTTTTGTTTTGATTTTGAAAATTTGAAGATTTTTTTATTCTTTTAAAGTCATTGAAGAAAATCTGCAAAAAATCAATCAACTATGATAGTTGTTGCAGCAACTACGATAATTGTTGTAACAACTACGATAGTTGTTGCAATAGGTGTTGTAGTTACCGCAACAACTTCAATGATTATTTGAATTGTTTCAACAACCTCAGCTATTTTTTGAGTTATTGTAGCAATTGTTGAAATTGTTACAGCAACTTCAGCATATATAGACTATAGTTACTGCGACAACTTCGACAATTATTTAATTTTCTGATAAAAAGTGAGGTGAAGGAGAGGATGGTTCTGGCGGAAGATGAGGTGTTGGTGTTGGCGGTGAAAACAAAGGAGATGATAATGGTTGTTGTGGCAATGGTGATGAAGGAGGTGGTAATGGTGATGTAGAGGAGGTGGTAACGATAATGATACAGGAGGAAGAAGAGGAGGAAATGGTGGTGACGGAGGAAGAAGTAGTGGTAATGGTGGAGGAGTAAGAGAAGGAGGTGACGGTAATGGCGGCAGCGGTAGAAGGGTGGAGAAGGGTGGAGAAGGGAGGAGTATTAGGTGTGAGAATTTTCTACCGGAACTATGATTAATTAATATTTATCAAAACGCATATGAATTATCAGTTTTTTATTCCTACTTGAACCATGGTGATATTTCATATAAGAAAAGTGAACAACTGGTAGTTCATGTGTGTTTCAATAAATATTTGGTGATAATTCAGGTAGAAAACTAACACATCTGATAGTTCATGTATGAAACTCAAAAAATCAGAATATTTTGGATGTAATTTTTATTCTTTTAACTCAAAAAAATGCTATAAAAATAATTTTTTAACATTTTTTTTGTTACACTCTCCATGCCACGTAGGTGTACAAAGGAATATTAGTTCCACTCCGAATTGATTCAGGGAGGTATAAAAACCTAGCAAAATTAAGTGTCTTCTTGAAAATAAAGTACAAGTTCAAAGACGGTAATAATGTGTTCTCTTTTTCAATATGAATTTGACGTTGAAGTTAAAATGATACTAATTTAAGATTGTTATACAGAGGAAATAAAATGTGTTCTACATTAACAAGTTAATTCACTTAGCTTATAAATAATTTCCCTTAAGATATGTACTTAATACTCATCATTGTTTTATTAATCCAAATTTTGAAAATTATTCGTGTTTAGCACATCTTAATAGGTGTTTATAAATACATTTTCTTTAGTATTAATTGTTGAGGGAGGAAGCACCACAACTAAAGTTTGATATGATAATAAATAATGAAAATAAATTAGACATGAGAATTTTACGTGGAAACCCCTCAAATAGATAGAAGGGAAAAACCACGAGGTAGAAGGATCTTACTATGATAATATGGGAGTACACTGCTCTCAAATACAAGGAGAAAACAATAATTGACACGTCTCTCTTGTAAAAGGAACAATTTACTAAAGAGGACACTCAAAACTACAATATTTATCTTGGTGTATAATTCTCTTTGTGTTCTTACTCTTTTGGATTGTATTTTGTGGGATGATCTAAATGAGGGCAAGAGGTCCTCTATTTATAGGAAACTAGAAACGTGTAAAATTCGCGTTAAATCCGCATATTGCACCTCCCTTTTTGACTACGCGTTCAAAACGCATTTTGTTCCCTTTTTGACTACGCGTTCAAAATGTATTTTATAGTATTTGACTATCTTACATTCTCCCACTTGAAGATTTAATTGAGAATCAATTAGGTCTTCACACCATCCTTTCTATCCAATTACTGCAATGTTACACTTCTTCTAGGCCAACAGAAGATCGACACCATATAAACTTTTTAATGTTGATCGGCTTTGTAAACATATCTGCTAGGTTATCATTAGTGTGAATTTTCTGAATATCCACACTTCCTTCTTCCACCTTCTCGCGAACAAAGTGATACTGAACTCGTATGTGCTTTGTCCTTGAATGAAATATCGAATTCTTCGCAAGATGTAAAGCGCTTTGACTGTTACAAAATAGAACAACCTTCTCTTGTTTGTGCCCGAGCTCCTCCAGTAACATCTGCATCCATATAAATTGCAGTTTTGAAACTCAGCTTATAGCTCCTCCAGCAAGAGTAAACACATAACCTGTGGTGGAGTTGCTTTTATCAAGATCACCTGCATAATCTGAATCAACATAACCTTTAACAGTAAAGTATGATCCTCCATAACACATTGCAACATCTGAGGTACCCTCGACATATCTCAAGATCCTCTTAACAGTATTCCAATGCTCTCTATCATAATTAGCCATGTATCGACTAACCACTCCCACTGCTTGTGCAATATCAGATCTTGTACATACCATGACGAACATTAAACTTCCTACTGCTGATAGCTCTTGTCCGTTTCAACAAGGTTCTGTTCATATGCTCTAGTACTTCATTTTTTTGTGGAGTATATGCCACTGTGAACTGTTTTTTAATACCTTCTTGTTTATAGAAGTTATCAAATTCATCACCAGTATATTTTCCTTCATTATCCGTCCTCAAACACTTGATCTTTTTCTCAAATTCAAGTTTCACTCGCACTTTGAACTCTTTGAAAATTGAAAAAACATCTGTCTTTCTTTTGATTGGATACACCCAACTTCTCCTGAAGTAATTATCGATAAATGACATAAAATATTTTGCTCCTCCTAGGGACTCTACCGGTGCTTGCCAGACATCAAAGTGGATCAGATCTAATATTTTATTACTTTAAACTGATGAACTGGTAAACTTCAGTCTTTGGTAACACAATGCTCACAAAAGGGTAGTGAAATCTTTTTGAGCCCTGGAAGAAGCTTTTGCTTAGCAAGAATCTTCAAACCTCATTCCAACATATGGCCAAGTTTACGATGCCACATCATCATTGATTCTTCAAATGAATTTGCTGACGCGGTTGATGTTTCTCCTTCTTGGTGTGTTTCACCTTTAAGCACATATAGATTTACAGCAAGTTTTTCTGCTTTCATCACTACAAGCGCTCCTTTTGATGTTTTCATGACTCCACTATGAGTCTTATATGAACATCTATTATCATCTAATTGTCCCAAAGATAATAGATTCTTTCTCAAGTCTTTTATATGTCGTACCTCCTAGATGGTGCGTACTATGCCATCATACATTTTTATTTTGATGGACCCAATACCAATAACATCCAAAGCACGATCGTCTCCCATGAACACAGATCCTTTTGAGATAGGGTTATATTGATGGAACTATTCTCTCCGAGAAGTCATGTGCCATATTGCTCTTGTGTCCATAATCCAGACATCATCGAAATATTTTCTGTCTTCATTATTTGATATTTCTTCACTACATAAAATATCTCCATCATCCGAGGTACTTGCAATATTCCCTTGAACATTTGATGACTCAAAGTGCTCACTCTTCTTCTTGAACCGACAATTTTTCTTGAAGTATTCTTTCTTGCCACGGTTGTAACACTTGATATTCTTCTTACTTTTTGATTGAGATCTATCATGATTGTGACTCCCACTAGGGCCACGTTCCGTTGGTTTTCCTCTCACCATCATCAAAATTTCAGCTTGCTGCGAACTTGCTTATTTGTCTTCCTTATTTTTGCGCCGATTTTCTTCTTCTAAGACAACGACTGTAATTTCATCGAAAACTAGACTATCCGTATTGTTTGTCAGGTTGATGATGAATTGATCATCGAGTCAGACAGACTTTGAAGTAGAAGCTCGGCACGTTCAGTCTCCTCTATTTTGCAACTCATTGTTGTAAGTTGTGAAAATAGAGTATTCAAAGTATTGATATGTTCAGTAACCGATATGGACTCTACCATTCGAAAAATATACAATCTTCTTTTTAAGAAGATTTTATTATGCAAAGACTTGGCCTCATACAATCCCATAAGAGAATCTCATATTTCCTTCCTCGTCTGTTTTTTCAGCCACACTAGACAACACTTGATCAGCTAGTGCCAAGTGTAGATCAGCAACTGCGTTGCTGTCTATGTCGTTCCACTTGTTGTCATCAGTAAAGTCTGTGGGTCTGCCTTCAATTGCAGCTAAGCAATTATCTTTTTTCAATAACGTTCTTATTTTCATTTTCCACAATAAGAAATTAGTCTCATTGAATTTTTCAACATCAAATTTTATTGTACTCGACATTGTTATTTGCTTCACACCCTTTTAGATTGTTTCTGAATATTTTTGCGAACAATCATGACAAACTGTACCGTTACCGAAACTTACTATTCACATGAATAGTACTTTTCACCAAAATTTACTATTTACAGATAGTACCTTCACATAAAACAGACAGAATAATCGAGGGCTCTAATACCACTGTTGGGGGAAGGAAGCACTACGACTAAAATTTGATATGATAATAAAAATAAATTGGATACGAGAATTTTACGTGAAAACTCCTCAAACAGATAGAGGGGAAAAACCACGAGGTAGAAGGATCTTATATGATAATATGAGAGTGCACTACTCTCAAATACAAGGAGAAAACAACAATTAACATTTCTCTTTTGTAAAAGGAACAACTCACAAAAGAGGACACTCAAGACTACAATATTTATCTTGGTGTATAACTCTCTTTGTGTTCTTACTCTTTTGGATTGTATTTTGTGGGATGATCTAAATGAGGGCAAGAGGCCCTCTATTTATAGGAAACTAGAAACGTGTAAAATCCGCATATTGCACCTCCCTTTTTGATTACGCGTTCAAAACGCGTTTTATTCCTTTTTTAACTACGTGTTCAAAACGCATTTTGTAGTATTTGACTATCTTTCATTAATTTCGACAATATAGTCCGCCTTTAAGATACTGTGACATGCACCATTTAACTTCAAGCAAATTTAAGCAAATTCATTGAAACCAAGGATCGTTCAAAGTAAGGCTAGTAAAGCTTATGCTTTAGGCCCCTAAAATTTTGGGGTCCTATAAAGTTATAATAGTGAATTTTATGAATTCATTTTCACTTAAAATAATATTGAAGATTATAAAATAAAATTAAAAGGCACAAAATTTATATTAAAAAATTATCTATATTTTACCAAAATTTTAAATTAAACAACTCAAATCTCCATATTAATAAATAAAGTTTTTATAACAATATCCAAAACAATATATCCTTCTTCCTTACTTTTCTGAGAAGCCCTTTACGACTATACTATAAAGGCCTTCGCCTTTCTTTTGAATCAAAGTAGGTCGCGACTGTTGTATTTTAGTCGGTCGGGTGCAAACAAACGTGTAGCATCTTATTAACTAGAATTAATCTTTATTTATATAAATAATTTCATTACTATTGGAAGTTAAAGTCTTTATGTCTTTTAAGCATATTATACGAAAAATCAGTAGTCTGTAACAATAAAAGAAGCAATTCTAAATTATTATTATCGTTGAAACTCATGTTTCTTCAATCATATTAAGTTAATGCAAAAATGGAAATTTATTATTTTATTCTTTGACTTGAAATACAAACCTCAACATTTAATTTCCAATTATGATTCTTTATTTTTGTCGTACTGAATTAAAAGTGATATTTTTACATGTATGGTTTGTCTTGTGTTTTATTTTATGTAACAATTGTATCATTTTTAATTAGTGTTCCATTGCATCTGATAGTACAACATATGGGTAACTATGCAGGTGAGAGGTCAATCTATCCTACAAACGACAATAACGACGTGAGGAGTTGACGATCGAACGTGTTCCAACCTAGGGATTACAAGCGTGACATATTCGTCAATCTGGATATGTAAATCGTGATCGTGTTATGATAAATATATAAATACTTAAATTATGTTTCACTTTTTTATTGAAGAAATTTCAGCTCGATCCAAATTTTCACTAGTTATCAATCATGACATGTACAATGTATTAAATATACAATAATTTTTTTGGCATTGAGTGGGGGGTGTTAACGGGTATACTTGTGTTGCACCGCGTATGCTATTGTTGTCCAGGAGATGCATTGATGTAAGGTAAATGAAACAATAACATTTCCTTACAATTATGTAATTGTTTAAGACATTTTTCTATTGTCTCTATTGAAATTAATGAGTAAGACGTTCCATTGCTTTCCTCTTTTTGATTTTCTTTATACTCAATTTCTACTCATCAGCTTGAAAAAAAACCTCTCTTAAGTTCAAGAGTTTAGAAAGGCTCTCAGCATGACTCTCTACGAGAAAATGTATTTTAATTTTTGAAGTATAATAAATTAAGCTAAATTTGATTTGCGTTTTGCTTAAGACCGACTTTTCATATTGAAGAAATTGAGGTTTATTAGCTATATGATATTTTGACATTTTCTCACCTTTTTCTAATTGTTAATTAGATATGCGTTAATTTTCTATATTAAGAATTTAATTACATTGGAACAATTTTTTTTATTCTTTTTAACAATATTCTCAATAATTACTAACTAAATCTAAAAAAGGCCTATAGTCGAACAAATAATTCATCAAATAATTTACTACCTATCAAAGCAAGAAAGAGGGCTAGGCTTCAAGTCTTTATTTGATGTGTCCAAACTTTATTTGCTGAGCTTTGGTGGAGGTTTATATCTAGCTATTCTATATGGGCTATTTGATGTGGAACAACTATTGCAAGAAATATATCCCACAAACAATAGAGTGGAGAGGAGGTTTTCAATTATGAAAGATAATGCTAGAGGCATAGTGTGGATCAAGAAATATGGTGAGAGCCAAAATATGATCATGATAGTTTGTGGTTTGACAATTGAAATTATTTCTATTAATTGTAACGATCCATTAGGTCGTTTTGAGTACTAGAGCTTCTTATTCTCTAAAAAGGCTCATCGGACTATTCGATAACTATTATTTTGTTAACGGGTAGTTTTAAATAATTAATTTAATTGGTGGGCTAAATTGATAATTTATTCAATACCCTATACCACTTATTCCATATTTATTAAATAAGTTAGTAGAATTTGTCACTTTTTAGTACATAATTAATTGGGAAAAAAATAATAAAAAGAAGAAGAGAGGGGTTTGGGAGAGAACGGACGTTCAACGACATAGACATAGAGGAATGATCAGGTAAGAGTTTTTACCTCTATTTCCTCCATTAAATGATAGTATGTATATGTGATAAAGAGTAGTAGTATATTAATATAGATTAGATAGTGAAGGATTGGTTTTGGGAAGTGACAATGTGCGCGCGTTTGAGATTGGGGGAGGCAAATCATAGTGGCAATCATTGGCTAATGATTGCCAATGATTAAGTCTAATGACATGGGAGTAATGGGTGAATTTTTGAGGTCTGCAAATTATTTTCAGCGATATTGTTTCGTTTTCAATTTTATCAGATATTTCTTTCCTTTACTGATTCTTCTTATAATTATCTCATTATCATTTAAGTTTTGATATTGCTATAGGTAATTAAAGATTAGGTGTATTATATTATATAAATACTATTAAAGTTATGTTGCTTGGAGGAATTAAGAATTAATCCTATGCTTGCAATTTAAGAAATTGATTATATCAATATAGGTGTCTACGAACTCGTTTGCTTACAAATATTGTGTACTTATTAGATTGGAAATGTTCTGAGGCATAGGAAAAAGGAAAAACATTGGTGAATTAGCTTGTTTGACTTTAATTTCTCGGTTGAGGTAGGTTATAGTTTATTGTATATCATAGAGAAACTTTTAATAGTAATTGATAATCATTGAGTAATGTTGTGAAGTTTTCTTTGCATTTAATTATTGTAGTTTGGATGGTTGATATATTATTGTAATTGGTCTGCAATCCCAAGACCGTGAATTCATAATCTTGAACTTGCTCTATCAAAAGTGATGTCTTGAATAAAGAAGACTTGATGAAATATTGTAAATGAAGTAGAAAGTGATGATAAAGAATGATGAATTAACTATAATATGGGATTGGATGCCACAAGCAGTCATGATCTATTTGGATCGGGTGCCATTAGTCGGCATGATATTTATTGGATCAGGTGTCAAATTTTGGCACATTAATATTAAAGAAAAATAAATTAAATGACTTAACTACCCAATCTCAAATAACTCATTTCCCAAAAGAGTGTGGTGTGGAGGCCTGAGTCCTCATGTATATTCTTGATATTGTTGATTGATTACGTAATTGTTTCATTGTGTTGTCACTTGATCTTGATCCTGTTGTTTGCCACTTGTTAAGTGCTATAGTTTATTTACTGCTATTACTTTATGCATATTGATTTCTATTTTGTGTCGGCCGATGAACCTACTTAGTACATCTTGTCTTGTTCCGACTCCTACTTGTACTTTTCTTTGTTTTATTTTGTGGAGTACAACGATTGTACCATCGACTTCAACTCAGCCTCAACTCTATCCAGTCTCCAGTATATTTGATTCCAGGGTGAGCTATCCTCCTAGATCGTGTTGGGTTCTCTCGGTCATGGCATGATGTCCTTAGGTTTTGGACACAAACTATTTTATTTATTTATTCTAGTGTTTGATACTCTTAGACTTGATATTTGATATTAGATGTCCTTGATGTGATGACTTTCAGATTTTGGGGAACTTTATGTAATAGACTTTAGTGGTTTTTATTATTTCTTACTTTCATAAGTTTGAGCTTCTACATTATTATTGTATTTCATAAGTTGAATAACTAATATAAGTTGGGGTTTGTATCGTTGATTCTTCCACATAGAATGTTAAGTGTGGGTGCACCAATCATGGCCCATTTTGGATCATGACATTGACATTAGAATTGATAGGTTAGTGGAAGATGTTACTGAATTGATGGATCAAGAACGGTGGGATGCAAATAAGCTACGATAGTATCTTCTTCATGAAGTTGTAGATTACATTTAGAAGGAGCTACCAATATCAAAAGAATCAGAAGCATGGGATAAACCTTGGTGAATATCAACTAGATATGGTATGTTTAGTGTTAGAAGTGCTTGGGACATTCTGAGACAAAGGGAAGAGCAACAACAACATTTTAATGATATATGGATTAAATGTGTACCTTTTAAGGTCTCTTTTTTATATGGAGACTGTGGAAGAAGAGGATTCTAATAGATGATCTAATACAAAGGATGGAAATTAGCTACGATTTTCAAATATTGTTGTTGCACAGGACACTAACAAGAGACTACTAATTATTTATTTATTACATGCTACTTTGCAGCTAGATTCTGGAGAACTTTTCAGTTTGTTCAAGATTACATGGACCTTTCCTTTAGCTTTATCAAACTGTGCAAAGTGGTGGACAACTGGGGGTGGGCTTTTGATTTTTGGACTCAGTTTTATCCAACATTGATTTGGTTCTTTGAATTTTTGGTTTTGAAAAAATGTGCACCAAATATCGAAGTAAACTAATTTGGTTTGGTTTGATTCGGTGTTTTTAAAATAATTTTATGGTGCGAATAAAAAATATAATAAGGACAAAATCAATAAAATTTAAAACTATATTAAATGATGATATTCCTCACCATGGAACACTTATTGTTCTTTAAAGATTATATTCATCTTTGTCAAGAACATTGTGCCTCCAACTATTGCTTGAGAAAAACGACGATGAAGATGGGTTCCTTTACATGACGTACATCAGTAAAAATATGTTATATATATATATATATTATTTTAAAAAAAAATCAATAAAAGTTCGATTCTTCGGTGCACCAAAATTTCGAGACTCTTACACCGAGCACCGAATCTAAGAACCAAACTTTTCAAAAAATACTGACACCAAAATGAAAAATCGAAGAACAAATAACTGAAGAACCGAATTAGTTTAGTTCGGTTCAATTTTTCAGTTTTTCGATATTTATGCCCGGACAACGGACTGCTCAACTAAATTAAAGTATATCTATAAAACACTTTTTGCTTTCATTTGGTGGCAATCATGGAAGAGGAGGACTAATATCATCCATGGTAGCAGTATGTCATTAGACATAGTTATATATGAGATCACTAGAAATGTGTATCTGTTGGTCGAAACAAAATATTTTTGACTACACAACATTCTCAAACAGTGTCCTTGTGCAATTCTTGGAAAGTTACCCCCAAATAAACTGTAAGGTAGTTCAATGGAGAAATCCCAAGGAGAATAATTACAAAGGAGAATAATTACAAGTGTAACATAAATGGGGCCGCTCGATACCCTAGATAGAGCACTAGTGCACATTTCATTAGAGATAGGGAAGGAAACTTGAAATATGTTGCAACAAGAATACAAGAAGGGACTAGCCTTATAGAAGAAGTAGAAACAAAAGATATTAAATTGGGTCTCGAGTTTTGTATTATCAATCATTATACTTCTGTAGTGATGGAAACAAACTCTTTGAGACCCTAACTATGAAAAATATTCTAGATGAAAAGTGGAATGTGCCATGAAGTATTGTGATGCTAATTCAAGAGATAGACAGACTCAAAAGGTGTAACACCTCATAAGTCCTTAAGTATAGATCAGTTGGATATTACAGGAAAAATCTGAAATCTGCAATTTTAGAGTTTTACGGGAGTTATTTACTGGTCATAAACAGGATTACGACTCGTAGATACTATCCGTGGATGAGACTTCAGAAAATCAAAAACTTGACCTGAAATCCAGACTTGAATTTACGGGTTGTACTTTGTTCTATAGGTCATAAATTGAATTTTGTTCATCACATTGCTTAAAGACAAGCCTCCTAACCATTCCGCTATTCCTGTCCTAAAGCAAGGGAATCCGCTCTGACCCACCACCCTAAACCTTGGATAATTGGACTTGAACATGACGAGAGAAACTACGGATCGTGAATGGTTTTACGGACTGTAGATAGACTCATAAGCCAAAATCCTGAAACTTCATAATCTCGGTAAAATCTTTTATTTCCATGAACAACTTTTATGGGTCATAGAACATTCTATGAATTCTAGATGGGCCTCGTGGAATTAAAGTTCAGAAATTTAGAAATCAAGCCTAGCTTTCTATGATCAGCCAATACGTGTCATTGATTGGTTTATGGGCTGTAGTTAGGTCTTGTAAATCCAATCTTTAGAAACCAAGATTTTTTCCTCTGCTTTCTATGGACAGGGTTCTATGATGCGTAGATGGAACTACGGTCCATAGATGACCCTCGTAGAAGCTATTCGACAGTTTTTAATCAAAGGTCTTTTAGTCTTTTCTCACTCTTTTAATTTGTATACTACGTCATTTTAGGATATTGTAAGTGAGATTAAGTGATTCCTATCATCCTTAACCCTCATTCTCTCATAACTCACCCAATTTAGATTTCTTCTCTCTCAAGCCTCCTATCAAGACAAGAACTGCGGTTTCAAGCTTCACGTCTCCCTTCCCAAGAATCAAGCCAAGATTTCTACTCCAAGTATGTGGAATTCCATCAATGGGTATCTTTTGACCCAATGAGACCTAAAGAAACCTAAGATTTTCAAGTTTTATGATTCTTCAAACCTAGGGTTTTTATAATTATCATGAGTTTTTATTGAATTTCAATTATTCTTCAAGTATGATCTTCAAATGCATGATTTTAATTATAATTCCATGTTTTCAATAATATTTTCATGAACACATAGCATGCAAGTATTTTCATGATTTGGAATTCTTCTATTTAGATGCATGTCTCAGTTTATCAGATTATCATGATTTTAGATGCCTTCAGATAAAGTATCTTTCAGTTATATTCAATTTTAATTCATGATTTAGGAGCTACTCAGTATATTTATCAAATTATCAGAATTAAAGTATTATCAGATTATTATTGTATCAGTATATTCATGATTTCCATGAGAGTTTTACTTAGCACCAAGCGGACTTAGTGTTACACCTCAAAATTTATACGCTAAGATTCAGACCATTCTTCGTATGCGTATAGGTTTGAACTCAAAGACTTCAAATTGTATATATGAGTTATGATCAATTTTTAAGTATTTAAAGTGTATTAGATATGATTTAGGGTCATAAGAGATCCCTAAAACCAAGTCAAGTCCAAAGAATTCCTCTCGGCTAAGTTTTCGAATGAGTCCGTATAAGGGTCAACTTCAAATGATCATATCTCCTACAATATAATGAATTGGGTGTCCCATGACCTATCAAATTAAAGGTCTTTGATTCTTCTTTACAACATCACCAAGATTGTATTTTTACGAGTCTGGAGTCAAAAGTTATGTTTGATTGACCAGAGAGGTTCGTGATAGGTCTGCATCGCGGACCTGCAGTGAACTTGGACAATTTTTTTTCTAGAATTCATTTTTTGTCGATCAGAAAGGTGCGCGACACTTCCGCGTCACGGACCTGTCGCGGACTTGTCCAGTTTTCTAGATTTTTGGTGGGGTATTTTGGAAAATTACCTAATACCTATTTATACAACTTAGACGCGTTTTGTCATGCCCCGGGAGGGTACCCTAGACGTAACCGGCACCCGAAGGCCATTTCTGACCTCCGAGCGAACCATTTGGTACAGTTACTCATTCATTCAAGCACATTCTCTTAGCGGAAACTCAGTTAAGGAAATACTGCTCATAACATAAGGGCTGAAGGCCAAATATTTCAATCCAACAAGAGTAGTAAATTAAGACTCATCAAAATAACAGTTCAGTCTCCCACACTCCAGTCTATGAAGCCTCTATTCAAGTCAAAAAGGTGTCAATGACAGGTCCATGGCTACCGACAATCTAAATAGAGAAAGGACAATCAAAAGCTATACAAGAAGGCCCAATATCCTCCGGGAACTAAGAGGACTCACTGACTGACTGAGAGTGTAGTGGATCTTCAACGGAGCGCCGGTTGATGATCTCTTGTACCTGTCTCTGCATCATGAAACGATGCAGGCCAAATGGCGTCAGTACATGGAATGTACGAGTATGTAAAATGGCCGAATACAATGAACATCAAGAAAGAATCAATCAACTCGGGATCTCAACTTAAAAAGGATGACAACTCAATCAAATATCCTAAGTCTAAACACGGATATGATCTAGACGGGACCAATCATATACAAATCAGCTCAATCCGACTCAGAGTACTATCAATACCTATTTGGGAGTTTCTCTTAACCGACAACCATCACTTATGAGCCAGTGAAAGTACAACAAACCGACGTTGTTGCCGCGTCCGCTCATACTTTGCCAGGGTATGAATGAGTCAACAAATCATGGATCCAATCCAACCAGGTCCTATAATGTCAGGACAACTCTCTCGGGGAAGCATCCGACTTTAACGGTTCCATTCCCCCTACGTTTGGCGATACAGTTATTGGGTTCGAGTATGGACTATACTCTTGCCCAATTCGGTGCTCGATACTTCTCCCAAGACTCAATGCTCATAAAACTCCATCCACTCAATTCAATCAAATCACATCGACAAGTCTCATTACAACCTTGTCAACTCATCAACTCTATCACAATCAAATCTCAATCTCAATGCTCAATCTCAATCATATCTTCAAGGAAGTGTTAAAATGCATATATGTACATCATCTAGATATAGAATCAATCATTACCTCCATCCATTTGAGAAAAATCTTTATGACTCATCACATTTTCAAGACTTCAAATCGACATTCTCATAATAGGCAACATGTTAAAGAAAATAGTATACTTTATCAAATCTACATAATTAATAAGACCAACAAAACATATTTATCAACTCATTCCTTCATCATCTCATGCTCATATAAGGGCTCATTTTAGGAACCTCTTAGCTCAACAACATTAACACATAGATAATTAAATAAAATGGAAACAAAACTCATTCAAACATGTACCATACCAAGGAACTCCATTTTCATGAATATCTAACCTCAAAACAAGAATAGGGCACATGGGTGGACTCAACCCATGTTTTGGATAGCCTTACATACCTTAGTGAAGACTTGGAGAAAACCTTGAGGTTGGGTCTTCAATGGAGGACTCTAATCTTGAAGCTTCTTGGACTCCTTTTTGGTTAGAAGTGGAGAAGAAGAGTAGAGAGAGAAACTAGGGCTTTTAGAGAGAGGGAGGGGTTGAAAAAAAATGATCCCAAAATACACAAGGATTGTGTATATATAATTTGGGAAATTTCCCAAATTGCCCTTTCTCCAAATTCTGAAAAAACGCCCTTGGCGCGATAGTGGCGCGTCGCGCCCTTACAGCGCCAAGGCCAATCACGCCTAAAAACCCTACACAACTTTTAGTGGCGCATCACGCCAGGGACCAAACTACTGAGGCATGTTTCTGGCGCGATAGTGGCGCGTCGCGCCCTTACAGCGCCAAGGCCATTTCCCCAGCAGTTGTAACCCAGGCCAAAATAAAATCCCTGTCGTGCTAGTTCGTCTTCGGATCGTCATATCTTTGGATCCCGAACTCTAAAATTTACGTTCTTGGTGGCGTTGGAAAGAAGACTCGACGACCTTTAATTTGATAGGTCGTGGTCCACCCGGATTGACGTCTTTTAAAAGATAGGGTTATTAAAAGTCGACTCTTACATGAATTCGTCCTAAACTTAGCTACGACGGATCTTTTGGACTTAGCTCGGTCCTAGAGGTCCTCAATGACCCCACATCACCTCCAGCGCTCTTAAATTCCTCAGGGATTCATCTTAACTCAAGCACATACTTCGAAATAAATACGATGGGCCCCACACGCATGCAAAGAAGGCCCGAATCTTAGGAAAATTTTTGAGGGGTGTTACATTTTGGATCATTTTTTTCCGTCTTTTGCCTCTTCAAAGAACCCTAATCTTCATCTACTTCTCTCTCAAATTATCTCCAACAAAATTCTCTCAAACTCAATAATTCAAGTTTTATATTGAAGACCTAACATCAAGGTTTCTTCAAAATCTACTCTAAGGTATGTAAGGCTACTCAAAATATGGATTGAATTCACCATCTTCCCCATATCTTCTTTGAGGTTGAATGTTCATAGGAATTGAATTTTCTTGATAGATTTATGTTCTAATGAGTTTTTATATCTACTAGCTTAATTTTGTTATGTTGATATTGTTAAGTTAAGAAGTTGATAAATATTTTATGTATTCATCCCCATGAGCCCAAATTTATTTCTATGTTATAATATTCTTATGCTAAGGTTGGGTCTAAGAATTAGTTGGTATGAGTTGTTATACATACTTTTGTGATAAACTTAAATATTTTGAGCATCTTAAAAAGTTGATTTAGAGTCTTAGAGTCTTGATGAGTCCCCAGAAGATTGGTGAAATGAATGAAGAAATGATTGGATGGGATTGGATCTTATCATAAATGCATATCTAAACTACTCTTGAAAGATGTGATTGGGATTGATTGGATAGTATGATTGGTTGAGATGTTGATTGTGATAGAATTGATGAATTAACAAGGGTCCAAATGAGACTTGTCGATATAATTAGATTGAATTGATTGAATAGAGTTTTATGAGCATTAAATCTTGGGAGGAGTATCGAGCACCGAATTGGGTAAGAGTAAGTAATAACTCGAATCCAATAACTACGTCGCCAAATGTAGGATGGGATTGAACCGTTAAAGTCAGATGTTTCCCAAATTATTATACTGATATGATAGGACTTGATTGGTTATGAATCTATGATTGTTGATTCGTTCTTACCCTAGTAAGGTATGAATGGATGTGGCAATAACGTCGGCTTGTTGTACTATCACTAGCTCATAAGTGATGGTTGTCAGATAAGAGAAACTCCCATATAGGTATTGATAGTACTCTGAGTCGGATTGTGATGGATTCGGTTGAATTGTTTGTGATTGGTCTAAATTATATAATCTTGTTTAGACTCAGGACATTTTGATTGAGGTGCTCCTTCTTCCGAGTTGATTTGATTCTACCTTGATGTCTGTTT
This sequence comes from Solanum dulcamara, assembly GCF_947179165.1. Classification (NCBI taxonomy): domain Eukaryota; kingdom Viridiplantae; phylum Streptophyta; class Magnoliopsida; order Solanales; family Solanaceae; genus Solanum; species Solanum dulcamara. Next base: position 13,324,562 of record NC_077246.1, read on the forward strand.
CATTTGGCCATTTTACATACTCGTACATTTCACGTACTAATGCTATTTGGCCTGTATCATTTTATGACGCAGAGACAGGTACTAGAGATTATCAATAGGCGCACCGTTTAGGACCTATTCACTTCCAGCTAGTTGGTGAATCCTCCTTATTTCCGGAAGATACTGCAGTTATCTTTTCAGCTTTGAGTTAGTTTCTTTTATTTTGACTTGTGGTAGCCATGAACCTGTCATTGGCACCTCTTGGATTTTTGATAGAGGCTTCATAGACTAGAGTGTGGATGATGTTGATTTGTTTCATTTTGACTAGTTTTATTCTTACTAGTTGTTGATTGGATATGTGATTGGCCTTTGTCCTTAATTATAAATAGTATTCTTATGAGTTAAGTCTTCCGCTGATAGAATATGACTGAATGGAAATGTGATTGGACCAAGTGGTTCGTTTGAAGGCCAGCAATGGTTTTTGAGTGCCAGCCACGTCTAGGGTACCCTCTCGGGGCGTGACAAACTTGGTATCAAAGCACAGAGTTCAAGAGTCCTAGGGAGTCTATGAAGTCATGTCTAGTAGAGTCTTGCTTATGGGTATATTGTGCACCACACTTATAATCAGGAGGCTATAGGATATTAAGAATTATTTCACTTCTTTCATATTCTGAATTCGTGCGATAGAGTTTAATTCCATGAAGGTTCTTTTCTAATTCGTACATTTACACATTACAGATAATGCCTCCAAAACGTGCTGCAAGTCAGAGGAACATTGTTCGCATAAAGGTTCCACAGACAGAGATTCCCCCACCGAGGACTAGGGGCCGACCTACAAGATATACTTAGGCATCTCAAATGCCTATTACTCAGCCTACACCAACTTCGGAGGTAGATTTCTGAGGAGCAATTGCTATGCTCACTCAGTTGGTGGCTGCCCGCAATGGTATCCAAAGTTTACCAACTCCTAGCTTTAGTTATCAAGAGCCCTCTTGTTCCACGAGGATTAGAGACTTTCTGAGAATGAATTTGCCAATATTCACGGGTTCCAAGGTTTATGAGGACCCTCAGAATTTTATTGATGAGATGTGGAAGATCCTGAAGGCAATGCATGCTACGGAGATCGAGGGGGTTGTCTTATCAGCTCAAGGATGTGGTAAATATTTAGTATAACCAGTGGGAAAAGAGTAGAGGTAATGTTGTGGAGCCTGCCATTTGGGATGAGTTTGAGAGGGCATTCCTTAATCACTTTTTTCCTAGAGAATTGAGGAAAGCAAAAATAGAAGAGTTTATGAATTTGAAACAAGAGGGTGCGGCTAAGGAGTATAGTCTAAAGTTTATCCAGCTGTCCAGATATGCCCCGTAGATAATCCTAGATATAAGGCCAAAGATGAGAAAATTTGTCTCCGTATTGGGAAGACATGTAAAGAAGGAGTGCAAAGCAACATTGTTGATCTATGACATGGATATCTCCAAATTAATGGTGTATGCTCAGCAGATAGAGGATGAGAGGAGGAAAGACAAGAAGGAGAATTTGAGCAAGAAGCAAAATTAGCTGGACATAAGAGTGAGCAGAGTCAAAGAAAGGGCAATAGGTCTTTCTTTCAGAAAAGGTCTTCTAACTATGCCCCATCTGCGGCAAGTGCATCTGCGCTGCATAACAGGTATGATCGGCAGGGATAGAGTCACCAGAATTTCAGATTCCAAGATTCTCAATCCTAGGCTAATATGGATTAAGGTTCGAAGGGAAAGCCACCTTGCGGCAAGTGCGGTAAGCTCCATTTGGGAGAGTGTAGAGAGGGAAAGGATGGTTGTTATAAATGTGGCTAAGTGGGCTATTTTCAGAGGGAGTGTCCGACATGGGGAAACAGAGCCCAGTATTCTACCACTGCACCACCAGCTAGAAGTAATAAGAGGGGCACTACTTCAGGTATGAGTGGAGGTACAAACTGTCTATATACTATGGGTAGTCACCAAGATCAGAAGTACTCTCCAAATGTTGTGACAGGTATGATCCGAGTCTTTACTCTTGACTATTATGGTTTGATAGATACAAGTGCCACACTATCTTTTATGTCTCCTTACGTGGCTAGTAAATTTGACAAAATTCCCAAATGTCTTCTAGAACCTTTTAGTGTAGCTACTCCTTTTAGTGATCCTATCTTAGCTAAGAGAGTCTATAGAGATTGTACCATATCAATCTATCACAGGGATATCCTGGCTGACTTATTTGAGTTGGACATGGTTGATTTTGATGTGATCTTTGGCATGGACTGGATTTATTTCTGTTATGCCTCTATTGATTATAGAACTCGGATTGTTAAGTTCAAATTCCTAAATGAGGCTGTCATAGAGTGGAAGGGTAGTCCTGTCGTGCCTAAGGGTAAGTTTATTTCCTACCTTATGGCCAGAAAGTTAATCTCGAAAGGGTGTATTTATCATATTGTCCGAATAAAAGATGACAATGTTAAGTCTCCATCCCTTGAGTTGGTTCCGATTGTTAATGAGTTCTCTGAAGTCTTTCCTGAAGATCTGCCTAGAGTCCCTCCTGATAAGGAGATCGACTTTGGGATTGATGTCTTTTCTGATACACAGCCTATCTATATCCCTCCATATAGAATAGCTCCTACTAAGTTGAAAGAACAGTTGAAGGATTTGTTAGACAAAGGATTCATTAGGCCGAGTGTCTCACCTTAGGGTGCTCCTGTCCTATTTGTGCGAAAGAAAGATAAGTCCCTTAGAATGTATATTGATTACAGGTAACTAAAAAGGTCACCATAAAGAACAAATACCCTCTCCCCAGAATAAATGATTTATTTGACCAAATTCAGGGTGCCACTTGTTTCTCAAAAATAGACCTAAGATCAGGTTACCATCAGTTGAAGGTAAGGGAGTGAGATATCTCAAAGACAGCTTTTCGGACCCATTATGTCCATTTTGAGTTCTTGGTTATGTACTTTGGGTTGACTAATGCCCCTATAACTTATATGGATCTTATGAATCGAGTATTTAAGTCATATCTTGATATGTTTGTGATTATTTTCATTGATGATATTTTGGTTTAATCCAAGAATAAGGAGGAGCACGCCTATCATTTTAGAGTCGTATTACAAACTCTAAAAGACCAGGTATTGTATGCAAAATTCTCCAAATATAAATTTTGGCTTGCATCAGTGGCTTTACTAGGCCACATTATATCTGGAGATGGTATTCAAGTTGATACTTAGAAGATTGAGGCAGTGAAAAATTGGCCTAGACCCACATCCCCAATAGTTATAAGAAGCTTCTTGGGTTTGGCTGGATATTACGGAAGGTTTGTAGAGGGATTCTCATCTATATCATCACCATTGACCAAGCTAACTCAAAAGAAGGCTAAGTTCCAATGGTCCGATGCTTGCGAGGAGAGTTTCCAGAAATTAAAGACCAAGCAGACCACTGCTTCTGTTTTGACTTTGCCTGATGGAATAGAGGATTTTGTAATCTATTGTGATGCGTCTAGAGTTGGCTTGGGCTATGTGTTGATGCATAGGGGAAAAGTAATAGCCTATGGTTCTAGACAACTTAAGATTCATGAGAGAAATTACCCAACTCATGACCTTGAGCTTACAGTTATGGTATTTGCTCTTAAAATTTGGTACCACTACTTGTATGGAATGCATGTTGATGTGTTCACTGATCATACAAATTTTTAGTATGTCTTCAGTCAGAAAGAACTCAACCTGAGAAAAAAGAGATGGCTAGAGTTGCTCAAGGATTATGATATGAGCATTCTCTACCATCTAGGTAAAGCTAATGTTGTTGCTGATGCTCTTAATAGGTTGTCTATGGGTAGAAATTCCTATATAGAGGAGGGAAGGAAAGAATTGGCTAAAGAGGTGCATAGATTAGCTCAATTGGGAGTTCAGCTTGAAAAGAATAATGAATGTAGAGTTAATGTTCAGAATGGGTCTGCATCCTCACTCTTAGCAGAGGTAAAAGAGAAGCAAAACCAAGATCCCATCCTCCTTCAGTTGAAAGAGGGTGTTCAAAAGCAAAAGGTGATAGTTTTCTCCATAGGAGGAGATGGTGTATTGAGGTACCACAATAGATTATGTGTCCCGAATGTTGATGATGTTTGAGAAAGGATTATGGTCAAAGTGCATAGTTCCAGATACTCTATTCATCTTGGTTTTACAAAGATATATCATTACTTGAGGGAAGTCTATTGGTGGAGTGAAATGAAGAGAGATCGTTGAATTTGTTTCCAAATGCCTAAATTGCCAACAGGTTAAAGTTGAGCAGCAAAGGCCATGTGGGTTAGCTCAAAACTTAGAGATTCTGGAATGGAAGTAGGAGATGATCAATATGAACTTTATTACAGGTTTATCGAGGTCCCGAAAACACATGATTTGATTTGGGTGATTGTGGATAGAATAACTAAATCAGCTCACTTTTTGGCAGTTAAGACTACTGACATCGTAGAAGATTATGCAAAATTGTATATTCAGGAGATTGTTAGATTGCATGGAGCTCCCTTGTTTATCATTTCTAACAGAGGATTTCAATTCACTTCCCAATTTTGGAGATCCTTTCAGAAAGAACTGGGTTCAAAGGTGAATCTTAGTATAATCTTTCATCCCAAGACAGATGGCCAAGCGGAGTGCACCATCCAGACATTGGAGGATATGTTGAGGGCATGTGTACCTTGACTTCAAAGTAAATTAGGATGATCATTTACCTCTCATAGAGTTTGCATATAATAATAGTTATCATGCAAGTATACAAATGGCTCCTTATGAAGCTTTGTATAGGAGGAGGTGTAGACCCCAATTGGGTGGTTTGAAGTTGGTGAAGTTGTGTTGATTGGGCCTGATTTTGTTCACCAAGCTATGGAAAAGGTGAAGGTTATTCGAGATAGGCAAAAGACAGCCCAAAGCCTCTAGAAATCTTACACCGATGTGATAAGAAGAGACTTAGAGTTTGAGGTGGATAATTGGGTGTATTTGAAAGTGTCACCCATGAAGGGAGTCATGAGGTTTGGAAGGAAGGAAAATCTTAGTCCTCGATACATTGGTCCTTACCAGATTGTGAGGAGGATTGGAAGTGTCGCTTATGAGTTGTAGTTACCTTCTGAGCTAGCCACCATTCATCCGATATTTCACGTCTCGATATTGAATAAGTGCTTGGGCGATCCTTTATTGGTAGTCCCCATTGATATTATTGGAGTTAAGGATAACTTGTCCTATGAAGAGGTTCTGATCCAAATTCTTGATTGTCAAGTTCATAAATTAAGGACCAAGGAGATTGCCTCGGTCAAAGTCTTGTGGAGAAATCAATTTGTTGAGGAAGCCATATGGGAAGTTGAGGAAGATATGAAAGCTAGATATACACATTTATTCGTGCATATTGATGAGAATGTTGAAGGTAATATCCATTTTCTTGATTTGAATTGGTATGTCCATTTTTGAGTTTTAATAGTAAATTATTTTAAACACTTGATTAGTTGAATGATTGAGTCTGATTGTTATTTGTAACTCGAGTCGAACCTTGGTTTACCCATCATTTAACGATGAATGATTTCAAGGGGGAGATATTATTACACCTCAAAATTTCTACGTTAAGATTTGAACCATTCTTCGTATGCTTATAGATTTGAACTCGAAGACTTCAAATTGTATATATGAGTTAGGATCAATTCCTAAGTATTTAAAGTATATTAGATGTGATTTAGGGTCATAAGGGATCCCTAAAATCAAGCCAAGTCCAAAGAATCATCTCGGCTAAGTTTTCGAATGAGTCCGTACAAGGGTCAAATTCAAATGACCATATCTCCTAAAATATAATGAATTGAATAGCCCATGACCTATCAAATTAAAGGTCTTTGAGTCTTATTTCCAAACCCATCAAGATTGTATTTTTTGAGTTCAGAGTCAAAAGTTATATTTAGTTTCGTAGACTTGTCTAGTTTTCCAGTTTTTTAGTGGGGTATTTTATAAAATCACCTAATACCTATATATACAACTTGGACGCATTTTGGATCATTTTTTTCAGTCTTTGGCCTCTCCAAAGAACCCTAATCTTCATCCCCTTTTCTCTCAAATTATCTCTAACAAAATCATCTCAAACTCAAAGATTCAAGTTTTCTATTGAAGACCTAACCTCAAGGTTTCTTCAAAATCTTCTCTAAGGTATGTAAGGCTACTCAAAATATGGATTGAATTCACCATATTCCCTACATTTTCTTTGAGGTTGAATGTTCATAGAAATTGAGTTTTCTTGATAGATTTATGTCCTAATGAGTTTTTACATCTACTAGCTTGATTTTGTTATATTGATATTGTTAAGTTGAGAAGTTGATAAATGTTTCATGTCTTCATCCCCATGAGCCCGAATTTATTTCTATGTTACAATATTCTTATGCTATGATTGGGTCTAAAAATTGATTGGTATGAGTTGTTATACATATTTTTGTGATAAACTTAAATATTTTGAGCATCTTAAATTATTGATTTAGAGTCTTGGAGTCTTGATGAGTCCCCAAAAGATTGGTGAAATGAATGAAGAAATAATAGGATGGGATTGCATGTTATCATAAATGCATGTCTCAGTTTATCAGATTATCATTATTTTAGATGCCTTCAGATAAAGTATCTTTCAGTTATATTCATTTTTAAATCATGATTTAGGAGCTACTCAGTATATTTATCAACAACAACAACAACAACAACCCAGTGAAATCCCACATCGTGGGGTCTGGGGAGGGTAAAGTATACGCAGACCTAACTCCTACCAATGTAGGACGGCTGTTTCCAAAAGACCCTCGGCTCAATAGAAGCATAGGAAAAAAGGTCAGACAAAAATATTAAAAGTAGAAAAGTAGATAACGAAAGAGTTCCAAACAATAGTATAATCAAAGCACCAAAAAAATAGTAGATATCGTCAAATAATAACATAAATACCATAATAAGATAACATAACATATATAACATAAATAACATAAATCAGAGTACAAGAAATCATAGTGCGTTAATACGCCTATGGATAAGGGGGAATAATGCCACTATGCACTAGCCTTCTACCCTGATGTGTGTCCTCCACACCCTCCTATCTAAGGTCATGTCCTCGGTAAGTCGTAAATACGCCATGTTCTGTCTGATCACCTCTCCCTAATATTTCTTCGGCCTACCCCTACCTCTTCTGAAACCATCCATGGCCAACCTCTCACATCTCCGCACTGGTGCCTCTGAGACTCTCCTCTTCACATGCCCAAACCATCTCAGTCGCATTTCACGCATCTTGTCTTCCACCGAGGCCACTCCTACCTTGTCTCGAATAGCCTTATTCAAATTCTGTCGCTCCTGGTATGCCCACACATCCATCTCAACATTCTCATCTCGGCAACTTTCATCTTTTGCACGTGGGAGACCTTAACTGGCCAACACTCCACCCCATATAATATAGCTGGTCTAACCACCACTTTGTAGAACTTGCCCTTAAGTTGTGGTGTCACCTTCTTGTCATATAACACACCGGAGGAGAGCCTCCATTTCATCCATCCTGCCCCAATACGATGTGTGACATCCTCGTCGATCTCTCCGCTGCCTTGCATGATAGAACCAAGGTACTTAAAACTACTTCTCTTTTGGATGTCTTGGTCCCTGAGCCTAACTTCCGCGCCAACCTCTTGAGGAGTCTCACTGAACTGGCACTTTAGGTACTCTGTCTTGGTCCTACTCAACTTAAACCCTTTAGACTCCAAGGTGTGTCTCCAATCTTCCAGCTTAGCGTTAACTCCACTATGAGTCTCATCGATCAGGACTATGTCGTCCGCAAAAAGCATACACCATGGCACCTCACCTTGAATTTATCACGTCAATACATCCATCACCAAGGCAAATAGAAACGGACTAAGATTTGATCCTTGATGCAACCCCATCACAACTGGAAAGTGTTTTGAATCCCCTCCTACTGTCCTTACCCTAGTTTTAGCACCCTCGTACATGTCTTTGATCACCCTTATGTACGCTACAGGTACACCTTTAGCCTCCAAACATCTCCATAGTATCTCTCGTGGGACTTTATCGTAGGCTTTTTCTAAGTCGATGAATACCATATGCAAGTCTCTCTTCCTCTCCCTATATTACTCCATTAGTCTCCTCATAAGATGGATGGCTTCCGTAGTTGAGCGTCCCGGTATAAATCTGAACTGGTTCTCTGAAATAGACACGCCTCTCCTCACCCTCATCTCTACCACTCTTTCCCACACTTTCATAGAATGGCTTAGAAGCTTGATACCTCTATAGTTGTCGCAACTCTGGCTATCCCCCTTGTTTTTGTATAGAGGGATCATGATGCTCGACCTCCATTCTATGGGCATCGTTGCCGTCGTAAAGATGACATTAAATAACCTAGTCAGCCATTCCAAACCTACCGAGCCCGCACTCTTCCAAAATTCTCCAGGTATCTCATCGGGTCCGGTCGCTCTTCCCCAGTGCATCCTACGAACAACATCTTTAACCTCATCACCCGTAATACTCCTACAACCCCTAATATCGTGACTACTTCCTATATGTTCCAAATCTCCCAACACAATTTCTCTGTCCCTTTTGTCATTCAAAAGTTTATGGAAGTATGACTGTCATCTTTGTTTGATAAGGATCTCTTCTACCAATACTTTTCCGTGTTCGTCTTTAATGCACTTCACTTGATCCACATTGCGTTCCCTTCTCTCCCGGACCCTGGATAGCTTGAATAATTTTCTGTCCCCGCCTTTCTCTTCCAGTTCAGCATAAAGGCATTCAAAAGATGCCTTTTTTGCCGTTGCAACCGCCGACTTCGCCTCCTTCCTCGCTATCTTATACAGTTATCCATTCGTCCACTTCTCCACCTCATCCTTGCTCTCTATCACCTTAGCATACGCCACCTTCTTTGCTTCCACTTTCCCTTGTACTTCTCCATTCCACCACCAGTCCCCTCGATGTCGACTATGACTACCTGTCGAGACTCCTAACACTTCCCTTGCTACAGCCCTAATACAACTAGCTGTCTTATCCCACATACCATTCGCATCCCCACTACTATCCTAGGCCCCCATATCCTTCAATTTCTCTCCCATCTCTAGGGCACTAACCGTTGTCAAACTCCCCCATCTGATCCTGGGTCATTTTTCCCCGGCCCTCCTCGTCCTCGTCATCTTGATCCCTAAATCCATCACTAAGATCTTATGTTGGGTTGTAAGGTTGTCGATCGGAATGACCTTATAGTCTTTGCACAAACCTTTATCATCCTTTCTAAGGAGTAAAAAGTCTATCTACTCAGTATATTTATCAAATTATCATAATTAAAGTATTATCAAATTATTATTGTATCAGTATATTCATGATTTCCATGAGAATTTTACTTAGCACCAAGCGGACTTACTGTTACACCTCAAAATTTATATGCTAAGATTCGGACTATTATTCGTATGCGTATAAGTTTGAATTTGAAGACTTCAAATTATATATATGAGTTAGGATCAATTTCTAAGTATTTAAAGTATATTAGATGTTATTTAGGGTCATAAAGGATCCCTAAAACCAAGTCAAGTCTAAACAATTCCTCTCTGCTAAGTTTCCGGATGTGTCCATATTAGGGTCAACTTCAAATGACCATATCTCCTAAAATATAATAAATTGAATAGCCCATGACCTATTAAATTAAAGGTCTTTGAGTCTTTTTTCCAATACCACTAAGATTGCATTTTTACGAGTACGGAGTCAAAAGTTATGTTTGATTGACCAGAGAGGTCCGCGACAGGTCCGCGTCGCGGACCTGCAGCAAACTTGGATAAATTTTTTTCTAGAATTCATTTTTTGTCGATCAAAAGGTGTGTGACACTTCCGCTTCATGGACCTGTCGTAGACTTGTCTAGTTTTCCAGATTTTTGGTAGGGTATTTTATAAAATCGCCTAATACTAGATATACAACTTAGATGCATTTTGGATTATTTTTTTCAGTCTTTGGCCTCTCCAAAGAACCCTAATCTTCATCCCCTTTTCTTTCAAATTATCTCCAACAAAATCATCTTAAACTCAAAGATTCAAGTTTTCTATTGAAGACCTAACATCAAGGTTTCTTCAAAATATTCTCTAAGGTATGTAAGGCTACTCAAAATATGGATTGAATTCACCATATTCCCTACATCTTCTTTGAGGTTGAATGTTCATAGGAATTGAGTTTTCTTGATAGATTTATGTCCTAATGATTTTTTACATCTACTAGCTTGATTTTGTTATATTGATATTGTTAAGTTGAGAAGTTGATAAATGCTTCATGTCTTCATCCCCATGAGCCCGAATTTATTTCTATGTTACAATATTCTTATGCTATGATTGGATCTAAAAATTGATTGGTATGAGTTATTATACATATTTTTGTGATAAACTTAAATATTTTGAGCATCTTAAATTATTGATTTATAGTCTTGGAGTCTTGATGAGTCCCCAAAAGATTGGTGAAATGAACGAAGAAATAATAGGATGGGATTGCATGTTATCATAAATAGATATCTAAACTATTCTTAAAAGATGTGATTGGAATTGATTGGATAGTATGATTGGTTAAGATGTTGATTGTGATAGAATTGATGAATTACAAGGGTCCAAATGAGAATTGTCGATATGATTAGATTGCATTGATTGGATAGAGTTTTATGAGCATTGAGTCTTGGAAGGAGTATCGAGCACCAAATTGGGTAAGAGTAAGTAATAACTCGAATCCAATAACTACATCGCCAAACGTAGGATAGGATTGGACCGTTAAAGTTGGATTTTTCCCAAATTACTGTCCTTATATGATAGGAATTGATTGGTTATGGATCCATGATTGTTGATTCATTCTTACCCTGGAAAGGTATGAACGGACGTGGCAATAAGATCGCTTGTAGTACTATCACTGGCTCATAACTGTCGGATAAAAGAAACTCCCATATAGGTATTGATAGTACTCTAAGTCGGATTGGGATGGATTGGGTTGAATTATTTGTGGTTGGCGTTGTCTAAATTATATATTCTTGTTTAGACTTAGGATATTTTGATTGAGGTGCTCCTTCTTCCGAGTTGATTTGATTCTACCTTGATGTCTGTTTCATTCAGCCATTTTACATACTCGTACATTCCACGTACTGACGTCATTTGGCCTACATTGTTTCATGATGCAGAGATAGATACTAGAGATCATCAATAGGTGTAGCATTGAGGACCTATTTACTTCTAGCTAGTTGGTGAGTCCTCCCTGTTTCTGGAGGATACTGCAGTTATCTTTTCAGCTTTGAGTTAGTTTCTTTTATTTTGACTTGTGGTAGCCATGAACCTGTTATTGGCACCTCTTGGATTATTGATAGAGGCTTCATAGACTAGAGTGTGGATGATGTTAATTTCTTTCATTTTGACTAGTTTTATTCTTACTAGTTATTGATTGGATATGTTGTTGGCCTTTGGTCTTAATTATGAATAGTATTCTTGTGAGTTGAGTCTTCCGCTGATAGAATGTGACTGAATGGAAGTGTGATTGGACCAAGTGGTTCACTTGAAGGCTAGCAATGGTTTTTAAGTGTTAGCCACGTCTAGGGTACCTTCCCGGGGTGTGACATTTAGGGATGAAAAATTTTGGTCAGTGTCTGTGGTCCTTTAGTAGCAATTCCTGCTTTTCAAAAATATGTGCCACCATAGGACTTGTCTCGAATAGACATTAGCTAGTGGATTCACATTAGTTAGGATTTAGCCTTTATACCTTGGCAAGTATATTGGGCCCTATTGGTGGGGAAATATACCATATTTTATATTGTAGATCACGTGGTTTATGTCGGTTAATATTATCTCCTACAATTAAACTTTTCAGTTATTGCATGATCAAGTATTTTAATTAATTCAGTTTAGTTATCAAATTCATGTTATTTACTTGATCATTGCATCAATGTCTTTTATAGATTTCTCATGTTCAGTTATCATATTTATTATGCATATTCCTCATAGTCAGCACATTTAAAGTACTGACTGCGTACTTTCTATCTATATTATTTGATAATATAGATTCAGACGTTCAGCATTCGAGTCACGGTCAGTACGAGTTCTGACCACTGAATTAGAAAGTATATGTGAGTCTTCATTTATCGGGGACGATCTTATGTTTCCTTTCAGTATTTCTTTTAGTTTTCAAATATTGGAGTTAGCTAGGGTTTTGTCCTATCAACTCATATGTTAGTAGAGGCTTTTCAGACAAATAGTTAGATTCCACTTATGTTCTCTCAATTATTGTCTATTTTGATATGAGACTCTTATTAGACTATTCTTGTTGTCTTCTGCATTTTCAGTTATCTCTTATGTTGATTTGTAAATCATAGTATCATTCCCTGCCATGAGGTTACCTTGGAGTCACTTGTCGCTCTAAGCACCATATCGCTACTAAGGGTAGTCTCAAATCGTTACAAAAGGAATAACCATATCTCTATAGCAAACGTGCTAAGTGAGGAAATCAATTGATGAATTTTTTTTTAACTAACCTTATTTTGCGGGCTCAACAAAATTCAAATCCTACCAAGAGCTACCTATCGAAGAAGAAACATCCTCAACGTAGATAAAGCATAAGTTCCTAACTTAAGGATAAAGAGACATCAAAATATAACTACACAGAATCAGAGCACATAACTAGGGAATATAATTAACAACATCAAAATAAAGATTACAACTAGCAGTCATAGAATAGAGAAATTGAAAACAAGATAATTAAAACTTTACAACTTTAGATATAAAATGAAAATGACTCTTAGGCATAGTAAAACTACCATTTCACTCTAAGATTGACTCATTGGAAAATTAAAAATTTACAACTTTAGTTTTATAGTCAACTAAGGCATAGAAAGAATACAGTCCATGCCTAAAATAACATCAAAGTCTATATATATGTAGCTCTAATAGATCAAATGTGGTCTCTTTATGAAGGATTGAAATAATGCACCTCTTATAAATTCTTTTAGCTAAAATTAACTGTCTAATTATGGTAGAAATGGAGAAAGGTTCTAAGAGTTGTTTGGATCTGTATCAAAACTTTACAACAATATAAGGAGTTATAAAGGAAGAGGTAGTTTTGGGGTTTAATGAAGAAAATCTTTAACATGCTGGTAAGAACATCAGGAGAGATTTTTCCTAATCGTGACAAGAAGATAGAGCATAAAAGCTATTCTGACTGTCGTTTGCACCAAAAGTGGTGCCCTTCTAAATATTTCTGCCTGCTGAAGCTAATGATATAGTAGACTGAGTTATGTTACTTCCATTGCCTTAACCTATCTTGCTGAGGGGAAATACTTGAGTATATGACTTGCCTGACCACATATGTGACACCCATCTCTACCATAAAGACACTCACTGAGATAATTCTTACCATACTTACAGCAACCAGGGTAAGGTAAGCACCCCTGGTCCATACTGCTCTAAAATCGAGTGCCACACTCTCTCTTCCTCTGATCATTTCTAGGTATGGGTGTTAGTTCACTAGCTTAAGATAGAGATGGTCCAGATTGATCTCAGCTGAAAGGATGGCAGATTTCTTTTTTTGGTCCTTTGATGACTGGACTCATGGTTTGATGCTCTGGCCATTTTATCGTGAAACTCTTCTCTCTCATTTAATTAATATTCTTCAACCTGTTTCACATGAGTCATTATTCAGGCTTTGTTTATATCCCCAATCAATATCGCTGCCTTACCTTTCTTGTTTGAAAGATGGCAAAGTCCAGATGGAAACAAACTTATCTTGTTCTCACATCAGCTAGCATATCTGGAGCATAGCGAGATAACTAAGTGAACTTAAGGTTGTACTCTTGTAAGCTCATAGAATCCTACTTCAGGTTGAGGAACTTTCTGGTCTTAACATTTTTTAACTCTCGAGGAAAGAATGTCCCAATAAAACATCCTAAAAATAGCCCAACCTAGAGATGTTGCATTCTCGCGACTAATCTTCTTCCTCTGATTAAACCATATTCTTTTAATGTCCTCAAGCTCTTAAAAGGCAAGCTCAATAGTCTCCATGTCACCAACATATATTACCTGAAAGATATTCTAAACCTTATCTACAAAGCTTATTGGATCCTCATTAAGCTTTGATCCAAACTCAGATGGATTCATCCTAACAAATTCTCAAATCCTAGAAATTTCTGAAACACCTTAATGACCTGCAAGAGTTGCTCCCTAATAGTCAATATGAGTTGTCATTGCCTAAGAAAGCATCTCAAAAGTGTTTCAGAATCAATATTGATAACATCAACACGAGGTAGTTGAATAGCATTTGCATTTGAACCTCTTGGTCCAACTAAAATTGGTGGAACTTAAGGATTTTCATTTTGTCTAATGGGACGTCCTTTGTTTCTAGTTTGCATCATACAACCAATGACTCTTTCTTGAGCATAAGCTGAAATACGTATAAGCACGAGTTAGAAAACATAAATAGAGTAAACTCTATCACATAAAAGAAGGAAATTATTTTCTAAACATCATGTAGCCTCCTCATTATAAGTGTGGCGTGCTTCACGCCCATAAAAGGAATCCTACTGAATGCGGATTTTCAAACATCCTAGGACACTTGAATCTAAGACTTTGATACCATGTTTGTCATTGTCACGCCCTAAGAGGGTATTCTAGACGTGGCTGACACTTGGAAGTCATTGTTGGTCCCCAGTCGAACCACTTAGTCTGATCACTTATTCAATCAATCAGCAGAAGACTCAATACAAGAACAAGAGACGTTCTAGTGGGCTAACTAATTCAACAACTCAAATAAAATAATAGTTTTAATCAGACAATCCTTGAAAATCAACCCAATCTCATAAATAAAAATTTGAGCAAAACAGACTCAAAAGGGACGTCAACTCCAATCTACTCGATCTATGTCTATGAATCCTCTATTAACCATCAAGAAGGTGTCGAGACAAGCCTACAACTATATTAACTCAAAATAAAAAGACTAAACTTAAAACAAGAATAACATATGTGGTATCTTCCGAATGTAGGGGAGGACTTACTAATCAGCTGAATGTGAACAGATCCTCAACGGTGTTCCTGTTGATGATCTCTAAAACCTGTCTCTGTTACATGAAATGATAAAGGTCCAAATAAACGTCATTACATAGAATGTACGAGTATGTAATATGACTAAACAAAACATGCATTAAGGTAGAATAACATCAACTCAAGTAACTTAATCAAGAATAAGAAACTCAATCAGGATGTCATAAGTCTAAAGCAAGAGTAAGGTTTAGACAGAGACCAATCATATACAATCCAATCCAATTAGAGTTTTATCAAGACCTATGTGGGAGTTTCACATATCCGACAATAATCACTTATGAGTCAGTAATCGTACAACAAACTCATTGTTTTGCCATAATCATCCAATACTTTGCCATAGTAAAGGATCAATCAACTAATCATGTATTCAACAATCAATCAAGTCCTATCTTTTCAGGATAATAATATAAGGAAATATCCAACTTAACAGTTCAATCCTCTTCTATGTTTGGTTATGTAGTTATTGAGTTCGAGTTATTACTTACTTTTTATTACACCCCATACTCTTGAGCTCAGAATGTCTCTCAAGATTCTTAGAAGTTATCAATTGAGTCAGATAATCTACTATTCTATCAAACAACTCTAAGGAAAGAAGAATGCGATACCCCATGAGAGGGAAGGTTGGAAATAGGGCTAGGAGAGCCCAGAAGAAGTTGTAGGCCAAGTAACGAGTCGTAGGACTCGATTTACCTACGTAAGCTACTAACTTAAAAGTCTTACATACCTAAGCTACTTGAATACATACCACGCTTATGTAGTAAGGAGTACACAGGTTCTTAAAATAAGACGAGATTACGAATCCACGAAGAAGAGGAGAAAATGACACATGGCAGCATGGGAAGGTGCCACATGGCAGCAGGTGATCCACTTTCTTGGGTTCAAGTAGGTGACCCACCTGCTTGGGGGTAGGCCCCATAAGGACACGTGGCAGCCTAGGAGGCAAGGCATGGATCTGTGGCCCAATAGGGGCTGACACGTGTCACTCTATGGGGATGACACGTGTCACCTCCAAAGCCACCCTATATATGTATTTTATGTTACTAAGTACTTCATTCTTCATCCAAATTCATCCAAGAACAAAGTGAGAAAATGTTAGAGAAAGAGAGACTAATTACGGCTTAGAAGAATTCAAGGTAAGCTCTCTACTTTTTCTCTGAGAATTAATTATATACGGTATTCCTAAATCACATGAATATGTATATATGTATCTTATGATGCTTACGAAGCCATATCTTCAGCTTTACACTTGGAACAAATAAGAGAAAGTTGAAGGAAAAGTTTGAAGAGCAAGAAAATGAGGGCTACGGCCAAGGGGATGCCAAGGAAAGCCTCCGAGCTTCGATATGTAAATAAATAATTTGAGATGTACTAAAATGAATTGAGGGTGTTAATAACATAAATTTATGGGTTGGGGCAGCGAAGAAGCGATACAAACAGTCCGCTAAAGTTTCAGCACGTTAAGGAACTTCCAAGACTACTTTGGCGAGCTTTGGCCAATTTTGGGTAAGGTAAGGCCTCTCCTTTCAATTTGGAGTTAATGGTATTTCTATGAAGTGTATTACACGTTTTTTAAGTGGCTGTAAATATGAAAATTCCATAAATATGCTTGACGTTCGAAACAAACTAAATTGGAGTCGCTATAGTTAAATTAAAGGCGAGTTGGATATTGTGCTTGTGGTGTTGCTGCTGCAGGTATGTGGTGGTGTGTTGCAGGGACTAAAGGTATTATAAAAGAGGTGTGTGAGATTCTTGTTTCATCCACATGATCCTTCTCTTTGTACGGTTAAAGGTTTTACAAGATAGAGACTAGAAACCCTATTTTGGTATCGTAATGTTAAGCAAGTTGTTTGGAGCTAATGTTGTGTAATGTTTCCATATTTTCATTGTATATGAGATGCATGTTGTTTTTGTTGGTTGGATGTAGTGATTAGGGATCTAATTGGAAATTTGTATAGGGCATGTTATAGGGGAGGTGCT
The DNA here is from genome assembly GCF_947179165.1 of Solanum dulcamara. Classification (NCBI taxonomy): domain Eukaryota; kingdom Viridiplantae; phylum Streptophyta; class Magnoliopsida; order Solanales; family Solanaceae; genus Solanum; species Solanum dulcamara. Next base: position 13,341,595 of record NC_077246.1, read on the forward strand.
GCCCAATATTTGTTAACTCCTTAACTAGCTAAAGAACTAGTCGAGAAGACGAACGAGGAAATGAGTTCTATGAATACTCGTGTGCAACTTAAGATGCTATAAAGTCAAGGATGGTTGATATTTGTATTTCTTCCATGTTGAATAGGTTCAAAGGACAATGAGGCAAACGTGATAAAGAGTAACTCCTAAGAGGTATGTAATGCTATCTTTCTTTCATTTTGGCATGTCTTAGCCGTAAGTGAATTGTATGTGAAATGTGGGGGTAATTCCATTCCCAGAACTCCAAGTACGCCTCATAATCCTTATCCACTGCTTGGTATTGTAACCCCTGTAAGAATTGAGTATTGCCTGTTAAGGCTTCTACGTGTTAAAAAGTAGTGTGTGGAAAGTTATCTCACCTTTATCTTGATATATACTTGGTATGAAAATGAGATTATGATGCCATAGTTTTTCACCGAGCCCCGAATGGGCTGGGTACAAAATATGTACATGATGACCACATGAAGGAAAGTACAGACTATATAGAGCTTATTCTTTTTCTTCTTTTGGCATGTCTTAGTTGCAAGTTAAATATGATATGAGCTCCGGGGTAATTCCATTCTTAAGCATCTCCTATTTAATTTTGAATATTGAAATCTTGTAATAGTTGAACTAATTCTCTAGAAACTTCTATATGTTAAAGAGGTACCAAATGTACAGGCTCCAAGTCTTAAAGACTATATGATAACAAGTGTTTCTGATTTCATAAGAGACTTGGCCTTACGTTGGTACATGTCTAGGGTCCCCGAGGTTACAATTGGTATAGTCCATAATGGCATTTAGAGGGTACTCAAGATAACTACACTACTACTTGGGTCCTCAGGCAAAAGCTTAACTTTGTTATTTTATCGAGTCTCTGATAATGATTTAGATTGCATATAGTTACTCAATAATCTACTCGTGAATATAGTAACCCTTCTATAACTGAGTCCCGATCCAGGGTATGTTCTCATGCACAGTTTACTACATTATCCACTAAGTCCCTCACTAAAGAGCTGAGTACACTATACGAGGACATGATAATGCAATGACATAAAAAACTCACCGAGTCTCTATTTCATATATACTTCCAGTTGTATTATATTATGTTTTACATACTCAGTACATATGACCTCCTTTTTTCGTGGAGGGAGAGGGGAAGGGGATGCGTTTTATGCCCGTAGGTACAGCTACAAGTTTTAGGAGTCCGTCAGCTTAGGATTCCGTTCATCTCATTTGGAAGAGGCTCTATTGTATCGGAGCTTAGTTTTTACACCGACTACTGATGTATATAATTGTTTTTGTTTATTAAAGGGTACGGCGGGTGCCCTATCCCGCCATATGTTGTCGTTAATATTTTTAGAGGTTTGCAGACATGTGTATGTGAGTTGTGGATGTCAGTTTGGTTTATCTGAGTCTATATGATGTATTGTACGTGGTATTATATTGTGGCAGCCTTGTCAACTTGCATACCCTTTTCATGATATGATAGAAATGAAAGAGGCTACAAGCTTATGGAAATATTATCACCTAATAAGGTTCTGATGCATGCTACTATGTTGTTTATAGTTCGACTTAACCACAACTGATAAATGTGTATATGAGGGTTCAGGTTGGACCCCAGTCGCGGCCTACGGGGTTGGGTCATGACAAAAGTGGTAGCAGAGCAGTTCGTTCTTGGATTGTCTGTATACCGTGTCTAGTAGAGTCTTAATTATCGATGTGTTGCGCGCCACATCGATAAACAAAAAGCTACAGAACATCTAGGATGTTATTTTTCTTTCACATCTGAGATCGTGCTATAGATCCGAGTCATAGGAAAATCCCTTATACTAATCTTGGATCTTAACAGAAGGACGACATCGACGGAAGGAAGTACTTGACGACATGGGAAAGTTACAAGCACGCAAGTATGAAAGATATCTATTGGGTAAGGTATTGACATATGATTATAATGTAAAGGCGAAACCTGAAAGGAAAATAGACAGGGAAGTACAACAGATGTAGGTAAAGTTGGACATACGAGGTAAGTCCATTACTTTTATACGATTGTTAATATTAAAAGCCCTGTGTGGCTGCGATATGAGATGATATTGAAAGTCATATGTAGCTGTGAGATGATATGAATATATATATATACTGGCCCTGTGAGGCATTGTTGGTATTTTCTAGGTGCAGGTTTTGGGATAGTAAGGAGTATAGAGGAAACTCTACCAAAATTTTCCCAGAACAAGGAAAGGGAATGAAACATAGCTTCATAAAATATCCTGGAAGGTGATACCGAGTACCCATATTATGCTAAACTAAAGATGTAGGAGGTATTCTCAATGTCGTCAATAAGGGGCACCCTTTTTACTTGGGGAATTATATGTTGGAGAAACAAAAGCCTATCTGAGCAGTAAAGTTCAGACCATGGTATCTCCAGCCGTATTGGTGCTATAGGAAAAAAAACCTTAGGTTGAAGGACAAAAGGTCCAATGATTGAGTTTCACTTCTCTTGAAAAGTACCAAGCCCCCAACTCTTAGTTGTAAATTAGATAAGTTGTTCATGACTCGAGGAACTCGGGGGGGGGGGGGGGGGGGTACCATGTGAGTCAAGTGTTAAAAAGTAATATGATGGTTAAGGGATTTTAGCTTTCTTCTAACGGTGGTTGGGAAGTGCTCTATGATAATAGTTTATTAGTTCTCCACCGACTAATTGGAGAAGGAACTTCTAACAGAAGCACCCCAGAGAGATGTCATGAACTAAATATGAGTATGAACTAAGTTGGGGATGTGTAAGTATGAATTCAAAGGTGGGGTACAACAATACAGGGATAAAGAAGACCGTTAGTAAGGCGCACTTGGTATGTGTTGACTAAGTTAAAAGTCTGTGTTGGGTACACAGTAAGGGCAAGGGGCATAAGGTATAAAGGAATGATGCATGTACACAATGTTGCCCCGAAAATAATGGAACCCCTAAGAAATAAATGCGGCAAACTTAAGGAATAAATGGCGCAACTTCTATTCACCCCAAGAAACAAAGGATATAGGTTGGGATAAAGCTACTACTCTGAGAGAACCTTGGACAATCATCGTCAGAATATGAGTGTTGCCTAGTTAAATATTGGAACGACTACAAGTGTGTATTGAAATTTTATAATGATAAGTAGAATGTGGCCTCGGATGAGTTATTTCCTAGGTTATATTATTCAAGTACCGATTAGTAGACGAGATATCATATTAGGTATGGGAAGGTTCTCATCGCCTCGTGATTAAGCCAAGGTTTCATACGTAGACAATCAAGTTATAAAATATGCAGGGAGATGGGGACATGATACAGTACCAAGTAGATTAGGGAAGGAGATTGAATGCAATTAAGACTGGACACAGAGACGTAGAACAAGGTATAAGCAGATAAAGGTGTAAGTCCCCTCTAAAGGGGGGAAGTCAATGAGAAAAATTGCAAGGGTAAGGTGGAGGCAATTGATATGGCAACATATTTAAGATGGATGTTTAAACTTCAATAAGATCCCTTGCTGAACCAAGTTAGGAAGGTCTGGAAGCCGCCAATAATTGGATAAAAGTCAGAATGCTATGTAAGGCAGTGTTAAGAAGTTTTTAACAAGACATTGAATGACATCATGCTAGACCAAAAACTAAAATATTGGCTATAGAGTGGATCGTAAGTGGTGTTGAGATAGATAAATAACCAAAAAAAAAGGAATAGACAATCTCCTATGGTAGGAGATGAGAAGAGCAAAGGGTGAATAAGGGGAAAGGAAAGAAGTATAACAAGATAGGATGAGCAAGTTCCAATGTGACTGAGATGTGTACAGTAGAATGAACCAAGAGACGGAAAAACTACGTCTACCTCATATAAGTTGCATCAGAATAGTTGTGCAACCTACGAGTATGTATATATAAGCATTAGGCTAAGTGAGTAAGTACCTGATAAAATGAATAGGGGTTCAATAATGGCAATACAGTTATGATATTTTGAATACCCTACTGAGAGATACGAAGATAGGTTAAGCTAAATTATTAAGATAGAATTAGTACTACGGGCAAAGTAAGACATGGCCATGGTTGGACCAAAGGTCTACCCTAATACTGACCGTAGGATAAGGGAGGAAACGATAAGGTAACACATAAGACTTAGCGAGATGACACTAAGATATTTCTCAAGATAAGTCGAGCACCTTCTTATATTCTCGTAAAGGTAAATGATGACACGAGATAACGAATTTAAAGTGTTACAAGTTGGGGTGAGGAAAATTGTGAAATAATTTAAGTAAGATGAGCAGAACTAGCCTGTTACCAAAAGATGGCAAATTTATATGTCAAATTCCTTTGGGAGTATACTAAGTAATGATAGACAGAGCACAGAACGACTATAAAAGCCATTATATGAGGGGACTTCAACATTATTTAGTAGCCAACCTTAAGGATTAGAAAAAAGAGGGGGGCGAAGAAACCCAAAGGGTAAAGTACCAGTTAAAGTCTTCTAAGGAAGCTGAGGAATAGTACATGAGGTCCCCACAGCTATTGTCTTGAATAGAGGGGCTTAAGTACAGTTAGCACTTGAATATCAATCTAAGGAAAGATTGGGAGCACAGGCGGGTCTTAGTACCACCTTTCATCTTCAAAACAGATAAATAGTCTAAGCATACCATCTAAACGCTAGCAGATACGTCACGAGCTGGTGTTGTTAACCTCAAAGGTAGCTGGAATGATCATTTATCACTTATCAAGTTGCCTACAATAATAACTACCACCCCAGTATCCCAATGACCCCGTACAAGACTACTAGGGTAGGACGTGTAAGTCTTCTATTGGTTGGATCAATGTTAAAAGACAAAGCTAGTAGGTCCAGATATGATTAAGCAAGCTATGGACTAGCAGTCCAGAGTCAGCAGAAATGATATACAGATGATTGACATCGATAGTTAGAGTTCAAATTGATGATTAGGTATTCGTAGTAGGGTCACCCAGGAAGGGAGTAATAAGATTTGGCAAGAAAAAGAAACTTAGCCCAAAATACATTAAACCTTATCAAGTTGCTCGTAAGGTGGACAAAGTTGCATGTAAGTGAACTCACCACCTGATTTGGAAAATATACACCTAGTACGTCTAATACAGATACTTCACAAATGTACTGGTGATCCACCCAGAATATGTCCCATAGCTGATACCCATAAAATGGAGAAATTATCCTACGAAGAACAACCTATCGCCATCTAGGATCAGAAAATTAGAAAGTTGCGAACAAGGACGTGACTTCCATCAAGGTATTGTGGAAAAACAAAAACCAAAAAGAGGATGACCTGGAAGTCAAAAAGGAAATAGAAAGAATATATCCGGTCTTGTTCCCTATGTACAAAGGTAATCTAAACCCCTAAATAGGTTCAGAGACGACAGTTATACAAAACCCCCAAAATCCTTGTGAAACCCTATAAGGTAAGTTAACATTCGAGGACGAATGTTCTAAAGGGGGGAAGGATGTTACACCCCACACTCTTAAGATCCAAATATCTCTCAAGATTCTTAGAAGTTATCAAGTGAATCGGATAATCTACTATACTATCAAACAACTCTAAGGAAAGAAGAATGCGACACCCCGTGAGAGAGAAGCTTGGAAATAGGGCTAGGAGAGACCGGAAGGAGTTGGAGGCCAAATAACGAGTCATAGGACTCGATTTACCTACATAAGCTACTAACTTGAAAGTATTACATACCTAAGCTACTTGAGTACATACCACGCTTATGCAGCAAGGAGTACACGCGTTCTTAAAAGAAGACTAGATTATGAACCCACGAGGAAGAGGAGAAAATGACACACGGCAGCATGGAAAGGTGCCATGTGGCAGAAGGTGACCCACTTTCTTGGTTTCAATTAGGTGACCCACCTACTTGGAGATGGGCCCCACAAGGACAAGTGGCAGCCTAGGAGGCAAGGCATGGATCCGTGGCCCATAGGGGTTGGACACGTGTCACCCTATGGGGATGACATGTGTCACCTCCAAAGCTACCTTATATATATATTTTATGCAACTAATTACTTCATTCTTCATCCAAAATTCATCCAAGAACAAAGAGAGAAAACGTGAGAGAAAGAGAGACCAGCTACGGCTTAGAAGAATTCAAGGTAAGCTCTCTACTTTTTCTCCGTGAATTAATTATAGACAGTGTTCCTAAACTACTTGGAGATGTATATATGTATCTTATGATGCATAAGTAACCATATCTTTAGCTTTACACTTGGAACAAACAAGAGAAAGTTGAAGGAAAAGCTTGAAGAGCAAGAAAATTAGGGCTACGGCCTAGGGGATACCAAGGTAAGCCTTCGAGCTTTGCTTCGTAAATAAATTATTTGAGGTGTCCTACGATGAATTGAGGGTTTTAATAACATAAATTTATGGGTTGGGGAAGCGAAGAAGCGATACAAATAGTCTACTAAAGTTTCAGCATGTCAAGGAACTTCCGAGAAGAGTTTGGCGAGCTTTAGCCAATTTTGAGTAAAGTAAGGCCTCTCCTTTCAATATGGAGTTGATGGTGTTTCTATGAAGTGTATTGCACTTTGTTTAAGTGGCTGGAAATATGAAAATTCCATAAATATTATTGACGTTTAAAACAAACTAAATTGGAGTCGCTATAGTTAAATTGAAGTCGAGTTGGATATTGTGCTTGTGGTGTTGCTGCTGTAGGTGTGTGGTGGTGTATTGCAGGGACTAAAGGTATTATAAAAGAGGTGTGGGAGATTCTGTTTCCATCCACATGATCCTCTGCTTCATACGGTTAAAGGTTTTACAAGATAGAGACTAGAAACCCTATTTTGGTATCGTAATGTTAAGCAAGTTGTTTGGAGCTTATGTTGTGTAATGTTGCCATATTTTCATTGTATATGAGATGCAGGTTGTTTTTTTTGGTTGGTTGTAGTGATTAGGTATCTAATTAGAAATTTGTATAGGGCATGTTATAGGAGAGGTGTTGCCCAATTTTTGTTAATTCCTTAACTAGCTAAAGAACTAGTCGAGAAGATGAACGAGGAAATGAGTTCTATGAATACTCATGTGCAACTAAAGATGCTGTAAAGTCAAGGATGGTTGATATTCATATTGCTTCCATTTTGAATAGGTTCAAAGGACGACGAGGCAAATATGATAAAGAGTAACTCGTAAGAGGTATGTGAAGCTATCTTTCTTTCCTTTTGGCATGTCTTAGCCGTAAGTAAATTGTATGTGAAATGTGGGGGTAATTCCATTCCTAAAACTCCAAGTAAGCCTCAATAATCCCTATCCACTACTTAATATTGGAACCCCTATAAGAATTGAGTATTGCCTGTTAAGGCTTCTACGTGTTAAAAAGTAGTGTGTGGAAAGTTATCTCTCCTTTATCTTGATATATACTTGGTATGAAAATGAGATTATGATTCCATAGTTTTTCATCGAAACCAAGATGGGCCGGGTACAAAATATGTACATGATGACCATATGAAGGAAAGTACAGACTATATAGAGCTTATTCTCTTTCTTCTTTTGGCATGTCTTAGTTATAAGTTAAATATGATATGAGCTCCGGGGTAATTCCATTCTTAAGCATATCCTATTTACTTTTGAATATTGAACTCTTGTAATAGTTGAACTAATTCTCTGGAAAATTCTATATGTTAAAGAGGTACCAAATGTACAGGCTCCAAGTCTTAAAGACTATATGATAACAAGTGTTTCTGATTCCATAAGCGACTTGGCCTTACATTGGTACATGTATAGGGTCCCCGAGGTTATAATTGGTATAGCCCATAATGGCATTTAGAGGGTACTCGAGATGACTACACTACTACTTGGGTCCTCAGGCAAAAGCTTAACTTTCTTATTCTGTCGAATCTCTGATAATGATTTAAATTACATATAGTTACTCACTACGCTACTCGTGAATACAGTAAACCTTTTATCACTCAGTCCCGAGCCAGGGTATGTTCTCATGCACAGTTTACTACATTATTCACTGAGTTCATCACTAGAGGTACGTATGTATATATATGATGATGTGTTGTAATAAGGTGGTGATGGCGTTGGGCCTATGATGGTCCTACAGATATGATTCTCCAGATCCCTGATGGGGCTGGCTATATTGTATAATTTGAGCATGCATACTTTTATGATTCATTGAGTACAGGTACAGGTTTCTTATTTGATATTTTATCCTCTCCTTCTCTATTTCATATATAGTTTCAGTTGTATTATGTTATGTTTTACATACTCAGTACATGTCGTACTGACCCCCTTTTCTCAGGGGGGCTGCGTTTCATGCCCGCAGGTACAGATACAGATTTTGGGAGTCCGTCAACTTAAGATTCCGTTCAGCTCATCTAAAAAAGGCTCCATTGTATCGGAGCCTAGTTTTTACACCGACTGCTGATGTATATAATTATTTTTGTTTATTCAGGGGTACGGTAGGGGCCCTATCCCACCATATATTGTCGTTAATATTTTTAGAGGTCTACAGATATGTAAATATGGATTGTGGATGTCATTTTGGTTCAACTGGGTCTATATGATGTATTGTACATGGTATTATATTGTGGCAGCCTTGTCGGCTTGCGTTCCCTTTCATGATGTGATACAAATGAAAAAGACTACAGGTTTATGGAAATGTTATCACCCAATAGGGTTCTGATGCATACTACTATGTTGTTTATAGTTTGACTTGACCACAGCTGATAAATGTGCATATGAGGATTCAGGTCGGACCCAAGTCGCAGCCTACGATTTGGGTCGTGACACTTTTAAATAATTCGATGCTCGATACTCCTCCCAAGACTCAATGCTCATACGACAATCAATTTTAATTAACCAATCAATAAGTCTCATATGGACTCTTATCAGTTCAATCCATTCAACCAATCAATCTTCCAGTTATTCTCAATCATTCATTTAAGAGTAGTTGGGACAATCATTTATGACAACATTCAGTTGAGACCATCCAATTGGGTCCAATTATAAAGATATATAGGACTATGAATTTTCATCAAGACTATCATCTTGCTCACATCCCAATCACAATCATACATTCACAAGTTCAAGGTTCTAAACTCAATCCTTAGGCATATACATCTAATATTAGTCAAAATACTATTAGGATTTATGAAATAAGTAGTTTAAATCTTTTGTTCAAGAAACAAGTTCGTAGAAAATATCAATCATGCAATATTATGTAAAATATATTAAATTTAAGGAAAATCTTAAGAAACACAATCATGGAAACTCACTTCATTCACAAATCAACCTATCACGATCATGGGGCACATGGAAGAACAAGGTATATGCTTTAATTTAGCCTTACATACCTTAAAATCTCCACAAATCTTGATGAAAAATCTTAACTTGAAGAAAAACAATCAAGACACCTTTTTCTTGAAATTCTTGGATTTGTTTTCTTGGAAACCCTATGGTTAGGATTTAAGATTTCTCTTAGCGAGTCATGTATATATGAAGAATTTGGATTGGAAAACTTGAAATCTATGAAGAAGAACTTACCTTGATGAAGAACCATGAAAGAAAACCCCAACTTGATATTTTCTTGAAAATTCTTGAGCGTTAAAATTTAGAAGTGAATGAGAGGGTTTTAATGAGGAAAAACTGATTTATACTCATGTAGGGACATTAAAATAACTTCCAAATGGTTATAGTACTAAAATACCCTTAACAAAATAAAAGGGACATCATTTGGCTTGGGCAGTAGAGTCTGTATCCTCTCTATGTCGCGAAGTTATCGCGGACTACTACTAGGATGGAGCATCTCCAGTAAAATGATCATACATTTTTACTCCGAACTTCAAATGAGGCACTTAGGAAGTTGGAAAGAGGGCACGTATATCTTTAATTTGATAGGTCATGGGCTATCTAACTATAAATATTATGAGAGATATGGTCATTTAAAATTGACGCTTATAAGATCTTATACGAAAACTTAATCGGTAAAGGATCTTTGAACTCGACTTAGTACTAAAGGTTTCTTAAGGCCCTAATTCACCTCTAATATACATCAAATACTTAGGGATTGATCCTACAACATATATACTATTAGGAGTCATTGAGCTCGGGCCTATACGCATAAGAAAAATGGCTCAGGTCTTAGCTTAAAATTTTTTGGGGTATAACAATCATGACCCGAGTCTACACCCTAGTTTTGACCGACACATAGAATCACGAATGACTACAAATGAACCCTTGATACTGGCTTACTGCTAATAACTTAATTGACATCTTATGAAGTTCAAGTGGAATCTAAAACATGAATAACTGAATAAAATACTTAACATATATCTGAATAAAATATTAAAATATTCATAGAAAAATTGAATAACTAATGTCTAAATAAAAGCCTTTACTAACTGGAATAAAAAAAATAAGTTTGTCGGGACATGGCCCCAGCTACCTCAAAATAAAATAACAGTCTAAAAGTAAAACCTTCTACTAACTACTCTAGATGTATTCTATGAGAAATTTTCACCAACTACGGACTAGAAGTGAGGCAACCTGATTAGCCACGTGTTTGCGAGCGAACGCCTGAATCTACCTCATAATAAAATATAGCGCAAAGAAAAGTATGTGATCAGTACATGAAATGTATTGAGTATATAAGGTGACACTAAGCATAAACATTTCAGGTTGAAACATTTAACAAGAATTGATGAGTTTTCGGTAATTATAATTATAGTGAAATAAATGAAAGACATCTTGAAATCAGGTTATAAATATCATTTGAGAATCCGCTTTCAAATACATAAAAGTGAATCTATTTTAGTAGCCTTGAACTGAATATATATCTAAGATGTCATATTTGAGTAATTTTACTGGGGAGTTTCTTACAACTGATATACACCATGTAAGCTCATTCTGTCCAACTTATAATTTCAGTTGAGAGGATTGTCTTATACCTTGCCAGGGTATACACCCTATCTATCTAATGTGGATCCACTACTGAGCCTCTTGCGTTGACCGATGTATACTCAAATAGAACTTGGATTTTCTAAACTTGCAACTTCTAGGTGCTAAATAATTCTTCTAAAATAATATACATATATTAATGCTCATAAATAGATAAACTATCTATCTGTCTAAGTCAAGTGTGAGAAACTATAAAAATTATGCTAAATTAGTTCAATAAGGTTTAAAAATTGAAGTAAATCAATCAAGAACATAAGCTTATGAGGAAAGTCATGAATTGCGTAAAAACCCTATCTTGGATTCTATTTTTTTTTGTAAAACCTTTGAAAGTAAATATAATTTAGGGATGAGAATGAAAGAATATCCTCATTTAAGCCTCACATACCTTAATGAGGAATCTTGAAGGAGTAACCTTAGCTTGGTGTTTTTGAAAATTCTTGAGTGTTGAAGTTTACGGAGAGAATGAGACTTTTAATTATGAAAACTGATTTTCCAATTCTCCTTCAAATTTTAAAATCATTTAGATAACTATGCAAAGATTTTTGGACAAAAATACCCTCATTTAAAGCAAAAATTGGCAAAATTTCTCATCCCACAGTCGTTTGAGTGGCAGGACGTCACTCAGACCGTTGTTTGATGGCTAAATTTTGAGCTTACTACCTAAGAGTGACACCCACTTGTGACGAGCCATCACTTGAGTGAAAAAACATCGCTCAAGAGATGAGTGACTGGTTGTTACTTTGTATGTCACTCGCTACCAGACTGGAGCATCTCTGGTAAATCAATCATACCTTTTTACTCTGGTCTCGAATTAATAAATGGCAGGTGAAATTAAAAAGAAGACTCATAGACCTTTAATTTGGTAGGTTATGTGTCACCTAACTCTTCATATTCTGAAAAATAGGATCGTTTGACGTTGACTTATATGAACCCATGCAAAAATCTTAGCTGGTAGGAAAGCTTTGAACTCGACTTGGTGCTAGAGATTCGTTATAAACTTAATTCACATCTAATACAATTCAAATACTTGGGAATTGATTACAACACACATACAAATTAAAAATTATCTAATCCAAACTTATATGCATACAAAGAATTGGTTTGGACCTTTACTTAGAAATTGAAGGATGTTACACAGAATGAGCTGATTTTTTGTATAGTTTGCTTCATAATTTATTTGTTTTTGAAAAATAATTTCATATATCCAATTTCAACTCCTATATGTTTTAACTTTCAAAGTCTATTTGTTTTGTCCACGTAAGTTGCACGTGCATAATACATCAATGAGGTTTTAGAGAGAATACTAGCACACACAAATTTCAAATCTTTACAAATTTGTATTTTCAAAATTAGATACATACTATTTTTTCTAATACTATTAGGACTTTGAAAATCAAGAACTAAGAAATTCTTAATAAGTTAAAGAAATTTTAAAGTCAATTAAAATTGTAAAGAAATTCTATATAGTTGCGCATGTAATGTTTTAAGTTATTTATGAATCAAGAAATGAAACCCAACATTTATAAGTTTGTAATGAGGTGATATTGAATGATCAAAGGCCAAACTCATGTTTAGTGACTCCACGTTTAGATTCGAAAGAGTATAGAATATAATTACTTTGTAGTTAGGTTACACACAATATACTTGTCGAAGCGTCTCATGCGATAAAGAATTAAACCACCACAATAATTCAAAATCAGAACATCGTCAAAGAGATCGTCTTTGATAAAATCAAAGAATCTAGTTGAAGCCTTAAATTTTGTTTTATCAGGAATGTAACAAGCTTGAACCTGAAATCTAGCTTAAAAGATCAATTTTTTTCAGCACTATAAGACATGTTGTTATGTTAGTATGGAGTCATATCTATTCAAACTCTTGTATATATATATACTAGTATATGTACTCATGCTTGGTGACCAGGCCATCCTAAAGAAAAGTAGTTTCAAGTACCTTGGGTCTACTATGCAAGGCAGCGGGGAGATTGACAATGATGTCACACATCGTATTGGGGCAGGGTAAATGAAATGGATGCTCGCTTCCGGTGTACTATGTGACAAGAAGGTGCCGCCACAACTTAAGGGCAAGTTCTACAAAGTGGTGGTTAGACCGGCTATGTTATATGGGCGGAGTGTTGGATAGTTAAGGTATCTCACGTTCAAAATATAAAAGTTGCTTAAATGAGAATGTTGAAATGGATGTATGGGCAGGAGTGGCCTCGGTGGAAGACAAAATGCGGGAAATACGACTGAGATGGTTTGGGCACGTGAAGAGGAGAGACACAGATGCCCCAGTGTGGAGGTGTGAGAAGTTGGCCATGGATGGTTTTAGAATAGGTAGGGGTAGGCCGAAGAAATATTAGGGAGAGGAGATTAGACAGGACATGACGCAGTTACAACTTACCGAGGATATAACCTTAGATAGGAAGGTGTAGAGGACCCTCATTAGGGTAGAAGTCTAGTTCATAGTCTCGTTATTCTTCCTTTTTAGTAGGCGTATTAGCGCACTATAATTCCTTGTGGTCTGATTTCTGTTATTATCTATTACTTTCTGTACTTTCTGTACTTTGATTGCTCTATTTTATCTGGGTTGCTTTCGTTATTTGCTTTGCCATATCGGTTTGAACTTCTTATCCTTATCTGACTTCTTTTATGATTTTACTGAGCTGAGGGTCTTTCAGAAACAGCCGTCCTACCTTGGTAGGAGTCAGGTCTGCGTATACTTTACCCTCTCCAAATCCCACGTTGTGGAATTTCACTGGGTTATTATTGTTGTATATGTACCCATGCGATGCGTGGGTAATAAAAATATATTTTTAATTATTTTAGAATGTGATGTCTTGTTCGAGCATGTTAATTCATATTATCTTATAAAAGTTCAACTATTATATTGTTCCTCAATGAAATGTACTCCCTGCCTCCCCCTGTGTCACGATCCAAATTGGGCCATGAGTGACACCCACGCTTAACCTCATAGGTGGGAGAACCAACTATACAAACCTCAACTTACATTAATAATTCAACTTATAAACCACAACAATACTGCGGAAGCCCAATCTTATTTAAAGTTAAGAATAAAAAAAGGCACTAAAATCTATTACATAACGTTTCCCAAAATTTAAAAGTCATCACATTAAAGACATCTAAATTCTAAAACTAAGTTTGGAAATATCAAACACCAAAATAAATAAATCACAAAATGTGTCTAAAAACTAAGGACACCATGCCATAACCGAGAGAATCCATCACGAGCTAGAAGGATAGCTCACCCTGAAATCTTCTAAATTGAAGACTGACTAGAACTGAGGTCGAGTAGAAGTCGGTGGAACACTCGCTGCACTCGAAAAATAAAATAAGAAAATATACAAGCATGGGCCAGTACAGGACAATATGTACTGAGTAGGTATCATCGATCGACTCAAAATAGAAATCAATATGCATAAAGTAAGTGGAAAATCAACCATAGCACTTAACAGATGACAACCAATTAACAATTACATAATCAGTCAACAATATCAAGATTACACGAGAACTCAGGCCTCCACATCACTGTCATGACCCAGCCCCGTGGGCCGCGACTGGTGCCCTATTTGGACACCCCAAACGATCTTACATACCAAATCATCATATTATGGAATAATTCAAATTTAATATTTGGTTCAATCAGAATAGTAGGCAATCCTTAGTTTCAGTAGCTGCGCATGCAAAAAATAACATCGCTTGATATGGGCATATATACAAACATATGGGCTGTTTTGGCCATTATAACGGAAGAGACCGTATTAAAACAGAAGTCATAAATAACAAACATATACAACCCATGACCCACACCGATGTCTACAGGCCTCTACCAAAACATAACAGATATATATGATGGGACAGAGCCCCATTGTACCCAAATGATCAAATATACAAGAGTATGTACACTAGAAAGACGTATACCAAAATGCAGGCTCCATGCCAAATGAGCACTCTGTAGTAGTAGAAGGTGTGTAGCCTATGCTGACGGATCATGAACGTCTGTACCTACGGGCATAAAATGCAGCCCCCGAAGAAAAAGGGTCAGTACGGCATGTGTACTGAGTATGTAAAGCAGAAAGTATATAGTATCCAAACCATAACTAAGAGGAAAGGTACAAGGAGCACTTACCAAACCAGGACATCCAAAATTTGTACTGAAACATATATACAAAATGCAAACAAAAAAAATGCATAAGGCTCAGGAACGTGGTCACCACCCTGACATTGGTATCACAACACATCATACTCCAGAAGGTTTCAAGTCTCTGTACAAATCCCGAACACATCATATCATCACAACATGTCATATCATCCGAATATATCATATGTCATATCACATCATGACACCATAAACGGTACCCAGCCCCATGGCAAGGTCTCGGGACCCATAACACATCATATTGCGAAATACTTTATAGGGCGCACAATTACAAAGCCGGCCTAGGTTTCGACGAACGATGTCATAGTAGTATGCATGAGCGGAATAGTGAGAAACTAATGCAGCACATATATATATTAAGCATTTCTAAAATTTTATTTGCAGTCCCAAAATGAGTATTAGAATATAAGGGGGCGATTAGGACATTATTCTTTAGTAGAGAAAATCATAGGCAAAAGTTACCTCTTTATGTTATACAAGAATAAACTAAATAGGACAAACTAGGTGAGTTTTAGGGTTAGTGGGCCCACCTCCGGCCAAGCCAAGGGGGCGTACGTGAATTTCAAATATTTGGCTTTATGGAGTCATCTATCAAGGTTGTAGGATGATCCGGTATCATAAGTAGAAGTTATGGATATTTACACGTTTCTTTCCAACATACATGAGTTTTTAATTCAATTTCACTGAATGGATTTATAAGAAATTTAAGCTCGAATTCTCATGAGCAGAATTTTTTCCGAGACTCAAATTACCACCTATTACACTTGGGATATGCCAAAAGAAGGAAAGGAAGAACTTTACATACCTTATCCGCCTCTTACGCTCACTCCAACTCAACTCCCATTTTCTCCAAAATCTACAAATGGTCACAATTGCCAATTGTAAGTTATGAATCTTTAAGAGTTCAAAAAAAAATCTTATTTGTTTACAAAAATTTGGGCAGCACCTCCCCTATAAATTCAACATCCCCGAGAATTTAACTCGGCCAAAATATCAACAACAACATCTACAACAATACCGGCAACATCAACAATCACTACAAAATACATTGTAACATCAATAGTCTCCCTTTTTATATAAGGCAAAAAATTCCACACTAACTTTACACCTTCCAAATAATATCAACATTTTCATGTCCATTCATTAATTCAAGACCACTTAAGCATAATTCGAGAGAAATTAATATTATTCCATACAATATACAAAAATTTCACCAACACCATTATCCACCCAAAACTTCTACGAACGCAACGAAACTATCAAATTGCATTGTCCTCTTCCAAGTTCATTAAGAATAACTATAATTCCCATATTAGAATTCCACTTCCATAATTACAAAAAAAAAAACTATACTAAAATCACATAATCCCCTATAACAACTTGTAACCAATTTCTAGGCCGTCTCGAATCGTTCAACTTTTAATTACACCATAACTGCCCTAGCGACACAACTAACAAGCTAAATAAAATCCAATTCCTCTTCCCCCAACCATCATACCACAGGCCACACCCACTTGCACATTCATACGGTCACACACACTCATATATCACAATTACATGATTTTCACTCAATTCTACTAGCTACAACACATAGACTTCATCCATAACATAAAAAAAGATAGAATTCTTACCTTCTTCAAATTTTGACTTGCCACAAACGTAGTTTTCTCGCTTAATTAATTACACAATGTTGAAGAGGACCTTGAACTTAGCAAGAATTCGAGAAGGACGAGATTTTTGGATCAAAGTTGAAGAACTTGAAAATTTTCTTCTTTTTTTTCCTAGTTTCGGCCCTAGTCTCACTCTCTCTTTAGTTGATGACTTTGATTTTTTTCTTGAAGTTTCTAGTAAGTAGATGTTATCTTTATATAGATAATACATCAATAATGGGCTTTCTTGATTAATTGCTATATAAGATTAGTTTTTTCATGGACTTGGGCCACTTCTTGTTTTGGGCCTCAACTTCTCTCATCATTATTATTATGATTTGAGCCAACAAAACCATAAGTCTTATTTTTGTAATTCACAAACTAATTTCTAAAATTCTCAATTTTACCCTCGACCTTCCTCCGTATTTCCACATCAATTTTTCCATGAACATCACACCGATATAAAATAGAATAAATAAAATAAATCACAATGTCATTCCTTGTAATTCAAAATTTTTCTTTCTTTCCGAATTTCCAAAAGTGCGGGATATAACAATCACGCTCTTTTGGAAAATGAGTTATTGGAGATTGGGTAGTATTATGTCATTTTAATTTATTTTTTCTTAATATTACCATGCCGAAACGTGACACCCGATCCAAATATATCATGTCAGAATGTGACATCCGATTCAAATATACCATGTCGGAATGTGACACCCAATCCAAATATAATTCATTTATCATTTTTTGTGATTACATTCCACTTCATTAACAATATTTCATCAAGCCTTCTTTATTCTAGGCACCATTTTTGATAGGGCAATTTCAAGAATATAGATTTCACAGTCTTGGAATTTCAGACCATCACAATAACATATCAACATCCAAACCACAATAATTAAATACATAGTAAACTTCACACATTACTCAATGAATATCAATCACTATTAAGAGTCTATCTATGATATAGAATAAAAACCATAACCTACCTCCATCGAAGAACCAAAGTCAAGCAAGCTAATTCACTGGTGATTTTCCTTTCTTCGATGCCTTAGAACATTCCCAATCTATCAAGTATGCAATATTCATAAGTAAATTAGTATGTAGACATCCATATTACTATACATCTAGCCTAGATCCAAAAGTTCACCCAAATCTATAATCAATTTTTAAATATCAAGTGTAGAATTAGGTCTTAATTCCTCCAAGTAGCATAACTCTAATTGTGTTTATGTAATATACACACCTATTATTTAAATTAATTATCTCAATATATCAAAACTTGAATCATAATTTGATAACCAAATAAATTAAAAAATCAAATCGTCTAATTTATGCAATCAACACTGCAAACCCAATTGTTGCTTAACCACTTCCTATATCTATTCAATATATATATATACAATAATTTTTATTACCCAATGATGGACATCACTAACCTGTACCAATCCCAAATACACACATGGTCACTTTCCAAACCATTAATTCTCTTCACCAAGTCCAAAACATTACCAGGTACATTAGTTTTCATTATTTTTTATTTTTTTTTCAATTAAAGTTCTATTATTTCACTTTCACAAAATATATTATAATAATAATATATGGCCCAATACATATACACAAAGCAAGAATTGAGAGGCGTGGTTGATTTTACCTGAAGCACTTGCAGTTGCTCTTCACCAGCGGCGCAGGTAAGTTTCTTTTCTTTTCTAATATTTATGTATTAAAATTCATAAATTCTATCATTTTATTTTAATAATTGGTATAGAGTATTAAATAAATTATCTACTTAGCCCACTAATTAAATTAGTTATTTAAATTTATCCCTTAACTAAATAATCATAGTTATCGAATAGTCCAAAATACCCATTAAAAATTAACGGGTGAGTCTTTTATGAAATAAAAAGCCCTAGTTCTCAAAACGACATAATGGGCCGTTACACCTCCCCCCTCCCCGACCTATCCCCCATAATCAAACCTATATAAATAAAGATAACGAATCATGCAATTATCAAGTAATTTTTATGTTTTATATTTTTCTTTATTACATAGTTCACTATTTAAAGTTATAAGATTGCTAATATTGATTTTTATTAACTTATCACTTGGCTTACCATAATCAATATCTCTTCTTAGTAGTATAAAATAGATATACTTATTTTATTTACTCATAATTTTTAAAAAAATTTATCATGTTATCCACATCTCTTCAATTTAAAATCCATGGACAGTAATATGTGTATTATCTAAATAATTTATTGTTATTATTGTTGTTGTTGTTATCAAAACTACTTCAAAATATTGTCTTCTTGCCCCCTCACACCTACGTCTTTGTACATTTTTTTTACTGTATTATAATTACTTTTCGCTAGTTTTAGTATGACTGAAAAAATTGTGTTACATGTCATAAGCAATTGAGGTTTCTTCTCTTTTATTTTCTAAGTTTATATTTAGTTACTTATTCATTGAATTCGTTCTTTATTGAGAATTTAATTACATGATATACACAATCTGAAATTCTGCTCGTTATAATTAAAAGAGTTTTTCTCATCTAAAAGAAAGTTTTGCCCTTCAATTTCTTTACTACACGGTAATTTATAATTTGTTACCTAGTTTTGTCATAGCAATTGCGTTACTCATTGATTAATATCCTTAAATTACTGTGTGACTTTTTAATAACTTCTCACTTTACACAATATCCTCACTTATTATTTATTTTTAATATAATATTAATATGTATTTTTCTTATTCCTGAAATTTACTTTATTTCTAAACTTTTATTTCATTGTTCATAATTATCTTCATTTTAAATTTATCTATTATATTTTATTTTAAATTTTAACTTTGTATGACTACAAAATATAAATAGAGTTATTAATTGGTTGACTATTTATTTTAAATTATAATTTCATATTACCACAAAATATAAATTGAGATATTGATTGACGATTTATCTACATATATTTTTATAATGGGTAAGTTTTGTATAACTTGAAATTAGAATTGATAAGTCTGGTTATGCATCATAAAAATGATAAAAAGAAATCAGGATAGAAGAAGGCTCCAACATAATCTAATCTGTTAGAAGTGGTTATGATTTAAAATTCAAGTTAAACACTTTCATCTTTATCGAATAAAATTTTATCTCATATTTAATTCAAAATTTATTTTTTATTCAAATTCAAAACCATATTAACTTTTTCATAGAAATTAAAAAGAGTTTCATAATGCACGAAAATTTCTTAATATGAATTTTAAAGGAAAAAATGAAAATCATAAATTCAGTTTATGAAAAAAAATATTGAGTAACTTATGTACATCATGTTAATTATACTCTAAATTATAATATTAAAAAAATTACACGATATTTTAACATTCATCATTATAACTTATTCGTATGCACCCAAAAAAAATATTTTGCATAGTCTATTAATTCTTTTTATATTAAGGAACTACTCAAGAAATAATGCGAAATATCATTTAGTGGTATAGGATAAAAGACATGCAAATCAATAAAAAAATATTATTTCAAGCAAAATCAAGGGAAAAAATCAATTAAAATCTAAATGCCTGCAAATCTATTTTATAATCCTTCTAAGAGAGTAGATATGTAATTGATAATATAGTGTTTCTTGAGAAAGTCATCTTTACAACAATAACAACTCAGTGAAATTCCATAACGTGGGTCTGTGGAGGGTAAAGTGTACGCAGACCTTACTCCTACCAAGATAGGACAGTTGTTTTCGAGAGACTCTCGGCTCAAAAAAAGCATAAAAAGATTTCAGATAAGGCTAAAAAGTTCAAAAGGTTATGGGAAAGCAAATAATGAAGAGATCCAAAGAGTAGCCTCGAATGCAGACTAGAGATCTGACTTAGAAAGGAATCGAATGAACCTTAGCACTAGGGCACCCGTCCACTTGTTTTCCTATTCAAGTTCTGGTTCAAATTTCTGAAAGTTCAGATTCTTATTGCCACTACTTATCACGGGAATTTTCCCTTTCATCCGAATTTCCCTTCTGAGATTGGTTTTCCCTCCGCTTTAAACGTCTTTTCCCCGCCTGGTCTAATTTTCCTGTATCTCCTCCTCTTTTTCTTCCACAAAGAAGAAAAAGAGGAGGAGATACAGGAAAATTAGAAGAATAACCAAAGCGAACCAACACGGAAAAAAATCATTGGCTTATCAAATTATCTATCGAGCCGTGAAAAAGATTCAACAAAAGACAGAAACAAATCCACTATCCGTTTTACGTCAAGCAATACGTGGAGTAACTCCCGATATAACAGTAAAAGCGGGAGTGAGAAGATATTCCAATGGGCACCCTTTCGAGAAAAAGGAAAGTCAACTGGCACCTTCTTAAAGCGCCTGCCCGGCTTTCAGGTCACTTGCGAAGGGAACAAAGTCACTATTTCCATATTTTTTCTTTTTTTCTGATTGATTGCCTTTTTTTGACGACAAGTTTTCGTTTTCAATCTTAATGAGGGTGAGGGGAAGGAGCGGTAAAGAAGTAAGGAGGTCGACTAGTTCTTAGCTTGATTGAACTCAGCCAGTCCGTAATTTTTTGAATAATAGCAGCCGGTTGAGATATTGGGTTTTCTAATTTACTGCTATTGCCTTCCTTCCAGAGTTCGCAATAGATGGATAGCATCTTCAAGGGATTGATGGCTTCTTCAGGAAAGGCTGAGCTTGGATGGAACTGAACAAGATTGGGCGAACGAATACAAAGATCAATCTTTATGCTTAAAAAATATATTAAGGTAAAAAAATATGGTAAAAAAAAACTCTTCGTTCAAATAAGCTGATAAATCTCCTTTATATATTTTGATTCTCCATTATATTTTGTTTATTTTTTAAATATTAATTTCAATTTTTTGAGGTATTTATATAAATCAGACTTGAAAAAACTTCAGATTTTTTTGTTACATCTATGACAAAAAATAAATATAATGTTAATTGTATATATTAGAAAATAAATAAATAAATCAGCATGAACAACATACCTTGACAATTATTTAGAAAAAATTGATGTACGTAACCTATAAAGAATACTCAAGAAGGAATGTAAAAAATACCACTTGTTGGTATAAGATAAATGATGTGCACAATCAGTAAAAAAGATTTTCTTGTACATAAATGTAGATTTCAAGTAAAAATGAAGAAAATAATAAAATATCTAAATGTCTATATGAATGCGATGTAATACTACTCCTGAAAGTTGCTTTCCGATAAATATTTATCACTAAAAAATGTATTTTCCTGCGCTCAAATGCATTTATTTTTACAAAACAAATAAATAAACTAAATTAGAATTAAAAAATATTACTTACTCTAATTGAAGCTTGTATATAATAGAAAAAAGTTAGCATTTAATGCAATCATTACTTACCTGTATATAAAAAATGAAAATATTGAATCAGAAAAAATTTATAGAAAATGAAGAATATAAAGAATGCAGTAAATAAATAGATTAATAAATCTAATGATCAATAACACAAAAAAAATATAAGTTTAACATTATAAATCACTTTAGGAGTATATATAAGAGAGATTAAGAAAATAGAACTCTATTACAATTCAAATTTCATTTAAATTTGAATTCAAATAGCATATCTATTTTTCTAAATGAAGATCTTTTTTGTTATTTTTTTCTTATCCTTTATTGTTTTTAAATACAATGATATTTATTTCTAGGCTATATATCTAAATTGAGAAAAATATTTGAAATATATTCTCCTCCCCCTCCTCACCCCCCCCCCCAATCTACATTCTCTTTTTTCCCACGGTCCCCCCCCCCCCCAGTTTCCTTCTTTTCTTTCTTTATTTCTTTTGTTTGTTTGTTAGTTTTTTGTTTGTTTGTTTGTTTTAATTATTATTTTTACTACTATTGCAACTATCATTGTTATAGTATTATTATTGCTGATACTACTATTATTAATGTTGTTGTTATTATTATTAATAATATAACTCTTTCTATTATTACTATTGCTATTTCTAATTATTATAATTATTATTATTATCGTTATTATTAGTATTTTTATATTTTATTTTTAAATTTGATATTTAAATCAAATATATTTAAATTTATTTTACAATATTTGAAAATAATATATTCATGAAATAATAAGAGTTCATTTAGAATTCTTCTGTCTATGAATTTTTATTTTTAAGCTAATCAAAAAAAATCTTTCATTTAACTTTGAATTTAAATATCATATCAATTTTTTTGAATCAAGATATTTTTGTTATTCTTCCTTATCCTTGATTTTTTAAAATACAATGATATTTTTCCTTTAAGTTATATATTTAAATTGAAAGAAATATTTCAAAATCTATAAGATATTTCCCGCCCCCGCCCCCCTCTATTTCTCTTTTTCCTCATTTATCTTCTTTTCATTCTTTTTTTTGTTAGTTTGTTATTTTTTAAAATTTTAAATTATTATTATTATTATTATTATTATTATTATTATTATTATTATTATTATTATTATTGTTGTTGTTGTTGTTGTTATTATTATTATTGCTACTATTACTATTATTAATATTATTATTATTATTGATATTACTCTTATTCTTACTATTATTACTATTGCTATTACTAATTATTATTGTTATTGCTATAATTATTACTATTATTATTATAATTATCATTATTATTATTATTATTAGTAGTAGTACTAGTAGTATTTTTATATTTTATCTTTTAATTTAATATATAAATTAAATGTATTTAAATTTATTTTACAATATCTAAAAATGATAAGTCTATGAAACAGTAATAGTTCATTTAGAATTTCTTTGCCTACGGATTCCTATTTAAAGCTAATAATAATAATAATAATAATAATAATATATATATATATATATATATATTAAAAATCTAATGTATATTTGTTTATCTCGCCCTTCTTTCTTTTCTTTGATTTTAGATGGTAAAAAAGAAGTTTGTGAGGTGCCGCTGCAGATTGGATTATCGTAGAATAAGAGGAGCCATCTTAGAAAAAGAAAACTTTTTTAGAGCCCGGTACCAGCCAAACCCCCTCTCCAACCAGTCAAGTGGCTGAATGCGTAAGCCCCGGGACTTGACACTTAAACATCGGGAAGCTTGCCCCAGAGGTTTTTCTGGGGAAGAGAAAGTTTCCAGGTTGGATTTTTGTAGATCAAATAGTACTAGTTGGGTAGGTAAAGGCGGTTCACCCCCCTATGTGGTTGATCTTCTTAATAGTCTGCTGAAGTATCTAGCCAGCCCGTGAGGAAAGGTGGCACCCTCCGGGATAGAAAAAGAAAAAAATCCTAAGTTTTTCTTCATCCTTTAGGAATCAAGTCATTCAATGAATGAGAAGTGTAAAACCTGTAGATAAATGTTCGATTGAGAGTTCTCACCTCTTTGAGCTTAGGTTAGCAAGAAGTCATCCCCGAGGAAAGAATGAGTCTTCGACGACAACCGTTTCAAATTTGAAATTCAAAAATTTTATTACAATATTTATTAACTTTATCTTAAATTTACCCAGTGACTTTTCAATAGCTTGCCACTTGGCTTAACCACATTGCAAACTACTCTGCTTTATTATATATATAGATGTTATTATTATTAATATTACTCTTACTCTTAGTATTATTCCTATTGATATTACTAATTATTATTGTTATTACTATAATAATAATAATAATAATAATAATAATAATATTTTATATTTTTATATTTTTATATTTTTATCTTTTTATTTAATATATAAATTAAATGTATTTAAATTTATTTTATAATATCTAAAAATGATAAGTTGATGAAACAATAATAGTTCATTTAGAATTCTTCTACCTACGGATTTCTATTTTTAAGCTAATAAAAAATATATTTTTTTTTTAAAAATCTAATGTATTTTCAAATTCAAAATTTTATTACAATATTTATTAACTTTGTCTTAAAATTACCAAGTGGCTTTTCAATAGCTTTTCATTTGGCTTAATAAACTACTCTCCTTTATTATATATATAGATATTATTATCATTAATAATATTACTCTTACTCTTACTACTATTACTATTGTTATTACTAATTATTATTGTTGTTGCTATAATTATTATTATTATTATTATTATTATCATCATCATTATTATTATTATTATTATTTTTATATTTTTATATTTTATCTTTTAATTTAATATATAAATTAAATATATTTAAATTTATTTTACAATATATAAAAATGATAAGTTTATGAAACAGTAATAGTTCATTTGGAATTCTTGTGCCTACGGATTCCTATTTTTAAGCTAATAAAATATATATTTCTTTTTAAAAATTTAATGTATTTTCAAATTCGAAATTCAAAATTTTTATTACAATATTTATTAACTTTGTTTTAAAATTGCCAAGTGACTTTTCAATAGATAGATAGATAGATAGATATAATGAACTGGAAAGGATGCGTTCAGTCCCAACAAGAGGCTTTCAATATTCTCATCGCAATATTAAATGAATTATTCATTTCATCTCAAATAAATTTTCTCATACTATATTACAGTAAAAGAAGAGTCTACATTGTTCTATTCACTTACTTCCTTCATCCATTTTTAGTTGTGATGTTATCAATTATATCTACTTGATAACATAATTGATAATTTCATGGCAAATTTAAAGATATGTTTTATGTGATTTCCCCCCAACAAATGGGATATGGATATTTAAAACCCGACCCGCAATTCTACCTAGTACTAGTTATTTCCCCTTTTTCCTTGTTTCTCCCCCAACAACAAATATCTTCGGCCATCCTCAAGAATGGCCATCACCAATCTTTTATCCACCACTATTACCCTCAAACACTCGCCATTTCTTCTACTGAAACCCGCAAGAAAACTCAGAAACCCCAAAAGGCCAACAATTCGAGCTCAGTCTAAGAACGAAGACTCTGCAGATGGACCAGATCGTTTAATCTCCGCCATAACTTACTTCTACCCTTTCTTTGATGGGATTCAATATGGAAAATATGTAATCACACAGTTTGCACCAATACAAACACTTATTCAACCTTTAGTACCAGCTATAAGGGTTTTCAAAAGCTTTCCACTTAATGGGTTATTGGTTTTCTTTACTCTTTACTTTATTGTTGTTAGAAATCCTAATTTTAGTAGATATGTCAGGTTCAACACTATGCAAGCTATTGTTCTTGATGTGCTTCTCATTTTTCCTGATTTGTTGGAGCGGAGTTTCAATCCAAGAGATGGGTTTGGATTGGATTTGATGATGAGCTTTGATAGCACTGTGTTTTTGTTTCTTTTGGTGTCATTAGTTTATGGTTCTTCTTCTTGCTTGTTGGGTCAGCTACCTAGATTGCCCATTGTTGCTGAAGCTGCTGATAGGCAAGTGCTATGAACAAACTCCCTTGAATTTACTTATTTCAGAGGTTCTATCCTCTTTGTACACTTAATTGAGTTTTGTTTTACCTGACAATTAATAGCTATTTCGTTCCGAAGTAAATGTTTATGTTCTTTTCCTTTTGTCTATATCACTTTGCTGTTTCTATAAATTCTTGTGATGGGATTAGAAATTATGTTTCTTTTATCAACTTATATTAGTTTTATTTCTATCTATCTGCTATAACAAACTCAAGATAGAGGTATTTCTTTTTTTTATAAACAGTAATGTCCTGGCTAACTTGCATACACCTCAACTATTTCATGGAATGTCTTAACTAGAATTGTTCCAAGTAACTTTGTCCACTCTGACTTAGGCAATAAGAAGAAATACCTAATTTTATTGCCTCTCCACGGATTCTAACTTTGGTCTTCTATAGTTTTTGTTCCAGCTTCATGGACCTCGATTTCATTCCATTGAGTGCCACAGAGGTGGTGATATTATCAGCAAGTAATATCATTTTTTAATGTGTAGATAGTTCTATCCCTATTTGTAGGTAACATGTTAGTTACATCATCATTCTTATTTTGATTTTTGGATGAGGTAACATGTTACTTCATCATATAGTTATGTTGATGCTTAAGTAAGAAATGCATCATTCTAGTAGCCATTAGAGAGATACAAATTGTATCGTGATTTATAATTAAGGGTCTTGCTTTGTATTATCTTGAAAAGGACAAGCATGCGGAGGTATGCAAAAGTTTGACATCAAGTTTTGATGTTATTTTTTGAGACAATTCCATGAATGCCATTCATCCCATCCTCAAGCTCGAGCTAATTACAGAGACCTAGGTAATTTACCTAAAGGTATTGGCATCTAGTATACACCTTCTTTATGTAAAATGCTAATTTGCCTCTCTTTCCAGTGCCTTTCTAATTTTTCGTATAGTAATTTTATAATTTTACCCTTGAATAAAGAAACAATAAGCTGAAACTAGGATGGAAGAAATAATTCTCTTAATAGCTGCAGGTTTTATGAGTCTAATCTTTTGCCTATTTAGGAAACCTTAGGTGATCATATCCACCTTTGGCTGTTGCCTAGATGCTAAATGTTTTGGGATGTTAAAACTTTTAAGATGTTGATACTCAAGCCCTAAGGGAAAAGATTTGCTCCTAACTTGTAGAAGATCCTTTTGTCCCTTCAATGGACTTGGTATCATGGTATCACCATCTTCAAGTTCATAACACTGTTACTGTTTGATCACTAACAGAAGGGTCCGTGACAGGTCCACGTCGCGGACCCAGTCCCTCAACGTTCAAAAATTCCCAGGTATGTTTTCTTAGGCTTGTGTCGAAATTGGGCCCAAATAAGGTGCGCGCTAGGACCGCGACGCGGACCTGGCATATTTCTATACAAATTTTATTTTTATTTTTTGGAGTGCACTGAATAGAAGACGTCGCGGACTTTAGATGTTTTTCGAACCTGTTTCATTAAAAAGACGGGTTTTGCCCCTTTTTAATTAAATAACCCGACCCCTTCCCCTTTTAAACCCCAAATCCGTCCCCTTCACGCTAACCTCCCCCCTCCCCCCTCCCCCCCACCACTCTCAATTCTCTTTTTCTCTATCAAATCCGTGACGCTCTTTGGGATTCAAGCAAGCTTCTTTGCGTTTCTCTTCTCCAAATCACCAAGGTATGTGTTCTTGAACTATTATTTGATATGGGTTGATGAATTTGGTAGGGATAAGCTCATGGGCTTTGAGTTTTGACATTAATTTATTATTCTTGGCTTGCTATTGGATTCTAATTGTTGTGGGTGGGGAGATTTCGTTATGAAGTATGAACTTAATTTTTGTGGGTTAATTTTATTGGGAGAAGTAAACCAAGCTGGCAAAAATTGGTACAAGTGACATGCGGAGTCTAGGTACTTTTTGGATATGCCATTAGATGATGAGAGCTTGACCAAAGAATTTCCTTAAATAAAGCAGAGATTGATGGAGCTCAACATGAGCTTCCTATTCGCAGACCCGCAGCCGTGCAACCTGCATATGGTACGGGAGTTCTACGCGAACTTCCTAACAAATACCCGTACCCACTATGTTACTGTGCAGGGAGTGGAAGTCCCTCTATCTCCAATGGTCATAAATGAAATCTTAGGGACTCCAGAGATGCCTCCTGCCACTTTAACGAAGTTGAATATTTGACCTCCCCACTAGGACATGCGGCGCACCATATGTGGACTCAGATCCACTGCTAAATGGGTTCGCCTTGGGTATAGAGGCTACCACCTCTCCTATCCATATGCCCATATGAATAGGGAAGCTCGGGTTTGGGTGAAGATTATTATGCACAGCCTCATCTCCGGTCTACACTACACTGAGATCACGAGGGATATGGTCTGCCTGGTGTACGACCTTATGAAGGGCGTTGAGATTAATGTGGGTGTAGTTATTAAGTCCACTATTCGGAAGTCCAGAGTGCATTGGGGTAGAGGATACACCTTTGGAGGCTTGATTACTCAATTATGCCGCAGAGCCGGGTTACCCAAGCCTTTGGAGGCTTGATCACTCAATTGTGCCGCAGAGCCGGGTTACTTGAGGAACCCCTTGATTATATGGTCCCTCTGATTTCTAAGTCCTTTGACATTACAAAGACTAAGGGGTCGGACATCACTTTTGGGCCTGTCCTCACCTCCATGGAGCGAGCGAAGAGGGATGAGATGATCATGGCTCGCATGTCCGGCCTAGATATATTTCGATACCGCATAGGCGGCAGACCATCCACTGTTTTTGAGTTGAGTGAGGTCGAGAATGAGTACCTCCTCAATGATCGTCGTGGAAAGGCTCACAAAACTCGAGTCCGATGCAGAGGACAACTTTGGTGTGGTCATTGAGGGGGTACTCATTCTCCATCTCACTCAACTTAAAAATAGTGGATGGTCTGCCACGTGTGCGGTGTCGGAGCATCTCTAGGCCGAACATGCGGGCCATGATCATCTCATCCCTTTTTGCTCACAACATGGAGGTGAGGACGGGCCCAAAAGTGGTGTCCGGTCCCTTAGTCTTTGTGACATCAAAGGACTCAGAAGTCAGAGGGACCATATAATCAAAGTGCTCCTCGGGTACCCCGGCACAACTAAGTGATCAAGCCTCCAAAGGCGTAGCCTCTGCCCCGATGCACTCTAGACTTCTGAATAGTGGACTTAATACCCGCGCCCCCATTAATCTCAATGCCCTTCATAAGGGCGTACACTAGGCAAACCTTGCCCCTCGTGACCTCAGTGTAGTGTAGATCGGGGATGAGGCTGTGCGTAATAATTTTCACCCAAACCCAAGCTTCCCTATTCATATGTGCATATGGATAAGAGAGGTGGTAGCGTCTGTATTCGTGGCGATTAGCAGTCGATTTGGGCCCGCATAAGGTGTGCCGCATGTCCTGGTAGCGAGGTCGAATATTCAACTCCATTAAAGTGGCAGGAGACATCTTTGGAGTCCCTAAGATTTCATTTATGACCATCGGAGATAGAGGAACTTCCACTCCCGCACAGTAACATAGTGGGTAAGGGTATCTGGTAGGAAGTTCGCGTAGAACTCCCGTACCATGTGCAGGTTGCATGGCTGCTGGACTGCGAATAGGAAGCTCATGTGAGCTCCATCAGTCTTTACTTTATTTGAGAAAATTCTTTGGGCAAGCTCTCATCATCTAATGGCATATTCGGGACTCCGCATGTCACTTATACCAGTTTTTTGCCAGCTTGGTGTACTGCTTTCAATCCAAACCGACGAGTCTGACCTCGTGGCATAGCGGGAGCAGGTGGTACGGTAGGCACACCTCTCTCCTTTTTATGGCTACCTGTGGCTGGTTCCTTCTCGTGTCTACGGTTGGATGACATGATAACCTGCGTTCAACACACCACATAAGCATCCTCAAATTTGGCCTTAAAATACAAGGCAGACAACACCAAACAACTACCCCAAACCTATCCATTGTCATCGAATGCATAATATAACGTACTTAGACTTCCCCTATTTTACTAATTTGGTCATACATGCAATCTCAACTGTCAAGAACGAGCACAATGAGAGAATATATACATTCCGCATTCACAACTTCAAGGTCTAAGCACATTTCAAGCATCAATAATCCCCAACTAATCTAGCCCGCTACTTAAGACTTCACATAGCTATTCAAATAAGCACAATTTCCTGAATTTAAACACATTTATGTAACTAAAGATTTCGCAATATACTCATAATTCACAAAGAATTTCCCAATCCCACATGCTTGCTATTCAAGAATTCATAACACATGTTCATAGACTCACAAATTCATCTATTCCTCATAGTTTCCAACCTAGGGTTTTAGTTCAAGAACTAAACCCAATAAAATTAAGTTCATAATGAAATCTCCCCACTAGAATCCAATAGAACAACAAATTAATGTCAAAGCCCATGAGCTTATCCCTACCAAATTCATCAACCCACATCAAAGACTAGTTCAAGAATGCATACCTTGATGATTTGGAGAAGAGAAATGCAAAGAAGCTTGCTTGAATCCCAAAGAGTGTCGCAGATTTGATAGAGAATTGAGAGTGGGGGGTGGGGTGGGGGGTGTTAGCGTGAAAGGGACGGATTTGGGGTTTAAAAGGGGAAGGGGTCGGGTTATTTAATTAAAAAAATTGGTAAAACCTGTCAATCACCTAAAGTCCGCGATGTGGAGACGTCGCAGACTCTTCTGTTCAGTGCGCTCCAAAAAATAAAAATAAAATTTGTATAGAAATCTGCCAGGTCCGCGTCATGCACCTTACTTGGGCCACAAGTTTTTTTTTTAGAAAACATACCTGCATATTTTTGAATGTTGAGGGATTGGGTCCGTGACGCGGACCCTTCTGTTAGTGATCACTGTTTATTCTGATTCAACAGTTGTTTGTTTGTCTGGTGAATGCCCTCCGCTATCATGAAATTATGACATAAATATTGATCAAGTCTTCTGAAAGCTATTCTTAGCTATTACATTGACATTAAGTATTTGGTTTTTATGACAATAATAATGAGGTTGTTGCCCTTGGACTTGAGGACCAAGAGAAAGTCAAGCAACAAAGCAAAGTAATGCTAGTAACTAGGACAAATGGAACACCTCAATTTGTTTTTTTATGGAAGGGCTCATTTGCAATATCATATATTTTTAATGCAAGGATGCACAGGGCTTACACTTTGTTGCTTTAGGTTCTTCACGTTCAGCTTCCTTTTTGGTGAAATACATGCTACTGTCAAACTGCTCTGGAAGCGTAGGATAAAATTCACCTTTCAACATAAACATTAGTAATATGGATTTGTATACAGATTATGATGAACTGGTGAAATCAAGATATCTGACTGTCTAATTTAGAGCCCGTTTAGATTGACTTAAAAAAAATAACTTTTATGTATGAAGTGTTTTTAGAACTTTGAAATGCTGAAAGTTATTTTTATAAATAAGCAGTTGAGTGTTAGGATAAAAGTGCTTAAATGAGGAAAATGATGTGAATTTTAGGGTTAAAAGAATAAAATGGGTAGTTTGGGAATTTAGTTAAAATATAAGGGATATAAAAGTAATTTTCATGGTCAAAGAAAATGATTTTAAAAACTTAGAAAAAAAAAGGTAAGAATCCTAACTTTTCATTTTTGACCGACTTTAAGAACTTTATGGCTTAAAGTTAGTATTAAGCAAACACATACAAAAGCTAAAAAGGGGCTTCCAAACGGGCTCTTAAAAGGCTAGTGGTAAAAATAGACTTCCAATAGAGCATTACTTGCTATGCATACTGAACTTGTGTAATTGTGTTAAGGGCGTATCTGATACCATTCAAACCCCAGTTGTTGCTTATTATCCTTTCGAAGTTCTCTGAGTATTATTTTGTGCAAGTAGGCTATCATATGGATTTTGCATAAATATGCTTACTTCATGTATAGAAATCAACATGGAATGTTTTGCTTTCCCCAGCATAATTTTGGTTGAACTTATTACTTCTGCTGTTAGCATTTCTTTGGTGATTATTCTTTGTTTATGCCAACTATTCATCTCCAATTTCCTCCTTTTGTTCCATCTAAAGTGACAGAATCTTATGTCAATATCTATTTGTGTTCCCTTTTACTTTCTACTATTTATGTTTGATGTGATCAATGGAGTATTTCTCAAGTAGCAGCAATTGCTGGTTATGTTCCCCAATGCATGAGCTTCTTAAGTAATGAAATCATCCACATTTCTAATCTTATGCAAAGTTTGGTGCTGTAAACCGATATAAACTGCAACATTTATGTTTAGCACAGAACCAGAATTATGTTGGTTAGCCTTGTTCCTTTTCCTATTTCTTCTTGCATCATTAGATAAAAACAAGGATTGTTGTGGGTCAGGCCTAACAACAATTGAATATCATAAGCCCAACTAGTATGCTCATACCGCATACTAGTTGTATCGTAATCTGCTAAAAAAAAGATTCACAAATGTTTTACTTCAAAATATGCTTATAAATCCATGCTAAACTTTTTAATAAGAAATTTTGGGTGTAGAAAGAATAGATAACCATCACATGCAAAACCTAGCACAAGCCAGGGAGCAGTGGGTTCCTGTCGGTGGCATCATATTACTCGGGACATATATGCCAGCTAGATTCTTTATTTTCATCCTCTTATTTGGGCCTAACATGCTCATCTCATTATTCCCATTTTGTAGGTATTAATTGAAAATCGAATTATAAAATGGATACGAATATTTATATAATTATACAAGTCATGTATCTAAAAGTACATGTAAAAATGCATCAACTTTAATTATATGTAATTGCAGGTCAGTAATGTATGTAACCTACTAACTTTAGATAAAATTTATAACTTCAGCCACCACAGTTTTTTTTTTCAACTTCGATTCCATATGGTTAAAGTTATGTGTGAGCTGAACGAATTTGCAAAAAAATTAAACTTTCAACTAAGGTATAAATAATGATACCAAAATCAAATATTTGTGCACTTCGTCCTAGCTTGAAGGAAGGGTAAATGAAGCCACCGATTTAGACCTAAAAACTATAGGTTAAAAGGGAAAAGACAAAAATTTTTTGTTTCGAAAGATCAGTTACACGCTAAAATTATTACGTCGATTTATTACACACTTATATTACTAAAAATGAATTTATTTACCCCCTAAAACTGACGTGACACAAAAAAATTTAAAAGAAAAGCGCGTTTAGTAAAAAAAATTAATTAAAATCTTCGTTCCACTACCACCCTACCCTACCCCACCCCCACGCCTCTTCTTCTTCTTTACATCCCACCCGCTTCTTCTTCTTCTTCTTCTTCTTCATTTTATTTTTTATTTTTCATCACCTTCCATACTCGATTTTCACCCATTTCACCCACCTCCACCAGAATCCTCCCCCCTTTCCCATCATATCCTATTTTAATTCTTATATGATTTTACCATCTCTATTATATTCGATTTTTTTTCTTCGACTTTGTTGGGGTTGATAAAATTAATGATTGGATTTAAAAAATAAAATATAGTGGTGGATTTGTTGGTGATGTATGACAAAGAAGAGGAAATTGAAGGTGGTGAAGAAAAATAAATCCGATATTAATAATGGTGGTGGGTTTGTACCTTTTGATGGAGATGATTTGATTTTAGTGATGAGTTTGGTTATGAGTGTTGAATTTTTTAGTCGTTATTTATAATTTTTATGATATTGATTTTTTATGGTGAAATATATGAATTTGGTAGTGATATAGTGACAATATTAGTGGTTCCATGGTGGTGTTCATTGAAGAAGAAACAATTGATGACATGAAGAATTTTTTTCTCGAAATCTGACATGGCATTTGATGTGGCAGTTAGATGACAGTGACGTGGCGCGAGTGTAATATATCTCCCACTGTGAGAGTTGTGTTATGCGTCTGAGAGGGTAAATAAATTCACCTTGTGAGTATTATAGGTCACTATAATAATAGTTTAAGTGTATAACTAACTTTTTGGGATAAGCTCAAGGGTGAGTTTATGCTTTTTCCCATATATATAGTTAATACGATGTTTGATTGACAATTTAGAAACTCACATAACTAATATATGTCTAAGTTATGAGAGAATTTATAACTAATACATATATAATAATTAATATGTATAAAATAATACATATATTTACTCATAATTAATATCTAGTGGTGGTAGTTTGAGCATAAGGGTGCGTGTAAATTTGGAAAGAGTCAGTCTCTAGTCTCCAACAATCTTCCCAAATATTTACAAACCACCAGATCGGTCAGCAATACCCCACCGTCAGGGTCTTTATCTGTAATTACAAACTCCATTCTGGTCAATATAATATCTACTCCCCCTTCAGATCTCGTTACTCCCAAGCACCACCATTCCATACAAAGAAAATGAAGCTCCACTCGGCAGCGACGTCTGTGCTTATTTTCCTTGCAGTCATTTTGCCCTATTGTTCTTCTGTGTCCCAAAACATTCAGATCAGTAAAATCAAACCTTCTGCTAAAGGTGAAGCTCCAACTCCAGCAATGAGTATCATATCTCTAATGTCAGCTCACGGATGCAAAAATTTTGCTGATATATTATCTGCTTCACCTGCTGAGAACACATTTGAGGACAATGTTCAAGGAGGTCTCACTATATTTTGCCCAACCGATGATGCAATGAAAGCGTTTTCGCCTAAATTCAAAAACTTAACCGCTGATGGGAAACAATCCGTTCTTGAATATCACGGTGTTCCGGTTTATCAATCGTTGTCGAGTTTGAGAACGAGTAATGGTTTGATGAACACGTTAGCTACGGATGGAGCTAATAATTACGATTTCGTTATTCAAAATGACGGACAAGATGTCACATTGAAGACTAAAATTGTTACTGCAAAAATTACTGGGACTCTATTTGATAAAGCACCAGTAGCGATTTTCTCGATTGATGAGGTTTTAGAGCCTACTGAATTGTTTAAAGGTGCGCCGACTCCTGCACCAGCTCCAGCTCCTACTCCTGAGGCAGATGCCGAGTCTCCTAAACCAGCCGGGAAGAAACACAAGTCACCTCCAGCGCCGGATTCTCCGGCGGATTCTCCGGTTGGTGGTCCCAAAGACAAAGTTGCGGATTCGAAAGCAGATAAGAACGGTGGGTTTAGATTCAATGGTGGAGCACTGGTGGTGGTCCCTGTTTTCTTCATTTGGTTCGTCCATTTATTGCTGTAATTTTATGTTTTCCGGTTTGCTTAAAAACAGATTTGCTATTATGTTTTAGATCTGAAATAAGATTGGCCAATGTAAAATGGCTTTCCAATTGTAATTTGTACTTTGTAGCAGTAGGATTGTTTTTACAAGATTTTATGAGTGCCTTTTTTTTTCCACTTTGTTGTTTCTTTGGTTATCTACTTCAGAGTGAGATTTTATTTTATATTACATGAAAACTTTCTTGCTTGTGAATTATAACTTTATAATTTTCTTGCACTAGTTGGTAAAGTTCTCCGCTAAATTCACCAAACGGAATACTTATATCGAGTATGGATGAATTTAGCATTCTTCTTGACATAAATTTAGTTGCGTAAAATGTATCAAAATATTATAATTTTAAATAATTTATACTGTGAGGCAACTTCATTTTTTTAATATAAATAAACTGAGGTGTGTAAGTTGGGTATAGATCTGTAGATATGAACTATAAGATATAGTGTTGAATCATGTGTTTGGGGAATGGTTTTATTAGTCCATTAAATAATGGAGCGGTGGGAAGAAAACAATGTATATACAAGATAGAAGCTTGACGCCGGCGCTCTTTGACTGCCAGTAATTAACTGATTATGGCCTGCTTTAAAAAGGTTCAGTAAATCCATCCCCTGTTACAACTGACCAGAGATCCCTCTACCCCCCCCCCCCCCCAAAAAAAAAAAAAGGGAAAAGGTCAAAATTACCCTCATTTAAAATAGTTCAAATATATTGTTTCTTTTTTGATTAATTCGAAAATTCGTTGTTCCTTTTGACATTTTAGCTTCAGAATGTAACCCTTACGCTCCGGACTTGCTTTTTTTAATTTTAATCTTGCCTTCTTAAAAGAGGCAAACGATGCCAGCCAGCTTTTTCCTTAAAGCATGTTGCATAATTATTCTCCAAATAAGATTGAGTCACAATGAAGCATTCATGTCAGCCTCTTTAATTGAGACTGGAAAGGGTCTCTTGAGTTCAAGTGCGAACTGCGGTGCTCTCTACTTGATGTCCTGTATGCTCTAACAACTAACATTCGACCAAGAATAATAAAAATAAAAAATAAAATACAAGTATTGTACATGGAAACTCCTTTATTCAAGGGAGGAAAAATCACAACCTGTCTCATAGGATTTTGACCAGATTTCATTATCAAACAAGGAGCAACAATGATTACAAACTCATACAATTTCAAGGATTAAATTCTTAATCATTTCTCCCTTACTATGAACCTGAAATCTTCAACGACTAAGAAACAACTCTATTGCCGCCCACTACATCAACTAACTCTAGTTGATATAGACTTCAACAATACTCTATGGCTAACTCTAGCCACCAACTCAGATCTCAGAGATAAGAGAAGAAACGAGTAGCACCTCTACAGCAGTGCCACCAACCTCTGCAACCTTACAACTGTCACTTTCAGTTTGCACAAAACGATTCTATCATGAAATCATGTCTCATACCAGATCCAGTTTGTCAAATCATCAAAACTACATTCTAAAACTACGACTACAAGTAACGGATACTAAAAAAGAAAAATATAAGTAATGAAAACATTCCAAAACTTGGGGTGAATTATTACTTTAATCTCTAAATTATTGAGAGTCTTAAAAATACTTATCTACTTGATTATGTGAATTTAAAAACACTTCCTCTTATGCAACATGTTATCTACCCAAGCATATATGTGAAATTTTCTATTGATATATACACATAGATCTATATAGTAAAAAAAAATATATTTAAAAAAATATTTAAATAATCAAATGCTAAGAATTTAGCAATTAAAAAGGAAAAAAAGCTAAAAAAAACAATTTTTTATTACCCTATCCCAACCCCACAACTCACTTCCCACCCCAAAAGATGGGGTGGAATGGGGGCAGGGGCAAGGTGTGGTGATGGGGTAAGAAAAAAAATTAATTTCATTTAAAAGTAATTTTAATTTTTTTAGGAGGGGTGGTGGTGGTGGTCGAGGCCTCGAGGGGTTAGGGTGGGGGAGTCGGGGTAGACAGTGGTGTGGGATAAGAATATGTTTTAAAAATTCTAAAAAGTTTTAGGGGATGTGAAGGGTCGGGTTGGGTATTGGGTAGGGGATGGGGTGGGGTAAGAAAAAAATTTATTTATTTAAAAAAAATTCTTCTCTTTTTTTATTGAGAAATTTTAGCATTTAATTATTTAAATATTTTTTCTTTTTTTAACTTTACATACCTATGTGTACGCCACATCAACAAAAGATTACACATATACACATGGATGGATGTGGCATAAGAGGGGTGTTTTTAAATTACTTAATCAAGTATACGAGTATTTTTAAGGCTGTCAATAGTTGGGGGACTAAAATAATAATTCATGCCAAGTTTAGGAATATTTTAAATACCTAGTTATCTCAAAAAGAAATACTATTAATTATCACATAAATTTGAGAGGAGAGGGGTTGTTTGATAGGGGATAAAAGAATAGTACTCAATAGTGGCGGGGTCACAATTTTTATTAAGAAAGTTCAAAATCTGAATAAACAGACATGCGAACTAGCTGAAGAGGGTTTGATATCTACTATATATACATAAAAAAATATATTTTAATCTTATACATATGATATAATTCTCCATCGAATGAGGTTCGAATGAACCCCTTGACCACTAGGTGGCTCTGCCTCTAATAATGAATGATATATTAGTAATGTTGGGATTTAAAATGCTAAAATTAGTTACGCTGAAATTATTTTTTATCTACTATTTAATTTGACGTATTTAATAACAATTCTATCTTTAACTTTGCCTATCTATATATTAATAACTGATATTTTTGATCGCATAGATTGCTATGTATTACTAATATACATAGGGGTAGTTTGGTAGAGTGCATTAACAAATATATATAATGCATAAATTAATTTGGT
Source organism: Solanum dulcamara (assembly GCF_947179165.1). NCBI lineage: Eukaryota > Viridiplantae > Streptophyta > Magnoliopsida > Solanales > Solanaceae > Solanum > Solanum dulcamara. The sequence continues at coordinate 13,379,845 of NC_077246.1, forward strand.
ATATTAGTAGTACCTTGTTTGATACACTTTTTTATGCTATGTATAACTATATTTACATTAATTATACACTCTATTGTTTATTAAGGTGTGCATTACTAATACTATAGATTTTTAGGTACTAGTAATGCAATGCAATTTAATGCATGCATTAGCATGCTGAAAGACTTAATTGCCCCTTAAAAGTTTTTTTTTTTTTTTACATCTTTTTCACCACATTTGTGGAGGGTATCTTTGTAAATAAATAGTGTTAAAAAATTTATGAAATACATGTTATTTTTAATACACCAAACTAACCAATGCATAGGAAATATCAACTACCCAGAGAGTCCTAAAGTTGGAATAATTAGACCTCATGTTATGATTTTCTTTCAAATTTAAATTTTCTCATACCCAGCACCAAATGAAGGCTGGCTAGCTAAAAACATGAGGCAGGTAAATTGAAAAAACAGAAAAACAAAAAACAATTACATTCTTTATTGTATTTTCTATAGAAAAAGATACATACATAAATTCTTTTTGATACAACTTTATTTCGGAGTAGAGGCAATTGAAATAAAAAAATAAAAATAAAATAATTAGTAGTAACAACAAATTGGGTGAATAGAAGTAATTAATTAAAGAAGAATTGATGATGCATTTATTAATCCTGGTGCAGAGCATCCTTGAGGAAATAGAGGGAACTAATATGATTATCAATAACTGATGATGTTATTGGAATTGGAGTAAATCCTTGGTAATCTCCTTCTTCCTTTGCTAAACATAGATCTCTAATGTACTTTGAAAGACCATCTTTCTGAATTAAAGGTTGATTAGCATACTCTTCAAATGCCATCCACTGCAATCAAAAATAAATTGTACGTTACGATATCAGTAAATTTTAACATGTGATATTAAGTTAATCACTATTTTTGTCTGCAAGTTCGCTAGCTATCTAATTTTTAAAATTTGAATGACCTAGTTGTGTGTATATGTTTTTGCAATATTATTAATACGTAGAACTTGAATTCGTAAAATTTATATATATACCTGAGCTGCCTCAATTTCTAAGTCTTGCTTTTGGATGTGAAATGATAAAGGGCGCATCATGCAAAGGAAGAACAAGTCTGACTTGTTAAAAAATGACTTGGGTATTTGCCTGCATGTATTCCCATGAAAAAATAATTAATTAACAAGACTCAAGAAATTCATAGACCACATGATTCTAGGTATTGAAATTAATTAATGTCAAGAATTCTTCGTATCACAATATTCAAATGCCAATTAATTGTTCTAATTTTGATTTCTTCCAACTCATTGTCAATGTCTCGTATTTAACCAGCACAAGTTTCCAAAATGTTAGATGTATCTTAAAAGTTACTCTTTCCGATCAGTGGCGGAGTCAGAATTTTAATTAAAGGGATTCAATATCAGTAGAAATAGACACACGAACTAGTCGAAGGGGGTTCGACATCTATTATATATTCATAAAAATATATTTTAATCATATATAAATAGTATAATTTTTTGCCGAATAAGGTTCGAATGAACCTCCTAACCACAAGGTGGCTCCGCCACTGCTTCCGATTCATTTTACTTATCGTATTTTTTTGTTTACATACAATACCCCTTAAGAATAATGTCTATGACTATTATATATATTTTTTAAAATCATTTATAATATTAATCTCTTTTCATAAATATTCTCTATTTATCTCATCAATAAATATTAAAAAGAGAGTTAGTCAATCACAATATTGAAGTATGTGTATGTGCTCTTCACTTCCGTATTTTATGCTAATTAGTCAATAATTATTACTTAATTTCAAGAATATTTATTACAAAGAGAAAAATTAGAAAAATATACTCAATTATGTCTTAATTTTTTGAAATAATAATAATTATTTTTTTCCAAGAATATTTATTACTATGAGCAAAATTGAAAAATAGACTCAATTATATCTTAATTTTTTGAAATAATAATTATTTGAACCATCTACGACCGACAAATAAATGGTCCGAGGGAATAAAATCTTTTTGTATAGGTCGACCTTGACAAATTGAATCTTATTTTTTTGACTTGTTGGTAATCAAAAATTTTAATATTTGATGATGATGACTCAATAATATTCTTTTTGACTTTTTCTTAAAATATGAAAAGTTAAATCTTCTAGTATTTGCCATGACACATATTTCTCCTTAATTTTCAAAATACTATTGTGACAAAAGTTTCCTACCTGAATGCAAGCACTTCCACAAATTCTGTGTCAATCTGCAGTGAAGACAAGAAATTAAATACAAGAGAAAAAAATTAGTCACATAAAAGTAACAGCAAAAATAGGATATTTATAGTGCATAGATTTACATAATTAAAATTCAGTAATTATATATATATATATATATATATATCATATATGTGTGTATACTTACTCCAGTTTCTTCTTTTAGCTCCCTTATTGCACCTTCAAATATACTCTCACCCTGAAAATCAAGATCGAAAAGCGTCTCAACATACACTACGTGACAAATAGAAAAATATAATCGAAGAAGAAAGACATTTTTTTTTTCACGCCTCAAAGCCAGATTTTTTTTTTTGTATATTATCTAACAGCTTCAACTAAAAAGCAAATATATATATACCTCCTCAACAGTACCAGTAGGGATCTTCCATATACCACTTCCCTTTAATCTGCCGCAGTTCTCTTGCACCACAAGCAACTGAAAACAACAATTATATTTTAATTAATAACTAGAAGATACTTTTCTAGTGTAAATAGTCGTTTAATTATGCATGCAAATAGAATTAAAGTAATTGCCATGTATTTTTCTCTGTTTATATGGCATTCTTTTTTTCATAATATTTTCAAAATAAATGTCACATTTGTATATTTAAAAGTGTAATTTATATAAATTTCATATAGTGTTAAGAGCTAATAACATTATTTTCCTACTCCTTTTCAAATTACAAAAATCTCTTAAAATTTATATTACTTGAGTTTCGATAACTATAAAAAAAACTTTTTAGTTCACTCAAAAAAGAATGATCGTGGTCAATCTCAAAAATCTGATTGTCAATATCAAAATAGATGGAATAACTGTCTCAAGACCCGTAAAGGAGAAGGGCCGATGGGTCGGATACATCAGCAGACATCCGGATACATAAGGGAGGAATGTATCAACGAGGAGGGATGTATTAGAGAGGGGATAAAAATGTATCAGAGAGAGGACAGGACATCCGCATACATAGGGGAGAGATGTATCTGAGAAGGGAGGGATGTATCAGAGAGGGGAGAGATGTATCCCAGAGGGGGTAGGTGTGTATCAGCGAGAGGGGAGTGATGTATCCGAGAAGGGATTTTAAAACTTTTTTTCAAATGGTAGGGAATTTTAGAGATTATAATAAAATAAAATGTGTATTTAGGTAATTTTTCCTCTTTAAAAAGTTTGACTGTACATGAAGTTTAAAAAGGTTTTATTTATTTATTTATGGTTTAAAACAAATTAGAAACATTTATAATGACTAGAAATTATCTCATTAAAGGTAAAATAAGAAGTTTAAGGTTATAAATAAGATAATATGATATATATTTTTAGGACGAATTAAAAAGGATAATATGAGACATAAATTAGAACATAGGAGAGAAAGTAGTAAAATTTTGATGCAACTTTAATTTAAATTACCTCTCTTTTGTGATTGAGGACAATAGCACCAATACTGACTTTGTGTGAGGCATTTGCAGGTATGGTACTCTCAGTATCAGCAATCCAATGCACCAGCATCAGGTAATCAGGTTCTGCATGATGGTACCAAAACCCTTCCTGTTCACATTAATTTCACAATTAATTAACATCAAGTTTGCTCGAATTCTTCAAAAATATTATTGTACTTGTGTCGAATCCTCTAATGAAAACACATTATTTCTTGGAGGATCCACTCAGTGGTGGAGCCACCTTGTGATGAACCCCCTTTGGCGGAAAATAATACTATTTATACATGGTTAACATAATTTTTTATGTATATATAGTAAATGTCGAACCTCTTCGATTAGTTCGTGTGTTTACTTCTTCAGATTTTGAACCCCCACTAGATCCATCAACCCGCCCCTTTAAGCAAACGTGCATCATGATTAAAAAAAAGTATTTAAGTAGATGTACTGAAGAAATTACCTTAACTGCAATCTCAACCAAATTTGCAAGTTCAATAGGGATTTTAATCCACACACCCTTCTTTCCCTGCAAAATAAAACAAATATAATAGAGTTGTGTATTAAGTACTACTCAATAACTAAGACCAATAAATAAAATTAATCAACAAATTATGTAATTAATACCTGCATCTTCCACTCTCTTATGGAATGTTTAAGCACGTAATGGAAGACATTAGGTTCCATAGGACCCTCTAATTGTACAATAACACCTCCATGCTCATCGTTAACCGCCGGAAGCACCTCATGAATCTTATTATTATCATTAACATCATTCATCTGGACCAACATTTTCTCCATAAAGATATTAATTATATGATCAATTAGGTTAATTAATAGATGTGACAAATTAAACAAGTTAATTAAGCTATGAAAAGAATGTGACAAGGTAGGTTTAGTAGTGAATATATAAAGTGATGCATGGGGAGAAGTAGTTTAAATAGGCTCCGCGGAGAAATTTAGTAGTAATTGGTGTGATGCCGTGTGCGTAGGGCCATTTAGACCACAACAATTTGTTGATTTAATCTTATGGTTTTTACGTAATGTGGCTGCTATACGTTACACCTTGTCATCTTAATGTCCTACATCTTTTTTTCTTTTTTTTTAATTCTATTATGATGAACCCACTAATTTGATCACATACCCATCCTTGTCCAATCCACACACATTATATCTAAATAAGTGGGAAAAAAACAAATTTAGAATGTGCATACACTTCTTTAGTGTTATAGTGGATCAAAAGTCTCACATTGATTGGGGAATGGACTAGTGATATTCTTATATGAATTTGAACATGATCTAGCTTTTGGGGTTGAGTTAAACTCAAGTAACATATCTCTACAGCATGTCCAAATTAAAGGTTCATCTCCAGATCATTCGAGAAGTGTCATCGGTTCTTCTCTTTATAAAGAACTTGGAATAGACACCTGAGAAAGATTTTCTGGAGTCGGTGGTTTCAATATTATTAGATTGCGAGATCAATTTAACTCACGTGCTTAAACCATTTTGATAAAATCAACTATACCATTTTACGAGTGAACAATAGGTTTAAAAAAATATATACCTTACATAGATATGTATGTTTTCAAACTTGCCTAAATACGAACCAAACCATATATTGTTTTTCAAATTAAAATATGTCGATTTTTTTATATCAATTAAATTTGATTTTGGATTTTTCTTGAACCTCAAGAGTTTAGACCCCATTTTCCTTTTTTTTTTTCTTTTTTTAAATTAAAAACACCTTCCAGCCAAAAAATAATAATAGTAATTAATATGATCATGCAGATTTGTGGGCGTTTAGCTGCTTATACTAAACATCCCAAACGAGGGTTGTTTTAATTTGAAGTCAAGGGTCATTATTCGTCGGTCGAAACACAAGTCCAAAAAAATTATGATTACTAAGTCCAAATTAATAACAGATGGTTGGACCATTAGAATAGACATCTCAACAAGTAAAATTTGTCAAAGTAAATTACTTATAATTACATATTCAAAGAAGAAGAAGAAAGAATAAGATTGACTCTAAACCCCAAATTTTGCTTTGACTGTACATAGGAAGACGTTCTTCTTAAGTTTAAACTGCAACAGTTTCTAATATAATAGTAATTGCATGAAAATTATTTAATATTATTATCTGTGTTAGTTATGATTTATGTTCACACAGTTGACAGCAAATCAGTATACTTTAAAAATCAATTTGTTTGATTTACTTTCAATTTTTAGTTTCAAAAAGAATGTTTTTCTTCCTTTTTTGACAACTCTTCAATTTTAATTTTTTCATAACATGTTTAATACAATAAAATTAAAGAGTGTTTTAGTATATTTTACCTATTTTTATTTTAAGACTATAAGATTTATATTAGTGTTTTCCTTTTTTAAGTTACGTGTCAAATAAAAATAAAATAAATTAAGATGGAGGAAATGTCACGATCCAAAAACCAGATGTGATGACACCTATCTTATCCCACCATGTCTTATCCCACCAAGACAGGTCGGCCCAAATAACCCTCTACAAGGGTAAATCTAGAAATAAGAAAGGACAACAAGGAACTAAGAAAAACACAACATAGAATCCATAATGATATATATAACAAAACCTAGTGTCATGTATACAAGCCACTAGTTAATAATACAGATCCAAAAAGAAATACAAATTTGAATGTTTCCATATCTAAAATAGATCAGAGACATAAAGTAAGGGTATGTGATGACGACCAAAGCAATTAACAGCTACCTCACGTTTTCCAAAATGCAAGCCGAAACCTCTGACGCGGGGAGAGATTAGGATGTATCAAGCTCGTGACCTACACAAGTGTAGAAAAGCAAAGAAGTGAGTATCACAATAACAATGGTACTCAGCCAGCTTCCCTAGCTGACCATAAGTAAAGTAATACCGAACACACTGTATGCCGACTCATAATCCAAACCTCCATATACTATAACCTTCACAAAAGTCAGAATCCAGCCCAGCACAATAATACTATAGTGGCAATGGATATACACAATAGAAGTAACTTAGTAGGCAATAACATCGATAGACTTTCAACAAAAATACCTTAAGTTCTTAATCAACAATCACAACGATAACACTTTACTCATACACATCAATCAATGAAAATGAGGTGCAATGCAATAGAAATGACATATAAAGTGATGCATGTATGTCCTATAGATACACACTTGTCGCATAGCATCATGGGATCCATGAGGACCTCACAAAGTGTCACGACCCGACCTAGGGCCTAGTTGTAACACGGCGATCGAAACTCCGAAGGGCTCCAACCACTCTTGTACATATCATAAGCATATATAAGGTAAAATATAAAAATGGAAACATCATAAGAAAGTTTAAACCATGAATAGAAATTTGAAAATGTCTTATGACAACATAGACTCAAACATATATCCAACTAGATGCCTCTAAACATGAGTATGGGCGGGGGCTAAGACATGTCCCTAGCTCACCCTCAAATTTACAACGTAAACACAAGTCTTTTTAAAAGAGAAAATAGTAACCAACTTGAAACTAGTACCCGGTCAATGAGGACTCACCACAACACCTTCGGATAGGAACGTCTACTAGTTACGTGGACGATAAAGATCTTCAACCTCAACCCCTACATTATGAGACAATGTAGGCAAAAGTATGCATTAGTACGTTGGAATGTACTAAGTATGAGGGCGTGACATGCAACGTAAATCATGGTATGCAAAGGTCAAGTAAATCACATGATAAGATGGAATACGTAATGTCATGAGAAAATCGTATCGACCAAAGCATTTAAAAGCATAAGTTCAAAATCATAACATATTTAAGAAATCATACATATGTGGGATAGGAACCATAACCGATAATAAGACCATGTGAGTTATAACATGGAATCCGATGATCTCCATATTGAGAAGGGGGAGGCTACTTTGCCAAGATAGACTCCTAATCATGAACATGTGCTATTTGTGGATCCACTAGCTAGGCCATAAAGACAATCATACGGTGACACATAGTTATGAGACAAGAGACTTTATATAAGGACCCCTTGCTTCGAGCCCCCACCTCAAGTCCATATTCGGTGCTAAGTCAAATTCCACGGAATACATACATAACATAGGATCATAATTTCATATATCATAGGCTTGAAATCATAGAATAGCTCATTTTCATAACATACTTGTAATGTGAGAATTGTCCTTTCATCATTACAATCATATTTGCATAATTCATATCGTTAGGCCTTAGATCGCCTTACTTCATAACTTGCATGAAAAACCATAATTTGAAACATACTTATAATTCATGATCATAATGGTAATACATAGTCATAATTCATACTTTGAAAATTTATGACCATAGCTTGAACTTGAAATTAGGGTATGACATGAATGCATGATAAATTGACTTAAAAATTATGGAATTAACTTGAAAACATACATGATCATAAACTTTATATCAGCCCATACATAATTCATATAGATAATATCATTTAGAAGTATAATTGAAAATACTCATATTTTACACCATGAACTCTAGAAATCAAAGTAGGAGAATTCATGAAAAAACCCTTTAATTTAATTCAATAACCATCAAATTATACCAAAATAGACTCATAATCACACTTTAAGTCAAAATTCATGCAATTGGAATAGAGATCACAAGACCCATAAAATAACATACTTTAATTTGATAGGAAACCTTGAGAAATTGATTGGGCTTCATGGATGAAAGAATCCATGAATCAATACCCACATACTTTGAGTGAGAACAAAAATAAATTTGCAAGAACTTGAGAATTTTGATGAAGAAATTGAGTGAATTTGCTTGAAGTCTTCAATGGAAACCCTTGAGAGCCTTTTTGCAGAGAGAAAAATATTTGATAGATGAATTGTAGAAGAATGAATTGAATTAGAGGTTTAGGTTAATTTATAGAGTTGAATTAGGTCCTAAAAACATCTAGATTCATTAACTAATAATTTGAAAAAAGTCTAAAACGCCCCTTAATTAAAAACTAAATTCGGCCAGAAGACCTTCCTAGATCCGCGACGCGGTCCTGTCGCGGACCATGCTGTCTTGTGCTGCTTTCTAGGTCCGCGATGCGATCCTGTCGCGGACCACACTGTTTTGTGGTCTTTTCCAAAAATCTATCTTCAAATCTATGAGTCCTAAAAATTCACCGAGACCATTTTCCGCCAGTTTAGACCCCTGATCGATATTCCAAACTCAAATTTTCCAAAACGATTAAGGATAATGTGTTACATGAGTGGCCTATTTCCAAGGCATTCTTAAGGTATTTTGTGGGCATATTTTTTTTTGAGGGATGTTACACAAAGTCCATGCAATTGATAGAATCAATTCTCGAGAACACAATCACTATTCTGAGAACACGGAGGCCAAGCGTCCTTAACCCTTCGTGAACGAGAAGGCCAACCAAGCCACCCTATGCGAACGCAGTCAGGGCTCTGCAAATGTGCAAGCTAAAACACACGGCTTTCGCGAACGAGGAAAATGCTCTGCTAACGCGAAGAGAAAAAATCCTAACATCAGTAACATCAACACACCAAGGCACAAAAACTCTCTAAATAGTCCCTTGGGATTCGTTCGAAATTACATGCACACTAATCATATATATAACCCTATTCGATGTACTGGACTCATTGGAACCATCAAAACATAGATTCGAGGTCTCTTTGACCCAGTACCCGTTAAAGCCACTTTTAACTAATTTTTACTCAAAAGGCTAAAACATCATCAAAACCTCCAAAATATAAATTGAAACTCTACCTAGGCCTAAAATCACCTCCGAATTCCAACGGAATCGACGGAATTCTAATTTCAAAGTCAAACTTATTAAAATTACAACTCAAGGGTTCAAATCACCTTAAAAATTTGGAACTGAAAACAACCACAATCCTAGATCAAATTCCACATTTCAGAGCTTATGGAAGTGATAGAATTCCATTTTGAAATCTATAGCACCGGATGACGACTAAGATCACTTATTTCAACTTAAAAGCCTTCAAAATTCTAAAACTTCCAAAAGTCTCTACTTTTCGATCTGATTTTAATTTTTAACTTCATAAACTGAACAAACATGATTCAGACAATTATCAAAAGAGATAAAATGATAAATTTTCAAAAATTTCAAAAAATAACCTTCAAGATTATTGTGGGGAATATAAACTTAAAATTAGTCTACACCATGAAGAGGAAGACAGATAATACTTTCCTCCATTTTAAAATAAGTGGTGCACATCCCTTTAAAACTATTCATTCCTAAAAAAGTAAAAAATATTTTTAATAATTTATCTGTATTTATATTACATATTAATATATTATTTTAAAAACATGAATTCCTAAAGCATTTACACAGTTGTTTGTTCATTATTTTAAAAATAAAAGTTTATTTTTACTTATTATTTTCAACATATCAAGCAAAGACAAAAAAATTTCATATTTAACCATTATCATTAATTATTTATTTTCTAAATTATTTTTCAAGACCTAGCTAATACTAAACATCATTTAATAGAGTCTGATAAAATTATTATGTCAATCGTTATTTTCTTAATGAGTGTGTCAAATTTAAATATGACAAGTAGAAATAAACCCGAGGAGTAATTTTTAAGTATTCCAACAACAACTTATCATTAACTTTTACTTTTTATTTTCTAAATTGTAAATAGGTGTTATAAATTGAATATGAAGATGTATTACAAATGAAGATGAAGACACTGTATTTGGGAATTTTCTGTGTAATCTTATTCAATCATCTATCTATCTATTTATATACAATGCTATATAATAGAAAATAAAAGAATGGATAAAACTAATTACACTTGTCCTATTCTAATTTGTCCAAATATATAACAAACTTTGATTCTTTCATGTGTTGATCACATGACCAAATATGAATTTGTTATACTCTTAATCCAATGGTGGAGAATTAATCCATCAAGTGTGTGTTTTGTGTGGCTGAGATCAATCCATCTGTTGGCTGATATTTTGCTTCAAAAGTTAAAGTTGTCTCTCTGGCTTTCTGTCTTCTTCACTTCTCTGTCTCTCCGCCTTCTTCACTTCTCTCTCTCTTTATCCTTGTTCCATCTTCTTCATTGTTCTTTCTCTCTTCTCCTTTGTTTTCTGTACTCCAACATCCCCCTTCAAGTTAGAGGGGAGAGTCATGACCCCCAACTTGTTCAAAATCGCTTTGTGAGAAACCCCAGAAAGAGGCTTAGTAAAGAGATCTGCAAGTTGATCTTGAGATGGAACAAAAGAAAGCATAATCAGACCGGATTGGAACTGTTGGCGCACAAAATGACAGTCCAGTTCTAAATGTTTGGTGCGTTCATGGAAAACTAGATTACGAGCTATATGGATGACAGCTTGGCTATCAGAGTGAAGGGGGATTGAGAGTGAAATCGGAGTAGAAAGATCCTCAAGAAGACGAATTAACCATGTAAGCTCAGCAGTAATACGACGCATAGAGCAATATTTCGCTTCCGCTGAGGACAAAGAGATGGAGATTTGTTTCTTGGATTTCCACGATATCGAAGCACCCCCAAGGGTAATAAAAAACCCACTAACCGACCTTCTAGAATCTTTACACGATGCCCAGTCCGCATCGCAAAAAGCCAGTAAAGAAAAGGATGGATCGGAAGAGAGTAAGATGCCTTGACCAGGATCTGAGCGCAAGTACTGTAAAACTCATAAAACAACAGAAAAGTGTGACAAACAAAGTCGCTGCATGTATTGACTCAGTGCAAGAACGACAAATGACAGATCTAGGCAAGTATTGGTCAAATAATTCAACTTTTCAACCAAATGACGATAAAGTGTGAGGTTATCCATGCGGGGACTGTCATTTGCGCGATGTTTGGAAAAGGGATCCAAAGGAGAAGTAACGGTAGGCAAATGGGAGACATCAAACTCGAAAAGTAAATCTAAGGTAAACCGTCTTTGATTCACAATAAAACTATGCTCAGCTCGTAAAATTTCCAAGCCAAGAAAATAGTGAATTTCGCCCAAGTCCTTCACTTTAAATTCTGTATGGAGGAAACATTTGAGATTCTCAAGTTCATCCAAATCATCTCCTATGAGGAGAATATCGTCAACATAAACAGTTAGGATGGAAATTAGTATCCCATTTTTCTTGAAAAATAGAGAATAGTCATTTAAGAAAGATGAATAACCTTTGAAACTTAAAGCCCTGCAAGCCGAGCATATCATTGTCGTGAAGCTTGCTTTAAACCATATAGATATTTTCGTAGAAGATAGACATGATTTGGACTAGATGGTGTCATTCCTGCTGGAAACTTCATAAAAACCTCTTCTTGGAGTTCTCCAAGCAAAAATGCATTATTGACATCTAGTTGTGAAACAGACCACTGCTTCTTAGCTGCAATAGTGAGTAAACACCGGATAGTGGTCATTTTCATGATAGGGGAAAATGTTTCTCCATAGTCTATACCCTCTCTTTAGATATCCCCTCTCACCACAAGCCTTATCTTTAAGTCTCTCAATACTGCCATCTGAGAGGTGTTTTACTTTGTAAACCCATTTGCAAAGTAAAGCTCTCTTTCCCTTAGGCAATATAACAACTTCCCAGGTTTGATTACTTTCCAAGGCCTGAATTTTTGAGTTCATGGCCTCTCTCCAGCCTGGATGTTGGGAAGCCTGGTTGTAGCAACTAGGTTCAGTAATATTGGAAAGGCAATAAAGTAGTTTTTGATTGTTAATATATAAGAAAGAAAAAGCATAACTATTAGGCTTATGAGGGTGATTAAGACAAGATTTCCCCAGATCAGTAAAGATCACACTATTGCAAATATAGTCCTTTAGATAAACAGGTTCATGAGAAATCCTGCTAGACCTTCTTAGTGGAGTTGTGGTAGGAACAAATATAGGAGGAGAAATTGGTAGGGAAGGAGAACTTGGGTAAGTAGGCTCAAATTGTGGGAGTAAAGACTGGTCTGTAGAAGTAATGTGGTGAGGTTCTGAGGGTGTAACTTGGTGAAAAGTATCATGAACTGGTGGTGTTGATTGAATCTAAAATGGAAATGCAGAATCATCATCTATAGAAGAGGGGGGAGTAAGAAATATAGGTGTGTGTGAGTTATCAGATGAGTGGAAAGGGAAGTATGATTCATGAAATCTCACATCTTTGCTTATAAACACTTTCCTTTTATCAAGGGACAACAACTTATATCCTTTCTGCTGTAAAGGGTAGCCTAGTAAAACACAAGCAGTAACTCTTTCATCAAACTTGTTCCTTCCTTGTCCTAGGGTGGAAGCATAGCATAAACACCCAAAATTCCTCAAATGATCATAAGTAGGCTTTTGTCTAAACAATACTTCATAAGGTGTCTTCCCCTTGAGCACACTAGATGGTAGTCGATTAATAATGTGAGCAGCAGTCAGAATAGATTCTCCCCAGTAGGACATAGACAGATTGAATTGGAGCATCAATCCTCTAGCAATCTCCAAGAGGTATCTATGCTTCCTCTCAACAATTCCATTTTGTTGAGGGGTAGATACACAAGATAGTTGATGCATAATCCCTTGTGAGGCTAGAAAAGCTGATTCTTGTGTCCCTCTGCCCAACTCCAAAGCATTATCAGACCTTATCATTTTAACTTTCACATTGAATTGTCTCTTTATCATAGATAAAAAGCCCTTTAAAACAGGAAAAGCATTGCTCTTAGTGCTTAGTAAGAATGTCCATGTTCCTCTACTGAAATCATCTACTATTGTGAGAAAGAACCTGAATCCATTGTAAGTATTACACTTATAGGGTCCCCAAGTGTCTATATGGATGAGATCAAAAATATGTGTGGATTTTATGCTACTAGTAGGAAAAGATTGTCTAGTTTGTTTAGCTCTAGGACAGACATCACAAATAAAATCAGACTTGGAATCAAAACGAAGAAAACTCAGATGTTTCATTGCTGAAAATGGAAGGTATCCCAACCTTACATCCCAAAACCTTACATTAGGAACAACATTAACATGTACAGGGTTAGAAGCTGAAACTAAATGGGAAATGGAATTTCTTTCTTTTGGAATTGAAAATACATCATTGGAATTGAAAATACTTTTAGACTTGGCACTATTAGGCTCCAATAGATAGATTCCCTCTCTAACTTCACCAAAAGCTTGAGGACTCTTCATTGAAAGTCCCTGCAACAAACATCCAGTAGTTGTGAATAGTATATTATATTGAAACTGTACACAAAATTTGTGGACTGACAGGAGATTATACTTAAAATCTGGGACAAAAAGCACATCAATTATGACATGACCTACTAAAATAGAGACATTCCCTATATGAGTCACACTTTCTTTGAAGGAATTAGGCAGGTTGATATTCAAAGGCATAGGGAGAGGAATAAAAAATAGGAAAGAATTAGGATAAAACACATGTGTTCTGAAGCTCCTGAATCAATGATCTAAGTATTTTGTTTAAGGCTAGTGAACACAGAACTTGAGTATTTAAGAATGGTACCAGCCACTACATCTGCATTGATTCCTGTCTTTCCTGCTTGTGTCAATTTACTTTGCTTGTATATTTGCATTATTTCTGCAATCTGTTCCTTGCTAAAATGCTCTTGAAAGTTGCCATCACTGACTCCAAGATCTTGTCCTGGCATGTTCCCCTCTACCTCATGAGTTAAACTTGCATTTCCTTTAATCTGGGGCTGATAGTTCTTGGGATTAGTGAACTCAAAATCTGTAGGAAATCCATGCAGTCTATAGCAATCATCATGCACATGTCCTGTTTTTCCACAATATGTGCAAGATACATTTAGATCATATTTCTTCTTCCCTCTAAATTTTTCTATGGCTTGGCAGTCTTCTGATTTAAGTTATTATATTTCTGTTATGTGTTTGGCCCTCTCATTGCTTGACATTTAAATCTCTATGCATTTCTTCCCTGTCCATTAGCCATGAATGCTGCAAATTTAGCAAATAATGTGTTGTTTGATTGTTTTCCTTGTCTAGTTGCCATAAAAGATCCAGAATCAGAGGTGAAGTATGCATTTGCATATGCTTCCCTCTGGTTCTCATCCTGCAAAAGCAAAGAATATGCAATATCTATTCCAGGTAAGGGATTCATCATAAGTATGTTTCCCCTTGCCTGAGCATACACATCATTTAGTCCCATTAGGAATTGAATTAACCTCTGATCTTCCAGGAATTTTGTTAATTTTGCCTTCCCCTCACAAGTGCATTCACATGAACAACAAACAATCATATTTATCCCATCTAATTGATCCCATAATCTCTTAAGTTTGGTGAAGTACCCAGCAATGTCACTATTACCTTGTACTAGTCATGTCAGTTTCTTTTGTAGATGGTAGAGTTTGGCACCATTTGACTTGCCAAATCTCTGTTCTAGACTGTCCCAGAGTTCTTTTGCAGTCTTGGAATTCATCACACTGTCTGCAATGTCCTTAGATAATGCATTTGATATCCAACATATAACCATATCATTTACACAACTCCATTGCTCAAACTCTTTAGACTTCAGATCTGGGGCTTTACAAGCTCCATTGATAAAACCAAGCTTTCTCTTGGCTGATAGAGATAGAAGGATAGATCTCCTCCAACCTAGGTATCCTCTTACATCAAAAACAGTGTTGACTAAAGTCATACCTGGTGAATCTGAATTGTTTAGGTGATAAGGATGTCCATTGTCATGTGTGATTCCTAGTTCTATTTCATTTATTTCATACATATTGGTTTACTCAGAATTTGAAGATGGCCTTGATGTGATGACACAGATCTGGATCGAGAGCTTAGAGATGCTCTGATACCATATTATAAATTAAAGATAAAGGTGTATTACAAATTGAAGATGAAGATGAAGACACTATATTTGGGAATTTTCTGTGTAATCTTATTCAATCATCTATCCATCTATTTATATACAATACTATGTAATAGAAAATAAAAGAATGGATAAAACTAATTACACTTGTCCTATTCTAATTTGTCCAAATATATAAAAAACTTTGATTCTTTCATGTGCTGATCACATGACCAAATATGAATTTGTTATACTCTTAATCCAATAGTGGAGAATTAATCCATCAAGTGTGTATTTTGTGTGGCTGAGATCAATCCATCTACTGGCTGATATTTTGATTCAAAAGTTAAAGTTGTCTCTCTAGCTTTCTGTCTTCTTCACTTCTCTGTCTCTCTGCCTTTGTAACACCCCTCGAAAATTTTCCCTACGATTCGTACCTTTCTTGTACACGTGTAAGGTAGAACTCAAGTATTGTGAAGCAATTGCATGAGTAAGATGAGTCTTTGAGAAATTGAGCAGCGTTAGAGGTGATGTGGGGTCATGAAGGACCCCTAGGACCAAGCTAAGTTCAAAAGATTCGTTGTGGCTAAGTTTTAGGATGAGTCCGTATATGGGTCGACTTCTAACGACCCTATATTTTGAAAGAAATCTAGGTGGCCCACGACCCACCAAATTAAAGGTCGTTGAGTCTTCTTTGCAATGCCACCAAGAATGTACATTTTGGAGTTTGGAGTCAAAAGATACGACGATCCTAAGATGAACTAGCACAGCAGAGTTTTTCAGGCCTGGGTTGCAATTGCTGGAAAACTGGGCTTGGCGCCGCAGTGGCGCGATGCGCCACTATCGCGCCAGAAACATGCCTCAGTAGTTTGGGCTCTAGCGCGGCGCGCCACTAAAAGTTGTGCAGGGTTTTTCAAGCCAAATTTCCAGGACCCAAGAGCAATGGCCTTGGCGCTGTAAGGGCGCGATGCGCCACTATCGCACCAAGAATGTGCCTCAGTAGTTTGGTCCTTGACGCGGTGCGCCACTATGAGGTGTGTAGGTTTTTAGGCGAAATCAGCCTAGCGCTGCAATGGCGTGATGCGCCACTATCACACCAGGAGAATTTTAGCCTATTTTCAGAACTTTTGAGGAGGGGCAATTTTGAAACTTACCCAAATTATATATGTATTACCCTTGGTCTTTTGGGAACACATTTTTACAGCCTCACTCTCTCTCTAAAAGCCCTAGGAGCTTCTCTCTCTCTCTCTCTCTCTCTCTTCTTCTTCTTCTTCTTCCCCATTCCCAACAAGAAGAGTTCCAAGAGCTTCAAGATTTGAGTTCTCCATTGAAGACTCAACATCAAGGTTTTCAAGTCTTCACTAAGGTATGTAAGGCTATCTAAAACATGGGTTGAGTCCACCCATGTGCCCTACTCTTGTTTTGAGGTTAGATGTCCATGAAAATGGAGTTTCTTGGTATGGTTTATGTTTGAATGAGTCGTGTCCCCAATTTATTTGATTCTATATGTGTTGATGTTGTTGAGCTAGGAAATTCCTAAGATGAGCCCTTATGTGAGTATGAGTTGATGGAAATGAGTTGTTAAATATGTTTTATTGATCTTCTTAACTATGTGGATTATGATAAAAGATGTTATTTTCTTAAAAAGTGTGTCCTATTTTAAAGTGTGATTTAAAGTCTTGAAGTTGTGATGAGTCTCAAGGATTTCTCAAATGGATGGAGTAAATGATTGGTTATGTCTATATGTTGCTATAAATGTGCTTTTAAACTTCTTTTGAAGGATATGATTGAGATTGATCGGATAGTATGATTGAGAGAGATTTGAGCGTGATAGAGTTGATGAGTTGACAAGGTTGTAATGAGACTTGTCGATATGATTTGATTGAGTTAATTGGATGGAGTTTTATGAGCATTGAGTCTTGGAAAGAGTATTGAGCACCGTATTGGGCAAGAGTATAGTCCATACTCGAACCCAATAACTACGTCGCCAAACGTAGGAGGGGATTGAACCGTTAAAGTCGGATGCTTCCCCAAGATGTTTGTCCTGACATTATAGGACTTGGTTGGATTGGATCCATGATTGGTTGATTCGTTCATCCCTGGCAAAGTATGAACGGATGCGGCAACAACGTCGGTTTGTTGTACTTTCACTGGCTCATAAGTGATGGTTGTCGGGTAAGAGAAACTCCCAAATTGGCCTTGCTAGTATTCTGAGTCATATTGAGTTGAATTGTATGTGATTGGTCCCATCTAAATCATATCCTTGTTTAGACTTAGGACATGTGATTGAGTTGTTATCCCTTTTGAGTTGAGATTCCGAGTTGACTGATTCTTTCTTGATGTTCATTGTATTCGGCCATTTTACATACTCGTACATTCCATGTACTGATGCCAGTTGGCCTGCATCATTTCATGATGCAGAGACAGGTACTAGAGATCATCAACCGGCGCTCCATTGAAGATCCACATGCACTTCTCGCTAGTTGGTGAGTCCTTCTAGTTCCCAGAGGATGTTGAGCCTTCTTGTACAGTTTTGTTGTCATTTCCCTTATTTTGATTGTTGGTAGCCATGGACTTGTCATTGGCACCTTTTAGACTTTGATAGAGGCTTCATAGACTGGAGTGTAGGGAGGTTGAACGGTTATTTTGAGGAGTCTTATCATATTTGTTTGTCGAGTTGATGAATGTTTGGCCTTCGTCCCCTATATTGTGAATAGTATTTCATTAATTGAGTTTCCGCTAAGAGAATGTGATTGAATGAATGTGTGACTGGACCAGGTAGTTCGCTCGGAGGTCAGAAATGGCCTTCGGGTGCCGGTTACGTCTAGGGTATCCTCCCGGGGCGTGACAGCCTTCTTCACTTCTCTCTCTCTTTATCCTTGTTCCATCTTCTTCATTGTTCTTTCTCTCTTCTCCTTTGTTTTCTGTACTCCAACAATAGGAAAATGCCAAACGAGAATGAGCTAGTGAATATCATCTAGTTTCTCCGTCCCAAAAAATAAGAGTCGATCTAACTAAAAAAATTTCCTAAAACAAGTGTCGATTCAAAAATTTAACATAAAAAATAGTAATTATTGTTAATTATATTCTTATATTAAAGAACTACTTCTTAATAATACTTATTTCTCAAGAAATATCTAATAAATATGTAAAAGTAACTTAGCAAACAATACCATGTATTTATTATCATCCTTAATGAACGTGAAATGAGTTAAAAACACTCATTTTGAAACGAAAAGAGTAATATCTAATTCCATTTGTATTTTTCAGAGAATCCACAAGAAAAAAAACATTAAAAGGAAGTTAGAATAATAATCGTCAAAACAAATATCAACCAAAAAAAACCCATATTTAGATCACATACCCAACATAAATAAATGCTAAAAAATGATCTTGTCTTACAAAAGATTTACTAACATTTATTTTGTGGAGATGTCCAAAATGATCCCTGAATTTGGTCTTAAAATAAAAAATGACTCCTAAATATTATCGTAGGTCACCAAAATGGCATTCAACATTATTTCTCCAAGTTTTCAAAAATAGAAGGCATGAAAATTTGGAAAATCATATTTATACTTAGTTATTATATTTAAAAGTTGAGTTACCTAAATATTTTATTTATACAAATTAAATAAAATCCTTCTGATTAATGACAAAACTAAAGGTTCATCTTATTTTCAAGTGTTCTACCTCATAAATTTCCACATTGGTCACTTTTGTTTAAGACAAAATTGTTTGAATTCCTTCTAAAAGATTCATGCAATAAATATTCATAGTCTGTCTTTGTTACAATCAAATATAAAATTGTCAAGAGAGAAGATAATACTAATTTTTATCGAGAAGAGAGAATGTGTTGCAATAGAGGAGCAGAGGGGCAAGTTTATATTGCCTACTGTTGAAATTAATACTAAAATTTAGAAAATAGGATTAGAAAAATTATAATGTTAAAGTCACTATTATATAATTAGATAATTTTACTAGAATCTTACTGAATTATCATTTTATCATTAACCAAAACCATACAACCGTAAACCAAATAATAACACAACAATTAATCCAATATCCTAATATAATAGTATTTTTTTTTCGATTGGATTATGGCACATTCAGCCATTCAGGCCCATGCCAAACTAGTAAGACCTTCTTATTAATGAACAAAGATAACCTACTTTGACTTTTTTTTATTTTGGATGGGATAATTTTCAAACTAGTAAGGCCTTCTTATTAATGAGTCACTGAAAAGAGATAAAGAGAAATGCATTTTTTAAAAATTTGAAACCATTTGCTAGAATATAAAGTTGAAATATTTCTATTCTGAATATTGGAAAAGGTATGATCATGTTAATCTCACCATTATGAGTTTTGACAGAAAAAATAAATATAAGCATACAGTTGAATGCAGTTTTCATGATATGATATAGTTATTATAAAAAGTTAAGAACTTACGATAACAACAATAACATACTCAATATAATTTTATAAATAAGGATTGAAAAGTATGATCTATACATAATCTTACCCTTATTTTAAAAAATTTACAAACACTTCTAAGTGATTTAAATATCAAACTTATATAAAGTTAATTAAAGACAAATAATGAAGTATGGTTTTCTAATACACACTGACATAAAATTTTAATACGTTCTCATACTATTCTTATTTTGTGAAATATTGCACTTTCGTTGATTGACGTTAGAAAGCATCATAAAATTACATATAAATTTATGGTGATTTTCATTGATGAATTTGTGTTGATTGTTTATGCCGCTATGATTTCTGACATCTACAAATTTAAATATGAAGTTATTTTGGTAACTGTATAGAGATTATTAAAAAAAAAAAATGTGTCTGTTACATAAGGTGAAAAGTATAGATAGAGGAAGGTGCAGATGAGGTGTGCACCTTATAATTAGTGAAGAAAGGCTCACATGCAATACATTTCATTTTATGTTTGCATCTCATAAATAAAAATATGTAAAAAAAAAAAGTATCTAATAAGACCAATTATTTATCTTCGTAGGTTTAATAAAATTCAATCATCTTGACATTGATAAATAAGTCACTCATGAAATGAACCACGTGGATTATTCGTATAAATTTGTTCTTTATTCATTCCTTTTTTATCTACTCAAAACTTTAATTTAATAAGATTGTATATTATTTACAAAATCATATATTACATAACTTGATTTACCTGTGCACTCACATGATATGAGACTAGTCAATATTACTTTAAAAATATGATCTCCTAAATTAAAAAGTTAAATTACTAAAATAATTGTAACAATTCATCCAATCGTTATGGAGTGATTAAGGTCATAGTACCCTTGTTTCCCATAGTGAAAATGAGCTAATAGGAACTCACATATGGAGAGGTTTAAAAACTAAAAATTCATGTGTAATCCTAATGAATTGTGATTGTTGTGTTGTATTGTGTTCCGTTAGGGGGTGACTGTCACACCCTGAGTCTATACCCTGGGCGCAGTCGACACTCAGAATCATTGTTGGTCCCAAGCGAACTTTTGGTCTGACTTACTACTATACTAAATACTATAATAATTATGTGTAAGCTTTTAAAAGATGAGCATGCAGTAACTTTAGAAACAAACTCAAATACTTTATTTAAAGATATGAAAATTTGAACTGTGTGTGTGTGAAACAATACTGAAAGTTATAACTCGACTGGCTCATCTATTAAGCCTTTAACATACTGAAGATAGGTTGTCAGGACAAGGTCCCATGCTACTTGAATACTCTACTAATAATATATACCAACTATTAAGACTCAAGATAAATTGGAGCCCTTCAAAAGCATGGGGGTCTCACCAAAACCTAGATGAAAATAGTCTTAATGATGTGTCTGTTGTCATGAGTACCTGAATCTTCATCATAAAACGATGCAACGCCGTATGGTGTCATTTCATGGAATGTATGGTATGTAAAATAGCTGAGTGAAACAACTGTCTAAAACTGAACATACTAAGCTGAATGAGTAAATCTAAATATAGACTGAAACAAAGTCAACTGAATAGTAAATCATGCATGTGTGCATTAACAATAAAATTTAAAAATTGAATATATGCAATAATAGCAAATGCTGAGAATATTATAACTTCACTTTTTGGGGGGAGTTTCTCTAACCGACAACCATCACTTAGCATTGTGAAGATATAACGTCTTGCCGATATTGCCAGAGCCATCCTATACTTTGCTCGGATAAAGAATGGATTGAACTAATGGATCCAATCTCTGAGCCCTTACTAGAGCCTTTTTGAGGAGTCGCACGGATGAACAACACGATCCTATCCTACACTGTCAGTGCAGATATGGGATTTAGATTATCTGAACTGTCACCCAATTCTGTGCTCAGTACTAGTCCCAAAACATGCACTATGCTCAATAACTGTAAAGATGTCTCACATTAGAGGAAAAACTGAAAATATGATACTTGGAGTCTATGCTCAATAATACTTCTTTACAATTGAACTGAACTTAACTTTAAAACTTGACTTTGCTTTTCTGAAAATCTTACTGTGCTTTCTCAAATCTGAGACATGCTTTCTTTAAAACTGAACATGCTTTTCTTTAAGAATCTGTCTAATACTTTCTTTATGAAAATATGCATCTTGATGCAAAATTATACTTTCTTGAAACACTTTTAAAATATTGCACTTAAAGCAAACTATACTTTCTTGAAATTCATCTTTAAAATCTTGAAACTTACTTTACTCATGAAAATAATGCATATGAAATATTATGATAGTTTTCAAATAATTTTGGCTAGAAAGAGGTCCATGTGGTATAGTAAGCATGAACCATGAATTAAAAGATCATTAATAATATGAATTAGAATAATTTCGATAATGAAATCAAGAATCAACAATAGAAAATAGAGAGAATTTAAAATTATGAACTTTGGGATAATACCCCAAGCTTTGATCTTACTAATTGAAATTGTAGATATAGGGCGTGAGGAAGAACTTCGTTCCTCACTATGATAGCCTTACATACCTTAAATGTCCCACAAATTAACCCTTAATTGAAGAAGAACAATCAAAAACCCTTTCTTGAAATTCTTGGATTTATTTCTTGAAAATCCTATGCTCAAGAGTTAAGATTTCTATCAATGATTTATAAATAGATGAAGAAATTTGAGTTGGAAAGCTTGAAATCCATCGAGAAGGAGAAAACCACTTGCAGGGCTTGAAAGAATGGTTAAAAGTGAGAAAAGTTGGACTGAAACCCACTTAAATGATTTCCCACCGCCCAATCGGCGTTTGACCGATGAAACACCTATTCAAAATTGTTCAACGCCAGTGAAACATACGTTAAAAATAAAAAAAAAAACTCTTAATTTTTTCTCAACTGGTTCTAGACTGATGTTTCACCAGTTTAGAATTGTTCAACGATGGAGAAATGCATGTCCAAGACAGAATGTGTGACAAAACTAAAACAACCATAACTTATGACTCAGACCTCGATTTGACGCGAGGCCGGCAACATTGAAAAAGACTCAAAAATCTTTAATTTGATAGGTAATGGGACACATAACTCTTCATATTCTAAGAGATGTGCCCGTTTGAAGTTGACCCAAGTAAAATTTTGTATGTAACCTCAATCTGTAAGGAAGTTTTCAACTCAACTTTGTGCTAGAAGATTCTTATGACCTTAATTCATCTTCAAAATACTTCCCACAATTATGAATTGATCTTGACACCTATGCACAATTATTAATCACTCTATATAAAGTCATATGAATACATAGAATGTTCAGATCTTAGCTTAGGAATTTTCGGAGTGTTACAGTAATCTACTGATCTAGACCTCTGTAAGAAATTTTAAAGACTACGAGTGAGTTCATAGCATGTATTTCTATGTGCTTTCACACAAGAAGTATCCATACAAACTAATTATCCAATCATTCCCATGACTCTATGGGCTATTTTTCAAGGGTGCAATTAAATCATTCCATGATACCTAGTCAAATGTTAAAAAATCGATGGTAGGATTTCTTGATTAAATCTTCATGATATATATTCTATACCTTGAGATTCTCAGATAAAATCCATGATGAGCTTATATACAACAACAACAACAAGCAGCCCAGTATAGTCCCACCATGTGAGGTCTGGGGAGGGCAGAGTGTACACAGGCCTAACCCCCACCTTGAAAGGTAGGGCGGCTGTTTCCGAAAGACCCTCGGCTTAAGAGAGAAGAACAAGAGAGTAGAAACAAGGGAAACAAGACACGGGTCACTAGAGCTAAGCATATCAAAAACAATATAAAAATATGAGAAATGAGAGCGAGAAAGTCAGGGTAGGAAAGACCGGAAAGAAAGGAGCATTAACTACTATAGATAAATAGGATATCCAAAGTAAACCGGACCAACAAATATAAGCAGTAATCAAATGCAGGAATCAAATGTTAATAAACAAATGAGCAAAACTACGACTACTATGGAGAAAAGATAAGCCACCTAACCCACTATCTTAGTCTGAGTCCTCCACAGCCTCCTATCTAAGGTCATGTCTTCGGTGAGCTGCAACTGTACCATATCATGTCTAATCACCTCTTCCCAATAATTCCTCGGCCTCCCTTTGACCCTCCTGAAACCGTCCATAGCCAACCTCTCGCACCTCCGCACTGGAGTATCTGTGTCTCTCCTCTTCACATGCCCAAACCATCTCAGTCTCGCTTCCCTCTTCTTGTCCTCCATCGATGCCACTCCCACCTTGTCTCGTATATCTTTATTCCTAATTCTATCCATCCTAGTATGCCCACACATCAACCGCAGCATTCGTATTTCCGCGACTTTCATCTTTTGGACATGAAGTTTTTTGATTGACCAACACTCCGCCCCGTACAATAGAGTCGGTCTAACCACCACTTTGTAGAACTTGCCTTTGAGTTTTGATGGCACTTTCTTGTCACACAGCACTCCAGAGGAGAGCCTCTATTTCATCTACCCTGCACCAATACGGTGTGCAATATCGTCGTCGATATCCCCATCTTCCTGTATAATAGACCCAAGATACTTGAAGCTTCTTTTCTTTTGAATGGACTGAGTACCAAGCCTCACTTCCCCATCAGCCTCACGTGGCAAGCCATTGAACCTGCACTCCAAGTATTCTATCTTGGTCCTACTCAATTTAAATCCTTTAGACTCCAACGTCTGTCTCCAACCCTCTAGCTTGTCGTTAACTCCGTTGCGAGTCTCATCAATCAGGACTATGTCATCCGCGAACAACATACACCAAGGCACCTCACCTTGTATTTGTCTTGTCAATTGATCCATCACCCGGGCGAATAGAAACGGGCTAAGAGCTAATCCCTGGTGCAACCCCATCGTGACAGGAAAGTGCTCCGAGTCCCCTCCTACCGTCCTTACCCTGGTCTTAGCTCCATTGTACATGTCTTTAATCGCTCTAATGTACGCCACAGGTATACATTTCGCCTCCAAGCATCTCCATAGGACCTCTCTTGGCACTTTGTCATAGGCTTTTTCTAGGTCAATGAATATCATATGTAAGTCCCTCTTTCGCTCCCTATATTGCTCCACCAATATCCTTACAATATGAATGGATTCTGTAGTCGAGTGCCCCGGCATGAATCCAAACTGGAGGATAAACTATATTATCTTAAAAAATAATTCTATTGTTGAGTGAAAACAAAGAGTCTAAATTCTAAACACAATATAGAGATTACTATTCTAATCTGAAATCTTAGTGACACAAGAGTAAACACAAAAGCGTTCTAGTTCATATACATCAATATTGATTAAAAGAAAAGAAATCTGGTTCAGGAATACATATATTTATGTAGCCAAAACTTCATCACTGGGACAATTCTGCCTCTTCAAATTTTGTTATTAAGGAATCTCATTAGTCTCCTTTGTGAGTCTTCACAAGACAGGTTCTGCAAATGGGCGAAGAAACAACCTCAAAATTCACCTTGGAGTCATTTGAGATGTTTCGCACCTCAGATTCTCGTGCACAAGTGATAGAAACTGAAGTTTATACCTGATAAAAGCAATAGAAAATACAAAGAAGACACAAGTATTCAGGGGCGGAACCAGAATATTTGATAAGAGGGTTCAAAAAAATTAAAAATTAAACACGCGAAGAAATCAAAATAAACACAATTTTCTATTGAAAGTGCAAGTATATTACTACAACTGTACACGATGAGGTTTCATTTCTTGAAATATTTTTATAATAACATCATTAGAGATCCTATTAAACACATCTTTTTCTACATAAAGCACCAAGCAACCACTAAAATAACTCTCATTCAAGAGGGTAGTTTGAATGCTTCTTTGTCTGAACTAATCTTTTTGAAAGATCACAAAGTTCTTTCAACGGATGCAGTGGCAACTGGCAAGAGCAAGGCAAGTTTCACTAAGAGGAATACAAGAGGGTAGTTTGAATGCTTCTTTGTCTGAACTAATCTTTTTGAAAGATCACAAAGTCCTTTTAGATCGGAGAACCTTTCATCAAGATCACGAACATCAATAATGTAACTCGCAAGTTGATTCTCAAGAACCCCCATACTAAATTCATCAAAGTCATCAGGATAATGTTCAGGCATTCTCATTATTTTTTTGAGATCAAAACTAGAAAATGAGTCAATTGGATTTAAACAAGCAATTCCATGAAACAAATCAGTCGTTACTTCATCAAAACGATAAGAAAGCTCTTGAATTTGCCAATCAATAACTTTGCAAAACACTTCAACGTAATAACGGTGTGAGATAGTACAACCAGCAAGTTTACGCCGTGATCTCAAAGAGGTAAAGTACGGCTCATCTAACTTAGGTATCAAAATTTGATACTTGATACAAAATTTAGATACTTTATCAATAAGCGAACCCCATTCTTCCTCTCTTAACTTTTGCAACTTTTTCTTTGCTACTTGAACAAGTAGCATGGCATTTACGATATCTTGCTCTTTTTTCTGTAAGTATTTGTTAAGCTTATCTGTGATCTCTAAAATATCTCTCATCAAATATAATATGAATGCAACATCAAATGTTTGACATGCTCTGAGAAATCCCATTGCCTTGGCACTTTCATCGGGACAATGTGAATCAACAACAATATCATTAAGTACATCAACAATTGAACCAAACATAAGAATAAAGTTACTAAAAGATTTGTAGTGGGATCCCCAACGAGTATCACAAGCTCTAGTAAGACCAAATTCTTGATGCAAGCCTCTACCAGTTTCAAGTTCACCTATATCTAATGCCTCTTGAACTCTTTTCTTTTGAGATTCTCGATATTCATCCATGCATTTAAAAGAAGCTCCCAACATAGTCAAAATACTTGAAACCAATAGTACAAGCTCCCCCACTTCAACACACTTTTTAGAAACCGCAACAAGACTTAGTTGAAGTTGATGAGCAAAGCAATGAACAGAATGAGCCGATCTACTTTCTTGCTTAATCAACATTTCAAGGCCATTGATTCTACCTTACATATTACTTGCCCCATCATAACATTGTCCACGTACATAAGAAAGACTCAAGGAATGTTGAGCAAGTAAATTAACAATTGCTTCTTTTAGAGATGATGCACAAGTATCTTGAACATGAATAATGTCAATAAGTCGCTCCATCACAAATTCCATTATATCAACATATCATAAAACAACGGCCATTTGCTCCTTGTGCGATACATCAAAAGATTCATCAACCAACAAGGCAAAGTAATCACCATTTAATTCTTCTATGATAGCCTTAATTGTTTCAATTTTGCATGCAGTCACAATTTCTTTTTGAATCATTGGAGAAGTCATCAGATCATTTTGTGGAGCATGTTTCAATATAAAATCTTTAATGTTATCACACCTTTTAGAATACCATGAAAGAATTTTAAAAAAATTACCTCTGTTAAGTGATGATTTAGATTCATCATGACCTCGAAATGTCAATCCTTGATTCAAAAGAAGCCTTACAACATCAACTAAAACAGTTAAGCAGAGCCAATACTCATGCTTAAATTGAGAATCTTGCCTAGTGTAGATTGAATAGATTGTTCTTGTCGCACTAGATCTTCACAATTCTTTCTTGCCTGATTCTGATTGTTATTTCCGCCACCAACATGTTTTTTAAGACTCTTCTTTTTTTGCCAACTCCTAAACCCTATGGTCGAAAATACATCACCCCCTCCTTGATGAATATTATCATTTGCAAATACATTGCAATTCAAACAAAAGACTGTATCTTTACTTTTACTATACTCTAACCAATTAGAATACTCACTAAACCACTGAGGATTAAAACGAGCATGTCTCTAGAAACTTTTGTTTTAGGATACTCTTTAAGTCGAGGTTGACAAGGACCTCTCCTAAGGTATTCTCTTCGAATGACATCACGTTGATTTGGATGAAAGTCCAAGATTTGAGTTCTTTCACTCGGATCATGCTTTAAAGAATTCAAATCAAATTCTTGAGAAGAAAGCAATGGTACTTCTGAGTGGTTGACATTTTCTTCTAGATTAGGTTGATCATGAGAGTCCAAACTTGATTTTGGAACTTTGGTAAAATAATTCTTCACTTACTTTTGAGACTGAATTATAATAAAAAAATTAGTTAGAATTAAAGACACAATGTCAATCTTAAAAGCCAATAAAATAAAGCCTATTTAAAAATATCTAACTATGAGAATAAAAACTCAATCTTGTGAGAATAAAAACTCAATCTTGTATATAGCAATACATCAAAAAACAATTAGTAGCCTTAACTCCTTAAGCATATCCCATTTCAAAAACTCTACCAAATGTCTCAATGAGCAAGAAAACAACTTAACCACAATCCAACACACATAAAAGGAAATTGATTACTAAATAAAAATCTACACTTTGATTCTTTTATTAGCTAAAAATAAATATCTAGAAGACCGATTTTGCAAACAAACAACATTTAAAAATTAAAACAATCAAAGTTTGGGGTTCATGAATGGAAAATGGGTCAGTCGTCAGCTACCCATTTCACAAAATGGGTCAGCTATCCATTTCACAAAATGGGTTGATTAACAACTAACAAGAAACAATAATGGATTTATTGTGATTTTGAGTTTGGTTAAAAAAAGAGGAGAAAAAATACCTTGAAATTGGAAGCCATGGGCCAAGAAGAAATGACAGAGTAGGAGGCGCAGTAGTCAGTAGAACAAATGAACAATGTTAACACTTTTGAAATTAGGGATTCTGTATCCCAAATGGCCCAACTTTTTTTTAAGAGACTGGATGAAAAAAGTAAAAAATGTGTCATTGTCGAGAATTGAACCCGCAACCGTGGGCTCAATCACAGGTGCCTTATCCACTAATCCACAATCTCCATTTGTTAAGGGGATGCAAAAATAATATTTGTACATGAATAAAAAAAATTGCAATATACATATAGTGCAATTTTCCGATGAAGGGGGTTCGGTTGCCACCCCTCGCACCCCTGTAGCTCCATCCCTGCAAGTATCTCGTATCTCTTAGAAAAATAGAAAATACAAAGAGAGACAAGTATCTCGTATCTCTTAGAACAATCTTCTGCATATAAAAGATATATTATCACCCCCTACACATTACTGGATCTATTATTATATAATAGATAACTATAACTACTTCATAACTACTTAGGATAAAGATAGATAACTTCTAGTAACCATAAAGAACTGTCATAACTCCTCTTAAAAGTAAGTAATTGCTCAATCCCCCATGTGTGAAACCTTCAGGAATTTAAGAAGATGCAAATCATTATCTTCTCCTATCTTTCTTCGCTTCTTCCTCCTTGAATAAGTATGAAAGATATGTGCCTTATCAGTACACCCTCTAAAAAGATGACTTATCCTCAAGGAGAATATTAGGAAATTGTACAGCTAACAGAGATTTTGGTCATATGACTAAAGATGTAAAAGGGCAGCATCACCAACATTAGAAGAAAGGTCTATGTGTTTATAATTTGCTTGTGCTTTTATTCTTAATTGGGCCTTCATAATTGTCAGCATAACATTTCTAGTCAGCATTTGTTCTTCAAGTTCTGATTGGAAAGATGTGAGTGTTTTCTGAGGAACACCTTGCAGTTTATAAGTTTTTCCATTCAATTACAAGATTAGGAACATCTCATTTCAATTGGCTTGTATTGTGTTCAGGGATGCTAGCTATTGTATACCCAACACCATGTTTGCACCACCAAGGGAAAAAGGGAAGAAATCATGCTTTATGACCAAGTTAGAAACCTCTACTGAAAGGTCATGACAAACTTTATAGCATTTGATAATTTCACTATTGCCTACCTGGACACCGAACGTGAAAATATACTGGACTGTCAACACAAGTTTCTTGATAATTTCTTCTGCTATAAAATTATGCGTCGAACCACTGTCCACCAACATCAACACTTTACGTCTGCAAAGAGTGCCTTGAAGCTTCAAAGTTGAAGTAGATTCTTTGCCCAAAATTGCATGAAAAGTGATTTCGCCCAAATCAGTAGGGGGTATGTCTTCATTCTGATTATCTTCAACACTTTGCACATCATTCACCTCTTGCACTAACTCCAAATGTGCAAATGTCCCAAGTTTGCAGCGATGACCAGGGGCAAACTTGTCTCCACAACGATAACATAGGCCTTTTTCTCACTGAATTTGCTATTCAGAATTCAGCGGGCGAGTGTTTGAAAGTGATGGATGTTGAAAAGGATGTGTAACTGGTTGACGGGATGATTGAAAATTAAAGCACTCTCAAGTTGTTGGAGAGGAATTTCCAATTGATGAAGGTTGTGTTACTGAAGGCCAAGTGGGTACCTTACTGGACCGATTTGGTCCCTATTTTCCTTTATATTCTAAGGCCAGGCTCATTGCCTTATACACAAATCGAGGCTTCTGAATCCTCACATCCACACGAAGGTCTTCTTTGAGCCCACTAAGAAAAACTCCAAGCAAACAATGTTCTGGCCAATTTTGCACACGCAATGTTCGTTTTGTAAATTCCTGCCTATACTCGAACACCAATCCAGTCTATTGGATGCTACACAGATGTTCATCTGGATTTTGAAACTCAGCATGTCCGTAATTTTCTTGCAGCACTTTCACCAACTCATCCCAATAATAAATGGTTCTTTCACTGTTGATCCAAGCAAAAAGATCCAATGCATCTCCTTCCAAAGACATTGAAGCCACATTAACCTTGCAATCTTCAGGTGTTTGATAATATTGAAAATACTTCTCTGCTTTCAGAATCCAACCTCGAGGATCTCCTCCCTCATACTTCAAAATATTCATCTTTGTGTGCAAACGCCCATAAGTTTCTTGATGCCTCCAAGTGTTATCAACCTCACCCTCTTCCAATAAAATTTTAGATTTTCCATGCTGATTTTGATTGTTTTGTGCTTTTACAGCAGCCACATCATCAACTAAACCGTCTGACTCCCAATTTTGCTGCTATAGTGGTCAATTGTTGGCCTATCTGATCAAGAGTAGACATGATAGGTTCACTGTGGGAAGCGTTGGTTCGTGTGATTAACCATGGCAAATCTTACTGCTCTGACCCCAATGATAGAAACTAAAGTTTTATACTGGATAAAAGCAATAGAAAATACAAAGAGAAACTCAAATATCTCGTATCTCTTAGAACAATAGAAAATACAAAGAGAGACAAGTGTCTCGTATCTCTTAGAACAATCTTCTGCATATAAAAGATACATTACCACCCTCTGCACATTACTGGATCTATTATTATATAATATATAACTATAATTACTTCATAACTACTTAGGATAAAGACAGATAACTTCTACTAACCATAAAGAACTGCCATAACTCCTAAAAACAGTAAGAAACTGCTCAATCCCCCATGTGTGAAAACCTTCAGGAATTTGAGAAGATGCAAATCGTTATCTTCTCCTATCTTTCTTCGCTTCTTCCTCCTTGAATAAGTATGGAAGATATGTGCCTTATCAACGAGCGCAATACAGTGTGCTGCCTCTGCATCCCATCTTTCAGCAACTGGCCACTAGAATGGCATATAAAATGATATTTCATCTTGTCGTGGTATGCTTTTAACTTGTATGATTGCTGTACCACATAATGATGGCCTTTGAGCTCTCAAACACGAAGACTGGATTGATTGTAAGGCTTTGAGTGGCCAACCTGAAATTATTGAAGGAAAAAATTATAGCTTACATATGTTGAAGACATAATTAAGTGAATAAAAGTGTATTTTCTCTAATAGCTTTAAATTTTTAGATGAGTTGCTCACACAATTCAACATGGTACTGGAGCAAGTAGAGATCCTGGATTCAAGTCTCTCTAACACCTTGAGTTTTATGAGTTGGTCATACAATTCAACAATGCATTTGTTTGACACAAGCATGCTTTACAGAAAAACTACGTCAAGCAGGAGTTAATGAAATATGAAACTGATGACCCACTCTGCCTGAGAAAATATGTGACGAGATGGTCTGGAGATCTCATGCTGAAAGGAAAGGCATAAAAGCAACAACTTGGTTGTCTGTGGAAAAGATCCTTCTGTCCTAAAGATGCTTTTTGACGACATAATTAAAGTTTGTGAAACTGAAACATGCTCCTCATTCTCGATTTATTGAGACCTAACCAGACGAGCTGCAAAGGCTCCATCAAGTTCATGCTTCACAGGATTAGACATATAAAAACCTCGGTTAGTAACAAAATTCTCCGGTACATATTTGTTCACAGGATCAATGTCAAATTCCTGCAAGGAAAATGATGGTAACAGTCAGACCAATGTGCAGGAATAGAAAATGATGGTAACAGTTGGACCAAGGTGCAGGAATAGAAAATGATGGTAACAGTTGGACCAAGGTGCAGGAATAGAAAATGATGGTAACAGTTGGACCAAGGTGCAGGAATAGAAACTAGACTAGAAAATAAATTTATCTCTAAACCAGAAAGAATACGTGGGACGATCAATCTAGACAGGAGATAAGATGCCAAAATTATTTAAGAAAATATATATGGAAGCAAGATGCTAGAGTAGGGTTGACGCTAGCAGTTTCTTAGATATTTCGGACATGTCAGTTTCTTCTCTTCCATTTTTTTCCTCAATATTTCGTCTGTCTTCCACTGGGTGAAAGTTATTTGACAGATATAGACATACTTTCTACATGAAGTATATAGTCCCATTTACCACAGCCACAAGAGGAAGCAAGATCCTCACTCCTTAATGCCTGAAACGGGTTTTTAGAATATATGTGCTGTAGCTGATTTTTATGAAAGAAGCAACTTTAGAACTGAGAGACAGAGCAATTAGCATGCTTCAATTAAGTTTCTTACTGGATGCCTTAAAAGAAAACCTTCAATTCTTTCCTCATTCTCTTCAGGGTCAATGGAACATGTACTGTATATTAGCACTCCACCTGGCTTCACCAACCTGCAGATGCAGAAAAAAAACATAAGGCGAAAGAAAACAAAGAACAGAACCTCATATGTTAATGTGTAAAGATAGTAGCTCAATCATAATGCATATAACCTAGAGGCATTTCAGACTGTGTAGACATAGTTGCAGTCAAAAATTTAACCAGCCTTGACTTAATAAAGCAGGCAAATTGAGTATTAACACACACCAACCCAGCTTATTCATCTCATTTTCCAACTCTCTTGTCCTCGGTAGGAGAAATCTTTATAAATATATGCGCCTTGTTTTAATCCACTTCAGAACTTGCATTATCCTCACCAGTCACCAACATTACTAGGAAAAAGCAACTCAATATATTTCTAAAAGATAAAATTCACTGGCAACAGCAATTCAGGTCAAGGTTACACTTAAATTATGAATTAAGAAAAATTATTGGTTTTACCTGGAAGCTGAATCGAGAAGCTCATCCTGTAAATGTTTAAGTTGCTCCATGTCTTCCAGTCTCCTATTCCAACGCAAATCTGCTCGCTTTCTCAAAACAAAGAGGAAATACACATTTCAAATGTCCCAGCTACACCACTTCTGGTTTAAAGAAGGATGAAACCATAGAAGCAACCAGCAAGAATAATGAATGTGACAAAAGAAGAAAGAGATATTTTTAGACCATGCAAGCTTATATCAAACTATAAAATTGCATACATCTTTGAATGGAAATACCTTTGAAAGAACACCAAGCCCTGAACAAGGTGCATCCAGTAAAACTTTATCCCATTCTACGGCCTTATCCGTCTGCTAAAAGTTAAACCACGGATTAGCAGTTGGACAAAACAATACCATGTGTTTTTGTTTGAACTTGCAAGTCCTTACAGAAAAAGTTCGAAGATCAGCATGGATAGTACTGATAACATCAATAACTTGGTGCAACTTGGCTGTCTCTCTGAGTATCCGCAATCGACCTTCATTTATGTCAACGGCAAATAATGTACCTGGCAAACAAATAAAGCACTAGAGTATAGTGTTAAAGATTCAAAAAACATAACTCTAATACGTAAGAAAAGGTTAATGACCAGACCTTTATCCAAAAAAAAAAAAAAAAGGTTAATGACCAGAATTGCTGGCCAAAAACTATGCGACAAAAGCCGCTGAAAATGCTAACATTATGACATGCTTTGACAAAGCATTGGACCAGTTATCAATATCCAGTTGTAAAACAAAAAATACGACCAGCCCTCTTGATTCTGAAACTCTCAAAAGAAAAAATTAGATATTACCAGGCATTGGACCTGTTACCTTTTGATTGAATTACTTTAAGAAAACAATATATAAATGCAATTACTGATGGACCCCAACTTGTTTGGGACTGAGGTATAGTTGTAGTGATGGACAAGGGAATATGGTGCTTGTATTGCAGACACCATGATTGTCTACTTCTCCAGGATAGGCATTTCTCACCCATGTTTTATGTATAGTTTGATATAAATTTATATTCTGCATGTGCTATGCTCCTGTGAGAATAGATCTTGCCTTTAATTAGCTCCCAAAATATGTAAAATGACGATATTTTTCCATTTAATTTCTGTTCTAAAAGCTTCCAGCCATCAGCTCTGACGAGCAAAGTTTGTATGAAGGTTACCTTGGCCTTTCAAACGGGATGCCATGAACAAGGTTTTCCCTCCTGGAGCAGCACAACAATCAATAATGTTCTCACCAGGTTGTGGATCAACAATAGAGACTACTAATCCTGCAGTAATTAGGATTGTTATGGGAATGAACTCAAATCATTTTTCACCATCTATGATATTCTTACAAGTTTCAAACTCAAGTATGAACAAATGTAGTATCTTAATGAGGCCATCACATTTGTAAAATGATAAAGTCAATGAAAAACAAAATGCCAATCCATTTTTCCAGTAATTGGACACTAGTTGCCACTGTATAGAACTTGTAAAAGGAAGTGGAGACACCCTCAAATTAAGCAAATCATATTAGAAAATTACTAACAAATGGAAAGCAAAGAGGGAATGTTGTTTTTCTTCAGGATGATAAGTAATACGGTTAATTGATGTATGAACATCCCTGTGAGGAATAGCTCAAATTTCTAGATTATGATCCTTGGAATATAGACATGTGAATGCCCCAAGTTATCCAAAAGAAAGCTGAATTCTCCTTCCTTAACCGTGTTGATTGCGAGAGCATATGAAAACAACTGTTTTTACAAAGCTTTGTTGAACTGGAATTACCCCCCACTGCCCGCCGAAAGAATAGTTGTATGCAAAGGCATGGTCAAGGGATAACGCTCTTGCAAGTTGCAACATACACAACTACACATTTATTATAACTCCCCATACTCCACACTTTGACTTTTATAAGGAGATTACCGGCACTTTCATCCTGGACTGCACAGAAGCCTTCTTTTAGTAACCCAGCCTGTATAACATTCTGAAAGAAGAGACTTTAAAAAGTCAACTGAGCTGCAAAACACATCAATTGCGTATATGAAGCTAAAAATTTAAAACCAGGTCAACCTTTTAAATGACATAAAAATACATGAGAACACTTCCAATCAACATTATTTGGTGTCATCTACAACTGTACATTAAGTGACTTCGTCTCTCCATTTCTTCCAGCTGATTTGGTCCATAACGAGAATCAGTACCATATCAGAAACAGTTGAGACTAGCTTTTCCATTTCTTTGATCTGGTAAACCCCGCCTGCCAAACCCCTCCACTCAAGAGTCAATGGTGGCCCTTTTCCCAATTTGCTCCTTTGGTGAATCAAACCCCCAACCTCTTTGTTAGAGCCTTAGAGGTGAAGGATCCTTTGCACTAGGCTATCCCTCACATGACAACAGTTGACACTACCTTTAAATCAAGTCTCTGTGGTAATTTTGAGGACTAAAAACTAATGGATGCACATTCTGGTCTCTTTCTTGATAAGTAACTAAATGCCGATCACTAATGAAGTGACATATCAACATAGAAAAATCTATATCAATGTCATAAATATGGACATGTAGTAAACAAACTTTGAAGATCTTATCAAGCTTTTTGAAGTCATACCTGCATTCCAGTTTTTAGACGAACAAAATCATCCAAGTATAGAGAAGGCTCATGTGGGACCTGAAGTTAAAGAAATGAAATACAATGAATCATAGTAATACACGAAACAAATGCAGAATATTGCAGCATAATTCAGAAATTTAATATGGTCTCAATTAGTGTTTAGGACACTCATCCTATATTGTAAAAAAAAGCGGAAGAAGACTCCATTATGATGGACTTCTATTCAAATCCTAAAATCTTAACTAAGGCCGGCAGCGGCACCGGTACAACAGGACCGGAATTTTCCGGAACTAGCGTCAACCAAGTGATGATGATGATTTGTGTGGATATAAAAACTTTTATTTTAACAAACTTAAAGTCTTCGTTAATTTTCCATCACAATAATAAATATAAAATCAGGACTCCCTTTTAGTGTAATAAAGAGAAACAAATAAACCAAATCATAGACAAAATAGCAGTAGCAAATGAGGGCCATGTTTTGGTAAATCATTTATAAAGAAAAGGCCCACCTAAATGAAAAAGGTGAAAAGTAGTGATAAAGTGGAGGGGACAGTTCTTATCAAAAAAAATCCCATCACTCCCACTATTATTAGTGGAAGGATGTTTGTTTGTGGATTGCTATCTTTAGCATTACTTTATGTCCTATAACTAAAGGTAAGTTAGTAGCAATTCATGAACTACTATACGTGAATTTTAATATATGTGGACAAGAACAAGCATTTATATAATTTACTTTTCACTAGTACAAAGACAACAAACATTAATAACACTATCATTAGTAAATAGTAAACATGATCATTATATTTTTCCATATTCACAAATCCATCACCAATCAAGTGATCTATCTTTCCTTCAGGGTTCCAAGTGTGTGAAGTCAACATGATTTTCGGCCATAAAATTAGCTTCAGGAATTTTTATCCTTGTTTCTTAGTGATGCCTGATGAAGCTCAACCAAGTTTTTGGGAGTACGACAATCATGTGCATAGTGACTCCTTCCACCACATCGAAAGCAGTTTGTTCTAACTGTTTCACATTTCTAATCTTTTTCTTTTCCCTTTTTATATTGATTTTTCTTTGGTGAATGATTAACACTAGGAAAAGAATTTCGTTCTTGGTCATAATTACCCGCCACGACCACGTCCACAACCTCTTCCACACCTAGCGTGGTGGGCATACACCACATTCACTTCAGGAAAGGTGTAAATCCAGTAGGTTGATTTTCGTGATTTTTTATTAAAAAATCATTATTTTGTTCAACCACGAGAAGATGAGAAATCAATTTAGAATATTTTTTGAAACCTTTCTCTCGATATTGCTGTTCTAGGAGCACATTCGAGGCATGAAATGTGGAGAACGTTTTTCCAACATATCAAAATCAGTAGACCCATTGCATCCAATGGATTTCAGCATTTAGTACCCATGAAAGATAGTTATTTCCCGAACTATGAAGGACAACGAACTCAAGTTTAGTAAGATTAGACATAATATATAGAAGAAAAATAATAATACCTTAACCTTCAAACTTAGAGATGATAGAGTCGTGCTGATAACGTGTTATAAAATAAACATTAAATACTAAAATCAAATAAGTATCACAAAAGAAGAGCCAAGAAAGAGAAAAAATTGAAGAGAGAGATGAAAATAGGAAACTTTGTCCTTCTTGTTTTTGTGTGTATTTTCCATCCAAGTTACAATGCCATTTATAGGCATAAAAGGGGTACAATAGAACATTCACTAATCATTTACAACACTTAAAAGTTTAAATTTTCAAACTATAACTAACTTAAGTTTGAAACTATATCAAACTTTCAATTTGCAAACTTTTTTAGTTTCAAATTGTAACTTAAGTTTGAAATATATAAAAAAGACTTCTATTAAATTGAATACAATAATTAAAAAAAAATTAAGGCGAATAGGCTATAATTTTACTCATAAAAAATTAAATACCACAATTTGGATTACACATATTAGAAAAGGACCTAATCTACGTAGCCACCTTCCAGGAAGGGTTCTGTTTGAATTAGGCCTTAAATTATCATATTAATATTTGTAGCCTTGAAAATAGTTGTCTCAGATCTTCTAACATTTCTTTGGTAGCATGTTCTGGAAGTGGTTGTAGTGCTTGCTCATCCAATGCATCCATGCCGTCTTCACTACAATCTACCAAAATATTATCTATATCATATTCAAATTGGGTAGGTAAATTTGGACTCCCATAACATCTTCACTCGACATTGATCCAATTTCTAAACAATACCGATATCTCCAAGTTGTCTAATGCTAATGAATATCTATGCTCTCCAATGTGAAATCTTGTTGCACTAAAAGTGCCCTCCTAAGCTACTGAAGATGCTTGAATAGCTAGCACATCTCGAACCACCGGTTGAAGCTTTGGAAATGTCTTGCCGTGACTCCTCCACTATTCTAAAAGTTGACGTTTGGCTTGTGCATCCTTAATACTTTTCGTTCACTGATTAACATATCCATCAAAATATTTCTTTTAATTAGAAGTAAGACCAAGATAAGTTTCAAGCATCTCATCAATATTATCTTCACATCTACACCTAGAAGTTTCAGGTTTTTCATTACGTACTACTTAATTTATTCTACCAGAATTATACAAGTCATACAATTTTCTAGCTTCAATTTTTATGTTATTTTTAACTGTTGTCAAACTAGGTAATTCGTGAGCTTGAATATTTAAATTTAAATATATTTTTTCAACCATTCATGATGCACCTATTTTTTTGTAAGTTGCGTTTAAAAAAACAGTTAAATAAATTTGAGGAATAGGAAAAACTATTTTTAAATTTTTTCTATCATTGACTGTAATTGGACCATGTTAGAGCCACTTAATCCTACATATGTATCAGGAAGGGAAATACCCTTTTTATAGCTTCGGCTATAGCATTAGCTTGCAAAAATTCTTTTTTACAACATCTCATCAAATGATTTTTTAAATGTCCTGACCCAACCCCCTTTCCCGCAGTTTTATGATTCAAAATATGTTCCCATTTTTTACAAATAACTTGAGTTTATCTGCACTTTGAGTTATAAATTGCCTCACAACAGACTTTTTAGGACGTTCATCCTTGGGCTTAGCCCTAACAGGATCTACAGGGGGAGTGGGAGTGGGGAGTTCGGTAGCCGGACGAGTAGTCGTACGTGGCTCTGTTTCATCATCATCATAAGTATCATTATCATCATTATCATATTCTAGTTCTTCATCAACATTACCAAACCTTGCTTCTAAAGATTCATGATCTAATTAAGTATTACTATCAATATCAAAAGAAGTTTCATCGACATGCCTAAAATCTTCCGTATTAATTTTTAATTAAGCCACTTGTCTAGTTTTAGATTTAGATTTAGAAGAACTACCGACTTTATTTTTTCGGTTAGTACATTAGAGACGCTACCAAGAATTTTTTACATTTTTTTCCAACATTTTTATCACCAAAATGCATATTAAAATATTAAAAGTAAGCAAATTAAGTATAATATGAAAATTAAATGCAAAATAATAAATAAGTAAAGAGATGAAAGTTGGAACAAATATACCAAATGTCTGCGTAAAAACAGACGTGTATAACCAAAAGCCGAAAATTGATAAATGAAACTTGAAGCTTGAAGATTGTTCCAAAATAATTCACCAAAACTTTCGAACTAATAAAATTAACAATTTAATAGAGAGTAGAAGACTTGAAAGTTGAGAGAGTAGATGAAGAAGAAGAAGAAGAAGATGATTTGAGTGAGTAAATAATGAAGGGCTGCGGGTTTTTATAGTTAAAAAATAGGACTAAAATGTATTTTAAAAAACTTGGGGGGCCAACTAGCAATTGGCAACGGCTAGCTCAACGGCTATTACATTAAAAAAGAAGAATCAAAATTCCCACCCAAGAACCGGACCAGGACGATCCTGTAGACTTGCCCCCTTCTTTTGATATTGATTGTAACACTCAATTATATCATGAATCTTTAGAAGCAAGGTTTGGTAATGCTGATGAAGAAGTAGAATATGATAATGATAATGATAATGATACTTGTGATACAGAGCCACTTACGGATGCAAGTCCCACTACTGAACTCCCCAGTCCCGCTCACCCTATACATCCTACTAGGGCTAAGCCCAACATCCTAAAAAGTCTATTGTGTGGCAATTTATGGCTCAAAGTGAGGATAAAACTCAGGTTATTTATAAAAAAATGTAAACATATTTTGAATCATAAAACAACGGGAAAGGGGGTTGGGACAGGACATTTAAGAAATCATTTGATGAGATATTGTAAAAAAGAATTTTTGAAAGCTAATGTTATAGCCGAAGCTATAAAAATGGTACTCCCCTTCCTGATACATCTGTATAAGTAGGGGGCTCTAACATGGTCCAATCACAGTTAAACCCTTCTAATGTTTCTGGCCCTAGTACACATTGCACATATAGTAGAGAAAGAGATCTTGAAGAATTAGCTAAAATGATTGTTGTTACTAGCTTGCCTTTTAGTTTTGCTAAAAATCTTAGTTTTATTCATTATATTCAAATAGTGTATAATCCATCTTTTAAAGGTTTTTCAAGAAACACAATTAAAAAGGTTGTTTTTGATTATCAAGGTCAACATTTTCATTATCTTCGTTGTTTATTTCATTATAATACTTATAAAATGGCTATCACTTCTGATATGGGTCATGGTGTTAATGGTTGAAAATAGTTTTTCCTATTCCTCAAATTTTATTTAACTGCTTGTTTATTAAACACAACTTACAAAGAAATAGGTGCATCATGAATGGTTACAACAACAACAACAACCCAGTGAAATCTCACACGTGGGGTCTGGGGAGGGTAAAGTGTACGCAGACCTGACTCCTACCAAAGTAGGACGGCTGTTTCCGAAAGACCCTCGGCTCAGAAAAATCAAAAGAGAAGTCAGATACAGATAGGAAGTTCAAAGCTAAGCAAATAACAGGAGTAACTCAGATAAAGTAGAGCAATCAAAGTAAAGAAAGTAATAGATTATAATAGAAATCAGACCACAACGAATTATAGTACGCTAATACGCCTACTAAAAAGGAAGAGTAACGAGACTATGGACTAGCCTTCTACCCTAATGTGGGTCCTCCACACCCTCCTATCTAAGGTCATGTCCTCGGAAAGTTGTAACTGCGCCATGTCCCGCTTAATCACCTCTCCCCAATATTTCTTCGGCCTACCCCTACCTCTTCTGAAACCATCCATGGCCAACCTCCCGCACCTCCGCACTGGGCATCTGAGTCTCTCCTCTTTATGTGCCCAAATAATCTCAGTCGCATTTCTCGCATCTTGTCTTCCACCGAGGCCACTCCTACCTTATCCCGAATAGCTTCGTTTCTAATCTTGTCGCTCCTGGTATGCCCACACATCCATCTCAACATTCTCATCTTAGCAACTTTCACCTTTTGAACATGAGATACCTTAACTGGCCAACACTCCGCCCCATATAACATAGCCGGTCTAACCACCACTTTGTAGAACTTGCCCTTAAGTTGTGGTGGCACCTTCTTGTCACATAGCACACCGAAAGCGAGCCTCCATTTCATCCACCCTGCCCCAACACGATGTGTGACATCATCATCAATCTCCCTGCTGTCTTGTATAATAGACCCAAGGTACTTGAAACTACTTTTCTTTAGGATGGCCTGGTCACCAAGCCTAACTTCAGTGCCAACCTCCTGAGGTGTCTCACTGAACTTGCACTCTAAGTACTCAGTCTTGGTCCTACTCAGCTTAAACCCTTTAAACTCCAAAGTCTGTCTCCAATCCTCCAGCTTGGCGTTAACTCCGCTATGAGTCTCATCGATCAAGACTAGGTCGTCCGCGAAAAGCATACACCATGGCACCTCACCTTGAATTTTTCGCGTCAATCCATCCAATACCAAGGCAAATAAAAACGGACTAAGAGCTGATCCTTGATGCAACCCCATCATAACTGGGAAGTGCTCTGAGTCGCCTCCGACTGTCCTTACCCTGGTTTTGGCACCTTCATACATGTCCTTGATCACCCTAATGTATGCCCCAAATACATCTTTAGCCTCCAAACATCTCTATAGTATCTCTCGTGGCACTTTATCATAGGTCTTTTCTAGGTCGATGAATACCATATGCAAGTCCCTCCTTCTCTCCCTGTACTGCTCCACCAGTCTCCTCATAAGATGGATGGCTTCTGTAGTTGAGCGTCCCGGCATAAATCCGAACTAGTTCTCTGAAATAGACACGCCTCTCCTTACCCTCATCTCCACCACTCTTTCCCACACTTTCATAGTATGGCTTAGAAGCTTGATACCTCTATAATTGTTGCAACTCTGGATATCCCCCTTATTTTTGTATAGAGGGATCATTACGCTCGACCTCCATTCTTCGGGCATCATTGCCGTCTTAAAGATGACATTAAATAGCCTAGTCAGACACTTCAAACCTACCGAGCTCGCGCTCTTCCAAAATTC
The DNA here is from genome assembly GCF_947179165.1 of Solanum dulcamara. Taxonomy (NCBI): domain Eukaryota; kingdom Viridiplantae; phylum Streptophyta; class Magnoliopsida; order Solanales; family Solanaceae; genus Solanum; species Solanum dulcamara. The sequence goes on from NC_077246.1 coordinate 13,422,241, forward strand.
CACAGGAACCTCGTCGGGTCCGGTCGCTCTTCCCCAGCGCATCCTACGAACACCCTTCACCTCATCAACCGTTATACTCCCGCAACCCCCAGAATCGTGACGCCTCCTTGAATGTTCCAAATCTCCTAGCACAAACTCTCTATCCCCTTCTTCATTCAAGAGTTTATGGAAGTAGGACTGCCATCTCTGTTTAATGAGGGTCTCGTCTACCAATACTCTTCCATGCTCGTCCTTAATGCACTTCACTTGAATGGTTGAAAAAATATATTTAAATTTAGATATTCAAGCTCACGAATTACCTAATTTGCAATAGTTAAAAATAGCATAAAAATTGAAGCTAGTAAATTTTATGACTTGTATAATTCTGATAGAATAAATGTAGTACATAATGAAAAACCTGAAACTTCTAGGTGTAGATATGAAGATAATATTGATGATATGCTAGAAAATTATCTTGGTCTTACTTCTAATTAAAAGAATGATTTTGATGAATATGTTAATCAGTGAACGGAAAGTATTAAGGATGCACAAGGCAAAACGTCAACTTTTAGAATGGTGGAAGAGTCGCGGCAAGACATTTCCAAAACTTCAACCGGTGGTTTGAGATGTGCCAGCTATTCAAGCATCTTCAGTAGCTTCAGAGGGCACTTTTAGTGCAACAAGATTTCAAATTGGAGATCATAGGTATTCATTAGCATCAGACAGCTCGGAGATATCGATATTATTTAGAGATTGGATCAATGTGGAGTGAAGGAGTTATGGGCATCCAAATTTACCTGTCCAATTTGAATATGATATAGATAATATTTTGATAGATTGTAGTGAAGACGACATGGATGCATCGGAGGAACAAGCACTACAACCATTTCCATAACATGTTACCAAAGAAATGTTAGAAGATCTAAGACAAGACTATTTTCAAGGCTACAAATATTAGTATGATAATTTGAGGCCTAATTCAAACGAAACCTTTCCTAGAAGGTGGTTGCGTAGATTAGGTCCTCTTCTAATATTTGTAATACAAATTGTACTATTTAATTTGTTATGAATAAAATTATAAGTTATTCGCCTTAAATTTTTTTAATTATTGTCTTCAATTTAATGCAAGTTTTTTTTATATATTTCAATTTTCAAATGTTTCAAATTTAAGTTACAATTTGAAATTTAAAAAGTTTGAAAATTTGAAAGTTTAATATAATTTAAAAAGTTTCAAAATTAAGTAAGTTTGTTATAGTTTGACAATTTTAAATTTAAACTTTTAAGACTTAAGAGTTTGAAATTTAAACTTTAAGAGTTTAAAATTTAAACTTAGTGTTGTAAATAATTAATGAATGTCCATTGTACCCTTTTTATGCCTATTAAAGGCATTGTAACTTGGATAGAAAACACACACAAAAACAAGGAGGACAAAGTTTCCTCTTTTCATCTCTCTCTACTATTTTCCCTCTTTCTTGGCTTTTCTTTTGTGATAATAATTTGATTTTAGTATTTTGTTTTATTTTATAACACGTTATCAGCACGAGACTTTATCGTCTCAAAGTTTGAAGGCTAAGGTATTATTATTTTCCTTTTATTTATTATGGATAGTTTGGGAAAGAACTATCTTTCATGGGTACTAAATTCTGAAATCTATTTGGATGCAATGGGTCTCCGAAACACCATTAAAATTGAAAACAAAGCATCAAAACAAGATTGTGCTAAAGCAATGATATTCTTGCGTCATCATATGGACGAAATTTTGAAAATTGAATATCTCACAGTCAAGGATCCGCTCATTCTGTGGAATAATTTGAAAGAAAAATATGACCACTTGAAGTTGGACATACATTCAAAAGCACGATATGATTGGATGCATTTAATACTACAAGACTTTTAAGTCTATCATGAGTACAATTTTGTCATGTTCAGAATTACTTCTCAATTGGAACTCTGTGGATATACGATTACGGACGTTGATATGTTGGAAAAAACGTTCTCCATATTTCATGCCTCGAACGTGCTCCTATAGCAGCAATATTGAGAGAAAGGTTTCAACAGTATTCTGAATTGATTTCTCATCTTCTCATGGCTGAACAAAATAATTATTTGTTAATGAAAAATCATGAGAATCGACCTACTAGATCTACACCATTTCCTGAAGTGAATGAATTGTACACCCACCACGCTAGGCGCAGAAGAGGTCGTGGTCCTAGTCGTGGACGTGGACGTGGTTGTGGCCATAATTATGACCAATAATGAAATTCTTTTCCTGGTGTAAATCATTCGCCAAAAAAATCATTATAAAAAGGGAAAAGAAAAAAGATGAGAAATGTGAAACAGTTAGAACAATCTGCTTTCGATGGGGTGGAAGGAGTTACTATGCACGTGATTGTTGTTCTCCCAAACACTTGATTGATCTTTATCAGGCATCACTAAGAAAGAAGGTCGTTTGGTTTGAATATAAGTTATGACGGAATTAGTTATGATGGGATAAGTTATGTTGGAATTAGTTATGATAGAATAAGTTATGCTGAAATTATTTCTTATTGAGTGTTTGGTTTGTTGTATCAAAATCATATGCATTGCATAAATTTTAAGAATAGGTTGTTTGTTTACAAAAATACCCTTTATTTAGTTTTGGGCAAAGGGCCTGATTTACCCCTGAACTTTATGATATGGAGCTGATATACCCTCCGTTTAAAAACTAGCTCACATATACCCCTGTCGTTATTGAAATGGCACATATATACCCCCCACCATTACAAATTATTTTTTACAAAATTAGAAATACATATTTTTACTAACCTATATATAATCTTTTTCACAAATGAATTATTTTTGAAAAAATATATATACCCATACATATACCCTTTTCTTCTAACAGAAGTGAAAAAATTACTTTTTAAAGTTTTTTATTAAAAAAAATAATACATATAGGGGTATATTTGATCTTTCTCACACATATTTTATTTTTTTGATTTTTTGGATTCGACGGTTAATTTAAATTTATTATTTAGATGGTCAAATTTATTTTTTTCACTACTTTTATTGTAAAATTTATTATACATGCCCCAATTTTTTTTATAGATACAAAAACTAAATTACAATATAGCATCAAAAAAATTAGTTTTAAATTACAATATGGCTGCAAAATAGTTTTAAATTTTTTTCTTATTTTTTTCTCTTTTTTCCATTCACACTTTTTTTATTTCTCTTATATTTACACCAAAGAATGAAAAAATCAAAATAAAATAAGAATTAGAAACTCAAATAATAATGATTAAAGAAGTCAAAAAAAAATTATGTGTGAAAAAGATTATTATACCCCTAAACTTTGCTAAAAGAATATTTTACATGTATGGGTATATAAATTTTAATTTTTTATTTTTTTACTTTCTCAAAAAAGATATATACCCATACATGAATTATTTTAAAATTAATTTTTTTCACTTCCTTATGATGAAAGGGGTATATGTAAGCTATTTTAAATTTGTAACGGGGGGGGGGGGTATATATGTGTCATTTCAATAACGGCAGGGGTATTTATGGGCTAGTTTTTAAACAGAGGGTATATCAGCTTCATATCATAAAGTTCATAGGAAAACCAGGCCCTTTGCCCTTTAGTTTTTTATATTTTCTTTGCAAACTTTAGTTATTCAATATTCATTCTTAAAATTAAATTTTCATCTTCTTTACCTTAAATATTTTTATGTGTGCATTTCCATGATGTCCGTATGTATTTAAAAATAAAACTATCTTCTTATTTAATTTTAAAAATATAATTTTCATTTTAAGTTTGTTAAAGTAAAAAAGGATTTATGACAAATCAAAATAAAAATAAAAATAAGAATTAGTCAAATAAATTTATAAATAAAAATTATATTATATAGTGTAATTTTTTAATAGAAAAAATATGAAGAATTATCATAAAAATAAGGAGTGAATGTTGTTATATATGGTATTAAAAATAATGTAAATATATGTGAATGTGAAAAGTGAGGTATAAAAAACATTTAAAGGGATATATTTATCATTTACCTATTTTATCCCGGGATAACTTATACCACCTAAGAGGAGGGATAACTTATCCCGGTACTATTTATTGATCCCGGGATAAGTTATCCCAAACTTGCCAACCAAACACCAATTTAAGTGCCACTATAATTTAATCCCGAGATTATTTGATGTTATCCTTCACACCAAACGACCCCTAAGTCTATCATGAGTACAATTTTGTCATGTTCAGAATTACTTCTCAATTGGAACTGTATGGAGATACTGTTACTGGCGTTGATATGTTGGAAAAAACGTTCTCCATATTTCATGCCTCGAATGTGCTCCTACAGCAGCAATATGGAGAGAGGTTTCCAAAACTCAGTATTGATTTCTCATTTTCTCATGGCTGAACAAAATAAAAAAAAAAGAACAGTCCGGTGTACTAAAACTCCCGCTATGCGCAGGGTCTGAAGAAGGGCCCGACCACAAGGGTCTATTGTACGCAGTCTTACCTTGCATTTTTGCCAGAGGCTGTTTCCAAGACTTGAACCCATGACCTCCTGATCACATGACAGCAACTTTACCAGTTACTCCAAGGCTCCCCTTCATAGCTGAACAAAATAATGATTTGTAAATGAAAAATCATGAGAATCGACCTACTAGATCTACACCATTTCCTGAAGTGAATGAGGTGTACACCCACCACGCTAGGCGTAGAAGAGGTCGTGGCCCTTGTCGTGGACGTGGACGTGGTTGTGGCTATAATTATGACGATTAACGAAATTCTTTTCCTCATGTTAATCATTCGCCAAAAAAAATCAATATAAAAAGGGAAAAGAAAAAAGATGAGAAACATGAAACAGTTAAAACAATCTGCTTTCGATGGGGTGGAAGGAGTCACTATGCACGTGATTGTAGTACTCCCAAACACTTGGTTGATCTTTATCATGCATCACTAAGAAAGAAGGATAAAAATCCTGAAGCTAATTTTATGGCAGAAAATCATGTTGACTTCACAAACTTGGAACCCTGAAGGAAAGATAGATCTCTTGATTGGTGATGGATCTGTGGAATATGAAAAAATATAATGATCATGTTTAATATTTACTAATGATAGTGTTATTAATGTTTGTTGTCTTTGTACTAGTGAAAAGTAAATTATATAAATGCTTGTTCTTGTCCACATATATTAAAATTCACGTATAGTAATTCATGAATTGCTACTAAATTATCTTAAGTAATAGGACATAAAGTAATGCTAAAGATAGCAATCTACGAACAAACATCCTTGCACTAATAATAGTGGGAGTGATGAGAATTTTTTTGATAAGAACTGCCTCCTCCACTTTATCACTACTTTTCACCTTTTTCGTTTAGGTGGGCCTTTTCTTTATATAAGATTTACCAAAACATGGCCCTCATTTGCTACTACTATTTTGTCTATGGTTTGGTTTATTTGATTCTCTTTATTACAATAAAAGGGAATCCTGATTTTATATATATTATTGTGATGGAAAATTAACCAAGACTTTAAGTTTTTTATGATGACTAAATAAAAGTTTGTATATCCACACAAATCACCATCATCATTTTATATATTATTATATTATCTAGATTTTACTTAGAAAAATAAATTAATAAATTATTAATAGAGATTTATTTCATTCTTTTTGAAGATATAAACAATTCTCAAAGCAATTATAAAGACATTTGTTTGATTGATTCTGGTACAACACACACGACAATCAAAAATGAGAAATATTTTTCTCATTTAAGTATGGGCAGTATAAATGTCACTGCGATTTCTGATAGTGCTAGTTTGATTGAGGGCTTCAAAAGAGCCATTATAACTTTGCCCAAGGAAACTAAACTAATAATAAATAATGCTATGTTTTCTCCTCAGTCTCGGAGAAACTTGTCGAGTTTTAAAGATATCCGTTAAAATAGTTATCATATCAAGACAGTTGATGAAATGAATCATGAATATCTTGATACAACCAAAAATATCTCCAGGCATACATGTGTTATAGAAAAGTTCTCGGCCTTATCTTTTGGGTTGTATTGGACAAAGATTGGTGCAATTGAAACACATTTTATAGTAAATCAGAAGTTCACTAATTTCAATATTTTTGTACTTTGGCGTTTACAAAATTGTTGGCACAAATTATACGATTACGGGCACAATTTCCCGATAATCAAATTAGAACAATTCGTCTTGATAACGCTGCAGAGTTTTCATCCCAATCATAATGATTATTGCTTATCGATTAGGATAAGAGTAGAATATCTTGTATAGCTCATGTTCACACTCAAATTGGCCTTGCTAAGTCATTAATTAAATGTCTGCAGTTGATAGCAAGACCATTGCTTATGAAAACTAGGTTACCCACTTCTCTGTGGGATCATGCAATTATGCATGCTGCAACACTTATTCGTCGCAGGCCGACTAATTATCATAAGTTTTCTCCATTGCAATTGGTTTTGGGTCAAGAACCTAATATATCCCATCTAAGAATTCTTGGATGCCCTATATATGTGCCTGTAGCACCACCACATCGCACTAAAGTGGGCCCCAAAGAAGGTTAGGAATATATGTAGGGTTTGAATCACCCTCCATTATTCACTACCCTGAACCATTAAATGGAGATATGCTTACTGCCCAATTTGCAGATTGTCAGTTTGATGAGACACTTTTCCAAAATTAGGGGGAGAAAATAGTGAAATCAAAAGAGAAATTTTGTGGAAAAATCCATCATTGTCTCATCTTAATCCACGTACTTCTATTTTTGAGAAAACTATGCAAAAGATTATTCACTTGCAGAAAATTCCAAATCCAATATCAGACGCATTTACAGATTTGAAAAAAATTACTAAATCACATATTCCTACAAAGAATGTCCTAATTCGAATTGATGTCCTTGTAGGACCATTTACATAACACCACTAATTATTTAAGCTAATATTCACATTTCAAGTGGATAGTTCTTGATGATAGGATGAACTCCTACTTCACGATTCCTTGACTCGAATTTTGTTACATGAGAAAAAATTGATTTCATTAAATCGTGACGGTATTGTGAAGGATTGTCTTAGGGTAGTTTAGTAAATGTCCATGGCATTATATATATATATATATATAAACATATCCTTCTAACAATGGTAAGCAAGATGTGATTGGTTTTTAAAAAAAAAATTGGGCAACCACCTTTTCTTTTTGGGCAGCTTTGTTATATTATTATTTTAAAAGTATATCACTCCTATCTCAAAAAAAAAGTCGGTTTCCTAAGGCTAAGGATCATTCATAACTTGCTCATAACCATTTAGTTCACAAAATTCACAAGAAAAACCTACTCCTTTTGGTTGGAACTCAAGATACACTCTACAATTTGGTAAGTGTTCAAATCCGTTTTGAAACTGTGTAGCTGTTAGTAATTTTAGAATATCTCGTTGTGTAGAGATTTGTTTTTAGAGAATAAATATGTTTGGAAAGCTAACACACATACCTACAACTATTATGTTTATGCTGGAATCTAATTATGTTGTTATAGATTCGAAAAGGGGGCACAAGGACAAGTTCTGTCCAGATTCTTGATTTAAAAATCCCTTATGTGCAACTGCTAGTGTTTTGATTATATCGTTTTGTACAAAACATATTTTGCGGTGATTCTTGATTGGTTGCAAACTTAAGACATATATCTACAACTTTCATGAAGGACATAAAGTCCAGTTTTGTCATTCGCATTTTCAAAATTTAGTTACGACATGAGGTATTGGGCTGGCCAGATTCACTGTTTTGGTAGCATAGTGTTGTTTACACATTCTAGGCTTACTTTTGATGATAAATCTTATTTTATGTCAATATTATGGAGATGCTGGAAATTAAAGAGAGTATTTAATTATATTTTCAAGGTTGTTTACACTCGTGTACAAGTTGAGGAACTTGAGATGTTGGTTGGTTTACGGTTTGAACTCTTGAAGTTGTGTTAGACTGTTTGTATGCTAAAAGGCTGAGGTTTGTGTATAAACTTGTATTTGTACTCTTGTTACCTGCTGGTATAGTTGAAAGCCTATCTTGGTACATTGGTTATTTCTTGTTACTTTGTATTGTCGTTTTGATATCTTTTGAGACTTGCAAGACACTTGTTTAACTCGGCCACTTGTACGGATTGCTCGATCACTTGACATTCTTGTGGACTTTGTCCTTCTTGTGCCTGTGACTTTGTCACCATTGGCATGCCTCTTGATTCGGATCTTTTGTCATCTTGACTTTGGATTTTTGGTTCGTCTTAAGTATGAAAATTGTCCATTTTAAGTATGAACTAGAAAGCCATTTTTACTATGGTTCTTTACTCTCTTGATTATTGGATTTTTACCCTTCTTGATACAGGGCTCCGGTCCTTCTTGATACTTGATTATGTTTGGTGTGACAGCATGACGTACATATTGAGCGAAGCTTGTTATTTAATCTCTTGTAAAGATGATTCTATGAGTTCTTGACACTTGAACCTTTAAATATCAAACTTGATACTCTTGTTATTTTTCTTACTTGATTTATTTATTATGTTTCAATTGTGTTGCTCATGACTTGAGAAAAGTAATTGGAGAATCTAAAGGCTTCAAACTCGTATTTTGTTTTACGCCACTAAGCTTTATGCTTAGCGATAATTGTTTCTATCGTAGTAAATGTTCGAGGAGATGCTTGAAGTTGGCCATTGGAGATAAAAGTTTTTGGGAGCTTTAAGGAAGATCACATTTGCATATAGACATCTATATTTTGTAGTAGTTTTGGGACATGTATATGATCCATGGGTTGCTTATGTATATGTATTTTTTTAGAGCTGATCCATTCATGACACCATGGTTTGTAACTTAAATTTGTTGCTTGTTTTGTTGTTTTGGGATGTGTAACTCCAAGTCTTGTAATGCACTAAATTACTGTTTGATTTGGAATATTGTATGAAGCATAAAATGGTTACCCTTGGTACTCGTAATTTGGTAGTAGTTATAACGTGAACTGTAGTGGTATGGAATGATACATGGAAGCCTGGTAAGGTATTTTTGTTAAACCATTTTGAAAACTTGCTCCGTCACAAATTGGAATTGTTATTTAGTTAAATTGATATCAAATGAATTTTCAAATGGCAAAATTTTACACCTTTAACTTTTTGAATAGGCCTGATTCACTACTAGATTATATTTATGTCTTACACTCTTTAAATGTCACAAGTATTATATATGTTTTTGTAATACCCCAAAAATTTGGAAAGTCTTGGAACGAGGAACAAAGAATGAAAGTGCAGAGAAATGCAAATAAAATAAAATAAACTAGCGCCAGGTTTCGACCACGGAAGGCCATCACGGGTTGTGGTACGCACCACGCCTCGTGGTGAGCCACCATGATGGTGATTCAAAGACTCAAACCTGCAGAGAAGGGACCACAACGAGGGACTACGGACTGTGGTGAGCACCACGAGCCGTGAAGCCCTTTGTGGTAACCCCTCCCCTAAGGCCCCAGGAAACTTCCCGAGAAAAGGGCCACGGACCGTGGTGTGTTTCCGTGGTGGTCACTCTACAGGCCTTGCAGGACCTGCACCATGGCCACGGTTCATAGACCGTGATGCCATCCACGGACCGTAAAGGTCTCCGTGGAGGAGGTTCAGAGACCTACCCTGCAAACTTTCAAAAATAAATATTTACCCAAGTCATTCATCACGCGACACCACCACGGGCCGTGGTGGGCACCACAAACCGTGAAGGGTCCCCGTGAAGCCCAGTCCGGTCAGATTTTTAAAAGGGCACTTTGGTCTTTTCCTGTGTTTAATATTGAAGTGTGGTCGTTTTGGGGACTGAATTGACCCTATCTTAAGCCCTAAAACTCTTCCAAACACTTCATTCTTACACTAAGACTCAAAACACAAAATTTCCTTCCTCTCAAAGTTCTTCCAAGGGTTTCAAGAAAAGCTATGGTTTTCACTTCAAGGTTTTTCAAGTCTCCATTCTCAAAGCTTGCTTTAGGAAACTGTCTCCCCAAGGTATGTGGGTCTCATCCATGCGTTCTTCCACCTATGGAGCCCAAGTGATTTCTAAACTCAATATTTCAATTTAAATGATGAAATCTTATGGGTTTTTATATGATGATTCCAAATGCATAAATTATTATCTATTTGAAGTTTATTTACCTATATTGGTATATATTGACTCTCAATTTCATGAAAAGAATGATTTATCAAGGTTCTTATATGAAGGCATGAAAGTAGCTTTAAAGGTATATTGGTGGGTTGTTTTAAGATGTTTTAATTAATGCATTTTCATTACTCTCATGCATGCTAGCATTGTTTTAAATGTATCTTGAAGGTTGAATGAAATGAACCCACCTAGTTTCATTATGTTGAAATGAAGTTGAATTGAAAGCTTTGACTCCAAAATGAATGTTTACGAAAAGTTAAATGTGTATGATTAAAGGGAGTCTTACGAAATGAAAGAATGATGATAAAGGGCTTCTTAGCCAAAGAATGAATTCTATGTGAAAGGACAATTCTCACATATTTGAATCAAATGAAAGGTTTTAATGAGCTATTCTACCGAATGATTAATGTCTAAAGTTATATGAATGTTTATGTTATTATGATATTTAAATGTTATTCCGTGAGATTTGACCTATCACCGAATGTAGCATGTAGATGGGGACTCGACCTAAGGGGTCCTTAAGTAAAGTCTCATGTTGCATTTACTATGCGCCAACATAGGAGCCCTTGTAAGTTAAAGTTAAAGAAATTAAAGTTGACGGAGTTCTACCCGACAAGTAGTCTCCCTGTGCCAACGTAGAGGATTATGTTGGATTCCATATAATAGCTTGCATGGTCTTAAATGTTAGTTACGGTCATCTTCCCACAAAATGAATGTTTAAAGGTTATTCACATGAATGATTATGCATGCATTGCACTATGTTTCACATTACACAAATGTTAGCATGCCTACATACTTAGTACAATCAAAGCACTAACGCATACTCTTTTGCCTACATGATACCACAATGTAGGAACGAGTGTTGCTCCACATTCTCCTCCCCGTGACTAGTTGATTACGTTGAAGGCTACTACCTTGGTGAGTTCTCATGTTTCGGGGACAGTATCCTTTCTTTCTTTCTAGCTTATGACATGTATAGACTTATGGTCATCTTTTGTACTTTTGACACTTATTATGAGGGTGAGCTAGGGACATATCTTAGCCCCCGCCAAGTCTAAGGTAGTAGAGTTTTTGTTGGACAAATTAAGCGTTGTTTGATATTGTTAATGTCACTCGGTCCATGTTGTTTCCCTTAGTCCCATTATCCCCTTTATTTCCGCTTATTGATATTGAATGTCATTGCCTATGAAAAGCTATATGAATGCTAAGAGGCTTGGGTGAGGTACCTCCGGGTGTCTCATTCGCCGTGTCACGTCTAGGCCCTAGCCTGGGTCGTGACAATATGTTATCTTTTTAAGGAGTAGCATTTTCCTAAGAAGGTTGCTACAATCTACTAGTGTTATAGCTAATGAGTAAAAAGCACGCCTGAAGCGTGGTAGATCATTAGGTTCTAAGGATCAAAATCCTAGAAAAAGAATCTCATATGTAAATTCAAGATGTGAGTAATTCTAATATTCTTAAAGGGATCAACGAGCTTGAGACTCAAGAAAATGAGGAACTATTCATAAATTCAAGTGATGTTGAAACAAATCTGAATCGATCAGAAATAGTAGTGGATTATGTATTTGCAGCATATAATGTTGCAACAAAAATCATGCAAGATAGTGAGGATCTTGAACCTAGATCTGTTGTAGAATGTCGACAAAGAAATGATTGGCCAAAATGGCAAGAAGCAATTTAATTAGAGTTGAATTCACTCATCAAGCGTGAAGTTTTTGGAGTAATAGTTCAAACATCTATTGGCTATACATGGGTCTTTGTGCAAAAAAGAAATGAGAAAATGAAATACAAAGGTACAAAGCACGCCTTGTTACATAAGAATTTTCACAAAAGCTTGGTCTCGATTATGAAGAGACATACTCAGCCGTTATGGATACAATAACATTGCGTTATCTCATTAGTTTCACGGTCCATAAGAGACTTGATATGCATCTAATGGATGTGGTTACAACCTATCTTTATGGATCACTTGATAATGAGATATACATGAAAATTCCTGAAGGATTTAAGATGCCTAAAACATATAGTTCAAAGTCTCGGAAAATGTATTCAATTAGATTGCAAAGATCATTGTATGGTTTGACGCAATCTGGACACATGTGGTATAACCGTCTTATTGAGTATTTATCTACGAAAGGTTATATAAATGATGTGATTTGCCCAAGTATTTTTCTTAAGAAAACAACATCAGAGTTTGTTGTACTTGTTGTTTATGTTGATGACATAAATCTTATTAGAACTCCAATAGAGCTTCAAAAGGCAATTGATTATTTGAAGAATGAATTTGAGATGAAAGATCTTGAAAGGACAATTATGTTTTGGTTTGCAAATTGAGCATTTGACAAACGGTATTTTTGTCGATCAATCTGCCTACATAGATAAAATGTTGAAAAGATTTTATATAGATGGAGCACATCCATTAAGTACTCTAATGGTTGTTCGATCACTTGATGTGAATAAGGATCCATTTCCGACCTCAAGAAAAGAATGAGAAAATTCTTGGTCCTAAAGTACCATATCTTAGTGCAATTGGTGCACTAATGTATCTTGCTAACACTACAAGGCTTGATATAGCCTTTTCAGTTAATTTGCTAGCAAGGTATAGTTCTGCTCCAACTAGGAGGCATTGGAATGGGATCAAACACATATTGCGGTGTCTGAAAGGGACTATCAATATGGGCTTATCTTATTCTAACAATTGCAGTCCCAATCTTGTTGGTTATGCTGATGTAGGGTATTTATTTGACCCACACAAAGCTTGATCTCAACCAGGCTATGTGTTCATATGTGGGGGTACTGTCATATCTTTGAGAGCTACAAAGCAGTCTATCGTGGCCACTTCATCAAATCATGCTAAGATAATAGCTATTCATGAAGCAAGTCGAGAATGTGTGTGGTTGAGGTCCATGATACATCTTATTCGAGAAAAATGTGGTTTGAAATGTGACAAAGTACCCACAATTATATATGAAGATAATGCAGCATGCACAGCACAACTAAATGGAGGATTCATAAAAAGAGATAGAACGAAGCACATTTCACCATAGCTTTTCTACACACATGAACTCCAGGAGAATGGTGATACCAACGTGCAATAGATTCGTTCGAGTGAAAATGTGGCTGATTTATTCACCAAGTCTCTACCAACTGCAACTTTCAAGAAGATGGTGTACAAGTTTGGAATGCGAAGATTCAAGTATTTGAATTGATGTTCTCATCGGGGGGAGTTAATACAAGATGTACTCTTTTTTTTCTTTTGAGGTTTTGTCCCATTGGGTTTTCCTTGTAAGGTTTTTAATAAGGCAGCAAGCAATTCGTATTAGGAATAACTATATATACTTGTTCTTTCATTAGAACTTTTATTTTACATGGATATCCAAGGGTGAGTGTTGTAAACAATTAATGAATGTCCATTGTACCACTTTTATGCCTATAAAAGGCATTGTAACTTGGATGGAAAACACACACAAAAACAAGGAGGACAAAGTTTCCTATTTTTCCCTCTCTACTATTTTTCTTCTTTCTTGACTCTTCTTTTATGATACTAATTTGATTTTAGTATATGCTCTACTCCGGGTAAAGATACGCCCGATTAGGATTTGTACATATAAGATAAATGCTCCCATTACCATTTCTTTTTGTATTTCAAACCCACGAACCTAATAGTTGGATCCATGAGGAGACAGGAGAAAGTCATTCATTCCGGTCATTGAGCCCGGATTGAGGATTGAGACCTCCCTTAAATAGATGGATCTGGGATTGATTGTGGAACTGAGCATAGAGAACCGGGGGCGGGCAGGAAGATAGGCTGGGAGGCTGCTACCCATAAGGCCATATCAGACATGGGAAAGAAAGGTGGCGGACAACCGACTTAACTGGAGAGCCTAAAAGGCATTGAGGATGAGTCCACTGGTCGACTTTAGTCTATATTTTATAACATTAAGAGTTTAAAATTTAAACTTTAAAAAAAGTATTAACTTAAAATACTAAATAAGTTATATATTTTGAATTTTTTTCAAATATAAACAACCAAGTTTTAATTTAATTAAAATTTTAAAAAAAAAAGGGGGGGGGGGGGGGGACCGGGATGGCCGTTCCTATAATTACCGGTACGTCCGGTACCGGTTCCATCCCGGTTCCGTCCATCCGGATACCACTTGGTTGACACCGGATCCGGAAAATTGCGGTCCGGTTGTACCCGTTCCGGTGCCGCTGCCAGCCTTAATAGAGAGAGAGTCTAGAAGTGATCCTAAAATTTTATTATCAGCAAGGAACGAAAGGCATCTAAATCTTACCTTCAACATTTTAAGCCTTGAGACGAGATCAGCCCCTGTCAAACCTTTCCCGGTATTTGCCCTAGTTTTGTTAAAATGATTTGAACACAGAACTGTAACACTATCATCCAGATAAAGGGTAAAAGTGGAAAGAAAAGTTTCATCATATACCTTAGACTGAAACTGGGATAGCTGTTATTCCATGTCATAAGCTTAATAGCTTTGTCCTGTCCAAAATACTTTGTCCATCTTCTTACCATCCACTAGAAGACATGGTAAAGCAATAAATAGAAGAAAGATTAAGAGATGTAAAAAGATAGTCATACGAATTTTACTACTGTTTGTCTATGCTTAGTATACTATAATCTGTGACGTTTTAAAGCTTAGTTCAAAAGATGCCTGATAAGAATACCATATAATTGGAGCATCATGAAAATTCCCAAAGCGTGCAACAAAACGAGGGTCATTTTGACAAGTTCTTACAAAGACAAGCTAGAACATTAAGCTGAATCAACAGGATTTAAATTTTAACCCAAGCATTATTTTATCTCCAATCAGAGTGATAAATCATAAGAGAATCTCACAGTACGGATAAAGAAAAATATAGCAATGAAAACATAAAATCTCCGAAACATTCCTCTAGAAAATCTATTTGACACAACCATGGATGTACAGGACATGTTGCTATAATATCAGACCTGGATTCTCTAAGACAAAAGCTTTAAAGAAAAAATAGTTCAAACGTACAACTGGATGAGAGTAAAGAGTGGCAAGACCACGTGCTTGCTGACGATCATCACCATGCACTTTCACTGCCGGAAGGGAATCACTCTCCTGCAGCCATGAAAAGAATCAGGGAACCAGTAGATTCCTTATTGTCAGATCCTGTATGCTGATGGAATAATAGAGGACATACCTTAAGGACTGCTAGTTTCCTGAGAATCCCATTAACCAAGTTACCGGCACCTGGTCTAAGAGCAACCTTTGCGAGCCTTACACTCTGCAGTTAGATTTAAACATCCCAAAAAAGTACACTTACATTACTTTGCATAAAAGAAATGATCCCCCCACTTATCAAATTAAACAAAAAAGAGACAGTTTATTTTCAAAGAGATACAAGGTGCACAAATGATGCTATGAATTTATCCTTTTCCATTCTAGGATGTTCAAATGGATGCTACTGAAATGTGAATTTTACTCATGAGACATTTCCTAATGTAGCACTAAATATCCAATTTAAATAGAAAAAAGCAGGTGTAAGCTGCTGGCTGCATAGTAATTTGTCTCTAGCATAAGATATAAGGAAAGACTACCAAAATATCAACCATCTTTTTTTTTTCATGGTGAACCCTCACCCCCACAAATCCCACCACCCCCCGCCCAGGGGTCAATAGTGGTTTTTTCCAATTTTCTCCTCTTGTAACTCGAACTTCCAACCTATTGATTGAAAATGGAGTGCTGTTGCCACTAGACCAACCTCACCTATCATCAAGCATCTTATCTTTCCTTTCCTTTTCCCTCACTTCATTCAAAAATACGGCAAGGCAAGCAAAGGCTCTATTGCAAGCTCAAAGGTATACCTAATTATACCATCAACTTCATTTCTAGGTTCAACAGAATATAAAATCATATCCATCTTTCTTGATAGACTTCAAATCATCTTTCATCATATAACTAAGTAAAAAGAGAACAGCTATTATAGACCAAAGTTATAAGATAAACGTACCTCATCTACAACAGCATAAGGTGGCATGTCTAACTTGGTGATCTCATAGAAACCAATTCGAAGAATCTAACAACATTTTCAAAGCAAAAAATCAGTTCAGAGGGATTATAAATGACCAAGAAAAATTCAAAAGTTAAAAAGACAGAGCGCAGAAGGCAAGAAAAGAGGAAATTTTTCAGGTCCGACACATTCAATTTCCCAAGTGGTCCTATCAATTTCAAGCTCTGCAGTGCATGGCAAGGTCCATAGAGATGAAGTGCTTGACTCAAAGAACGTTGAAAAGTCAGCACCAATTAACAGGATAGACCGCCAAATAGCATTAGCATTTCAGCCTCTGAGATGTGATTTTTTTAGCATTGAGCATACACCTCATGGTGGATTTTCCTCGGATATTATTTTAGTTTTTAAAACTCATCCCTGTCAATTCAAAATAGAAAATAAACACACTGGTAATGTATACTCTATTTGGAGTGATAACCATGTTGACCATGACCTAATAACGCACAGCAAGCAAATCATTCTTGCGCAATGACATTCTAACTCTCGCATTTACATTATGCTTGACACAACCTCATCAGCCAACACGTATACCAACCATTGTTAAGAATAAGAAGACATATAGTAAATCGAAAATTGCATTCTATCATCATCACTCATACATTAGTTTTGGTTCTAGAAACTCAAAAAAATCTTAAAAGGCATATTTGCCAATGTAATATTGCTTCCCAAAGAAACTCCGTTGTGCTACTCTTTTTCTTTTTTCCTTTCAATAGCACGTCAAAGCTATTTTAAAGGAGTCTCTAACAATTAAATCATCAAATTCATGAGTTCTCCTTTATTTTTGGTACTTAAATATTAACTTCAAATAGATACGATTTAAGAGGTTCTCCCATACTCAAAACATTGCAACAAAAAATATATTCCAACAGATACTCTAAATATAAAGAATCCAAAAAGAGTAGCAAATATACCTGTAGTAGAAGAGGCTCCATGCTTCTGAATGTACGCTCATCATGGCATAACGAAAGAATCAAGTGATCAAGATATCTTCTCCAGCGAATGGTACCTCCAACAACCTCCGTGACCTACAATATAAATATTTCAAGAAATCCGTAAGGAAGAGTGCCTTGATATTATCAGAAGTGAATTCAAAGGACAATCAATGACATGATAGTGAAGAAAAGGCAAAGAAAGAAACCAGTCTTAAATCTCTGTCGTCTAAGTCACGAGTGCGAAACCCAAGGGTTCTTTCAACATATCCCATTTCATTATCCCCTGAACCCTTCCCTTGCTCATTCAGAAGATCAGCAAATGCACCACCCAACTCTATACGCATCAATCTAACCGCAGATACTGTAAAATACACACACTAGACGAGATGAAGATATTGATACAGTTAAAAAAAAAGTCACTTAAATGCAAAACAACTTTACTTTACATTCCGATAAGCGCATTAAAAGGTTGAAACTAAAGTGGATTACCAGCTCTATGAGGAGAAACATCCAAATTCAACTTGTGGGTTTTCCTTAGAGGACTGTCAGAATCTAGACACGAAGCAGAAGCTTGAAGTTAGACTTGAGGATTTAAAACTGACTGTAAAAATCAGGCATTAAGCCTAATTTTGGCTAACATCGCAAACGAGTAAATAACCTATCATAGTGTAAATTGGGAAAATGAAAGCATTTTCTTGTACCTGCACGGCGAACAGAAGTTGCAGAATTTTGGCTGATTTTGTTTGCAAGTTTCACTTGTTTACTGTAATGGGATTGAGAAGAAGAAGTTGCAGAGAGCTTCGGAAAATGGAGTATCCGACCTGAAAGCAATGAGGGCATAATTGTATGTGTATGGTCGGAGAGGAAGGAACACGCCGGAGAATTCGATATTTCCATCATCGTATCAGAAATTGAATGAATGGTACTCGAGTGATTTTTTTTTTTATCTCTTTTCTATTTAGTTTGTCCAAAAAAATAATATTTTATCTTTATGTAATTAGAAATTTTATTTTTAATTTTTAGAAAAATAATATATAGTAAAATTGTTAAAGAATATTTTAGATTACAAATTTTAAAAAGTTATGTATTTTATTTTTAATTTTCTGTGTAAAGTCAAATGATGTTACATAAATTAAGAAAAAAGAAGTTATTACATATATGAATTATAACTAAGGGTCATTCTATCATTGATACAATGTATTAGAAAAATAATTATGACATATAATTTAGTCAATGTTTGATTGTAATTTAAATCATGTATAACTTAATTCTTGGTGTATTGTTTTATACCCCAACAATATAGAATAACTACTTCAGGTATAAATTGCACATCGATAAAATATCGAATAGATAAAACTATTTTTATCTTTTTTTGAAAAATATGAAGGTCAATCATTTAAGGCTCCAATTTTAGTGCAATGAACTAAACGGACAACAAGAAATAATTATGGTATTACTAATTCATATATAACTAATGACAACATAATTGATTCCTATATTCATAATTCTAGGATAATTTGTCTTCGAATCAAACGCCTCTAAGTATTGTTAGGAGAGTAGTAATTGAATTATAATGAGATAAATAAGTAATAAGAATATCATATAGAGATTGTGTAAAAGGTCAATAATTAACAAGAAAATACAGAAAGTCCCCCTTTAATTTTTACCTATTATTCAAGTAAACACCTAAAATTTGCGGGAATTTTATTACCGCGCGAAATTATTTCAAACCACAATAAATACATTATTTTTGCATCAGTTGTATTCTCAATGCCTAAGCCTGTGTCTCATCTCCGATTAATAATATTATTATTTATTTATTTACTACTCATTTAATAAAGGTCGAAAAAATCTTGACCTGCTTACATTTTTGTAATGAACCTCCTAGTCATTTTTGCCTTAATGCCTTCTTTTCGTCGTCTAAAGCATTTCTGTAGCGACCCCAAGTCATTTATGACATGCTGGCACTGATTGTTCGGTTGACTAGTCGTTTGTTTGGATTTTAGGCCCATTTTCCTATTTTGCAACTTTTGAAACTTGAAAAGTTGACTTCGGTCATAACTTCAGGTAAACGACTTCAGAACAAATTTTTGAGGGTTCTATCGGCTTTGGAATGGTCAAATTAGGCTAGTAACATGGTTTGCACGAGTATCAAGGCATTCGATGCGAATTTGGGGTCATTTGGCGTTTTAGCCTTTGAATTTGACCTGAGGTTGACATTGGTCAATATTCTTGGAAAACGCGCTTGGATGAAAATTCCATCAGCACGGTTAGTTCTGAAATGTCGAGTTTGATCTAGAACGATCTTTCGTTTGCTTTCCGAGCCTTTCGGTCTAATTTCGAGGCCCGTTGTGGAATTTGGCTAAAAATGGCATTTTGGTGTAGGACCCACTTTTTGATAAAATGACCTCATATGAAACTTTTGAATGAGCCATTAAGTGCAGAACGTCAAATTTAGTGGAGTAGCATATCTTGTTTGCGCGCACGGGATTCCTTTAGAATCCCGAGCTCCTCGTCGGAGACTTGAACTATGCCGAAAACTCCATATTACAACATTACTGGTGCGGGACTTTTTTGCCCCATCACGTTCACGGGACCCTTGCCGCGTTCGCGAAGAGTTATTGGGCTGCCTTCCGCATTCGCAGAAGGTCTGCAGCGTTCGGAGAGGTCAAGACGATTGTCTTTCAAGTTCCCGGAGGCCCCTCCGCATTTGAGAAGGCCAATCTTTGAGACCTCCGTGTTTGCTAAGGTCATTTGTGGCCTTTCTTTTTAAGTAAAAGACCTCGCGAACAGCCCTCAATTCACAATTTCAAACATCCATAACTTGAGCTAAGAGAGTCCAATTTGGGTGATTTCAAGTCTTGTGCATTTGGAAACTTCGTGGCTACGTGGGTGACTAGTTGGAAGGTGTTGTAAGGGCTTCAGTTAGGGTATTAGTAGTGTTTTAGCTGTTGTAAATTGTGGGTTTTGAGCTTAAATTGCAAAATTGTTGCATGATCATGTTTGGGCTATTTCAAGCCCCAAATTGTGTTCCATTTTAAAACACAAGTTTGGGGAGGTAATTAGGATCTCTTTACAGAGTCAATTTTGTAATTATCAAAGCGGGTCCCATATTTTCATTTTTGACTCTGAAATTGGTGTGTCTCCGATTTTGATAATTTTAGTATCAAAATGACTGTATTAACGTTGTGTACCTATATTTGATAGTGTGGTAGCGTTCAAAATCCATTTGTAAGGGGAAGGCTCCGATTATGTAATTTTGGAGCGCGTGATCAGCCTACAAGTAGACTACAGCTTTCCTCTCTTTAGATTGAGCTTGAGAATGTGAATGCTTATTAATTAGTTGGAATTTGGGTTGGGTAGCTATTGAATCGTGCTTAGACGCTTAGAAATCATGTTTTAGGCCAATTTCAGGGATTTACCGGGCACTTGTGAGCATGTTACTTGCTTTTATTGTTCATTCATGCCTTGTGGTATATTTGAATACTTGGTTTCTTATTTATTTGAAGCATGTTTGGCCTTACACTAGGTTTTACTAGTACTTGCCTTAGAAAATGCATGATTCAGACTAGATTGGCCTTCGTTTTGCTCTGATGTCGCTTTGGCCGACTTAGATCCTTGTAGACTGGTGTAGCATACTTGAGTTTGATAGTATGAGCCTTATCTAGGAAGCACGCTTGCTCCGATGATATTCTATCTTTACTTTCCTAATTCTGTGATTTTATGAGTTTCGACGATGACACCGGGTTTCGTTCTGTGATTCAAGATTGGTTTTGGGTTCAACTCAGATGGTAAAATTAATTGGCTAGGTATGGACGGTGTTCCACGAAGATTAGTGACTATTGACTGTTGGGAGTACTTGCAGTAGCTATATTGTACTTTTGGCGAGCATCCAAATTCAAGCTCCGACCTCGACCAATTGACACTTTCAAAGAGCATCTGATTAGAGGTCTGGCCCCGATCATTCGGATACTTAAAAAGAGCATCTAGTTAGAGGTATAGCCTCCGCTTTATTGATACTTTTGATCGGTTACTTTGATACTTCTGATGAGCATTCAGTTAGAAGTTCGGCCTCCGTTTTGTCAGATTCCACTAATTCAGTTTGAGGTTCTGGTTCTATTTTTTGGTGTTAGGTTCTCAGATTCAATTCTTGATAGTTATAGTTATTTTGTGTACTAGTCAGGCTTATGGGGGTCTGTTCGTGTCACGACCCAACTTAGGGCCTAGTCGTAACACGGTGATTAGAATTTTGAAGGACTCCAACCAAGCCTTTTAACATAACATTCATGAGCATACATAAGGTAAATTAAGCAATAAAGCTAAATCAAGATACGAAAGCAAAATCTTAGATAAAGCGTAAGTCTCAAACGAGAAACGACAACATAGACTATTTTACTATCTAACATGCCTCTAATACTAGGTGGAGGCATGAGACAATCTCCCAGCTCACACAGTAGACAACATATAAGTAATGAAGCACAATTTCAAATGTGAAATAGATGTCATGTCCTCGGACTATGAGGACTCACCAACAAGAAGTTAATAGTAAACTCTAGCAACGAGTAGGAGGAGAATAAACGTGATCATCGGTCCCTACATTATGATACAATGTAGGTAAAAAGTATGCATTAGTACATGGTATGCATTAAGTATGTAAGAATGTGCATGAACAATAAACATAGGGCATAATCAATATGAATCATGGATGCAAGACTAATATCTTTAAAACATGAGTGAAATCATGAAAACATTAAAACATTTATCTCGTTGGTCAATGCATCAAAGAATCTCATAATCATCATAAGAACTCATAACTCAACTGAAACTGTGTGGGATAGGACCTTTAACCGACATATAAGACCATGCGAGCTAATACATGGAATCTGAAGACTCCTGCAGTAGTAACTTGCTGGGGCATACTCCAGTAGTAACTCTTTAACTGGGTTATGTGGATTTTGCCACATTGACATATGTAAACCTACGCGGGCAACGTAGTTTGGGACTAAAGGTTGCTATTAGGATTCCCTTGGGTAACTAACTTCGTTATCGGACCGAACTCCATCTTAAAGTCCTCTCGGTACTTGGTCAATATCCCAATGGAATTCATAAAACATGATCATAGACATCATAGGGAAAGATAATAACTAATATTGATCCATCTTTATAAATATATCATAAGAATAGCATATCTAACATCATCATATTAAAAGCATAGGATTAACTCATATAACTCATGCAATGTGAGTGTAGCCTTTTTATCATTACATATCTTTGATCGTAAACATCTTTAGGGACTTAGCTTGCCCTATCTTTTACTTTGCTTGAAACATCATAGAATTATCATTCATGAACTTCTTTGCATAAAACATCTTTAATTCATAGCATAAAGCTTTCATAGAATATAACTTAAAAAACATTTTTAATTCATAGCATAAAGCTTTCATAGAATATAACTTGAAAATTATGATCATATCTCATAAATCATACTTGAAACTAGCATATATTATGGGCCATTAAAATTCAACTTTAAATCATGCAACATGATGTGAATTATGCATAATAAGACTAATAACATTGAATAATATCATAATTGAGATGACCCAACAAAAATCATGCAATTAGGGCTTTTAATTTAAGAAATTAAGAAGGGATCTTTGGGATTCCACGGGTAAAAGGTACCCATGGATGAAGTCCCACATACCTTGACCTTGATGAGCCCTAAATTGAAGAGAATGAAAACTTGACCTTGAAGAACACTTTTGAATTACTTGAGGGAGAAAAAGGACTTGAGAGAAAACCTCGGAGAGAGGGGTTATGGATTTTTGGGAGTTATGTTTAAGAATGAGAGGGTTAGAAGGTTTTAGGGTAGTTAATAGGTATGATTCTAGCCTTACAAACCGTCCTCATTTATTACAAAATATAGGAAAAAGACTAGAATAACCCTCATTAAAACCGAAGATTGGGGCTGCACGAAGGATCCACCACGGCCCGTGAAACTCACCATAGTTTGTGGTGGTGATCATGGTCAGTGCCTTGGACTTGGCTAAAAAGGAAATCTAGAGGGCCCCATTCACGGAGACTATAACAGTCCGTGAAGGTCACCACGGCCCGTGGTAGGGGTCGTGGTGAGGAACCTGACATGAGAGTCTGCAAGAGTGATCACCACGGGATGTACCACGGTCCATGAAGGGAAATACGTCCCGTGGTGGTTCGATCCTGGTATTGTCCTTGGAAAAGTTTTTAAGGGTCTTAGGGGAGGGGTCACCACGGCTAGTGGTTCTCACCACGGCCCGTGGTCCCTGCCGTGGACCCTTCTCTATAGGGTTCTTGTTGATGAAACTTCACCACGGTGGCACACTACATACCTTGGTTCTCAATACGGCCTTTGATGGCATCCATGGTCATCACCTGGTGCCAAAAAGTTGCATTTTCTAGAATTTCAATTTTTTTCCTCGTTTTTTGACTTTTCAAACTTTTGAGGTCTTACAATTCAAATATTTATTTAAACTTGCGCACGAGTATATCTTCTGGCTTATGGGGGTCCACTTAGATATAGTTAGCTTGAGATTACTTTAGTTAGGATATTTTCTACACTCGTGTGCATTTCATTACTTTACTTTAGACTTCTATTCGTGACCTCTGTTCAGTTCTATTCCTTCTGTTCATATTACTTTTACTTTTCAAGCTCAGTCAGCCTATGATGCCTATTGGATGTCTGTTATTTTGGAACTCATACTACACTCTGCATCTATTTTCGTGATGCAGGTCCGAGCAATAGTGACCATTGTTAATTCGAGCTTGCAGCAGTCTGATGCGGAGACAGGGGTGAGCACTTGGCATTTCGTACTGTTTCGGTCTCCATTTGTATATATATTTGTCTAGCCTTTTGCTTTTGAGATAAGTCTTGTTTCTATGGTCCATTTTTGGGACTTATACTTTTTTATTTAGTCAGATTTGTACTTGTGACTTCCAGGTTCTGCAAGGGATCTTTTGTATATATATTTTGGCTTATTTCCGCTTATCTATCTTGTTTATCTTATATGTCTTAGAATTGCTTATTCTTATTTAATTTTTACCCTTAAATCCATTACTTGTTGTTCGGAGTTGACTTACCTACTGGTAGATTATAGTATGTGCCATCATGACTCGAGAAATAGGGTTGTGATAATTTTAATGCAGAACTCCTTTCAGATTATTTATTTTACTCTACCCTCTCTAATCGATTAAATCTTAAAGCATTCTAATAGTCAAAACAAATTTACAATTTCACAATGGTAATTTTTGAATTGTGGAGTCAAAACAAAGAAGTGAAGGCTTACAAGTTAGTGACTTCTTGATTTGAACGAAAATTTTGATAAAAAAATATTTTTTTATATATAGTAGTAATTTTTCAGGAAAACCTTTTTGTCATGATTTGTTGTACTATCTTTGTTATTTTCTTGTTGTGCTATCTATTATTCATGCGTATATAGGATTAGTTTAAGACTGACTGTGGTTTGAATTTTTCTCACCGATGCCGTTTTTAAAATATGTTTGCAACTGCACTTAAGGGTTTGCAGATCAGTTGTTTTCATAACTTTTAAACCCAAAAAAATTGAAGCTAGTAAAGCTAATAAATAAAAAATTCGTTGAGGATTAAGATTTCTTTTTTTGGTTGCAGATGAAAAGCTCTTCAACGACTATCAATTGAGATTTTGGAAAAAAATCAATTTGGCAGTGTCATAGCATTTTTACACTGGATTAGAATTGTATTATTACTCCTCCACGCACTCACCTAATGTGAGAACATATCTACTGTGAAAATGGGTCAAAAATATATTTATTTTGGTTTAAAATGATGTCATGAGGTGATAAGACTCTCCCCCCCCCCACAAACTTTAGGCGTCTAGTTAAAAAAAGGTATAAATTAAGGGGGAATATTATTGTAACACCTCAATTTTTTAAAACGTCTAAATTAACTCTTATCTTCGCGGTAAGACAAAGAGGGGGGAGTAATAAATTAAGAATGATGTGGTATGTCATATTTTAAGTTTTCAAGTATTGTATCTCAAGTTTTGAAGTTAAGCAAGTGGCAAAATAAAAGTTGGCGAAAGTTATCGTAAGTTTCTTTATAAAGAGTTCTCTGATATTTGGGTCAAATATATTGGAGGTTTTCTCTCAATATATAAAAATTTATGAGGCCCAAAACATATCAAATCAAAGATCCACGAGTCTAGTTTCCAACGAACTAAACCGTTTGTCCATATGACTTCAGAATAGATAGATATGCAAGTTTTTGTGAGACTACACAAGTAGGTACCTCAAAGTGGGTCCCCCTTACTCTAAGTCGGTTTATCTTTATATACAGCCATCTCCTTCATTTTTTTCATTGGAAATGATCAAAAACCCATAAAATCAGAGAAATTTACCCCCTAATCACTCTTATACATTGATAATCTCATCTTGGATCTTTAATGGAAATCGCTCTACGTTGCGAGCTCGTCACTTTGGCATAGTTTTTTTTGTATTTTGTGTGGTGCTTCTCTTTTGGGGTTTGGACAGCAAGAGTTCCAGGAGATTATTGATATTGGGCAGTAGCTACGGAGTTGTATTGGTAAGGTAAGGATCCCGTACACTTATCTACTTGTTAAAACGAGATTCTAAGCTTCTAGTTATGAAAAGTCATACTTGTTGATGACTTTTAGTAGCTTCTAATTGGTTTTTGTTTCGTTTGTTGTTACTGTAAGGAGGTAGATTTTTTAGCTTTAGAATTCAATCCACTTTGTCAAGGAAATGTTCCCCCTACGACCCTTATTCACAATTACGTGTTCTAGTATCATTTTACAGCTTTTCGAGCCACTAAGTGGTGTTTTGGATATCGTAGCTTTAGACAACCCCTTTATCTTACTATGTTTGGTTATTGTTGTTGTGTACTGATGGTGTTGAGGTGATGGAGGGATTGGGAAGATTGTGAGATTCTTATTGGAGTCCCGTACGATAGTTATTGATTGAACGACGTGAAATACAACTTGTTATATACCTCGGGAGCTTGTCGCTCTTTTGAGATGTTATTGGAATGTATTCATTGGATATAGCTATTATTTATTACTCTTATTGGCCTAATTTAATAATTTGGACTTGGATGGTTGCGAGTGTGACATTGATGCCGTATCGATTGGTTATGGCTCATTCTTGCAGCCTTTTTGATTCTCACATTTGTTGTATTACAATTGGTTGGTCAAGATTCATTGAAACACCTTTGGGGCTTCAGTTGAAAGGTATGTTAAGGCTATTTCCATCTTTTGGCATGTTTCCTTAAAGTTTAGGAGCAATACGAGAAGGTTATTGTTATCGTTGTTATACTTATAGCAAAGATTGTTAGTTGTTGGCTGCCAGAGTTATTGTAATCCTTCCTTGTTGGGATTTACATTCTGTTAGTAGAGGTCCTATGTTGGGCAAGGGTTAGAGGTTATTCGTATATGTTGCTTATAGCTAAATTGCTCGCTTTTTGCCTATTGAATTGTTATTGTTTCCCTTGGAGCTATGGTGGTTAGCCGCAAGAATGTGACCTTTGCCTAAGAAGGCTATGAGTTGCCTACGGGGATATATTGATGCCTGAGAAGGCTATGAGTTGTCTACGGGGCTATATTAATGCCTATGAAGGCTATGTGCTGCCTATCGAGCTATGTTGCCTAAGAGGGCTATGAGTTGCCTACAGGGCTATATTGATTCCTAAAAAGGCTATGAGTTACCTACGGGGCCATATTAATGCCTAAGAAGGCTACATGTTGTCTACAGAGCTATGGTGTTGCCTAAAAGGGCTATGAGTTGCTTACGGGGCTATATTGATGCCTAAAAAGGCTAAGTGTTGCCTGTGGGGCTATGTTGTTGCCAAAAAGGTTATAATTTGACTATGAGGTTATATTGATGCCTAAGAAGGCTATGTGCTTCCTATGAGGCTATATTATTGTCTAAGAGGGCTATGTGACTGCCTACGGAGCTAGGGGACTACCGATAGGGGTATATAGACTGAATTGGCACCTTTTAGGCTTATGGGGGTAGGTAGGTGGTCTTGTTTGTTGTTTGTACCTGCCGAGCGTATAGGGGCTTAGTTAGGTTGTTGTTTGATTATTTTTGGTATGTTTAGATTTTGGAGCAAGTCAGTAAGCTTATCTTATTCTTGATTTCCTTACCTGATTATTTTTAGTATATCTTGATACCTGCTTAGTCAATTGCCTTTCATACTTGGTACATTATTTTGTACTAACGCCCCATTGCCTGAGGACGCTGCGTTCATGCGTGTAGGACTTGACAGGCGGCTTGATAGACCTCCCCAGTAGCACAGTTGAGTTCTAGAAGGTTGGCTAGTCCCTTTCTTCCGAACCTGCCAGATTTTTGAGGTTTGTTAGATTTTGTTGTATGTATTTTTGGGTAGGCCGGGGCCCTGTCCCGGTAGAATTTACTACTCTTAGAGGCTTGCAGACTAGTATATGGGTTTTATAGCTACGTTATGGCCATGTTGGCCTAGTTTATTGGTTTGTTGAGGCTTGTTAGTTATTTGATGTATTATCTTGATATATACCTGCTTTCAATTTCGGTATAGACATCATAGTGGCCTCAATGGCTCAATTAGGACTGTGCTAGTTGGCTATTTCTTTATATGAACTATTGGGAGTACCTTTTTCTTTTATAGATCTGTTGACAAGGCCTTGCCCGCCGAGGGCTTAATTTTTAAGCCAAGATATACTTGCTTGTTTTCTTGATTGCATGAGCTGCCATGCGCTAGTAGCAAATGGTTCAGCAGGGTTGAACTGGGCCTAGATTTTGGCATTAGATGCCAGTTGCGGCCCTTGAGTTTGGGGCGTGACAGTTATGTATTTTCTTTCTAACTTTATGTTTGTTATAACCATTATTAGTACATTTAATCTGCATTTCTCTATTTATTTCTAGAAATCTTCAGATCATTCAAAAAGTTGGAAGAATAACATACGTCTAATAATTTTGAGTATAACAAGTGACTACAACCTAAGTACTCAAAGAATTAGATTTTTTGAGTAGTTATGCAAGAAGATAAATTGTGTAATAAGTAAATCAATACGAGTATTTTAGCAAGAAATTTTGTTTAAGGAAGACAAAAATCACGACTTACTTCCTATAGGATTTTTCCTAACTCTGGACTAAGCTCGAGCAATTTAAGGCTATAACAATCCTTGTACGCATAAGGAATTGTTCTCAATAGTCTGTGTCTCTACCCTCTTCTACTCTTCTTGAATAACTCTACCCAATTAATGAAGTCTGTTTACAACAGAAAGCAACACTTACTACCATCACCTAAAAATGTAATCAAGATTTTATCTTGGAAACACACAAAGAAACTAACTATTACAATTCAATTTTTTTTATAGATAAAACTTCAAGATTCTTACGTTGTAGCAATTGCTTTTCTTGGAAACTCATTGCGATGACTCTTTCACTCTGACGCTTCTCTTTTTGGGGTGTGGCTAAATTCCAAAACTTTATATCATGTTGTATTTACAAGAGTAATCTAGCCGCATACAGTTTCTCAATCCAATCAGTAATTGATTCAAGACTTTTCATAAATCCAATTCTAATTTGACTTGATTTCCCTCAGTTCAAGCGTATGCAACTTCTTCTCTATTAATTCCAAGCTAGATTCATGTTTCAGTTTTGGATGATATTTTCATATCTTGAACTCTAGTTCCTAGTAGATTTCATTTGGGTCATAACTTCAATCCTCCGAATTTCTTGAATTAGCTTCTTCAAGACATTCTTCAACTTTGCTAGACGAACAAGTTCTCTAATGACTTCCCCCACAGTGTTGTTAACTTCTTCACTTTCTTTTGGAGATTTATTAAGTGACTGATTCTTGAATATCATTCTCTTTTCTTCAATCTTTCTTGTACATATGAATTGTCATTTGTACAATATTTATACATTATCAAAATATCATATAATCTTGAATATAAATTCAGAAATCAAGGTTGTAACACCCCCTAAAACATTGTATGTGTTGTTTCAATTCTCGGCGAAAATGATACTAGTTCTGTATTTTGGGCATAACTCTTCATAGGATGGTCCAAATTAGGTGATTCAAGTTGATAAAGAAATCCAACATCATTACCTACAATTTCGTGAAGACCATAGCTTAATATTCGGAGGCTAAGTAGGTCAAATAATTTAATTTTTGCAAGATTTGGTGTTGTGATGAAGTGGACGTTTGTAGAAGAAAAATCATATCTCACTGTAGGATGATCTAATTAGGTTGATTCTTGAACAACATGAAAGGAGACTTCTAGAGCTACAATTCATATGAGACACCAAATCCTAATTAGGAAGTTATCTTGTTCAAACGTAGCTGTGTAAAATGGTATTACATAAAAAGAAAATTTATCTCACCAACCATGAAAGATCTAGATCTATTTGATATCACCAATGACATCAATAGTTCTCCATTTGGCATCACCCATGATATTACAATCCTCCATTGAATTTTCAAGATCATTCTTTATAATTATTTTATTTACTATTAGGTCTCTCCTTCACACCTATAAATACCACCTTATTTCCGTATTTTGTTCATCAAACTTTTTCAATCAACTCTTATCTCTATACACTTCTTTACTCATTGTCAAATATAGTTTTAGTTTATAATGGTATAGAAATACTATTTTTGTGATTCATATACTCTGGGTAGTACACAAAACGCTCCGACGAGGAGAAAATGCTAGGGTTCAAGAATTTTCATTGAGCTATTTGATTCTGAGTAAAGATTCGAATTCCAGGTATGTAAGGCTATTCATAACATTGGATTGAGTTCGTCCATGCGCTCAATATTTAAATTCATCGTAATTGAGTTAGAGTTGAGTTTTACCCTAATTCTTGAATTCTAAATGAGTTAACTCTTCTTATATTGAGTTAGATATATTTATGCATTGAGAATATTATTTTTATCTCTCATATTATTGAAATTATTATTCGTGGCTACTTTCTGATGAACCCTAATTGATTTGATGTTTATGATTTTTTTTCATGCGTGTTTTGAGTAAAAATGTTGGGTTTTAATATGCATTGACAAAAAGAGTAATTTGAATTAATACTATATATGTATTTTGAATTTATACTATATATGTATTTTGAATTTATACTATATATGTATTTTTTTGAGTTTTGAAAGAGCAAAAGCGTTGAGTTTAAATGAATTTGATTCTTTGGGTTAAATGATATTTTGAGCAAGATATTTTAATGAGATGTAAATGATATTTTGAAGTGTAATGGTTGATGAAGAGGTAATGATGATGTTGCGTTGAGATGAGTTTGATGTTTTAAATTAAATTACAATGAGACTAGATGATGAGGTTAATATGAGCATATGTTTTGGGAGCAGTATTGAGAACCGAGTTGGATAAGAGTTTAATTGACTCAAATTCTAGAACTACATAGCTAACGTAGGATGGAGGTTATGCCTCTTAAATCTCAAAAAGAGGACTTTGATGATTGGATTCAAGATGGTGATGTCCTTTACCTTGGAAAGATATTAGATGGATGTGGCAATAACATCGCTTCATTGCATCATCACTAGCTCATAAGTGATGATTTTTGGTTAGAGAAACTCCCAACTGAGTAAGCATTTCATTTTTTAAACTTGCAATGCATATTGATGTTGAGATGATGTTGAGTTCTGAGCTGAGTCTTCTTGAGAGAAGTATCTTGATATCTATCCTTACTTTCCTACCATTTTACATACTCTACATTTCATGTACTGACATCATTCGACCTGCATCATTTTATGATGTAGATACAGGTGTTAAAGATCCTCAATAGGTATATCGTTGAAGATCATTACTTTTCAGCTATTTGGTGAGTCTTTCTTGTATTCGGAGGAACTCTTTATCCTTTCATTATTTTTAAGTGTTATGTTTCTTTTGAGATAGCCATGTATATGTCATTGGCACAGTCTGATAGTGTTAGAGGCTTCATAGATAGAGTTTGATAATGTAATTGGAGTAATTTTCCATTGAAACTACTTCTCCTAAGGATTATTTCTTTTCTTTGATGTTGATGATGGAGAACTCACATAAGTATTCTTGTTTTCACTTAAGTCTTCCGCTGATGAATGAATGAGTGATGAGACCAAGTGATTCTCTTGGAGACCAGAGATGGTTTTTAAGTGTCGGCCACACCTAGGGTGCCCTCTCAGAGCATGATAAAGGCATGTCTCAAAAAAAAAATCTTATTTGGTAATGACAAAATTATAACAGTTTCATACTTCTTCATGTGCAGTATGTAGCCTCATCAATCTTCATGTGTTATTTGATGTACATCTTCTCCCTTAATCATAGCTTTTATGTTGATAATCTTCTCGTTGAAAATTCTCCTTGAGAATTAGCTTTCCATATTGTTCAAAACTTTCAACTTCATGTTGATCCAACTAAGATTAACTAAACAAGATGTTAAGCTTTCATTAGTTCACCCTTAATTTCATCAATATTTGTAAGCTTTCGAAATCAGTCGACTTAAACAACTTTAACTTCTTCTAGCCTTGTACATAGCTAGGTCTGCATGATTAAGCACAGTTTGTAGGCTTACTTAATCATTTGTAGGGGCTAACCTTCCATTCATTGCAATATTTTAGATGACCAATTTTGAGAACTTGGAGCTTGTTTGGATTGGCTAAAAGCTAATGGCTTTTAAAAAGTAATTTTTAAAGTGCTGAAACTTATTTTAAAAATAAGCAGTTACATATTTTTAAAAAATGTTGAAGCTAAAAATATTATTGATATATTTGGTACATAAGTGTTATTAAGCACTTTTTTTGGTTAAAATATCTAAAGCTATAAAATATTAATTATTTATAACATTTTTTTAAAAATGAATCAAATTAAAATTAATTTATATTATAATTCAACTTCAATTTAAATTGATTATTTATGTTAATTTATATGTATAAATTTAATTTAATTTTTAAATTATATAATTTCAATAAAGCACATGAAAAATTTGGAATACTTTTTCAATTATATTCATAAAGAGTAATGGCTGCCCATTATTTACATTTCTTCATTACCACAAATTATTTATAAAAAAATAAAAGAAGAAAAACATAATATATAAGAAAAAGAAGAGCAAACAAGAGGAGAAAATATGAGAAAAAAGAAAAAGAAAAGAAGAGGAAATAGCATATATGAAAAAAATGAGGAGAAGAGAAAGATATTATTAGGATTGTTGTAAATAATTGGTGGATGTGGATGTCCTATGGCCCACATGTACTGTAGTATATCTACATTTTCAAATAACTTTAAGCTTATAAAAGGGCTACATTGTATATGAAATAAAATACTCAATAATTGCGAGAAAAGTTACTGCTACTTTCTTGCCTCATCCTGTTTTCCTCTTCCTCTTTCTTTGCTTTTTCATTAGATCTTAATATTCTATCTTTATTTTATAACACGTTATCAACACGAATCTCTAATCATTTTTCTATCCTACTTGAAATCTCAAAATACTAAATGTTTGAATAAGCTCCATATTAGAACTATATGAAGGTAAACACATTCAATTACACTAGTGATAGCTGAAAAATGAAAAGTCAACAAAAGGAGTATTTCAACAATTCAACAAAAGCTGCAACAAAGGGAAAGCAACAATTGTAATGCAAAATTCAAAAAGGTAAAAAGAAGGAAAAACACGTATGCATTTGAAAAGCAAAAAGTTGACAGAAAACGCGTAATTTCTTATGCGTTTTTGTCTCCTATAAATAGAGGGCTTCTTGCCCTCATTTAGATCCATCCCAGAAAGAGAGAGTAAAAATACAAAGAGAGTTATATACCAAGATAAATATTGTAGTCTTGAGTATCCTCTTTAATAGTTGTTCCTTTTACAAGAGAGAAGTGTTAATTATTGTTTTCTCCTTGTATTTGAGAGTAGTGTACTCCATATTTTAATAGTGAGATCCTTCTACCCCGTGGTTTTTCCCTTCTATCTGTTAGAAGGGTTTTCACGTAAAATTCTCGTGTCCAATTTATTTTTATATCAAACTTTAGTTGTGGTGTTTACTCCCCCCAACAATGGTATCAGAGCCCTCGGTTATTCTGTCTGTTTTTTGCGAAGGTACTATTCGTTAATAGTAAATTTTTGTAAATAGTAAATTTGGTGAAAAAGTACTATTTACGTAAATAGTAAATTTCGGCGACGTTACAGTTTGTCATAATTATTTACAAAAATATTCAAAAACAATATAGAAAGGTGTGAAGCAAAAAATAATGTCGAGTACAATAAAGTTTGACGTTAAAAAATTCAGTAGGACAAATTTCTCATTGTGAAAAATGAAAATAAAAGCGATATTGAGAAAAGACAGGCCCGCAGACTTTGCTGATGACAGCAAGTGGAACGACATAGACAACAATGCAGTTGCTGATCTACACTTGGCACTAGCTGATCAAGTATTGTCTAGTGTGGCTGAAAAGCGGACGACGAAGGAAATATGAGATACTTTTACGGGATTGATGAGGCCAAGTCTTTGCATAATAAAATTTTCTTAAAAAGAAGATTGTATACTCTTCGAATGGCAGAGTCCATGTCAGTTACTGAACACATCAATACTTTGAATACTCTGTTTTCACAACTTACAACAATGAGTTGCAAAATAGAAGGGACTAAACGTGCGGAACTTTTATTTCAAAGTCTGCCTGACTCGTATGATCAACTCATCATCAACTTGACGAACAATACAGATAGTCTAATTTTTTATGAAATGGCAGCCGCTGTCTTGAAAGAAGAAAATAAGCGCAAAAATAAAGAAGACAGACAAGCAAGTTCATAACAAGCTGAAGCTTTAATGATGGTGAGAGAAAGATCAGCGGAACGTGGCCCCAGTGGGAGTCACAATTATTGAAGATCTCAATCAAGAAGTTAGAAAAATATCAAGTGCTACAACTGTGGCAAGAAAGATTGTCGGTTCAAAAAGAAGAGTGAACACCCTGAGCCATTAAATGCTCAGGGAAATGTTGCATGTACCTTGGATGATGGCGATATTTTATGTAGTGAGGCAATATCAAATAATGAAGGCAGAAAATATTTCGCTGATCTCTGGATCCACGGACACAGAAGCAACATGGCACTGACTTCCCAGAGAGAATAATTCCATAATTATAATCTTATCTCAGGAGGGTCTGTGTTCATGGGAAACGATCATGCTTTGGATGTTATTAGTATTGGGTCCATCAAAATAAAGATGTATGATGGCACAGTACGCACCATCCAGGAGGTACGACATGTAAAAGACTTGAAGAAGAATTTATTGTTTTTGGGACAATTAGATGATAATGGATGTTCATATAAGACTCATGGTGGAGTCATGAAAATATCCAAAGGAGCGCTTGTAGTGATGAAAGCGGAAAAACTTGCTGCAAATCTATATGTACTTATAGGTGAAATACACCAAGAAGGAGAAGCATCAACCGCGTCAACATGGTCATTTGAAGAATCAACGATCATATGGCATCGTAAATTTGGCCATATGTCGGAACGAGGTTTGAAGATTCTTGCTGAGCAAAAACTTCTTCCAGGGCTCAAAAAGGTTTCACTACCCTTTTATGAGCATTGTGTTACCAGTAAGTAAAATAGACTGAAGTTTAGCAGTTCCTCTGCTAAAAGTAAGGAAATATTAGATCTGGTCCACTCTGATGTCTAGCAAGCACCGGTGGAGTCCCTAGGAGGAGCAAAATATTTCGTGTCATTTATCGATAATTACTCCAGGAGAAGTTGGGTGTATCCAATCAAGAAAAAGGCAAATGTTTTTCCAGTTTTCAAATAGTTCAAAGCGCGGGTGTAACTTGAATTTGAGAAAAAGATCAAGTGTTCAAGGACAGATAATGGAGGAGAATACACTGGTAATGACTTTAATAACTTCTGTAAATAAGAAAGTATTAAATGGTAGTTCACGGTGGCATATACTCCACAATAAAATGGAGTAGCAGAGCGGATGAACAAAACCTTGTTGGAACGAACAAGAGCTATGTTGGCAACTGTAGGGTTGGAAAAACCATTCTGGGCAGAAGCAGTCAAAACTGCCTGTTATGTGATCAATCGGTCACCATCAACCACAATTGATCTGAAAATGCGAATGGAGATGTGGACAAGAAAACCAACTGATTATTCTCGCTTACATATATTTGGAAGTCTTGCTTATGTTATGTACAACACCCAAGAAAAATCGAAGTTGGATCCAAAATCCAGGGAATGCATTTTCTTAGGGTGTGCTGATGGAGTCAAGGGGTATCGCTTGTGGGATCCCACAGCCCGTAAGGTGATAATCAACAGGGATGTTGTATTTGTTGAAAACAAGATACAAGCAAAAGAAGGTAGCACTTCAAAAGAAAAATCAAAAACTACTACAGTTGAAGTTGAAGAAATAGAAGTTCTAGTTTCTTCTGAAGTAGCACTAGAGCACGAAGAACAAGACCAAGCTGAGATCAAAACTCCACAAGTTCGACGGTCAACTAGGGAGAGAAGAAAACCAACTTGACACTCAGATTATTCTATGGAGAGTAATATTGCATATTGTCTACTAACAGAAGATGGAGAGTTTTCAACTTTTCATGAGTCTATGAAAGGCCAAGAATCATCTCTGTGGGTGACAACAATGCAAGAAGAAATTGAAGCTCTTCATAAAAATAAAACATGGAATCTCGTTCAATTACCACAAGGAAGGAAGACCATTGGAAACAAGTGGGTCTACAAGATCAAATACAATGGTAATGATCAAGTGGAGAAGTATCGTGCAAGATTAGTGGTGAAAGGATTCGCTCAGAAAGAAGGTATAGACTTCAATGAGATATTTTCTCCGGTGGTTCGACTCATAATAATTGGAGTGATCCTGGCGATGTGTGCTATATTTGATTGTACTTGGAGCAGTTAGATGTCAAAACTGCATTTCTTCATGGAGAGCTTGAAGAAGAAATTTACATGCTCCAACAAGAAGGTTTTGAAGAACAGGAAAAAGAGAACTTGGTTTGCAGGTTGAACAAATCTCTATATGGTCTCAAACAGGCGCCGAGGTGTTGGTATAAGAGATTTGATTCCTTCATTATAGGCCTTGGATATAACAGACATAGTTCAGATCCTTGTGTTTATTACAAGAGATTTGGTGATGTAGATTTTGTTATTTTGCTGTTGTATGTTGATGACATGTTGGTAGCAGTCCCCAACAAAGATCGTCTCACAAATTTAAAGGCACAGTTGGCTAGGGAGTTTGAAATGAAGGACTTGGGACCAACAAACAAGATTCTAGGGATGCAAATTCACCGAGACAAAAATAATAGGAAGATTTGGCTTTCTCAAAAGAACTACTTGAAAAAAATCTTGAGACGCTTCAAGATGCAAAATTGTAAGTCAATTTCTACCCCACTTCCTATTAATTTCAAGTTATCTTCAAGTATGAGTCCTAGCAATGAAGCAGAGAGGATGAAGATGTCTCGAGTACCGTATGCATCAGCAGTGGAAAGTTTAATGTTCGCCATGGTATGTACAAGAACTGACATTGCACAAGCAGTGAGAGTGGTTAGTCGATACATGACTAATCCTGATAGAGAGCATTGGAATACTGTTAAGAGGATCCTGAGATACATCAAGGTTACCTCAGATGTTGCAATGTGTTATGGAGAATCAGACTTTACTGTTAAAGGTTATGTTGATTTAGATTATGTAGGTGATCTTGATAAAAGCAAGTCCACCACAGGTTATATGTTTACTCTTGTTGGAGGAGCTGTAAGCTGGGTTTCAAAACTGCAATCTATCGTGGCTACATCTACGATGGAAGCAGAATATGTAGCAGCTACATAAGCTAGCAAAGAGGCAATATGGATGCAGATGTTACTGGAGGAACTCGGGCACAAACAAAAGAAGGTTGCTCTGTTTTGTGACCGTCAGAGCGCTTTGCATCTTGCAAAGAATCCAACATTTTATTCAAGGACAAAGCACATACGAGTTCAGTATCACTTCGTTCGTGAGAAGGTGAAAGAAGGCAGTGTGGATATTCAAAAAATTCACACTAATGACAACCTGGCAGATATGTTTACAAAGTCGATCAACAGTAATAAGTTCATATGGTGTCGATCTTCTATTGGCCTAGCAGAAACGTAACATTTCAATAATTTGGGTAGAAAGGATGGTGTGAAGACTTAATTGATTCTCAATTAAATCTTCAAGTGGGAGAATGAAAGAAAAAGAAGTCAGCAATTGCTGCTTCTTTTTGAAAAATGAAAGCAAAAGAAGTCAACAATTGTTGCTTCTTTTTTGTAAAAAGAAATAACGCGTAGAAAGGCTGTCAAAAGTTGGCAGGAAAAAATTAACGCGTAGAAAATTTTCACGCGTAATTTTTTTTTTACGCGTTTTTGTCTCCTATAAATAGAGGATCTCTTGCCCTCATTTAGATCCATCCCAGAAAGAGAGAGTAAAAATACAAAGAGAGTTATATACCAAGATAAATATTGTAGTCTTGAGTATCCTCTTTAATAGTTGTTCCTTTTACAAGAGAGAAGTGTTAATTATTGTTTTCTCCTTGTATTTGAGAGTAGTGTACTCCATATTTTAATAGTGAGATCCTTCTACCCCGTGGTTTTTCCCTTCTATCTGTTAGAAGGGTTTTCACGTAAAATTCTCGTGTCCAATTTATTTTCATATCAAACTTTAGTTGTGGTGCTTCCTCCCCAACAATTTCTTCATCATAAGCTTGATCAGAAAACTTGATTCATTGATTTTTTTTTTGAAGAGTAACAACTTATATTTGACTAATTAATTTTAAAAATACTTTTATCAATATTAGATCAACAATTTTGGAACGAACAAACTATCAAAAGTACTTTTATGAAGAAACTACATTTTTTCAACTTTTGGAAAATATTTTTTGCTACTTCAATAGTACTTATGTTTTTTCATAAAAACTTGGACAAACGTATAAATTTTCTAAAATGAATATTTTGTTTTTAAAAAATACTTTTAATTTCTCAAAAGCTTGATCAAACAATTATTTTTGCCAAACAAACTATAAATGAGATAAAATATAAAGGCTAAATATATTGATATCCCTTAAATTTGTTAGTAAATTTTATTTAAATAGTCAAACTATGCCATGCTCTAATTGAGCAAATGAAAACATGATTAAGAGCCCGTTTGGATTGGCTTTAAGTTGGTCAAAACCAATTTAAAACCCCTTTTCAGCTTTTGGACGTGTTTGCCTAATGCTAACTTTAAGTCAGAAAGTTCTTAAAGTCAGTCAAAAATGAAAAGTTGATTCCTAGAGCCCGTTTGGATGGGCTTAAAAAAAGTAACTTTTATGTATGAAGTGCTTTTAGAACTTTGAAGTGGTGAAAGTTATTTTTATAAATAAGCAGTTGAGTGTTTGAATAAAAGTGCTTATGATTTGGTACGAAAGAAATTCAAACTCAAGAGCTCTCACTACTTACCATTCCGGCATAATCATTTGGTCACTTAACACAAATTTTACTCAGCTGTGTTCTTTCTAGACTCGAGACAAATACTCCAAATTCATCAGTTGGCGTTCCCATTTTCTATTTGGCTTCCACAGAGAGTAACCAAACACAAAAAACAGAATTAACTATCTCTGCAATGCGTCCGCAGTTCAATCCCGGAACGGCCAGACCTTTCTGGCAAATGGGGTTCTCTAAGCGCCCCCGAAAAGTCTGCACGCGAAATTATTATCCTATGAGCACCAAGCCACCAAGTACTCTTCCCCCCTCTCTTTCTTTCTTACTTTCCTTTATCAAGGTTTAGGCAAATAACAAGAAATCATCCGGTTTCATTTGAAGTTTTTTTTTTTTTGTGTTTGAACAGGTGAAGAAGTGGAGAAGAGCATTTACACTGTTCTTACCCTGGACCGCTGGGGCTCACTCAATCATATGAGGTATAAAATGGCTTCACTGAGGCCAGTTCATGGGAAATTGGCTTTGAAATTCTTGAATTGGTTTATTAAACAACCTGGTTTGGAGTTCACTCATATTATTCATATGTATGGTATCACGACCCACATACTCGTTAGAGCTAGAATGCATGACTACGTTAAGTCAATTTTGGGGCATTTATCTGACATGGGTGTTGGGCCAAGTTCTGTCTTTGGTGCTCTTATGGATACATATCGTCTTTGCAGTTCAAACCCTTCTGTTTTTGATCTCTTAATTAGGGTTTATGTGAGAAAAGGTACAATTAAAGATGCTCTTCAGATATTCAATTTGATGAGTTCTCGAGCATTTAAACCGTCCATTTACACTTGCAATATGCTCCTAGCAGCAATGGGGAAGCAGCAAAATCCTGAGTCCATATGGTCATTTTTCAAAGAAATGCTTGCTAAACGTATTTGCCCAAATGTTGGTACATTCAATATACTTTTACAAGTTCTTTGTGCCAAAGGGAAGGTCCAGAGAGCAAATTGTTTGCTTGCAAAGATGGTAGAGAGTGGTTATAACCCTGATGTGGTTACTTATAATACTTTGCTTAATTGGTATTGCAAGAAGGGAAGGTATAAAGCAGCTTTAGAACTGATTGATTGCATGAATTCTAAGGGTCTTGAAGCTGATGTTTGTACATACAATATGTTTATAGATGATTTATGCAGGAAGAATCGGAGTGCTAAGGGATATTTAGTATTGAGGAAGATGAGGAAGAGATTGATTGTTCCAAATCATATTACCTATAATACCCTTATTAACGGGTTTGTGAAAGAGGGGAAGATTGACGCTGCAATGAAGATTTTTCATGAGATGTTGAATCTCAATCTTTCACCAAATTGTATCACTTTCAATGCTTTGATTGATGGGCAGTGTCGAGCAGGCAATCTTAAAGAGGCTCAAGAAATGCTGACTGAAATGGAAATAAGAGATCTACGGCCCAATGAAGTTAGTTATGGGGCTCTCTTGAATGGTTTCTGCAAGCATGGCATATTGGATTCTGCAAGAGATATCCTCAAGAAGATGAAGCTGAGCGGATTATCTCTCAATCAGCATGCATATACAATGTTATTAGAAGGGATATGCAAAACGGGGTCGCTAGGAGAAGTTGTACCATTACTTGAGGATATGTTTGAGAGTGGTATATGTCTTGATGTTGTTGCATATTCGGTACTTTTAAATGGATTTTGTAAAGCTGGAATGCTAAATACAGCAATGGAAATATTATGTAGGATGTACAAGTTTGGAGTTTTCCCAAATGATGTAGTATACTCTACTTTGATCTACAACTTTTGCAAACAACAGGATGTCCTAAAAGCAATGAGAGTCTATGCAATGATGCACAAAACAGGCCATAGTCCTGACGCTTTCATTTGCAACTCACTGATATCTTCTCTTTGTATAGGTGGAAGAGTAAGAGAGGCAGAGGATTTCATGAGTCACATGCATAAGATTGGTCTTGTTCCCAATTCTGCTGCGTTTACTTCTGTTATTGATTGCTATGGAAATGTAGGTGAAGGGTTAAAAGCATTATCCTGGTTTGACGAAATGATTAACTTGGGTAGACAGCCTAGCTTTTACACCTATGCAAGCTTACTAAAGGGAATATGCAGAGGAGGAAACCTTACAGAGGCGCTTGGATTATTTGATAGGCTCCGTGGAATTTCCTGTGCGACAGATGTTGTTGTCTACAACGTATTGCTGGGTGAGATCTGTAAGTCAGGCCACTTCCACATGGCATTAATCCTTATCGAAGAGATGGTTCAGATTAATGTGCTCCCTGATAGTCATACCTACACCAGTCTCCTAGCTGGCTTGTGTGGGAAGGATAAGTTGGTCACTGCAATTCTTCTGTTGGAAAGAGCATTGAGTAGAGGTGACCCCTCTTCAAACCGGGTCATGTATACATGTATTATTGATGGTCTTTTCAAGAGTGGTTTGCCTAAGGTTGCCAGTTACTTCTTTGATGAGATGACATGGAAAGGTCTTAGCCCAGATACTGTGGCACTGAATGTGGTGATGGATGGTTACTCAAAACATGGACAAATTGATAAGGTGAGTAGTATCTTTTCTGCAATGAGAGAAAGAAGTGAAATGCCTTCCTTGGCTACATATAATATTCTATTACGAGGCTATTCGAGACAGAAGAACATATCTGAGTGTTCTAAGTTATATCAGTCACTTAGAGAAAAAGGTTTCACTCCAGATAAATTAACATGCCATTATGTGACTCTTGGACTCTGTGAGTCGAGTCTGCTGGATATTGGGGTTAAATTTATGATAAAGATGATCTTGAGGGGAATAATGGCAGATAAATTCACATTCAACATGATTATCAATAAATATTGTGAAAGGGGTGAGATGAAGAAGGCCCTTGATCTTCTTTCTTTAATGACTACCTTAGGTGTTTCTCCTGATGGAGACACTTACAATTCGATATTTAAGGGACTGAAAAGAACATTGGACTTCCAAAATTCACATCATTTCTTGCATAAAATGATTGAAGAGGGTTTTGTCCCAGTTGACAGACAATACTGCAATTTAATCACTAGTATGTGTAAAGTTGGAGATGTAAAAGGAGCATTCAAACTAAAAGATGAAATGGAGTTATTAGGTGTTAGCTCTCGTACTATAGCTGAGGGTGCAATTATAAGGGGGCTTGTGCGTCGTGGGAAGATGGAGGAAGCAATGCTGGTACTTGAATGTATGCTACGGGTGCATCTGCTTCCAACTGTTGCCACATTCACAACTGTTATGCATGGACTTTGCAAAAGTTCTAAGTTTTGTGAGGCCTTAAAATTGAAAACTACAATGGAGCTTCATGGTGCAAAGCCAGATGTTATTGCTTACAATGTCCTCATAACTGGCCTTTGTGCTGGTGGTTATATTGATGATGCATATGATCTCTATGAGGAGCTGAAACAGAGGGGTATGTGTCCCAATATTACAACCTTCGCGGTTCTTCTCAATGCATTTTGGTCTGGGAATGATCTTGCAAAGGGTGAAAGTCTTCTAAATGATCTGCAAGAGAGAGGATTGGCAGGTGAATATTCAAATACCCAAGCATTCTCTGAAAGATTGACAATCATGAAGGAAAAGCTAAATGCTTTAAGAAAGAAGAAAAAGAAAAGAAGATAAGTATATTGCTATAGAAAGATAACAGTGGAAACATTTATCTAGCTTGCTGGAAATGATGTCTTCATGGGGGTCTCATGGGATTAAACTGGCTTCAATGGTTGAGACTTGAGATCAGGTCTATCTGAGACGCCTGTAACTGAAACTTTGGACACTTCTTCTATTTGAAGTGTATTTCTATGTTCGGTGTCCTTTAAGATATCTGTCCAACAAGGTGGATATGAGGATATTGCAGCTCATAAAGTGGTCAACTGTGTATCTGACACTGATCTGTCCGAATAGGTATTTGACATTTCTTGCTTTGTTTATTCTGTTTAATGCACTAGGACTATCTAGTAAGCTTCATCTTCAGTCGGGTCAATTAGTTTGTTTCTGCTGTCTGGTTGATATTGCTGGGCCTTTATGTTTGGACTCTTTACTTCTGCAGCTTACGTGCTCTACATTGAAGTGCATTTCGTTATCTAGCAAGACCACTAGAGTTGAAGTGTTGCAAATCACATTGAAGCTTGTTTCTTCAATATGTAAGTGTGTATATCCCTTGCATGTCTTTTTCCTCAATTTCAACAAGTATGCTATGGTTAAGAGCAGTATGTTTATATTTACCTTATATCAGAAAAAAGAAGAGAAGCAGTATGTTTGTGAAAATTCCTCTAGCTTGGCCAAGTGGGATAAAACTTTAACCTCAACATACAAGGATGAATTATGTGGATAGTGAATGTTAAGAATGATATAATAATGAGTGAAAGATAGTGGTTAGGGCAGAAAAGACTTCCCACCGTAGCTTCCATTCTTACAAACTCTCAGGTGAAATGGATTTACATATGATTGCTTCTGCTAGCGTTTGTAGTACCTGCATGGATACCTTTATATTTGTTTTCCTGGATTCTTTCAACATGCGACTTAGGGAAAAGACAATATCCTAATGA
Source organism: Solanum dulcamara (assembly GCF_947179165.1). Classification (NCBI taxonomy): domain Eukaryota; kingdom Viridiplantae; phylum Streptophyta; class Magnoliopsida; order Solanales; family Solanaceae; genus Solanum; species Solanum dulcamara. Next base: position 13,465,414 of record NC_077246.1, read on the forward strand.
TCTATGTTTATATTGATCCCTGTGGTGGAGAGATTTTTGCAAATATGCCTTTTATCTTGCCTTCCATCCTGGATATGTTAGGGATGTTTCTTGCCATGTTTTTGATTCACTTAATATGAGAAATCTACTTAACAAATATTTGCACATGTTATATCAAACTCTTGGTGAAGACCATTTAAAGAATCGATAACATTTCTATGGATACTTTAGTTGTTCAAAGGGATGCTGGAGATATGCATGTCTGTTTATGGATTGAAGTAGTGAATCCTCTTATATTATACAAGAAAACCATATACATGTGGCATATAAGAAGTGGTAAACCAACAACAAAACTTGGTTCTTCACAAATACCACCAATCATCCATACTGACTGGTTCTTCAAAAAAGAATACCGTACCGATTAACTTCAACTCGTTGGTGATGATGGTGAATCTGGTAACCATCTCCTGTATGGGATCATCGTCCTTCATGATAAACAACTCATAGTTTTATTCTGGACTTCTTACTTGTGTTGTTTCCTCATGACCAGTTTGGAGCGCATCCCAGATTTGCTCAGCATTTTAGCAAGGGGATACTCGGTTGCACTCATTAGGACCAAGGCCACATATCTTTTTGTCCTTGACATTTTTCTCTGTCATCCTGTAGTATAGAAGAATGAACTCTTAGGCTCGTTTGGGACATCTCCCTTCATTGGATAAGTGATCCTCTTATCACAATGTTTCACAACTTGTAATCATCTCCAGTCAGAAAATATTTCATTGTTGCTTTCCGCCAACTGTAATGTTGTCCATTGTACATGGTGGTCAAGTAGTAGACTGTCCTTCATTCATACCAAGTGGTGCACTCATCTTCAAGGATCTCTCAAGGTGTTAGCCTAGTATGTGAGAACTTTCTTTAATACCAATTATTAGTTTGGTGTACTCTAATGACGCAAGGGGTGATTGGGTCGTACCTAATTTTTGTCAACTCTTAAAATTTGCCTAACTCAACTATAAAACCTGGTTCTTATGAGTATTCAGTTCAAACAACTAAAACAGTTAAGTGCCTAATAATAAGAACACATGATTTAACGTGGAAAAACACTCGACTCAAATTGTGCAAAAATCACGACCAACTCCAGTAGGATTTAACTCCAAACTCCACTAACAAAGTGAGCCAAAAATTCAGATTACAAACCCTTGCAGTTTAAACTTAACTCTTAAGCCTTAAAATCAATAGTCATTCGGCCGCTATACTTCCCTCAAGCCACTTTGGTTTGAAACAATAGTAAAATGTTTCTAGCAACAAACAAACAACTAGTGTTGTCAAAGGCGTGCTTAAGCCCTGAAGCGAGGCCGAAAACGTGTTGAGTATTTTGTCTCGCCTAATGTGCGCTTCAGTCTTGTCATCAAGGTTCTAAGAGGCGACACTAACAATTGATATTTCACTTTATCGCAAATATTTTTCCAATTTTTTCGTTTATATATTTATCATTCATGCTTGTAATTATAGTCTTGGACTAAACATATATATATATTTATGTTTTTTCTCCCCTTGTGTCCTTTTCATTAAAGCTCACGCTCTATTTGCGCTTTGCGCTTAAAGCCCCCAACGAACCCCAGAGCTTTTTTTGCTTTTGATAACACTACAAACAACAACCTAACAATACTTCTGAATAAGTTGATGGTTATAACCAATGTTGTCAAAGACATGCTTAAGCCCTGAAGCGAGTCTCATGCCATGTTGAGTGCTTCAGTGGTGTCATCAAGACTTTAAGATAAACTTTTCCTTGCCAATGAGCGTCTCATGAGAAGGCAATACTAAGCAAATCGTATTTCACTTTATCATAATTATTTTTCAATTTTTTTGTCCATATATTTGTTATTCATGCTTATAATTATTAGTCTTGAACTAAATAAATATATTTGTATTTTTTCTCAACTTGCGACTTTTTTTTAATTAAAGCCCACACCTTATTTGCGCTTAAAACCCCAACGGACCTTGGAGTTTCTTTGCGCTTTTTGCTTTTGATAATACTGCTTACAACTCAAATCTTAATACAATTGAATTAGGATAGGACTCAATGTATAAAAATGACACGAGGACCAAAATCTTCAGCCTGGTTCTTCACATTCTCAAATGATCATTTTTGATACTTCCAGGAACGACAAGTTGCTTGAAAGCTCTAAACTGTTTCTCAATCTCTCAGTTTGTGTGAATGAGTGATTTCTGCATAGTTGTATATAGTATTTAAAAAATTTACATTAGTAAGCACATGAAAAAGAACTACTTATTTCGGAGATATTATGAAGTTAGGAAACCGAAATAAGCAACTTCTTTGCTTAGGCATCTTTTGGACTACCTTGATTTCTTCATCAGTATATATTTTTCTCTTTCTTTGGGAGCCAGGTCTTTCCTTTATCATCAGTGGTTGCTGGGATCTTTGGACCTTCTTCTAAAATATTCCATAGTTCTAGGTCCTCTCCAAGGATTCTCAAACTGTGTCTTACTAGAAATAACTCCAAGTTGGTGATCTTGTATATACAGAATATATTGCACGAAAAATAATGGAGAGGTACCCATATATTTTTCCTTAAATATCTCAACATGATATCTCAAACACAGACACAACTATTCAACTCGTTACACATAAACATCAAGGACCTAGTTCTTATCACAATTCCTTCACAAAGTACATTGTGTTTGTTAAACATCAAAAGACATCAATACTCAACAGTAGACATTTCTCTTTCCAGCTTGCAAAGATCCCCTGGGGTGCCTTCCTTCCTTCTCGAGCTCACACATTTGTTTACCATCAATGCTGAGTCTAAATTTATCTTCCTTCCACAAACGCGTTCTGGGTTATTAAAAATGGAGTTTTCCAGAACCTTCTTTAGTCTATTGGTGAGCATTTTAGTGATAATGATACAAATACTTTCCTCTAGACTAATAAATATGTAAAGTTAATTGCCTCCTTCTCCTTAGGTATTCTGTAAATGGAGGAAGTGTTGAACTCTTCTCAAATTTTCCAGAATCATGGAAGTCCTTCATATCTCAATGAGTTTGCCTTCCATCATCTTCCAGCATTAAACATCAGGCTAGGAGCTTTTTCTCCTCTGTAGCTGTCCCCAACTTTCTTCTTCTCTTCTTCCTAGCTCTCTCTTTCAAGCCATTCCCCCGCCCCTTCTTTATCTGGCTAAAAACTGACCTCCCAGATTAGTTCTCCATGTGACTTCCTCCCGATATAGTTGTGAATAGAAACTCACCACATCTTTCGTAATCTCACTCTCTCCCACATTAACTATTATTGTAGATTCAATGAAGTCCCTCGTTCTATTTGCTACTACTTTGTCTGTAAAAGAACCATGTATGTGGAGTCCCCCTTCTTCAACTATGAACCCTTCAATTTTTTTCTTACAAGTCTCTTGAGCTATAGCTGTCATTACCCTTTTTTTAAATCTCCTCCCTAAATTTTTTCCCTCTCCCTTCTCTCTAACTCTATGTTACTCGGATACAGGTGTAGATCTAGAGGTCAGATTCTTCATCACATAAATTTTAGAATCTTGTGTTATGGATAGGAGTGTGGGTACGAGTGTTGGGCTATGTAAGAAGTCCCACATTGGTAGAAGGATGAGAAATTAGTCTCCTTATATGGACTTGGACAAACCTCTCCTCATGAGCTAGCTTTTGGGGTTGAGTTAGGCCTATGTGCTATATCTTTACATGCTATTAGAGCCAGGTTTATCCCAATTTGTTGTTCACAGATGTTAGGCCCCCATTTATAAGTGTTCATGCTCCAATTGAGGTCTGGGCATGTGGGGGAGTGTTAAGAAGTCCTACATTGGTAGAGGGATGGGATATTGGTCTCGTTATACGGACTTGGACAAACCTGCCCTCATGACCTAGCTTTTGGGGTCGAGTTAGACGTAGGTGCTATATCTTTACAAGCTATAACTAATAAATGTATATTCTAACATATATTAGTGTATACTTATAAACCTTTATTGTTGAAGTGCCGAAAATTAACTACAATAAAAAATAAATAAAAGAAAAGGTAATTTTTAGTGATGTATTTGTGAGTACAATTCCGTTACTCTGTTGATTCTTCTCTCTAAACTTTTCCAAGATTTGAGGGCCTTCGATAGCTTACTTCTCGAATTATTGGATGATTTGGATCTCCTAGAGATGTATTCCAATTCCAGGAATGTTAGTGCTCCGTTACTTCAGAAAGATCTCTGGGAAGAACTACATCGATCACTCCTTGGAAGAACGATGTAGTAGATGTTGTAGCTTTCTAGAATGCTTGCTCCAATGCTTGTTGAATTTTTTTCAAAATTCCCTTGAAAGTCATGTTTATCCCCTATTTATAGTTGTAGGGGGTGGACAAGGTTGCTTATGATTGGCCAAAAGTTGTCATTTTGCCACTTGGCAGATTGTGATTGGTTCATGAATTTGACTGGAACTACCACATAATTTGGATACGTGGCGTCATCTTGTTGGTCTTAGATGCCTAGTCATTGTGACACGTGACATGGGTTTGGGCTTCAAGGTGTAATGGACCTGGGACTTGAATTTATTAAAATGGACTAATTAATTTGTAAAGTCCAAACTAATTAATCAACCCAAAATGAACATGAATTAAATACAAAATTTTGTTTGAATTTAACCCAATAGAATTTATACGTCTACAAATGCCCCTTGCTTCGAGATCTGTCGACGTGTAGGATTACCAAAACTTGACAACGAGACTTGAAGTATTCATGAATGTGTTTTCATTTTTGAGACTTCTAAAGTACTTGTTTCTTGTTGTCGCATTCTAGCTAGACCACTTTTTGAGAGTTGTTTACTATTAAAATTCTTCTGTACATTTTCACCGGGTGAAAGTACTTCATCAAAGTGGCAAATGACTTCTTGTAGTGATCCTAAATAATAATTTATTTCTTTTTTTTTTAAAAAAAGAATTCTCAGGCTCAACAACAATGTGACCCCTCAATATGAATTTAAAATAGAAGGATCCTTATTGAGTGATCACATTACCTTAAAGTGACCTTCTGTTGTAAGGAATCAGAAAAAAACAATAATTTTGGTTAGAACTTTTGAACCAAAAAAAAGAAGAAAGAATATTAACTTTGCTTTGGTATTTAAAAGGGATCAAAATTTTCTTTAAAGAGATCTTTCTCAATATGGTAAATTTTCCATTGATGAACCAGTCAGGGATTCTCCTCTCCCAATTCCACCACAACTTGCCTTGTATACAAATGAGAATTTTCACAAGAACTTCTACATAAACTTCTCCATTGTTCAAAAGATTCATCAAAGAATTCATAATTTGTAAAGATTCATCAAAGAATTCTACATAAGCTTCTCCATTTCACACGAATATGTTTAACTGCTAAGCTGCAACATCACTTGGTTTTATCGAATCGAAAGACATAGCCTCCACCATGTCTCAAAAACTTAGAGCAAAAGTAATCAAAGTAACTTTAAAGAAAGTTTAGCAGTAACCCGTTTCTGATGGTCCAGATTTATGCGTCGATAGTGTAAAATTCATATTTCATTATCGAAAAATCGAAATCACAAGCCGTTTGATTTTTTCGAAACTAGAAACATGGAACTATAGCAAGGATTCGCAACCAAATTCCTCCTACATTGCTACACTTTTGCTTTTTAATATTGAACTCAACTTCAGATATTTTCGTCTTTTGATTTCTCCAATTTGCATTTTTCACCAAGGTAACTCTCTGTTTATTGTTATTAGTTCTTTTTACAACGTTTTTTCTCTCTTTGTTCCTAGCAATGATGTGTGTCAACGCCCATGAGATGCCATACCTTTGTCTTGAGATCATGGACAATAAACAAAATTCACATTCCAAGGCTCTCATCTTGAAAGTTCATCCTCTAGTGATTGGCATCTTCCCGCTTGTTAGAAAGCCGCTGGACATTCTCATCCATCTCACAGAATTGTCGACGACATAAACAAAAGACATCATGTACAACTTCTTGAGTAAAGTTATGACTGGAAAAATTCTCCTCTTGAAGTCCACCCATCAAAATGTTGTTATTTCTAGACCTCCTCGCCGTGATGAGAACCTTAGCAGTTGGTGTGTTCCTTCTTCCGGTTTTGGCAAGGTTCGCGACACGTCTGGATATTGGGAATGGGTAGAAGATGTGCTTGCCCACAAGGAGGCTTTGGACCGCAACAAGATTTATGATGCTATCTTTGCTTCGATGTTCACATATGACCATGATGAGAATGTGCTCCAGGTCTTTTGTGAAAATTGGCATCCATCCACCAATACCAACACAATTTCTACTTTCATTGGAGAGTTATCCCAATCTTTGTGGGACTTGAGAATCATCGGAGGCCTTCCTGTTCACGGGACTTTCTATGATGAAGTTGTTCCCTCAGCTAAGGAGTTGACGCATGTAGACGACCAAAAGGAAGCCTTTCCTCCCTAGAAGTTGCTCATACTTGTTTTCGGCATTCTATCGACTTACAAAAGGTGTCATCGATGAAGTCTCCTTTCGTGATTGGACCAAGTTTTGCTTCCGAGGACCAAAAAAAAATGCTGAGCCTTCACAAAAGTTATCTAAGAATCGAACGTAGCCAAGGATTAATCATGATCCTTCAGGAAATATTGACAGACATAGGTTTTTTACCACGAACCAAAGAGGAGAATGCCTCTTTTATCGAGCTAGGCGTGGAAGAATCATAGAAAGATGAGACTTATTTGGTAGCTTTTCTTGCATGTTGGTTCTGTAAATTCGTGCTTCCCAATAAGAAGGCTGATTGTGTTCGTGCTAGCGTCTTCAAAGTTGCAAGCTTGATAGCTCATGGCGAAAAATTTTCTTTGGCGGTTCCGTTCCTTGCAAGTATCTATCGCGATAACTTGCGAGCATCAACAAGGTCAAAATGTTTCACCATCTTTTCGCTAGAAATCTTCCACATTTGCACTCCTCGTTGCGAACGGTTCACATGATAATAGGTTTTAAAATACTCACCAATTCATCCATATCTATATCGATTCTATATATAACTAAAAGGAAGAAAGTCTAGCCTAGGATTATGCGAAGTGACAGTGTAGTATCAAGACATGTGGTATTTTTAGGACAAATTAGTTAAGTTAGTTAATAATTAATGAACTTTTAAATTTTTACAGGTTTTTTAATAAATTCAAATTTTACTATCACTTTAGTTTTTTTACTTTTTTTTGGTTATTGTAATTATCTACAGTTTTTTAAATATAAATTCAAATTTTAACTGTACTAACATCACCTGCACACTTGCATGTTCTACCCCTATTTCCCATTTTTCCATTGATCACGCACATACTAAAGATGTTATTTTAAAATATAAAACTATATGATTTTAGTTTATTTCTCTCTTCAAAGGAAACAACAAATGAAAAGGATAAAATAAGAAAAATACAAAAAAGAATAATAACTTACCAAAAGCAATACCAAAGACCACGTCTCCCTAATTTTTCATTCCCCGTTTCCCTTATGCACTAAATATATGGGGCATAAGCATAGAAAGAGGTTTTTTTTTTAAAAAAACAGAGAGAATATTTGGTCTTTTGTGTGTTTGTTTATGTTGAATTAGAATAATTGAGTATATTTTTGTTAGGATAAAAAATTATATTAGATACTTGCAAGGACCGGAACCGCCAAAGAAACCAATCAACCTTTTTGTTGGGAAGCATGAATTTACAGAACCAACATGCAAGAAAAGCTGCCAAATAAGTCTCATCTCTCAGTGATTCTTCCATGCTTAGCTCGATAAAAGGGGCATTCTCCTTTTCGGTTTGTGGTAAAAAACTCATGTCAATATTCCTTGAAGGATCATGATTCATCCTTGGCTTTGCCCGATTCTTAGACAACTTTCGTGAAGGCTCAACATATTCTTACGGTCCTCGAAACCAGAACTTGGTCCAATAACGAAAGGAGACTTCATTAATGACACCTTTTGTAAGCCGGTAGAATGCCAAAAACAAGTATGAGCAACTTCTAGGGAGGAAAGGCTTCCCATGGTCGTCTACATGTGTCAACTCCTTAGCTTAGGGAACAACTTCGTCATAGGAAGTCCCGTGAATAGGAAGGACTCAGATGGTTCTCAAGTCCCACAAAGATAGGGATAACTCTCCAATGAAAGTAGAAACTGTGTTGGTGGATTGAATTAATTTTCACAAAAGGCCTGGAGCACATTCTCATTATGTTCATATGTGAACATCAAAGCAAAGATAATATCATAAGTCTTGTTGTGGTCCAAAGCCTCCTAGCTGCGGGCAAGCATATCTTCTACCCATTTCCAATATTCAGATGTTTAGTGAACCTCGCCAAAATTGGAAGGAGGAACACGCCAATTGCTAAGGTTCTCATCACGGCGAGGAGGACTAGATGCAACAACATTTTGATGGGTGGAGACTTTTTCAGTCATAACTTGCTCGAGAAGTTAGACATGACATCCGTCGTTTCTGTCGTTGACAATTCCGTGAGATGGATGGGAATGCCCAATGGCTTTCTAACAAGCGGGAAGACGCCAATCACCGGAAGATGAACTTTCAAGATGAGAGCTTTGGCATGTGAATTTGTTTTATTATCCATGATCTCAAGGCAAGGGTATGACGTCTTACGGTCATCGAAACACGTTATTGCTGGGAATAAAGAGAGAAAAATGTTGGTAAAAAAGAAAATATACAGGGAGTTACCTTTATGAAAACGTAAATTAGAAAAATCAAAAGACGAAAAAATCCGACGTTGAGTTTAATATTAAAAAACAAAACTGTAGCAATGCAGTAGGAATTTGGTTGCAATTCTTTGCTACGTTATAGTTCCATGTTTCTAGTTTTCGAAAAATCAAACAGCTTGCGATTTTGATTTTTCTGCAATGAGATATGAATTTTACACTACAGATGCGCAAATCTGGACCATCAAAACGGGTTACTGCTAAACAAACTTTAAAGTTACCTATGAAAGTAGGAGTATTTTTGCTCTAACTTTTTGAGACACGATGGAGGCTACGTCTCTTGATTTGATAAAGCCAAGTGGTGTCGCAGCTTAACAGTTAAACTCAATCAGGCAATTTTTCTTTACAACTTCCGAATTTTTTGATGAAAGTCTTTTGTGCATTGAAGAAGCTTATATAGAGATTCTTGTGAATGATTTCCAATCCTTGCACAAGGAATGCTAATGTGAAATTGGAAGAAGAAAATTTGATTTCACCGCCCATTTTTGAAATCACATCAACATGGTAAGGATGAACCAACGACTTAACGAAAGAAGAACGCCTTGATTTAGAACATGTGAAGTGTTTATGTGATCTCTAGATTTGGTTATGTATTGAAGCGAATCTTTAAAGGAGTTTTCTTTCATGGTATTTGAATAAAATCTCTGGCAAGATACTAATTTCCTAGCAGCTGGTTCATTAATTGGAAAAAATACCATATTGAAGGAGATTTCTTTGGTAGAGATTCTGATTCTTGGAGTATCGATTTATTTTTATACCATGGCATGAATTATTAAATAATGCTTGTACTTTGATTAGAAATCAATCGTATGGAAAGTAGTATAAGCTTTACTACCTAGCAAAGGGCACAACTTCTAGCTAGAGTTTGGTCCAACGTGCAATAGACCTAAGGAAAACATGAAGTTGGTAATTTTTCATGTTTAGCTAAGAAAAGCGATCAATTTTACATCATAATTGAAAAAAAATAAAAATTAAGAACACTACAAGAAGTCATTTGTCACTTTGATGAAGTACTTTCACCCAGTGAAAATGTACAGAAGAATTTTAACGGTAGACGACTCTCAAGAAGTGGCCTAGCTAGAATGCGACAACAAGAAACAAGTACTTTTGAAGTCTCAAAAAATGAAAACACATTCATGAATACTTCAAGTCTCGTCGTCAAGTTTCGGCAAGCCTACATGTCGACAAGTCTGAAAGTAAGGGACATTTGTAGACATATAAATTTTATTGGATTAAATTCATATGATATTTGGGTTGAATTATAAATTTGGGCTTTACAAATAAATAAGTCCATTTTATTAAATTCAAGACCAAGGTCCATTTCACCTTGAAGCCCAAACCCATGGCACGTGTCACAGTGACTAGGCATCCAAGACCAATAAGATGACGCCATACGAAATTTGGAATAAATCCATGTGAGTTGATTAATTAATTTGGACTTTACACATTAATAGTCCATTTTAATAAATTCAAGTCCAAGGTTTATTACACCTTGAAGCCCAAATCCATGCCATGTTTCATGGTGACTAGGCATCCAAAATCAACAAGATGACGCCATGTGTCCAAATGATGTGGTAGTCCCAGTCAAATTGAAGAACCAATCACAATCTGCCAAGTGTCAAAATGACATCTTTTGGCCAATCATAAGCAACCTTGTCCATCCCTTACAACTATAAATAGGGGATAAACATGACATTCAAGGGCATTTTGAAAATACTTCAACAAGCATTCAAGAAGCCTTGGAGAAAACCATAACATCAAGTACATAGTGCTTTGAAAGAGTGATCAATGGAGTTCTTCCCGAAGATCAACCTGAAACGACAATGTGTAGCCTCACGCTCTTGTAGATCAAATACATCTCAAGGAGATATGGACCATCTACATTCGAGAAACACGCTACTAGCGACCCTCGAATCACAAAAAAATATAAGGAGAAAAGAATCAAGAGAACAACAAAGTTGTACTCACAAGATTCATCAATAAAAAATCACATTTTATTTATTTTGATTGCAGTTAAGTTTCAACGCTACGAAAATTTATTGCGAACAAATTTTGGCACGCCTAGTGGGATCAATTTTGTTGTTCATCTCTTCTTCCTACAAATTCAACTATTGCAATGGCCTTTAAAAAGACGAACAATGCTTTGTGCAAGGACTCTACTACTGCCACATTTGTTGAGCTCAGTCATTCTAGTCCCATCACTCAATGCAAGTTTAAGACTAGTGGTTTGGATGGATCTGAATGCTTCACCTCTTTGGAAATAGCGAAAAAGATCACATCTCAGATGACAGTTGAAACTGCAACCCCTGGGGCAATCTCGCATCCATGTTTGAGGAACTTTTTCAAACTGGCTTCAACTTTGGCAAATCTAAGAATTCAACGGATTCTCCAATTTCAACAAAAGTTAACGCCTTGATGGTTGACGCAACTCACATGTATGTGAAGTTTGCAATGATGGAGCAACCCATTGAAGAAGCTTGTTGATGACAAAAATCTTTGTATTGCCCAACTTATGAGTAAGTTAGATCTCTACAACCCTAGAGAGAAGTCAGAATCTAACTCCGCAAGAGAAAGTTGATTTTGATTCTCCCACCAAACCAGTTGACTCTCAATGCGCAAAGCGTGCTACTTCAGTGGCCACTCTAACAATTCAACAACTACAAGACATGTTGCAAACACCATCAAAGCTTAATATGGTGGCCCACCACAAAGTTCCTTAGGATACTCAAAGTCGTATTCTAATCGAATTGAGGGCTTACCGATGCCAATTGGATATCAACCACCAAAGTTGTAACAATTTGATGGGAGGGGAAATCCAAAGCAACACATTGCCTATTTTATTGAGACTTGTAGCAGTGCTGGTACACATGGTGATCTTCTTATCAAGCAGTTTGTTCGTTCTTTAAAAGATAACATCTTTAATTAGTATACAAACTTGGAGCCTGAATCAATTGATTGTTGGAAGCAACTTGAAAATCAATTTCTCAATTGTTTTTACAGTACCCAACGTACAGTGAGCATGATGGAATTGACAAACACAAAACAAAGGAAGGATGAGCCCATAGTGGACTACATCAATCGTTGGCGAATGTTGAGCTTAGATTGCAAGGATCAACTTTCTGAAGCTTCTGTAGTTGAAATTTGTATACAAGGAATGCACTATGGCCTTGTATATATCCTTCAAGGAATTAAGCCTCGAACTTTTGAAGAATTAGCTACGCGTGCTCATGACATAGAGTTGACCATTGCAAGTCATGGAAAGGCATCATTTGTCTTTGATCCAAGAAAAGAAGCTACAAAATTCAAGGAGTTGTTAAGAGTACCAAACTTAGGAATCCATGGAGGTAATCACGACTTCCACGAAGGCCTCCACAAGACAAAAGTTGAAAGAGAAAGCTGCAAATCAACAAACGCGAGAAGTAGGTGTATCCCTTTTCAAACTCTAACGTTCCTGCGATTCTTGATGAGCTGCTAACCAAGGAAGTCATTGAACTCCCTCAGTCAAAGCGACCCGAAGAATCCAACAAAGTCGGCGATCCTAAATGTTGAAAATTTCATTGCATTGTCGGTGAACACACCACAAAATGTTTCATCCCGAAGGAAAAGATCATGACATTGGTACAAGATGGAAAGATCATTATAGATGATGGTGAGACAGCTGATACAAACCATGCTAGTGCCAAACTTGACCATAAGAAGGGTTCGATTTCAGAAGCTCTACGACCTATGCGCCGCCCTAAGGCATCACTAAAAATAGAAAAAGAAATCATCATACCACAGTTTGGGAGCGTTGGACCAATTGAAGTTTCCGCCTCGAAGAAAATAACAAACACATCCAAGGTAGATGACTTCTCCAATGAAAAGAATGGTGACACTTGGACTTTGGTCGCTCGCAAAAGACAAAAGAATCAAGGGACTTCTAAACTGCAATTTTCGATAGTCAACACAAGATCAAGTGCAAATCAACTTCAACTATACGAAAGCGTAAAATCCAACACTAAATCGAAATGCAATAATGCTTCATCACAATGGGTTAGAAGAAAAGTTACATTGATGGAATTCTTCCCTAAAATGCTCCTTGATGCACGAGCCTAAACTGCAAGTTGAAACACTCCTCGACGCACGAGCATAAACTGCATGTTACTCCTGGCCTGCACGAGTTTAAACTGTGAACAATCTAAGAAAAAGAGACTCATTTTTCTAAACTAAGTTATGACTTGTTCCTCTTCATTGAGGTATGAAGGAAACTTAAGAGTGTTATTCTAAGTTCGATCACATGAGGTAAAAAAAAAGAGAGGTCCATGACATTGCTTGATCATCACAATGACTCGTTGAAGTGGCATAGATAGCACGTGAACTAGATATTTCTTCGCCAAATGTGCCACAGATGCGTTAAGGAGAAGAGTCAAGCACGACAAAGTCTGATCTGACTTCAAATGCATATCTGTACAAATCTGTAAAGGTTTTGATCATGATTTTTACACATTGCAGTTCTTGGAGTCCTCTTCGCAACGAAAAAAGCGTCTCATGATTCAGAGGCTCCTACGCCGAGTTATGAATTTTCTACCACTGTCGCTCGAAGCTGCAAAATTGACCATCGAATTGTGGAATTAATCTGAGCTGATTACAAATGCATATCTGCACAGATCCGTAAAGGTTTTGAGCATGATTTTTACACGTATTGCAGTCTTTAGAGTCCTCTTCGCAACGAAAAAAGCGGCTCATGATTCAGAGGCTCCTACAATGAGTTATGAATTTTCTACCGCAGCCACTCAAAGCTGCGAAACTGACCATCGGATTTTGGAATTAATCTGAGCTGACTTCAAATGCATATCTGTACAAATCCGTAAAGGTTTGACCATGATTTTTACATGTATTGCAGTCCTTGGAGTCCTCTTCTCAACAAAAAAAGCGGCTCATGATTCAGAGGCTCCTACGCCGAGTTATGGATTTTCTACCAACGACGCGCAAAGCTGAAGAGTCTAAGCACAACAGATTCTGAGTTGACTTCGAATACACAGCTGTGCAAATCTATTAAGGCTTCAACTTGAGAAAGCATCAACCACTTTATGCTTCACTGCCCTTTTGCAACACACTTTTGGAACATGTTCCTAGTGCTTTTGGTTATAAGTTGGTCCATGCCCTTCAATATCAGAGATGCCTACACTAGTTAGAGCTCCACGGAAGTTAGAAAATCCATCAGGAAAATCTGGATCATGATCCCAGCTTGTATTTTTTGGGTTATTTAGAATGAAAGAAACAGGAGATTTTTTGATAGAGTTTTAACTCCAATTTGTAAGCTTAAGGCTAGTTGTTTGGTTACCTTTTTAGCTGGGCTAACTATAAGCTTTTTGTTCTTACTGAGCTGACAGACCCCCCTTTTGTATCTTTGCATCTACTGGATGCCTTAATGAAATCTCACTTCATCAAAAAAAATAAATGTATGTTTGACAATTAATTGAAGTTATTAAATTAAAGCTAGTATAATTAAATTCTTTGTAAACACTTGATATTTTATTCAAAAATTATCTCATATAGTAGCAAAGTATTCTAGTACTTTATGTGAGTGTATATATGACATAAACCCAAAATCAAACTCAATCAATTATTAACCTATACTTCTTAGGCAAAGGTGTAGTTAAAGCACCCAAGTTAGGTTGACCAAATCTAGTTCGGATCCCACATCCACACCCAGATTGTGTTGGATCGACAAGGATTTTGAAGGATCTGAGTAACATAGCTCTGGCTCCTTCAATTTATGTATTAAGTACTCCTTTTTTGTCTTGACCTTCATAAGACTTCCATGCTCCATCTGATGTTCCGCAGAAACTTCAACTTTTTTGCCATTTGAAATAACTGTCTGCCCTGCACTTGGTAGCTTCCCCACCACCGTGTTGCCTTCTCTCTGAAATCCGCTGGCCCTCAGCCACATGTTTTCAAAACCTTAATCTTCACCTGCTACAATCCAGCATGATCATGCTCACACTTGGCTGGCGATCTGAGGCAAGTCCTAGTTGGAGGATGATCATTTCCAGGTTCAACTCCTCTTAAGAAGATGAGCAACATAGCTCTGGCTCCTCAATTCATGTATTAATTATTTTTTTGTCTCGACTCTCGATCTTCATAAGACTTCCATGCTCCATCTTTTGATGTTCCCTCAGAAACTTCAACTTTTTTTGCCATTTGTAATAACTGTCTGCCCTGCACCTGGTAGCTTCCCCACCATCATGTCACCTTCTCTCTAAAATCTGCCAGCCCTCAGCCACATGTTTTCAAACCCTTAATTGGTTGGCATTCTTCTTCACCTGCTACAATCCTGAGCATGATCATGGTCACGCTTGGCAGTTTATCCGAGGCAAGTGTGGGCTGGAGGATTTGGATCATTTCTTGGTTCAACTCCTCCCAAGCAGTTGATACGAGGAATCTGTCTAACCTTAATCTCAATCTTGAGTCCTCTAACTTGACAGTGTAAATCTAGGAATGGAAGATCAATAAGAAAATTGCTATCAACAAATTCTGAGAATTCCTCCTTTACTCTTGAAATCACCCTAGGAGATATATACGTGTTTGCATGTAGGAGATTGATAGTTTTTATTATTAAATTTCTGCAGAATTATTTTGGGATGAAAAGCATTAGTAGGAGGATAGTGTAAGCCATCACGATGAGTTCAGCTAACTCAAATTTTGTATCCGTTGATGTTTACTAAAAGAGTTCTCTGAAAGAAAGGGTCCAAACTAGGTAAGCTTGATTTTCCTAAGCAATATTTGCATTAATCCTGCTGATAAGGTTGTCAGGAGGCCAATTGTGAAAAATAGACAAGAGTGCCCCTTGAACTCTCCTAGTCACTTCAGCATTACTGACTAGAAGTAACATACCTGATGCTTTAGCTTCTTAGTTCCTTCTGTAGTTTTCAGAATTAGCACGATCCATATAAAAGCAAGATGCAATAGTTTAGCTACAAATGTTGTCCATCTTCGAGTCTAGGAATATGCTGAATATTCTTGTAATGATTTGGTTTATGCAGGTAGTGTTCCCTGGAAAAATATGAACAAATCCTGCCTCAACCTAACTTTCTGAAGAAGAGATAAGGTATTGTCTCAAATGTTGATCATAATCCTATTCAATTATATCTTTTACCCTTTTTGGTTATTTGTTGGAAACTAAAGTCAGGAATAGCTTTCAGAAATCAAGTGCCTTGCTTCTAGGCGATGGTGATCAGGTATTTGACAGTTAATTGACCTGATATGTCTACTTGTGACAAGTTTTTTCTTGTCACTTCTTTCTCAACACCTCCCTCAAAAATTAAAAGGCCGGAATCATATGAAATGATGTGTATGGATCATCAGGAAACCATCTATGGACTCAAATTGCCTTTGGAGACTGCATTCTCCAGATTTTTTGAAACCAGTTTATAACATATTTCCTCTTTAAGTTGGTCTTTTCTTCATATCCAAACAACGTTTTAAGAACTGTGAATTTCCTCTGTTCTTAAGGGTTGTCACTCTGCTTTTACCTTGGACTGGGTGAAGTCTCGGAGTATTAGATGCTAGAAGTACTGATCCTAAAGGTGATCATTTATGTTCATCAATTCCAGCTTGTACTCCACTTGCTGGAACTCAGTAGCAGATGACTTCTTCTCCAACAGTTTTCTGAGGCCTCATCATATCCACAGACTCACAATAAAGCATCTCCCTGATATACGCTGTACCACAACATCTTTAACATGTGGACCTAATAAAGAAGGCAGCCAGAGATGATGTTGTGGATCATCTACTTGCGGCCAGTATCTGAATCAACCAGAGGAGTCTGGCAGAGAGATGGAATTTGCAGCGCTCAAATCATTAGCTCCTTTTCTTTCTGTAGCAGAAGATTGGCTTCTTGTTCCCATGGCAGAGAAAAGATGCAACTACTAGCTGAATACGTATCTATATTGCTAGTGATGATGGTGGATGACAATATTGATTAACAATGGCTATTGATCCGTGGTAGTTGCTGGTGGACGATAGTAGTAAATGATAGAAATAGTGAATGATAATGATAATTGGTGATGTATAATCATCGCTGATGGTGGTAATCATTGGTGGTGATTTATGATTATAATAGTGGTTGGTAGTGTTGATTGTAAATAGTGGCTAATGATGGTAACAACTTAATGTGCTGATAGCGATTGTGGTGGTAGTTGATAATAGCGGTCAGCTTTGTTGGTTAGCACATAGCAGTGAAAGTGGAAGTCTTCATGGATTGTCATCTTTATAGAAATCTTTTAATAGACATCTTAATATTAAATGATAAATTTTGTTATAGATCTTAATTATTTACATATATTCAGACCCGTTATATGATTGTACAATTTTAAAAAAAAACAAATGCACGTAATGATTAAGGGGTCATTTGGCCATGTAATTTGGACTTCAAATTTGAAGTTTTAATTTGAATTTGTGCTTTGTTTATGACATTTGAACAAATTCTCAACATCAACTTGAAATTTTAATTTGGAATCCCAAATTCACCACAAAGTGGTTGATAGCCCCGGTTTTGAACATCGGAATAGTTTTGAACAAAGAACTATCGAGGGTTCGAATTCCTCTCTCCCTTTTTTGCTAATTGAATAGATTTTTTCTTTAGTGGTTTTACCCAATTTGCTATCTGAAAGAAAAGGGAATGGCTCGGCTATCCCACCTAGCCAAGCTAGAAAAATAGATTAGATAAAATAAATGAGTTAAAAAAAAGAAGAATATTTAACCTGATTTCAAGATGTATGATTGAATCAAAGTAATTTGTACTTCATTCGAGCATTGGATCTTCTGTCTCATATCAATTAAGAGGGGTCATGGAACATAAAAGGTAGAATTTCATTTTCAAGTTTGTGATTTCAACTTTTTAAAATTTGAAACACGTGTCCATAATTTTTGCTCCAAGCAGCCCAACGATAGTCAAGGGTATGCTTATAGCTCATCCATTGTGAATACAAAAATTGTTGATACCTCACAAATATGATTATGTTATAGGTGGGTTAAATATTTAAATTTAGGGAAAATTATCGAATAAGCAAACATATACTAGTTAATTAGTTAATATAGCTATAATTTAGCTAATTTACAATTCACCACTAACACTAAGTGTTAATTACGGTTCGATTTTGTATAATTCGCATGTTTGTATAATTCAAAATCTGTATAACTTTTGTATAATGTAAACTTGTATAATATAATTTGCATAGCTGTTTAGAGTTCAGATGTTTGTATTTGTATAAATTTGTTATTTCAAATTTATACAAAAATAGTTCAATTATTCACAAATTATACAAACCCCTGAATTATACGAACACGCGAATTATACAACAAGACAACTTAAACTATAACTACAACCCTTAAATATGCAAACTATAGTAACAAAGCCTAATTAAATTTATTATAATGGCTATTTGTGAAATTTCCTCTTAAATTTTAACGGGATATCTCAACAAACTGTTAGATTTATGGTTTAGGACCAAAACAATACACTTATTGCATACATGGAGGTCTATTTCAGTAAAGGGGATATGTAAGGGACCAAAATATTCCAACGGCCATACAAAGGATCATTTTGATCATGAGAATGCATAACTCAAATCCCTGCAGAGACAAAACATACTAGGTGATCTCTTCTCATCTGTTGAAGTACCGGTGGATAGAGTTATCAGAACCTGTGTTAGTAGGAGGTAACATGTAACCCGTGGAATTAGTCGTAGTAAGTGCAAGTTGACCCGTGCCTATATATAAATAAGAAAAAGTACTGCTAAATCAGCCCCAATATACATTGAGCATATGGAAAAGCCTTTAACGTTCACGAATCTACAATCTGAACAAGAGTCAAGACATACCATCCACAAAACAGCCAAAAATGAAGGTTACAATGGGAAATTTTCAGTGTCAAATATATATGATTACATAACTTGAAAGAAATTGCGTGCAAGCAGATAATCTTAAAACATAGATTGAGGAAAATTTCACTAATTTCTGAAAGAATGTATCGAGACAACTTAATCTCCGAAAAGGACATCAGTCGATCTATTTTCTATGGAACCTGCCTTCAGAAAAAAAGGCACGAAAGTGAATACATATGAGTTTACAGGGTTTGAGCAGTAGAATGTTATCCTCCCTGTGCCAAAAACTAAACTCTGGATTGCCCCAGCTTTCGTTCGAACAAATGCTTGAGGAGGAATACTTGCAGAAAACTAACACAAATAAGAGCTGAAGACTCGAACAGAGCTTTGTACATTGCTCTCTTGCTCATTCCTTCATTCACTGCATTAGTAGGAATTACATCAGCATATTAAATATATAATAAGCATTGGATTATGCACAATTTCATGATTCTAGCAAAACTAGGGAGACAACTTTCATATAATGAAGTTTAAATTTGAGTTGCAGAAAGTAAAAAATCACATACTCCCTCCCATCCGTGTCAAGTTGTTTGTCTTACTTTTCTTGTGAGTCCGTTTCAAAAAAAATATTTCTTTCTTGATTTGACAACTTTTTAATTCTAACTTTACATATGGCATGTTTAAGACCACATTATTAAAGGGCATTTTGTACATTCCACGTATCTTTAGTTTAAGATCATCAGATTCAAAAGTCTTTTATACTTTCTTAAACTCCGTGCCAAGTCAAAACCAAATAAATAAATTGAAAGAGAGGGAGTAATATACAAGATGAAATCATATTCTCTTATTGTTTCTCATTGAGTCAACCCGGTGAGAATCTATACACAGGAAGGAATGATATTCTCTTGTTGTGCCTCATTGACACAACCTAATGAAAATCTAACTGGTAGGGTGTCACTGTAAAGGTGAAGTATTCAAACCACTGAACCCGGATATATAATGTAAATCCCAAGAAAACAACTGGAAAAGTGTATTGCATCAATAGGCTTAGCTTACAACGCGGATCAATTTACATCAACTTGAAGTTCATAGTGTTGGTGGATGCCCACATTGATGAGAAGAAGTGAACAACAATGTGGCTCAGCTGATTAACATTTACGCGAATTAACTTTAGGTAGGTCACAAGCATGACTCATGGATTTCCCAGTTAACCATTTAAATCTGAAGACTAGATAGACATCCCAAAAGAAGAAACTAGAAAGGAAAATTATCCTATTCTACATGCAAGCTAAAGGGAAACGAATTTTGATTTTTTATCACAAGTGAGTGTTGATGCAGTTGAAGCCGCATCATGTAAGAACTCATTAGCGAAACAAGAACACATTATATTAAATACCTATTGCTTGACGGTCTGTCTGAGCCTCTAACCAGTGCTGCTCAAACTGAATGTTGTACAAAGCTTCCTCTAGCTTTCCGATGTGCTCAAACAAAGGCTTGAAATGCTCTGCAGGTCACAGACTAATCAAGTTAATTCTTCTAACATAAAGCCAAGACTTACGATAAACCAAAGTAGAATGCGCACCATCTTTTGCATGCTCATCATGGTATACAAAGTGAGCAGAATGAAGATCGAAGTCAATGGTTTCATGATATGGCGACTTGTTAGTGAAACAGAAATGATAAATTCCTTCATGATGAGATGTAAACTCAGACTTCTCGCTAATTTTGTCACGAAGATCATGAATCTGTTCTCCAGAAGGCCCCTTCACCTAAAATCTCACCATCTCAGCAACATCAATTCAATAATCCTAGTACAGATAACTGACTAAACGATGGATAAAAGCTTAAACTTCTCAAGCAGAAAATGTACAAGTTGACTATAGAAGATTTCCTCCTCAAAAAAAGTAGGAAGAACCCTTTTGCAGAACTAACGACTACACAGAATCTTAAGAAACAACTGAACCGAGTACTCTTTGTATCAATATGAATCCATCAATTTAAAGCTCTGACATTCAAAATTTAATGAATATACACACTCTGTCGTAATTCAAATATATACGAAAGACAGTCGATTAACGGATAGCTTCTTTTTTTGATACTAATGTGATCAACGATAGTTTTCTAAATATATACTACATTTTAACTTTATTTATGCCGTATGTGTTAGCTTTCTAGAATAAAAATAAAAACAAACCTTTGCTAGTTCCATTTTTTTTTTTTTTTTTTTTTTTTTTGCAAAATAACAATGCCAGGGTTCTAAGCCCACTTTCTTAATCAACAAGTATACCAAATTAAGGAATTTACATATGCTTTTTGAATACTGTAACCAGAGAAAAGGAATATTAGTAGCTCAGTTTCATTTGGTCGACTACCTGAACTTTCACATCCCCTTCACCTACCCCCAATTTTTTGTTGGCTCAAATTGGATGGATAAACTTAATTGGGTAAAAAAGAAAGATTAAGGTGTAGAAATTGGTACCACAAGATCAACACCATCTTCACCATAATGCCAATCGCCCTCAGACTTGATGACAACAAATGAATAATGAACTGTTTCCCCCATTTCAACCTTATGAGAAAAGCATTCTTCTTTTTCAATTACAAATCTAATCCCAAATGCCCCATTCATGCTCATTGCAATCACCAATATTGATATTGTAACACCGATCCAAACTTGATATAAGCCATTTCTCATCTGCGAGTAAAATTTCAAAGTTCGATTTTACAAATCCAACAAAAAATTAATTAACATAAAAGAAGAAAAGACTTACCATTTTGTTTGTCTTGAAAGAAAAGAAGTGGAATTTTTAACAGGGAATTGCAAGTGTTTGACCAAGTTAAGGTAGAGCAGGGCACATGAAGTAAAAGGGACGTGCGAAGATGGAGTAAAGTACACAAATCTCCGAGAGATCGTTTTATGTTTTGCCCGACACAACAACCCGTTCGGGAGTTGGAAGTTTATGTACTACTAGTACCAAACCTCAACTTAAAACAATATCTTATTTAAAATAATTTTAGTTTTTTGTTTTTTAAAAAATAAAATTAAGTGAGCCAATTGTTGAGTTTTAAAGGTGTGAATGAGAAATAAAAGATTGTAACCTTTTCCAAAAATTTGCGATTTTTCTGAAAGATTGTGACTTTTGAGAAGAGTTGTGTTTGTTTCGATAAGCCACAATAAACATATATTCACACTATCCTTTGTTGTCTATAAATAGAGGATTGTCCTCTCATTTTTAAACACCGAATTTCTCCTTCTTCTGTATATATATATTTTCTTTCAAACAAAGTTGAGTCTTTGTATGATTTTGTTGCTGCCTTTTGAGTTCGCTGAAATTATTGAAGTTTGAGGTACCGCTATTTCTTTAATAGTTTATCCATTTTATATTGGGAGGAAATAATCCATAATTTCAGGTACAGTGAGGGCATTAAATTTCTTAAGAACACACAGTGAATTCTGTGGACTCGGATACTATTTTTTATTTCCATCTTTATTGTTTCTGGTTTGCTAACCTTAATACAGGAGGAATAACAAGCTTAAGGAATTTAATATTTTTTTCTGTATCTGAGATTTTTGGATTGGGTCACGACAAATCTTAGAAGTCATTGTCATGGTATTTATATGATTCTGCTATGTCTAAGTAAGTAGATTATGAAGGAATTTTAGACTTGATACTACAAAGTAGTATTTTTTTCTTACCATAACTAGTTAAATTAAAGATGATTAAGTTAAATAATGTGTTATTGTCTTAATATTTTTCACAAATTATTTTCAAAGATTTATTATCGTTGTGATAAAATTGGGTAGAGAAATACTTTTGTGTGTATTACATCCAATATTGGATGTATCTTTCAAGGATCTTAATCCAAGAACATAGATAGTAAGACGTTTTTTTTTCAGAAAAGAAAAGTTTAATATTCAATTTCAAAAATATAAAAACTTCATCGAATATTAAATTTGTTTCATAAAAGAAAACATTATTTGGTCTGACTATGTGGAAGCTCTATAGAATTTACCATTCATAGATTTAAAGTCAGTCCAACAAACTTGGTAATGAGGGAAAGTTTTTTGAAAAGAAAATCATATCCTTATGATTTTCTACTTCTGTTTTGGAGACTAAAACTTGTGTAGTTTTATACTCTGTGTGAAATTTGATTGTGTCTGATGTTTGGAAACTAAAATCTTTTGATATTCTACTCCTTTGGTTTGAAGAATATAAAAACTTCACCAATTTATTAAACACTGTGTTTGAATGAATATTCTAATTTGAAGAGTATAAAAACTTCATCAAGAATATAAACGGTAAACGATTTGAAGAATATAAAAACTTCATCGTTAACTAGAAACAATGTTGTGTTTTTGATTTTTGGAGATTAAAACCTCATGGTTTTCCGCTCTGTCTAAATTTGAAATTGATTTGAAGTCATAAAAACTTCATCAGCATTCAAAGTTCATTCAGTTGACGATTTAAAGAATATAAAAACTTCATTGTTAAGTAGAAACAAGTCGTACAAAGATGCAGTCTTTAGTGTTAGTATTTTCAATACTAAGTGATCTGTCTAATTGTGACAGAAGAAAAAAATATATAATAGTGACATAAAATTAATAATTATGTGCCTGCAATTGATGCCTCTATGAATTAAACTTTGACAATATGTAAAGATTGTCAGAGGAAATGGAAGCACTACAATTTTTTTGTAGAATATTATCTTTAAAAGAGGTTTATGCTGTCAATATGTATTTTGATAGTATACATTTGAAAGCATGAGAAAACAAATATGTGGAAAATTATTTTCAAATACTTGAAAATAAAATTTGCGATCATATTTAAAATATGGGGGTTCTTTGCTTGTGATAAAGAAAAAATTAACTTTGGTGTCTAATTTAAATGTGGAAGCACAAGATATGAAATTGAATGACATTCTTGTATTATGTTAGACCCACAAAATTCTTGGAGTATATTTTGGTCGTTGAGTTTCTCTTTTACTAGTATATGATATGATATGACTAGTATGAAACTACCAAATTATATATATATATATATATATATATATATATATATATATATATATATATATATATATATATACACACACACACACTTGTTCAAAAGAGTTGTGTTCTCTTATGAAAAAATATCACTTAAAATGTTGTGATCTTTCATGAAAATACATGTCTACTAAAATACAATTATTTGTATAGATATGAATATTGATAAAAAATCATTTGTCATGTTTTGTGTTATAAAGAAGCATTTGGTTCATATGCTCTTACTGGACCCGATGAGACTATGTTCATGGGTAATTCTGCAACAACCAAAATTGAAGAATATGAAAAGGTCCTCTTGGAAAGGACATCTAACAAGGTGTTGATTTTAAACAATATTGGCATTTGACAAAGTTGTAATAAGTAAGAAAAAATATCTGTAGGAAAAGATTAACCTCACGAAGGGTCTTTTCAAACTCAATATTTCTGGTCCTTCTTACTTTCTTGAGTCAAATTATTTATGGCATGAACGTTTGGGACATGTCAATTACAAAACCTTGTGCGACTGATCAACTTAGAAATTTTACCTAATTTTGAGTGCAATAAATCAAAATATCAAGTTTGTATCGAATCTAAGTATGCTAAGCATCCTTATAAATCTACAAAAGGAATGATCCTTAGAGTTGATTCACATTGACATTTGTGATATGAAGTCAACACCATCTCGTGGTGAGAAAATTATTTGATAATTTTTATTGTTGATTGCACTATTGTTATGTCTATTTGCTGAATGGTAATGATGAAGCAATGGAACTATTTAGGCAATATAAAAAATGAAGTTGAAAATCAGTTGGGTAAAAAGATAAAAAAGATAAGAAGTGATAGAGGTGGAGAGTATGAATCTCATTTTACAGAAATATGTTTGAAAAATGAAATCATCCATCACACTAATGTCCCTTACTCACATCAATCTAATGGAATTATAGAAAAGAAAACCGATCTTTAAAGGAAATAATGAATGCCTTATTTATAAGTTCAGGTTTTACCACAAAACTTGTGGGGAAGGCATCCTCACAGTAAAATACAATCTATTCCATATGAGAAATGAAAAGAAAGAAAGACCAACTTGAAATATTTTAAAGTATGGGGGTGTCTAAGTTCCTAAACATAAAAGGATCACAATAGGACTTAAGACTGTTGATTGTGTTTTCATTGGATATGCTACAAACAACAAAGCATGTCGATTTTTGGTTCATAAGTCTGAACATTCGGATATTCATGACAATACGAAAATTGAAGAACCAAAGGAGAATGTACCTAATAAAGAGATTCCAAGGCGTAGTAAACGTCAAAGGACATCTACTTCATTTGGATATGATTTTGTAACATTTCTTCTTGAACATGAGCCTCAAACATTCAAAGAAGTTATGTCTGCTGCGGACTCATCCTTTGGAAAGAGGCTGTCAATAGTGAGATTGATTCAATCTTGAACAACTATACTTGGGAATTGGTTAATCTTCCATCAGAAAACAAATCTTTGGGTTCAAAATAGATTTTCAAAAGAAAAATGAAAGCTGATGGAACTATTGACAAATATAAGGCAAGACTTGTCGTTAAAGGATTTAAACAGAAAGAAGGCCTTGATTATTTTGATACATACTCACCTATAACTAGGATTATATTCATTCTAATGTTAATTGCACTAGCTGCAGTATATGGCCTTGAAATCCATCAAATGAATGTAAAAACAACTTTCTTAAATGGAGAATTGGAGGAAGAAACTTATATAGAACAACCCGAGGGCTTTGTGGTTCCTAGTAAATAAAATAAAGTTTGCAAACTTGTTAAGTCACTTTATGGACTAAAACAAGCACCCAAACAATGGCACGCGAAGTTTGACCAAACCATGTTGACAAATTGATTTAAGATTAATGAGTGTGATAAATGTGTTTACATTAAACACACTCCAAACAAAGTTGTTATTGTTTGCTTATATGTGGATGATATGCTAGTAATGAGTAACAACATTGCAAACATAAATACTACTAAGCGTATGCTTTCTAGTAAATTTGATATGAAATATGTAGGAGTTACCGATTTGATATTGGGAATTAAGATTCACAAAACTCCTCAAGGTCTAGCATTGTCTCAAACTCATTATATCCAAAAGGTAGAAAAGTACAAGTGCTTACACTTTAAAAGTACAAAAACACCAATTTATGTGAACCTCGATCTTGCTAAGAATAAAGGTGAAGGTCAGGCTCAATTGGATTGTGCAAGACTATTGAGAAGTTTGATGTACATCATGAACCGTACTCGACCAGATATAGCTTGTGCTATAAGTAAATTGAGTCGATACATAAGTAATCCCAACCAAGATAATTAGATGGCAATGAAATGAGTTTTGGTGTAGTTAAAACATACTCAAAACTATATTTTGCATTATAACAAATATTCAGTAGTACTAAAAGGATGTAGTGATGTAAATTGAATCACCGAGTCAAATAAAGTAAAATCCACGAGTGGATATGTATTTACTCTTGATGGAGGAGCAGTCTCTTGGAAATCTTTCAAACAGACATATATCGCTCGCTCTACAATGAAATCTAAGCTTATCACTCTATATAAGGTTGGTGAAAAATCTCAATGGCTCCGAAATTTCTTGAAAGATATTCTTTTTGGCTCAAGTATTTAGCACCAGTATGCATTGTGATAGTCAAATTGCAATATGTAGGGCAGGGAGCATGATATAAAACGAAAAGTCTCATCATATAGAACGAAGACACAATACCGTTAGACAACTACTCTCTAGTGGAATTATCATAATTGACTATGTAAAGTCAAAGGATAATGTGTCGGATCCACTTACAAAAGGCATAACTAGAGAGGGAGTTGAAGAGATCATCAACGAGAATAGGACTATGGACGAGGACAAATCATCGTGATGGTAACTCTATCTAGAAGACCAGAGATCCCAAGATCTAGGTTCAAAGAGATCAAACGAAGTCATTGATAACGATTCAACATTGTCAAAATAATTTTTATGATCCATTCTCATGATGTGACACTCTTCAGTAACAAGGATAAGGCATTAGGACCTTTTAATGATATCTAAATTTGATACAGGACATATCAAATGGTGTTTCTACGGGATAACACATTTAGATATCACCTATGTAAGTGTGAAGTGTAAGCCGCTTCAAGGATAATCCGGTTAGGCCAGTTCGCTACGCACTTATGAACCAAGAAGTGTTCATGGCTGAAACGAACAAAACAATGAGAACCAAAAATAGTTAAAGGATTGATTTTGCGACTTATGTTGTTTAGGTATACACCAAAGCTCGATGATTCAAAGATATCAAATCTACCGATTGACCGAGTATATTTGATATATGTTCACTATGGAAAGTTTAAAGGAAAAACCTACTTATCCAGATGCAATTAATTCTTACTTACAAATCACACAGTTTTTCATGCATATGTTTTAACAATAGCCATTCCCCATTCATGTGGGGGATTGTTGGGTTTTAAAGGTGTGAATGGGAAATGAAAGGTTGTGATCTTTTCGAAAGGTTGTGACTTTCCTAAAGGTTGTGACTTTTTCAAAAAGTTGTGACTTTTTTGAAGAGTTGCGACTTTTCTGAAAGATTGTGACTTTTGAGAAGGGTTGTGTCTGTTCCGATAAGCCACAATAATCACCTGTTCACACTACTCTTTTTTGTCTATAAATAGAGGATTTTTCTCTCATTTTTAAACATCGAATTTCTCCTTCTTCTGCATATATATTTTCTTTCAAACAAAGTTGAGTCTTTGTGTGGTTTTGTTGCTGCCTTTTGAGTTCACTGAAAATTGAAGTTTGAGGTACCGCTACTTCTTTAATAGTTTATCCGTTTTATCTTGGGAGGAAATAATCCATAACCTCGGTACAGTGAGGGGATTAAATTCCTTAAGGATATACAGCGAATTCTGTGGACTCGAATACTGTTTTTATTTCCATCTTTATTGTTTCTGGTTTGCTAACCTTAATACAGGAGGAATAACACCAATTTCGTAAATAACGCTACTATAAGTGCTAATTGCTCAATGAAACAATTGTTTCAATATTTATATAAATTGTCCGAGATTAGTTCTGGATACATATGTCTGATTTGGGTGATTAGAGTATCTTAGATACAGGAGTCTTGTGTGCTCATATATAGATACAAGAGCCTTGTGTGCTCAGATACAAATGCACGAACCTCATGTGCTCAAATACAAATGCACGATCCTTGTGTGCTCAAATACATATACAGAAGCCTTGTGTGCTAAATACAAATACATGAGCCTTGTCTGCTCAAATACAAATACATAAGTATTGTGTGATCATATATAGATATGGCGAGCCTTGTATGCTCGATTACTCAGAGCCTTTAGGCTAGATAGATATACAAAGTGTATGGGCTAGCCAATTACATTGAGCCTATGGGTCAGACAGTTATACAGATGGCCACATGGCCAGGTGGGTGCCAATAGGGGTATGTAGATTGATCTTGCGCCTGGCGGGCTTATGAGGGTCCAGGTAGGTGGTATTGATTATTATTTGTACCTATCGAGCTTATGAGGGACGATCAAATTATTGTTTGTTGATTGTTGTATGATTTGTTTTAGTTACCGTTATGTTGTATTGTGTTTATTCCCAACTCATATTCCCGAGTACATTCAATATTTGATGATATCATATTAGCTCAATCCAATTAAGTTGATTGTTGATTTTGTTATGGTTTTAAGGGTTAAGACATGAACTGATAAGTTTGTTCTACCTTACCCCTAACTCACTATTTGAGTATTTGTAACACTTTATGGTGTCAGTTAAGCTATTTGGAGATCCAAGAGCCGGTAAGCACACTCAAATTATCTTTAACTCTCATATTTTACTATGTATCACATTTTTATGTTATCTGCTTAGTTATATTATTTACCTTGTATACTTGATACATTATTTTGTATTGACATTCCGAGCCTGGGGATGCCGCACTCATTCATGCAAGTCCTGACTGGTAGCAAGCCTCGTCTATAGTGTTGCCGAGTTTCAGCAGATTGGCCAGCTCCACTTCTTTCGGAGTTGCCAGATTCAGAGATTTGTCTGTCTTTTTCTATATATAGCTTATGGGTAGGTTGGGATCCTATCCTTGCCATATATAATATTCTTAGAGTTTTTCAGACTTTGAATTTTATTGATGTGCGTTGTCGGTCATGTTAGCCTAGTTGTTTTATTCTTTTAGCACAACTGCATGATAGCCTTGATCGTATATGTATATATGTGTTTAGCGTATAAATTTTCAGATATTATGATGACCTCGACAACTTACATGGCGTTACTTGATTTTAGACAGCACGATTGCCTTGACGGCCTAAGCAGAATTTAGTTTATGATTATTGAGATTAGCTGAGTTTATTGCAGATTATGTTGACATGGTTCTTGTCTGCGGAGAGCTTAATAGTGGGGTTATACTTTATACTTGTTTAACTTTTTATTATTTTGTGGTTGGTATTACGATAGTAATGTAGTTGTCCAGCAAAGATCGACTCAAGTCTAAGTTGGCACCAGGTGCCAGTTGCGCTCTTAAGTTGGGCATGACATATATATATCAAATTTCTCTTATAAATAGTCAT
The DNA here is from genome assembly GCF_947179165.1 of Solanum dulcamara. Classification (NCBI taxonomy): domain Eukaryota; kingdom Viridiplantae; phylum Streptophyta; class Magnoliopsida; order Solanales; family Solanaceae; genus Solanum; species Solanum dulcamara. Next base: position 13,494,641 of record NC_077246.1, read on the forward strand.
TTTTTAATGCGGAAACAAAATTTAGGTTAAAAATACTCCTAACTAAAACGCAGAAGAACTCTACTGCAGTACAAGTATAATACCAATACACTGTGTGTTGAATACTTGATGGGCACAATTAATTGCTCACAACTTGAATTTTATCATTTTAAAATGAGGACCAACTTCAGCCAAACAACTCTTTACACTCAACACTTTATTTCACTTACACTTTAACGACCTTTCTTTGTTGCTCTATTGTTACTCACTTGCTCTCACACTTCACACTTGATGACTCAATTCTTACTTACTTTGGTACTCATTCTTTACTTTGATACTCTTACATTTCAAATGGACCATCTCTAATTATTAGTGATGATTGAAGAATCTAGTAGGAGTATTTACTACTCTCTTCTAGAATGTTACAAACTATCTAGTTTTAGAATTACACTTCTACTTATTTCTAGACTAGAGTTGTTCTTTCTACAACCTTTATAGACTTCTCTCTCTACAAACTCTGTATAAGCTTTCATTCTAGAGCTATTCTTCAATTCTCTACAAATTTTGAATATTCTAAATTCTTCTTTGAAATATCTTGAATATTAAGTTAGTGATGACCCCCCTCCCCTTCAATACTACCTCTATTTGTTCTTTGATATTAATATTTCAGATATTTTAAAGAAGAATGTTGATTGTTCAAATAACTATAAGGAGTTAAAAGGAGAATTCTTGAATGAGAATTCTATTACATAACAACTATTACATAGTTTATAAATAGAGTTTTGGGGCCTAAACACTAATGTTTTATTTCTCATCCGGTGGATAGTATTGCTTTGGTGGCAGAGCATACTTCAAGGGGCATCAATCTTTTTCGAAAAAGATCTATCTGTAGGGGCCTGCATACCAGGAAGTTCGACTATGGGTGAAGCTCTCTATACTAACGTGAATGATGATTTCATTCTCAAGGCTTGTAAGGGAGGCCACAATCATAATTACGAGTTCGACATAACCCATTAATTTTGACATGTATTTAATTTTAAAAAATTCTTGAATATGTACAAAAAATTATTTAGAACACGGTAAATAAATAAAAAATATGATTCTTGAATCCACCTTTGAATACTCCAAATGAGATCTTTAATTGAAGATGTAGGGTACTTACTACTAGGGGTGCTCACGGTTCGGTTTGGATCGGTTTTTATTTAAAAAATAACCAAACCAATTGAGTCGGTTATTCAAATTGTCAAATCAAACCAAACCAAACTATATCGGTTTTTACTATTCGGTTTTTGTCGGTTTTTATCGGTTTTTGTCGATTTTTAAATCACCTTGTAGACACTAGTCACTATTTGAATTTAAATTTATTTGAAATAGTATTGCCAAGAATAGTCACTCCTAAAACTAAACTCAGGAGCATAATTATTCTTAGCAATGATGATATGAAGTCCACATTTTGTTTACTTTTACTTTGGGTCCAACCATGCAAGATGGACTCATTTCATTAGAAGTCCATCAAAATATTTTGACCCAATCTAGTATAATTCAAAAGCATGGCCAAGATCAAGAATATAAAAATTCAATATAAATTGTATTTTTTCATAAAAAAATTAAAATACACACACATATATATACAAATTTAATTTTTAAAATATGTATATATAAAGTCGGTTTGGTTCGGTTTTTTCGGTTTTTTTTAGACTTGAAACCAAAACCAAACCAAATATAGTCGGTTTTTAAATTTAAAAACCAAACCAAATCAAACCAAATAAATGTCGGTTTTTTTTCCGGTTTGATTTGGTTATCGGTTTGGTTCGATTTTTTGATTTTTCGTGTTCAGCCCTACTTACTACTTACTCCATCAGAACTTTAGTGGTAAAAGAAAACTATTATATTATATTATATATTATTGGAAAAAATCTTAAATATGCTATTGGATTTTGAGAAAAGACTCGTCTATGTCATCCGTTAAGAGTTTGATTCAATTATGTCATTTTCGTTTGAGAAAAGGCTCATCCATGCAGCTATAAGTTTATTGAAAATCACATCCGATTTTGCAAAAACATTTTGTCCACATGACTAACGATGATTCAGTCAAGTCATTAGTTTTTTTTTTTAAATCAGCCAAAATTATAAAACCCATTTGAATTTTTTTTAAAAACCCGAATTATAAATTCACCCAATTTTTGTGTATTTTCTAAAAGATAATAATAATAATTTTTTTTTAAAAAAAGTGTCCTTTATTTTTAAAGTTTAAATTTTTGTATGTCTTATTTAATTTCATTCACTTTTTTTGGTATTCACCCGAAATTAACTTATTTTAAATACAAGACATTTGAAATTAAACTTGAAATTAAGTCAAAGAAAAAATGAAGAAAATTAAAGAAATATATAAAATCAATAGAAAATGAATTGCATTTATTTGAGAAAATTTTAAATACAAGGCAAAGAAAATTTTAAAAGTTGCATGTATTTGAGAAAAGTTTTGGGTGGGTTTATAATTTTTTTTTTTTTAAAAAATAAATAGTTCAAATAAGTTTTAGAAATTTGGCTAATTTTTAAAAATAGAAAAAATAATTATAATGTGGCCGAATCATCATTCGCCACGTGGATAAAATGATTTTTGCAAAATGGAATGTGGTTTTCAATTAACCTATAATTGTATGGATGAACCTTTTCTCAAACTGAAATGAACCAAACATAAATGAACCAATAGCATAAATGTGTTTTTCTTAAAGTTCAATAGCATATTTGAGTCTTTTTCGTATATTATTTAACCCATGTTTCATGTCCTATTACAATCTAAAAGCAAACATGCTATTGATACTAGGAGGACAGACCTAAACAGAACAGAGAATGGAAAGCTACCCTTGTCACTGCGGAAAAAGAGTGCTTCATACACTGGGACATTCACTAAAACTATTAATCCACATAGAATGACATGTGGCACAACATTTTCCACTCCTTCTAGTGTTGTTGCATCCATAACAAGTTTCTTGATTCCCCAAATGAAACTAATTAGATTAAGCAATGCAAGTGTGGCTGTGATTGTAAACATGGCAGATGAGTTTCCAAACTCCATGATCTCTTGTTCGTATCTACTCTGTACATCGTCGTCTACTACCTTTGTTGTGAGCGCAAATGCTGTCTGAGAGAAGCCTAATTGCTTGGTCACTGCATCTATGAACGCGAAGAAGTATGAAGTTGTCCTTCGAATCATCACCATTCTTTGCAAGTTCCACCATGACTTAGGTGTGTCACCACAGCTTATGGATTCAGCCAAGGAATACGCAAACTTGGCGGTGAAAACATACGCAAAAGGCAAGAACCATAGGCTTGACACCTACGACATAACAAGTGATGAAGACATAATTAAGCAAATAAAAATATATATGAACTTTTAGATGAGATTCACATACAATATAATATCTGATCTGTCAAGGTGCTGGTCATGAAAAAAGTAAGGCCCGCACATAAAAGATGTGATTGAAGACTATATTAACGAATAATAAAAGACATAATACATAAATATACCCTTTATCTGACATCTATGTCCTCCAATTTTGGGTGTACACAAGTAGGTACTTAAACTTATATAAGTTGAATAAGTAGACACACACAACCTATATGGCATAATACATGTAGAACACCACCTATGATATCACATAGGACGCGAATTGCCACATAGGACGCCAAATAGGATATGTGTGTCTACTTGTTCAAGACTATACAAGTTTAAGTGCTTAGTTATGCACACCCAGAGTTGGAAGGGCCAGATGAAGTCAAGTTAAAAAACACATTTATGTATTAAGTCATTAATAAAATTGTGCTCTTTTACAAACTTTTACAAACTTTTAAATAAGATGATGACATAAGTTGATTACCTCTGGAAATAGGGGGATGCCATGAAGCAGAGAGAGAGAAGGAACCAACAAATAAGTTAGTGTGGGAACTGATAGAGGGGCCCAAAGAAGGTAAATGCAATATCCCATTTGGGCACCAAATTTGATTTTGCCATGGCCATATATGAAGGGGCAATATTTGGATATGAAAATCTGGAACATGCCTTCTGACCATCTCTTATGTTGAACAAGAGCAACATCTAATATTGTTGGAGCAACACCCAAAAAAGCAGGTTTAGTTGGATTATAATACACTGATTTCCATCCTCTGCATTGGGTTGTTAATCCTGTGAGTATATCTTCCACAGGAAACCCATACATCAGCCCCATCTGGGAAAAAAAGTGGGAAAAATCAAACATACGTCTTTTTTGTGCTTGTGTGTGTAAGTTTTTGGGTTTTGGCTTCAAGTATCCACTTTTTGTGACCCATTGGTTTAACTATCTAGATTTCTATTGAAGATTCAATTTTAGGGCTCGAACTCGAAACATCTATCAAAACAGGAAGAATCTTTACCATTCCACTACACCCTTTGGGGGTATTCATATGTACATTGAAAAAAAAACTCAAATATATCATCAAATTTTGAGAAAAGATTCATTTATGTAATCTATTAATAGTTGGGCTCAATCATGTCATTGTAGTTATAGAATGGGCTAATTCGTGCCATTATTTTTCAACGGTCAAGTTTTGTAGTTTTGCAAAACCATTTTTCCCACGTGGCCTCTTAGTAGAGGTTTACGTCACCAAAATTAAATTGGTAAAGAAAAAGTTCAAATATGTTGTTGAACTTTTAGAAAAAGATTCATCTATATGATTGAATTAATACCTGTTTTCCCCATTGAGTCCCCTCTTCATAGCTACAATTTGCAACAACTTTTGATGCTTCCTCCAATTCTTCTACAGTTTTACAGGTGGATTTTTCTCCCAAGTTGTTATTCCATTCAAAAGTTTGATCCTCAGAGAATTTTCTTCCACAAAGACTTTCCCTTCTGTGAAAACAACCAGTTCCACAGTACAAAGCTGCTCCATAACTTCCCAGACCAGCAAGCTCAATCTACATAGAGATTTGAATTTCTAAATTCATCAAATTGTCTTATAATAATAGTACTTCATTTTCGATACACCAATAAGAGTTGAGAAATGAAATTGTAACTTCATTTTTACAACTTACATCATGAGTAACTCGAGCCTCATTTCCGTAAATATCATTCTTGGTTGCATTATTATAACGCTGAGGATACTGAACGTAAGCTATCTTATGCCCTTGATTTTCGTCCATGAAGAAGCACAATGATTCTCGTATTGCATCTGGATCGTTTGAGTACATGTCACAATCCAAGTTAAGAATGATAGGTGCATTGCTTATTTGTGACGAAACTCGTATCTACACACATAAAAAAATTGTACAGTCAAATGTATACGATTGAAATCCTTAAAAAGATTATAGCTAAGAAATTCACCAATGAGTTCATTGATCCAGCCTTGAAGTTGTGTGGCCAATTTGGTTTTTTCTCTCGCGACATATAGACAAGCGTTGGCAGTCGATTTCCTTCCATGTCGATCATGTTATGATCCCTTCCATCTATTAGAATCTGTAAAGATACAAATTACATCTCTCTTTTCTGTTTTCTCTTCATTTTCGACCTTAATTAATAATTGTTACAGTGACAAAAAGAATATGATGTACTAGCAATTACCTGAACAATTGACTGGTGATGTTGTTTTGTAACTGTAGTGTTCCATTCTGAGAACCCTTTGTGCTGAGTCTTAATTTCATTGGGAATTTTACCACTTTCTATAGCTGCTTCAATCCTGGTTTTCATATCTTCATATAATTTCTGAAAAAAAGTTTACAAAGGAACAAATTTATTTGGATGAGCTAAGTTATGGTCTTAAACTAAAAATATGTAAAAGTTTACTAAAATGTCTTTTAATCTTGTAACCTTAAGTATGTTATATGGAAAATTATAATTAAATACTTATCAAGAAAAGAAGAACACATTTTTGTAAGTCAAACAAATTAAAATGGAGGGAGTGTCGTTTGATCCATTTTGATTCAATCCATTTAACTCGGAGTAAACTTTAGCAGGTTGAGTCCAGGGGCGGAGCCAACTAGGTACTAGGGGGTTCATCTGAAAATTATAGTAATATTTATACTTGGTTAAAATTATTATTTATATATATAGAGAGAGAGCGAGTAGATGTTAAACACCATTCAGTTAGTTCGTGTGTTTAATGTTTTTCATATTTTGAACTATTTAGTAAAAATTCTGACTCTACTATTAAATAAATCATTACTTAATTATTAATGTGAACTCAACTCCTATGTCAGTTCGAACTTGACGGGTCGTTCGTTCGTGTGGAGAATCTCTCTCGTTACTCAGGATTTTTCTCAGTTGATCCGATGGATCACCCTGGGTTACTGAAGAGTCGTCCGACTTCTCGGTGACCGAATAAGAGAGGGTTTTACCGCTTTCTCTTATCTCCAGCACTCTCGCTTATTTGTCACCTCTAACAATACTTTTCAAACTTTTTTTTTTGTTCTTTCAAAAAAGGCAAGTTCTCACCTTTGTATTGAACCATTCTTGTGCAAAAACTTTATCATCTAAGTTGGAGGCATCATGTTGAAAATATGCAGCAGGGGACCTAGGTTCCACCTTGAATCTCTTGCAGAAAGGTATCCAATATTTTGAGAATTGAGAGGCCTCAAGAAGAGCATAAAAGGTGTATTGTGAAGCCCCATCATCAGAAAGATAAACACTCAACTTTTGAGTAGGATAATTATATGATATGACTGACAATACTGTGTTAATCACCAGTGTTGGAGGTTCCATTATTGGATCTGCTGTACAAACGAATATGTCTACGTCTGGCAACTTCTCCTCATATCTGCAAACAATAAAGTCAAAACAATTAAGGGTCGCTTCATAACTGGTTTCGAGATGAGTTATACAAGTATTACATTAAGCTGATTAGAAGTTAAGTTATTTATGTATATAACATTACGTAATGTTATATGGTCACCATTCACCAAACACAATATTTTGGATATATACATATATTGAAAATCACTAAATAAGTACTCCTTTCTTTTAATTTAATTTAAGAAATAAAATAAAATCTTGTGATTTTAAATTAAAAATATGTATAGTTCTTTAAATTTTATGATCTTAAACTTGAAATCTAGAATTTTGAAAATTAAAAAAAAAACTCTGTTATATAAAAAGAGTCTTTTTTGGAAACAAACTAAACAGAAAAGTAAGACAGTAAAATTAAAATGAAAAAAAGTAGATACTATTAAGTTGGAACCCAACCAATCAAAATAAGTTGTGAGAGAACTTTGAATACGAACTCAAAATATTTAAATCATGAATTCAATTTGGATTTTGAGCAACAGAATAACAAGAAAAACACAAAGCTTTCAAACAGGGTCAAAATGTGAAAAATCAACAAATTGAGATCTTACTATTATTCAACAAATAGTAACTTAATATAGTATTTATTGAAATTTAGTAAGTTTCAACGAAGGAAAGTCAAACCTGAAGGAAAGTCTGTTGTTATATGGATAAGTATATATAACATGCCAACGAGCAGACTGAGTGATAATCCAATAGATACCAAAGCTAAGTTCAGCTAAGAACATGCCTATCCATGCCAATCTCCCAGATTCATCTTTCTTTGGCATATTAATTAATCTGTATAGCCATATTAACCAAATACCAACAAATATTGTTGAACCAAATAACTTGTATATATTTTTTCCTGTAGCTTCTTTTGACTCAAATAATGGAAGATGCAAAGTTTCTTCCCCCATTTCTCTCCAAGATACACACAGACAGAGTAACAAAAACTTTATACAGATGCTTTATTATTATATTACAGAGTTTAGATATGATTGACTATGGGCGGCTAAATATGCATTACATATCACCCGTTTTAAAATCTTTTTTTTATCCATCCATTTTAATTTGTTTAACTTATTTTGACTTAAAATTTAAAAAATTAAAGAAAATTTTAAATTTTATGATCTTAAATTTAAAAATATATCAACATATTTTTTAATCTTATGGTCTTAAATATGTTAAAATTAAAAAAAAATGCTAAAAAGGAAAATAGTCATTCTTTCTAAAATAGATTAAAAAGTAAAGTATGACAAATAAATTGAAACCTTTTTTCGTTAAGTCCGTTTAATAAAGAACGTCTCCTCTCTATTTTAATAGTTTTTTTAATTTTAAGTTTCAATCTAGCATGTTTAAGACAATAAAATTAAATAATATTTTGATATATTTTACATATTTTTTTATTTAAGATCATAAATTTTAAAAGGAAAAATCTAAATTTTTGTATTAAATTAAAATTAAATAAATAAAATTTAAAAGGTGAAAGTATTGACTAATTTACTATTTGTATTTGTAGCTTACTAGATGCGGCAGTTTTGTTGCTTTTATCAACTTAGGAGGACCACATTAGAATAATTATACACGGCGGTCGGGCCCGAATGTTCTAATTATAAATTCATGTGAATCTAATAATTTTGCTTAATATAATATTTTTATCATCTCAATTTAAATGTTATATATTTTTATTGTTATTATCATATCTTATAGTATTTTTGATATAAATTTGCATTCACATCCAAATTTTAAAAATTTTACTCTCAAAAATCAAATAGTGTATAAATTGAGCTAGAGAGAATAAAAAATATTATTGTAAATTTAATTATTATAATTTTTATTTGAGATCGCTCCTGACATTATAAATTTCAAATATTAAAAAAATACTATGTATTTTGTTTTTTGAATGACAAAAAAGGAGTATGTAATATATCATATATGTGTCACTGTCAGAAATCGGTGTGTCACTGCGTAGCAACTTAAACAAGGATAAATTATACTTCCTCCGTTCTAAAGAAAAAATGACCTATCTTTATTTTTATTCTGTTGATAATACGTTAATTTTAGTTTTTTTATGTGATATATTTAAGACCATAAGATTAAATAATATTTTAATATATTTGACATAATTTTAATTTAATTTCACAAGATTGAAAAGTCTTCTTTATTTTCTTAAATTTTGTGTCAAGATAATAGTAAGTAAATATATATTTTTATATTTTATAATATATGTTAAATTGATTTTTATATATTTATATATTTAATTAATAAATATAATAATTTTGACAAATATATAACTTATTATCTCTTTTAAAAGGAAGTGGAAATGAGACTACAAAAGAATTAACAACTTGCCTCTACCAAGTGATGTGAAACAAAAGGACAAACTTGTAAGTCCAGCTTTTCCGTCTACGACAAAAATACCGCAACGAAATATCTTGTGCTTTGACGTCATTGATAACAATTTTTTATTTTTATTTTATAATACAATTGATATTAGTTTGGCTTAACGATGACATGACCTGAATTCATATTAGGATAGAAGATTAGTACATAGTCTCGTTATTCTTTCGTATTAGTAGGCGCATTAGCGCACTATAATTTCTTGTGCTCTGACTTCTGTTACTATCTCTCTATTACTTTTTGAACTTTGATTACTCTATTTTATCTTTGTCGCTTTCGTTATTTGCGTTATTCGTTATTTGCTTTTTCATATCTCTTTGAACTTCTTAGCTTTATTTGACCTCTTTTTATGCTTCTTTTGAGCCGAGGGTCTCTCAAAAACAGCCGTCCTACCTTGGTAGGAGTAAAATCTGCGTACACTTTATCCTCTCCAGATCCACGTTGTGGAATTTTACTGAATTGTTGTTGTATATTAGTTTGTGTTACTTTTTTCTTTTTATCTCAGAGAAAAATGAATCTTTTGTGAATCTAAAAATATTAGATTTGAATTCACTTTTCATGAAACAAAAAGAAGTCTTATATAATTAGTATCACTTATATGAGAGACATTGTAGATATCGAAAATTTGTAGGAATCTACAAGCTGAGACAGGTCCTATTTCAGTTAGAGTTTCTTGGAGGTTGCTTTACCCTAAATCATAATTTATGTCTATAAAAAGGATGTTATATTCCCTTAGAAAGACATCTCAAAAATTTCACAAATTCATGAAATATTCATAAAGAGATCAAAATATGTCAAACTCTTCTTGATAATCAAATACTTTAAGAAGATCCACAAATTCTTTCATGGAGATCAAGTTCAAATCATCCTAGCTAGTTCAAAAATACGCCACTAACGACTCTCAATCACGATGGAGATCAAATTCAAATCATCCTAATTTGAGAAACATGCCACTAAGGCTCTCGAATCAAAGAGAAAATCAAGAGAGAAGAATCAAGGGAGGAATAAAATTGTACCCGCACTATTTCTTCATATTTTATGTCACGACCCGAATCCGGATGTGATGACACCATCTCAATCCACCGAGATAAGTCAGCCTAATACCCAACGAAAAGTAGATGCGGAAGAAAAGAAAAGAATCAAAATTTAACTTAAGCAAAAACACATAAAAGAAACTCAACATCCCCCAAGATTGGTTGTCACGTGTACAAGCCACTAATTTATTATCGAAGTATGAAAAGAAATACAGTCACAATGTCTTTGTCTCTAGAATAGGACTAAAACATAAGAAAAGAGCAAGAGGTGTCCGCTAGATAGATCTAACAGCTACCTCGACACTCGAAATGATAGCCTCGGATGTAGTAGAAAATGCTAGAAGATCAAGCAGGTCCGGGCTCACAACCTACACAAGTGTGGAAGCAAAGGGTGAGTACCAAACAACACGGTACTCAGCAAGTGGATAACTAAAACTAAGCAAAACTTAATAGATACAAGTACTCCTGTCCTCCCAACCGAACCTCCTTAACTACAACCTGCATAAAATCAGCCCAACTCTACACTTGTACAATAACAACAATAATACAGTCCACAAATACTCATCAATAGTCTCGTCAATGAATCATACCAAGTCAAGTTCAGCACACACAGAGCAATATGAGGGTAAACACAAATTCACAAATATCAGAAAGGTGCAATGCAGTGTAATGAAATGATGCATGCTTGTCCTATTGGTACACATCCGCTGAATCACAGTCCAGAACCCATGGGGGACATTTCTGTCCATGTAACCTGCCATGGAACGTGTGGCCCGTCCCCTCAATATATATATCTTGCCACGGAGCGTGTGTCCCGACTCCTTTATTTCATAATACCTGCCACGGAGCGTGTGGCCCGACCCCTTTATTTCATAATACCTGCCACGGAGCGTGTGGCCCGACCCCTTTATTTCATATCATTTCCAGTTTCAACACAATATATCAGAACCAATGCAATCAATTCATGTTCATATAATTCACGATAATAAAATAACAACAACAATAATTCTTCCTGTCTCACACCAACATAATCATTTCAGATGTCCAAAATAAACTCATAATCACAACATATTAATTCCACCAAAACATGTCATTAGATCACCATTTTATACCCCTCATCTCCATTTTTTAGGCTAATCATACAGTCATTAACCCAGTGCAATTCTCATTACTCCCTAGAATACATGACACGGAAATACAAACATCTATAAGCTTAAACTGAGGCTTAGAAATTTACTTGCCTTAATTAATCAAGAAATCACTCTGAGACTTGGGCCTTCCCTTTTCGTTGAGCCTCCAAATCAATGTAATCTAGTCAAATAAATAATCACAATAAGATTTTGGAACTAAAAACACCCATATTACCATATATCTAGCCTAGACTCAAATCTGTAATCAAGTTCCCAAATCTTGATGCCAATTAATAAACCAAATCTTATATTTTTTCTAAATTTCAAGCATAGGGTTAAGCTTCAATTTTCCCAATATCATAAATTTAATGAAATTTACATGAAATAATATGCCTAATATTTAATTACCTATCACAATATATCAAAACTTAAATCATAATGCACTAACTATAAGAAAATCTAAAATTGGACTCAGTTTATGCAAACCCGTAGAAGTTCAACATTACCTATGAAATATTCCTATGCAATTGCTACTTGTATACCTATTATATAATAATTATAACTTTCCTTTCAGTGGTTGGTTTACTATTACCAATCCTTGGCCACAAATACTTTATGGTTGACCATTCTTCCTTATCAACAACAACCAATAGAAACAAATTAAACATGCCCATCAATTTGTAAAAAAAACAAACCAACATTAAGACAAATTTGAAATCTAATGTCTTCCGTGACATTATAATAATACTATCATCTATGAGTAATCAATGCATGCATACACACGAACTTCAAACTTGGTTGAAATCTTCTTACCTTTCTTCGTACTCACTTAGCCGTCGTTGCACAGTTTCTTGATCGTTATTCTTTTCTTTTATTTTCTAACCAATATGAATTAAAAGTAAAACCCTACTACTTATTTTAATAAATAAAGTGGTTTAAGTTATTAACTAAACTAACACTTTAGTTCATCAATTAAATTAGTTATCTAAAATTACCCCTCAACTAATTAACCGTAGTTATTGAATAGTCCAAATTTATAATTTTTTTCTTTTGGAGAGAGTATTTTATGGAAGAGAGATGACTCATTCTCAAAATGACCAAACGGGTCATTATATTTTATTTGTGATTGTAATTTATTTTCTATCACATTAAAATTTGTTGTAAACAGACATAATATTATTTTGTTATAAAATACTGATATATTTATCAATTATATAATGTAACAATAACGGTATGGATGGTCCGTAGATATGTGATTATCTTGTAAATAAGGGTGTATAAAATCAAATAAAAAATTGAATCAAATTGTAAATCGAGTTAAATCGTTTTTTCTTCTTCTAGTGATTTGATTTAACTTCATTTGGTATTGAAAAAAATACGATTATACTTGGGTTGAATTGGTTTTAAGTAAAAAAAATGCCCCGAGAACAAACTAACCCGACATTATATATATAATTTTTAAAATTTATTTTATACATAAAAATATTTACTTTGATATAATTTCTAAATATTTCTTATATTTTTTCATAGTTTTTATCCTTTTACATATTATTTCAAGTTTGAGACTTAAAATTTTGAATGGTCCAATAAAGGTTATAGTCCATAGATATTAGTAACTCTAATAAAGCTCAAATCAAAATTAAATTAATATTAATGCTGACAAATAAAATCAATTTAACACTAAGAATGACAATAATGTTGGATATTTGTTCATTAGTTTTACATTAGTTTAGATAATAATAAAAATACATAATCTAATTTTAATTTTTCTTTAATATTTAGTCATGTAATAAATACTTATTAGACTTATTTTAGCATGATTTAGTACTTTTAACTTATGATCATTTTCATTATGACTTATTAATTTACAATATTTATTTTATGCGATTGCATTATTATTTTTTGTTGAATATTTTAGTGTCATCATTCATCTCATATTTTTTTGTTGTTTTCTTAAAAAATACGTTAGATAGTTGTATTTTGGTAGGAATGAAGAAATATTTGAAGTACAAGTTAATTATATGTTTGTATAAATACTTTATCGAAAAAATTCAAAAAATCCCGACAACCAAAAATAATCCAAAAAAAATCTGAGGTTGAAAAAATCAAGTTTTATTAGTTTGGTTTGGTTTATAAATTTAAAAACCCGACATAAATGGTTTGATTTGATATTTGAAAAATTCAAACCAATCCGATCCTTATACACTCCTAATTGTAAATCTAATCTGGTAATTTGGAGAATCTATTTACATATATAATAAAAGAGAGTAGTTTGCAATGTGGTTAAGCCAAGTGTCACGGTCCGGGGGAGGGGGGGGAGGGGAGGGTACCCTAGGCTTGACCGGCACTCGAAAACCATTGTTGGTTCTCAAGCGAACCACTTGGTCCGATTACACATTCAATCACTCAGCGGAAGACTCAGCATGAATTTAAAAGACATTCAAGTGGGCTAACCAAATCAATATTTTGAGAAGAATGATGTATTTAAAACAAATCTCAAATCAACTCTATATCATAAGGATAGTTTTGAAAACCAAAACATCTACTCGACACTATCATCTATCTATCTATGAAGCCTCTATCACTATCAAGAAAGTGCCAATGACAAGCTCATGGCTAGCCAAGAAAATACTCAAAATAAAATATAATAACTCAAGAGTTGAGAGTAGAAATAATCTTCAACGATGCGCTTGTTGAGGATATCTAATACTTGTATCTACATCATGAAATGATGCAGGCCAAATGGAGTCAGTACATGGAATGTACGAGTGTGTGATATAGCTGAAAGGAAACTTACTCAAAGATATTCAACTCAAATCAATGGACTCAACTCTCAAAATAACTCAACTCAATAAATATGCAAGTTCAAAAATATGCAATGTCTTTCAATCGACTCAATCATTGTTTTTCAAATCGATTCAATCGTATGCAATCTCAATCAAATCAAATCATTCATTTTGTATTATTATTAGGGAGTTTCTCTAACCAATAACCATCACCGTATGAGCGAGTGATGTACAACGAAGCGGTGTCGTTGCCATACCCGTCTAATATTTTGCAAGGGTAAGGGACAAATCACTATCATTGGATCCACAATCAATCAAAGTCATTATTTTGTGACTTAAGAGGTTTAACCCTCCACCCTACGCTGGTTACGTAGTTCATGGGATTTGAGTTGTAACTATACTCTTACCCAAATCGGTGCTCAATACTACTCCCAAAATATATGATACTCATATCTATCAGGTAAAATATTCAAATCATCTCATCTGGTCTCATTAGACCCTTTTCAAAACTCAGTCTCATCTCAAATCGTCATGATTTTTTATTTTAAAAAAACATGCTTCATGCTCAATAAAATCTCCTCAAAACTCTATCTCATACAATCATTTATATTCGAAATACTCATGTTCAAAATAATAGAAGTTTAAAAATCTTTCAAACTCAACTCATGCTCGACTCATGCTTATTTAAGACTTGTGCAAATCATGCTTTAAGACTCAATAAAATCATGAATGACTCAAGAACTCAATTAATATGAAAAATCGAACTCATTTTAAAATCAATACTCATGCTCAAATCATCAAGTTCTTTTAGTAAAATATGCTTTCAAAATCATTCACATCCCGTCAAAATTCTTTCTCGATTTGCATAAAGGTCATCATCTCTATTCAAAAATATGCATGTAAAAGTTATGGTTATCTAATCAATTAGGGTTCAGGGAAAAGTAGCCATGAGCAAATATTCCAATCGATTGAGAGATAGAAAATAACAATAACCTCAATACAGAATTATACGGAACTCAATAGAAGAAGGATTAACTCATTCGAAATTCAAGAATTAGGTTAGACTCAAATCATTCTCAACAATCGATAGAATTAGATGTCGGGCACGTGGAAAAACTCAATCCACATTATGAGTAGCCTTACATACTTGGAAATCGAAGGGACGATTGAGGCTTGAAGGAATGACTTGAAAACCTTGAAATCTAGCTTCTTTCTTCTCTCCAATTCTCTTATCTCGACGTTCTAAGTGTTAAATGAGAGAAAATACCCTTAGGCTATTGATAAGGGATATATTTTAGATCCAAAATAACTTGGGTTAAGTTTGGAAAAGGTGGAGAAAAGTCTGAATTCCCTTAATTAAGAAAAATCTAAAAAACGGGCTCAGGCGCACTATTGGAAACGCACCAGGGCCCAAACTACTAAAGTAAGTTTTGGGCGCAATGGTGGCGCGCTGCCCCAGCCCCAAACTGCTGCAGTGATAGCCTCAGATAAAATAGTCGTTAGTTTTTATTTCGAACTCTAAATAAGGCAAACTTGGTGGCGTTGGAAAGAGGACTCAAAGACCTTTAATTTGATAGGGACACCTAACTCTTAACATTATGATATATATGATCATTTGAAGTTGACCCTTATATGATCTTAAACGAAAACTCAATTGGTAAAGGATCTTTGAACTCGACTTAGTACTAGAGGTTCCTTATGACCCTCATTCACTTCTAATACATTTCAAATACTTAGGAATTGATATTAAAACATATATACAATTAGAAGTCATAGGGCTTGGGCCTATACGAATAAAAAGAATAGTTCGAGTCTTAGCTTAAAATTTTTTGAGGTATAACAATATATCTTCCTTGGGTTCACTCATCCTCAAATGATGTCAAAGCTAGGGAATTGCATGAGGCATGAGTGCAAATCAAGAACTCAGATACTCAAACACTTATACAATCAATCCATCATTACTCTTACTCAAGAATACTCATCATATAGTTAAACTCAAAATGATCATCAATTATAGGATAGGAAAAAAAGAATATTACCATCAATATCATCATTGGAAGGCACGAATGCAAAGCAAGAACTCAAAGACTCAAGCTCGTGATTAAATCACTCAATTACTTAAACTCAAGAAGGTACAATCTTAGAGGTAAAAATATAAACATTACCTTTAACATCAACACTGAAGCAAAAATAAGAGGAGAGCTATAATCTCCAACATTTTCATTGAAATTTCTTATAACTTCGGGAAAGAGGCTTATGAGACTCATATATGAGTATGACCACTATGAATTAAGTGACATGACTGATAGCTTTTGAGCTTAGACACTCTTCTTTCTACATACAACTCTATCTCGGCTGCAACTCATAACTCCCACGAGGATACATATGACTACCTTAACTAAGGCTTAAGACTCCAAGCTAACTGCATGCTCTTATTATAGATATGAAGATTGAAAAGAAAGGATCACTGGAAGGGCTTAAAGCAACAAATCATAAGCATGATTCATTCAAGAAATCTGATATGAGAATATTCATAACGTAACATGACCTCACTAGCCTTTTAAGGATTATCATAGGTTTATGAAATGGAGCATACTCCAAAAAATGAAAGCATATATCATGTCCTATATAACATATGGCTGGAAATTCATAGATTCAAGGAATAAGATCAGAATTGTTGAAGAAAGCTACCACTTCTCACCCTAGGACCTGACCATGAACATGAATCAATATGAAGTGCATAGGTTGTGATGTACCATGTATTTATGGTACTTTTAATTCTTTAAAACTTAAGAATGTGCATGTCTTTTAAGCATGTGTTAGCATGTTTGATGTTGGTTGTGCATATTTTGTAGGAAACTAAGTCAGAGAATTGGTTGAGATATCATATCACTGAAGGAAGGTGATTTTTGAGGTTTATGGGCTCATACTACGACTCGTCATTGGATATATGGGTCGTATGTGTTAGTCGTCGAAGCAGCAGTGAAGGAAGGAAGGAAAAGTGAAGGAAACAAGCACGTGCTATGGCTCATCTACATTTCAATGAGGCGTAGGCATAGAACGCAGTCATAGCTAGAAGTTGCAAGTGGTGAAAGAAGGACAGTGTCTACGGCTCCAATTGACAAGTCATCATCAATATAACGAGCCGAGAGAGTGTCCTTGAAGAAGAAGAAATCCTCAGTGTAATGTAAAATATTACAAGTTGGGTCTATGGCTCGTCTGAAATCTTATGGCCCATAGAAATGAGCCGTAGACCCAATCCAAATTTTAGTCTCCTATGGTTTCCAAATTCATATTTATTTAGAAAAGTTAGTCTATAAATACACTTCTTAGGTTTAGATTTTTGTATGTACATTTTTGGGTTTGAGAATATATCTTAGACTACTTTTGAGCTTTTATTCTTGAATTTGGGATTTTATTATCAATATTTTATGTTTGGATTTTATTGAAGATTTTTGAGTTTTCATAAGTCTCATTGTAAGTTTGTGATTTCTTTTAACTTGAAATATTACGCCTTGTGAAAACGTAGTTATGCGTAGCTAATTCCACAACTAGGGTTGTGGGAACCATGAAGAATTGACGACGTAGAACTTAATAAAAAGTAATTCTTGAATAGTGTGCATGCATGTATTGTTTGTCCCTTCGGTTTGATTGCTTTTAACAATGGCCAATGTTAGAAACTCGCCTTATCCTTACTTGCTGGATCAAGGAGGTAACAGATGAGAAAAGGGATTAAACAACGAGATTTGGGGCTAATCATCCTCATATAATTAGCTTGAACAGATCAAGGGATAGCTAAATCTAGGATCATTGATAATGTTTAGTAAAGCGTACACTAGTAGACGGATCAAGTTGCATAGTGAAATTCACCTATTTATCGGATCTAGGACTTAGGTGAAATTAACTTACCGATTCTACATGTAATACACTAAGGAAAGAATTACTAATAAAAAAGGTCTACTTAGTTAAGGATTCGTGGGGAACACATAAAACCCTAGTTTCACTTTTTATTGATTTAAACTACATTAAACCGTACTTTCGTTTGTTGACGTTTGCTATTTGATTTATGGATTAGTTTATAAACCCCCTCCCCCCTTGTTTTCTCTTTTACGGGAATAACTTGATTACTAAAGCAAATAATGAATGATTAATCTAAAGTCTAAATCATATTCTTCGTGGGATCGACCCTAACCTTCGTTAGGTTCTATATTTGATTAACAATCGCTTTATACTTCTTTAGGGAGGTGTAATTTGAGCGTATCAAATTTTGGCGCCGTTGCCGGAGAATATGGCTTTTAGATTAAGATTAATTTTATTATTTGATTAGTAGTCGTTATTTCCTTATTTTATGTTATTTTTTTTTTCATGCTGAAACAAATTTTGATTACTAGTGCATGCCAAATACGAGAAGTCAAGGCATTTCCTTGATTCCATTCAACCCTGAAATTGAAAGAACATTATGTAGGATGGCGAATAACAACAATAATAACAAAGGACATGAACTTGGTGATGGCGCAGAACATCTTGGAGAGCAACATGAAACTGTACCACAACATCATCCGCAACATCAACCACATAATTTCCTTAATAATCCACAAGTAGCAAGGCAACATCCTCCACCTAGATAATGCTGTGAATTTGGCATATGGAACAAATGTGGAGTCCATCCTGACGCCATCGAAACTATGGGTGCTATCATGTTACCTCTATTTGCACCAGGAACTAAGTTTAGCATCACAAGTGGGCTTATTCAAATGCTTTATAGTAGAGGAATGTTTTTAGGATTACCATCCGAAGATGCACACATTCATCTCTAGAATGTGTCATACGTTTGCCAAAGTAGTGTAGGTGACCCAGGCTTAAATATGGATATCATTGGATTGCGTATTTTTCCATTTTCACTTACTGGCGAAGATTCAATTTGGTTGTTCGAACTCTCGTACAACTCCATCACAACTTGGAATGAATTATGCCTAGCATTAATGGATAGATATTTCCCATTATCTAATAAGTTAAAACTAACAGATAGAATAAATAATTTCCAATAGTTGCCTGGAGAGTCAATTTGTGGAGCTTGGGAGAGATATGTAAAGTATCTATGAAGCGTGCCAAATGAAAGGATAGAGGACGAGTCACTTCTTGAGCTATTCTACCGTGCACTTAATGATAATGGAAAGGTTGTTGCCGATACCATCTCTGATGGAGCATTTTTGGCTAACACTTTCTAAGAGGCCGTAGAGTGACTTGATCGTGTTACAAAGACCAATAGAGCTTGGAGCACTAGGGACACAAAAACTTCAAAAAGATCTTTTTCTTTTCACACAAATCAAAATCCCAACTTACAAAATGAAGAGATACTTTAAGAGATCGCTCAATTAAAGATGGACATGAGGTTGGTAGTCAAAAGCATGAACAAAAGAAAGTTAATGCAATTGACCATCAAAATAGGGCACCAAGTTATGACGATTATGGATATGAGGAAGATGCCTATTATGTGAATGATCAAGTGGGGGGTCCGAACCAATGCCCAATCAGGATTCTTGGTGCCAAGATCAAGAAAATCAAGGTCGGTACTATAACAACTTCAATCGAGAGGGCCATTATAACCACGACAACAATTACAATCATGATGGAAACTATAATTGTGAGAAAAATTACAACCAAAATGGATACAATGATCAAAACCGCAGGCAAGACAAAAAAGGTGATCGGAGAAAGAGAGACAACAACAATGGTGGTGCATACATCCCTCCCAAAATTTGAGATAGGGTATCCAGACTTACAAAAATCGAAGACATGATGGCTAAGATGATGAAAAAGTATGACGCAACAGAGGATAATCTTAAGGAGATACACAATGATCTTTCCATAATGAATCAAAAAGTTGAGTCACACTATACATCCATAAAGATTATTGAGCAATAATTGGGGAAGATTTTGTCATCATTGAACCCACGCCAAAAAGGAACTCTCCTAAGTAGTATAATTCAAATTCCAAAGAATGACAGGCAATGCATAACGACGACCACCTGAAGTGGCATTTAAACGATGATCCACCTATGCCAGCATTTGAGGATGATGTGCATGACATAGTTGTTGGTGAGGATGAAATAGAAAGAAAAATCGAGGAAGAAGCAGTAGATGGAGAGCCAAGCACCAAACAACCTAAAAAAGGGGATGCAAAGTATGATGAGAAAGAAGGAAATACAAAAGATACTGATCCAATTCTAATTCTAATGCAAAGACCTCCTCCTCTTTTTCTGCAAAGATTGAAAAAAAAGGCCGAAGATGGAAAGTTCCTTAATCTTATTTCCATGTTGAAATAAATTTTAGTGAATGTTCCCTTTGTTAGAGGCGTTAGAACAAATACTGGGTTATGCCAAGTTTATGAAGGATCTTGTCACAAAAAAGAGAACGGTAAGCTTTGAATCAGCCAACAACTTGCATCATTGTAGTGCAATCACCACTCGCTCCCTTGTGCAAAAGAAAAAAGACCCAGGCGCATTCACTATACTATGTACCATTGGGGTATTCAATTTTGCAAAAGTATTGTGCGACTTGGGTGCTAGAATTAACTTGATGTCGCTTGCAGTGTTCCAAAAATTAGTCTTGGAAGCCCCCAAATCGATGTCAATATGGCTTTTGATGGTAGATCGTACTGCCTGTGGGCATTATTTATGATGTTCTAGTAAAGGTTGAATCATTCATATTCCCTACTGACTTTGTCTTTCTTGACTGTGAAGTAGACTTTGATGTTCCCATCATTCTGGGTAGACCATTCTTGGCAACCAGATGTTTTTTGGTAGACATCAAAACTGGAAAACTAAAGTTTCGTCTAAACAATGAAGAGGTGATCCTTGATGTATGCCGAGCAATGAAGCATCACAATGATCTATGAGTTGTTTCTGTGATTGATGTTGTCGATAATTTATAACCAGACATATCTATTGAAGAGAGGTTGGGTGTTGAAGCTTTAGCTACTGTCATCATGAACTTTGATAAATATCATATTGGAGAGTATGATGAGATTGTTTGTGCGCTAAATGACCTTGGGACTTTCAATCACGCATCCAAGAGACTCGACTTATACTTGAAGAATAGAGCAACTCCACCCGCAAAGTCATCCATCGAGGAACCTCTAACTTTAGAAATCAAAGCACTACCAGCTCACTTGCAATATGCATTTTTGGCACCCAACAACATGTTTTCAGTCATAATAGCTGCCGATCTTTATCAAAAACAAGTAGAAGCTCTTACATGTGTCTTGAGGCATTTCAAAAGAGCAACAGCGTGGTCCATAGCTAACATCATTGGCATACCACCAGGCATATGTACTCATAAAATCCAACTTATGCCGGATTTTAAACCAAGCATTGAACATCAACGATGTCTCAACTCACTTATGTAAAAGGTAGTTAAAAAGGAGATCATCAAATGGTTAGATGCTGGAGTTGTTTATCCAATCGCAGATAGTAATTGGGTAAGTCCTGTCCAATGTGTACCAAAAAAAGGTGGTATTACTGTGGTGCAAACATAAAGAATGAACTCATTCCAATGAGGCCCATCACCGTTTTGAGAGTGTGTATCTATTATCACAAGCCCAACTCATGGACTAAAAAAGATCACTTTCTAATGCCTTTCATGGATCAGATGCTCGACCATCTTGCTGAAAAAGGTTGGTACTATTTTCTTGATGGATATTTGGGCTACAATTAGATATCTATAGCACCAGAAGACCAAGTGAAGACCACTTTCACACACCCATATGAGATGTTTCCTTTCAGAAGGATGCCTTTCGAATTGTGTAATGCACCAACGATCTTTCAACATTGTATGATGTCTATCTTTTCGGACATAGTGGAAAATACAATTGAGATTTTCATGGATGATTTTCAATGGTTGGTGACTCATTTGAGAATTACTTGGCTCATTTCCAAGATGTACTAAAAAGGTGTGAAGAGTGCTACCTTGTACTAAATTGGGAGAAGTGTCACTGTATAGTGAAAGAGCGCATAGTGATGGGTCACAAGATTTTAAATAAATGCATTGAGGTAGATCGAGCAAAAATTGAAGTAATCGCAAAGTTACCTCCTCCCACCGCTGTAAAAGGTATTCGAAGCTTTTTAGGACACGCCGAATTCTATCGCCAGTTCATCAAAGACTTCTCAAAAATATCACATCCTTTATGCAAACTACTAGAGAAGGAGATGAAGTTTGTTTTTGATGAAGCCTGTCTAGAAGCATTCGAAGAGTTGAAGAAAAGGTTAGTATTGGCTTCTATCATTATTGCACCGGATTGAGAGCATCCTTTTGAAGTCATGTGTGATGCAAGTGGAGTAGAACTTGGCGTAGTATTGGGAAAAAGGCGCGAGAAGATTTTACATCCAATATACTATGGTAGAAAAGCCCTTAATGTTGCTCAAAGAAACTACACTGTGACCAAACAAGAGTTGCTTGCCATTATGTTTGCTTTCTAGAAGTTTAGATCTTACCTGTTGGGCACCAAAGTCATTGTACACACATACCATGCTGCATTGAGATATATCATGGAAAAAAAAATGCCAAGACAAGACTTATTCGTTAGGTATTACTGTTGCAAGAGTTCGACTTTGAAGTAAAAGATCGAAAAGAGACAGAAAACCAAGTAGCGAACCATCTCTTTAGGCATGAAGAAGAGGCGATGTTAAAGTTGGAAGATGGAGTTGAGATAAATGACACCTCTCCAGAAGAACAAGTATTGGCGGCATCACATGACTTAATTCCATGGTTTGTTGATGTTGCCAACTATTTGGTTAGTGATATAGTACCATCCAATTTAAATGTTCACCAATGCCACAAGTTCATGTCCGATGTAAAGAAGTTCTTTTGGAAAGAACCATACTTGTTTTGTGTTTTTGCAGATGGGATTATTCGTCGCTGTGTACCTGAAGTAGAGATGATGAGTATTTTGGAAGCATGCCATTCGTCACCCATCGGCGGCCATCATAGTGGTATCCGGACAGCCTACAAGATCCTACAATGTGGGTACTACTGGTCAACAATTCAACAAGACGCTCATGATTTTGCTAAATCTTATGATCGTTGCCAAAGGGAAGGAGGAATTTAAGGAAACATGAACTCCCACTTGATCCTATTTTAGTAATTGAATTATTCGACGTATAGGGAATTGACTTCATGGGACCTTTTGTGCATTCAAGTGGAATGAAATACATTCTTATTGCGGTTGACTACGTGTCTAAATAGGTTGAAGTTGTTGAACTTCCCAACAATAAAACAAGTAGTATCACCGCCTTCCTTAAGTGTAACATCTTCTCAAGATTTGGTACTCCAACGACAATAATCAGCGATGGAGGTTCCTACTTTTGCAATCAATTTTTCAAAGCGTTACTTGAAAAGTATGGGGTCAACATAGTGTAGCAACTCCTTATCATCCATAAACTAGTGAAAAAGTTGAAGTCTTACGGGTCGTAGCTTTCCTATTTCACAGATAGTATAACTGACCCGGCCCGCATAACCTAAAGGCATAAAACAAAAGACATTTGAAACGTTACAATCTATCATCAAAAGACTTTTTTTCTCTTCTCTTCCAAATTAAACTCACCAAATTCCATCACCAATGCACATAATTTGAAGCTCTAAACTGTCAAAAAATCCGAAAACCCCAACTCATTGAGCATCTAGGAATATCAAACCCAAATTTAGTCCCAATTTAATATTAAGAGGATTTACTTCTTTCCTGTGGTACAATGTCCCCTAAACAACCACCAAAGAAGGGTAGTGGGAAGAAAAAGCCATCCAAGAAGGAAGTTGTGGAAAACTTTAGATGACGCCTCAAAGATGTGCCCACAAATGCTAAACTTAGTGCTTTCGAGGAGGAGTCCTCTCATGACCTCGTGGCACCATTGGTGAGCAAATCCAAATCACATCACTCCAACCAATTCGTCTCTTCATTGGCACCATGTGGAGACTCCCCCCTACCCACACATCTATAGCATCAACACCCTCCCACTCTTAAGAGAGAGATTTAGTAGAGGTGGAGGAGAGTGACGATGATCCCATACAATCATCTATTTCAGGATACGAATCCCCTATGGGGAAAGCAAGGCCTAAGCGTCCTTCTATACCAATCCACATAGTAGGTTAACTGAGGTGGTGGTGTGTCCCGGGCTTCTAAATTTCTATAGAATGGGGTAAGAGAGAAATGATCGTCACAATTTGAGGAGACTTATTATGGAGGAGCCGCGTATGATCATAACCGGGATGGAAGAAGTTCCTGAGATTCGTGACTTTTTCCATCGCCATAGACTAGATTGGATGGCTGAGCACCCCCGGAGTTATAATAATAACATGGTTCGAGAGTTCTACGCTTCATATGCGGCCGCAATTAAGTAGTTGGCTCCTTCCAAAGCAAAGGAACTAGAGCAACCAGTCCTCTTGACCACGTTGGTTCTAGAGATCCCCATTAGTCTATCTAAGGAGAAGATTTTACGTATCATATATGGCCCTAACTCTCCACCAGCAACCCCAATAACTGAGTTTGATTAGAAAATGAAGGTAGTTTATGATAAAAATGCCATACGGGATTTGGTGCAATGTGGTGAGCTACTTAGATGGGTAGTAGGTTATATAGTGGAGCATGACATCACAGCCGTTTGGGTTTCACACCCAACCTCGATCAAGACGGCATCATTGAACCTTTTGGCTAAGTTTTGGTAAACCATTGTTAGACACCGAATCTGTTTGACCAATACGGACAACCATTTGACTTTGGATCGGGCTGTGCTCGTAGTGTGCCTGATGGCTGATTATTAGGTAGATATAGTGAGTATCATTATTTCAGAGATTCATAAGAGAGAGATTTGGTGGAACACCACGATCCTGTTTTATGTCTTGTGTTTTCACTGTGCAGGGATGCTATAGTTCTATTGATTACCGGGGTTGATCTGCTGATTAGAGTGAACAAGATTACAGACCCATGGCTTATTAAAGATGATACAAATCCGATCAAACAACAGCGTTCTCCCTTTCCAGTAGTGTAGCTATCAGAGTTTGTGCATGTTTCACCTCTTGTGCAAGATGATGCAACAGCTGCTCCAGACCAGTATACACCTTTCATAGAGCCATCTGAGGATGCCCCAGCTATTTTGACAACCCCTTTTACCAGCATGCCGCGAACATATCACATAGACTTGGTCTCCATCTCGGCTGAGTCTCTACACACTATGATGCAGTAATAAACATAAACTGAGGCCCAATTGGGCCAATTGATTCAGCAGCTTAAGCCATGGGTTTGTAAAGCCATTACCAAATCATAGGAGCACATGATAGCAAAGTTTGAAGCTGCTTTGGCTGATCAAGAATGACATATTCAGGTGCTTATTGACACCTTTGAGATAAGGATGAATGCGAGGTTTCAGGACTTATCCAGTGCTGACGTTTCTACCACGCGGATTGAGATAGGAGCACTCGTGCAGAGATCACATCCCTGGATACACCAGCCCCTATGCCATTTATTGTGCCTGCTGTTCAGCTACCATAATTATTTGATTTATTTGCAGATGATAAGTCCGAGGTTGTCTGAGATAAAAGACACCATATTGTGGATGCCACTTCGAACTGGGATGAGGCAAGGAAGAGACAAATAAGGGAGCACTAGGAGGTTGAGGAGGCCACTCGGGCATCTATAGTGACTGAGGAGATATGGTGAGAGGAGGAGATGCAGCGTGCTATTATTGCTTTGATTTTCCATGTTGACACTCATGATGATGCACAGACTGCTGTGGCACCATATACTGCTGCACCGGGATCTACACCGATGGACCCGAATGCCACCTTATAGAATTCGGCGCTTAGGCACTACAAGTTTTTTTTCCTTTCCTCTCTTATTGTTTTTACTATCTGTTGTATTGCATTGAGGACAATGCAAGGGTTTTCAAGAGGTGGGGTGGTTATGAATGAATGCATGACTATCTAGGCAAAGTCTCAGTACCTTAGACTACCCTAGACACTCGATTAAATCCTTGGGGTTTTCTTGCATGTGTTCTTTTTCCCCATAGGATCTTTTTAAGTTATGTTGAACTGGTATGTTTAGGACATAAATGTAAAATAAGATTAGGATCTATGGAATGAAGGCTAGATTTTAAACGAAAACAAATAGACCCCCTCCAAAATTTACTTGAATTGTTGTGACTGTTTCTTTGATAGATTCACTATGTAAGATCTTTGTGTGACATGATGTAAACCAGTATGATAACACATGACTTAGAATAAAATATGAACCAAAGATTGACGATTGACAATGAAACTTGTTGCCAAATATACGTGAGGTATTTGTGTGTTCGGACTGTTTGTGCCAACCTAGAACTTGCCCCGTTGGTCGTACTATGATAATTGAATTATTGACTAGGAAAGGATCATAGTCCATTTTTGACTTAGAGCCCGTTTGGATGGGCTTAAAAAAGTAACTTTTATGTATGAAGTGTTTTTAGAACTTTAAAGTGCTGAAAGTTATTTTTATAAATAAGCAGTTGAGTGTTTGGATAAAAGTGCTTAAAAGAATAAAAAGGGTAGTTTGAAAATTTAGTTAAAATATAAGGGATATAAAAGTAATTTCCATGGTCAAAGAAAATGACTTTAAGCACTTAAAAAAAGTTAGAAATCCTAACTTTTCATTTTTGACTGACTTTAAGAACTTTCTGGCTTAAAGTTAGCATTAGGCAAACACGTTCAAAAGCTGAAAAGGGGCTTTAAGTTGGCTTTAACCAACTTAAAGACAATCCAAACGGGCTCTTAGTCCACTTAGCCTTAAAAGAACCAACCAAACATTGTTTTACTCTTTGGACCAAAGATATAAGCTTCTAAAAAGACCCTTCTTGATCAAATAAACACGTGTTTCAAATACTTCTTATCCAAATGGTAGTCCCTTGTTTTGGCCCCAGTCCCTCATAGGATAATGTGCACCTCAACTCAGGCCAAATGCCTAAGTTAAGGGTGGCTACTACGAGAGGAAAGCGAGAAGAGAAGGGGTGTGAGAAAAGAAAAATAATAGAGAGAAAAGGTTTGAAAAAGTGTTGTGTTAAAAGGAAGAAAATGCTGGTTGGGTAAAAGGAATAGATGGTTTAGAAAGAGTTAGAAAAGAGAAGCACAAAGCATAAGAAAAATGTACAAACAAAAGCCACACCTAAGGCGAAAGCAACAGGCGAAGACAAAGAGTGAAACGAAGTGTGGGTTTGAAAAGGTGGACTCAAAGTTGATGTAGTATTTGAGGAGGGCCGAAAGTCACTAAAATATAAATGCACCACACCTGCCCCTGAGCCTACGTTACAAGCCGTAAAAGTCCTAGTGATCCTAGTTCAATAGTTTAAGAGTCTAAGTAATGAAAATATGGGCAAGCCTATGGTATTGTGCATGAAAGTCTGAATTTCATTTGTGAGCATGAGTGATTTCCCACGTCCTTGAAGTTTAAAGAATAAATGCAATTCATTAGTGAAAAAGGGACCTCTTTTCAGTGAGGGCACACATGGCATTGTCTAAATAGTCATGAAAATGGTGAATGTTATTTTTGGCATGTTAATTGTCTACTGGTGTTGAAGTGTCTAGCATTGATGCACATAAGTTAGTTTTATTTGAATTAATGGTTGCAATAGTATCATGAATAGAAATTGGAAAGGGTCAGGAGTTAATAACCTATGATTGCTGTACATTCTTAATCTTGTTTTGAATGGGGTCGTTGTAGTATAGTAGTGTCGCTTGAGGACAAGCAACTATTTTAAGTTGAGGGTATTGATGTACCATATATTTATGGTACTTTTAATGCTTTAAAATTTAAGAATGTGCATGTCTTTTAAGCATGTGTTAGCATGTTTGATGTTGGTTGTACATATTTTGGAGGAAACTAAGTCGGAGAATTGGTTGAGGAATCATAGCACTGAAGGAAGGTAATTTTGAGGTTTATGGGCTCAGACTATGACTCTTCATTGGATATACGGGTCATAGGTGTTAGTCGTCGAAGCAGAAGAGAAGGAATGAAGGAAAAGTGAAGGAAACGAGCACGTGCTATGGCTCGTCTACATTTCAATGAGGAGTAGAATGCAGTCGTAGCTAGAAGTTGCAAGTGGTGAAATAAAGACAGTGTCAACGGCCCCAATTGACGAGTTGTCCTCAATATAGCGAATAGTAAAGAGTGGCCGTGAAGAAAAAGAATTTCTTAGTGCAATGTGAAAGATTACGAGCTGGGTCTACGGTTCATCTAAAATCTTACGACTCGTAGAAATGAGCCGTAGACCCTATCAAAATTTTAGTCTCCTATTGTTTCCAAATCCATATTTATTTAGGAAAGTTAGTCTATAAATATACTTCTTAGGTTCAGATTTTTGTTTGTACATTTTTAGGTTTGAGAATATAGCTTAGACTACTTTTGAGCTTTTATTCTTGAATTCGGGATTTTATTATCGATATTTTATGTTCGGATTTTATTGAAGATTTTTTGGGTTTCATAAGTCTCATTGTAAGTTTGTGATTTATTTTAACTTGAATATTACTTCTTGTGAACACGTAGTTATACGTAGCTAATTCCATAACTAAGGTTGTGGGAACCATGAAAAATTAACGACATAGAACTTAATAAAAAGTAATTCTTGAATAATGTGCATGCATGTATTGTTTGTCCCTTCGGTTTGATTGATTTTAACGGTGGCCAACGTTAGAACTCCCTTTATCCCTACTTGCCGGATCAAGGAGGTATGAAATGAAAAAGGGATTAAACAATGAGATTTGGAGCTAATCATCAACGGATCAAGGGATAGCTAAATCTGGAATCCTTGGTAAGGGTTAGTGAAGCGTACACTTGTAGACGGATCAAGTTGCGTAGTGAAATTCACCTATTTTTCGGATCAAGCACTTAGGTTATATTAACTTATCGATTCTACATGTAATACACTAAGGAGATAATTACTGATAAAAAAGGTCCACTTAGTTAAGGATTCGTGGGGAACACATAAAACCCTAGTTTCACTTATTGATTTAAACCACATTAAACCGTACTTTCGTTCGTTGATGTTTGCTATTTGATTTATTGATTATTTTATAAAAATCCCCCCCCCCCCCGTTTTCTCTTTTTATGGGAATAACTTGATTACTAAAGCAAATAAGGAACGATTGATCTAAAATCTAAACCATATTCCTTGTGGGATCGACCCTAACCTTCATTAGGTTCTATATTTGATTAATGATTGCTTTATACTTTTTTAGGGAGGTGTAATTTGAGAATATCAGTTTGGGCAATGGGTATGGCGTTCATACACAAGACAGGTGTAGGGTATCATCTGGACTAAAGTATCAGAAATGTAAGATATGGAAAAACACCGATGCTCATTTTGGTCAACTCACTTCTTAAAACCCAAGACTCACTTTGTTTCATTACCTCATCATGTCCCCCTTAGATCAAAGTCACTATCTTGAGCCTGCAGACTAATTCTCTACACTTAGCTATAAGCACACTGCTCCACACGACAAAATATCACTATTCATAAGAACACTTAAACTTTCCGATTATACTATACCCGAAGATACCAAACCATTACTAGGGTCTCAATCTAAGATACTACCCTTAACTTCCTTCTATATTTTAGGCATCTTTCTATACTTGCTACTCTTATTGGCATACACATCTACTTTCTCTAACTCTTATGATCTAACCTCTTGTCTTTAGCCTGCTAACTCTCATCTTCTAGGTTCACATATTCCTAACTTAGTTGAAGGAAACTTGAACTATAACAGGAGAGTCATCATTTTCTATATCTAACCCCTTTGACCCAATTCTTATGGATACTATATAATATATAATTCTTAACTCAATCTTCTCCCCATTGGAAACTAATAGATACTAACTAGGCACCAATAACAAACCATAAACTTAAAGCCTCATATAACTATATACTATCTTAGATACATATCTTAAGTATTTTTCTTACCAAATGACTTAGCTACATTTCACAATTTTCACCTAAGAATCACATACACCGTACTCACAGAATCACACTTCTTGCAAGTCAATATCTTAATTTCTCAGATATGCTAGGCCAAGCCTACTAGAGCAAATCTCAAAATCAACACTATCACTCTTATAGAGCTATCCCTTTTTCACAACGCTCTTCTAAATTTCAAGCTTAGTTACTAGTACTAAACATGCACATCCTCACACTCCTCGCATACTACACTGACTTATATCTACTAGATAAAATTGAGAAATATTAGACCACTTAAAACCTCATGACAAGTAATCGACCCTTATCTCACGGTTTGTCTAATTTTAATATATCACCACATCTCCCGTCACCACCTAAGTACTATTTACCCATCATTATACCACCTAACCTAGTCAAGCTTATAACTCTATAAATATCGGTCTACCCAACAAAATCGTAAGCCTAGTTTAGATCTATCAACTCATGACTACTCCTCCCTTCCGTTCAAACTATACTTGGTCTTGACTAACATAATGACACCTTAACATAAAAATCCTCTCTAGATTCAGGTGCACTCTAACTCATCCTAACTAACAACTCTTCCTCTACCTTCTATCAGGAAAGCTACATGATGCTTACTATTCTTTGGTCAAAACAAAAAGGACTTGACTTATAACCCCATCACTTACCTTATAAATACATAACTCTAGTTACATGCCTCAATCAATCACCATTGTCACTATTTGGTTTTTACTCTTCTAAGTCCATCTTTTTAGCTCTAGGATCATTCTAGAATCATAGCTTACAATGCCTCAAATCACACTCCATCGGATGATGACTCTAATCATTTAGAGACATAACTTTTCTCTCAAGAATAACATATGAAGCATAATTTTAGAGAAGAGAGTATGGGAATATATCTTCTCTGTCTTAACGCACGATTCATATGAATGAGGGTGCATTCTTTCAAATCAATAGACTTGTGCACACTAATCAGCTCTCTTCAAGCCTGGTGCAGTGTCTTTATCCTCTGATTATTTCATTTGAAAGTAACTCATCAATAAGGATCAAAGCTTTACTGTTTCAACCACCTTGAGTATGAGGGGTAGTCGAAGAATTTAAGAACGCATGAATCTGGATAAGTTTGTTAGGGGACAACTCTATTGCACGATTTAGGATTTGAAAAAAGGGAAACTTTTCTTAAATGTCTATAGTCTGTCATTTATAGAAGTGGGGCCCTCAAAATCATAAATAAGATCATACAAATACGACTTCGTAGACACCCTAGGATACTTAAACTCTGTTCTCTGATACCAAGTTTGTCACTCCTTGAGACGGTACCCTAGACGTAGCCGACACTCAAAGACCATTGCTGGCCCTCAAGCAAACTACTTGTTCCGATCACACATTTAATCACTCGGCGGAAGACTCAACATGAATATAAAATATATTCAAGTGGGCTAACCAAATAAAATTTTTGAGAAGAATAATGTATTTAAAACAAATCTCAAATCAGCGCCATATCATAAGAATAGTTTTGAAAATAAAATATCTACTCTACACTATCATCTACCTTTCTATGAAGCCTCTATCACTATCAAGAAGGTGCCAATGACAAGCTCATGGATACCTAAAAAAAAGTACTCAAAATAAAAAATAATAACTCAAGAGTGCCTCCGGATATAAGGAGTAATAATCAAAAGCTGAGAGTAGAAATGATCTTCAACGATGCGCCCGTTGAGGATCTCTAATACTTGTATCTACATCATGAAATGATGCATGCCAAATGGAGTCAGTACATGGAATGTACAAGTATGTAATCTAGCTGAAAAGAAACTTACTCAAAGATGTTCAACTCAACTCTGAATATAACTCAACTCAATAAAGATGCAAGTTCAAAAATATGCAATGTTTTTCAATCGACTCAATCATAGTTTTTCAAATCGGCTCAATCGTATACAATCTCAATAAAATCAAATCATTCATTTTGTATTATTATTAGGGAGTCTCTAATCGACAACCATCACCATATGAGTGAGTGATATACAATGAAATGGTATCATTACCACACCCGTCCAATACTTTGCCAGGGTAAGGGACGAATCACTATCATTGGATCCACAATAAATTAAAGTCCATTATTTTAGGACTTAACAGGTTTAACCCTCCATCCTATGCTGGCTACGTAGTTCATGAGATTTGAGTTGTAACTATACTCTTACCCAAATCGGTGCTCAAAACTACTGCCAAAATAAATGATGCTCATATCTATCAGGTAAAATATTCAAATCATCTCATCTGATCTCATTGGACCCTTTTCAAAACTCAGTCTTATCTCAAATCATCATACTTTTTCATTTATAAAAAACATGCTATCAAGCTTAATCAAATCAACTCAAAACTCTACCTCATACAATCATTTATACTCAAAATACTCATGTTCAAAAGAATATAATTTTAAGAACCTTTCAAACTCAACTCATGCTTATTTAAGAGTTGCATAAGCCATGATTTAAGACTCATAAAATCATGAATGACTCAAGAACTCAATTAATATAAAAACTCAAACTCATTTGAAAATAAATGCTCATTCTCAAATCATCAAAGTTCTTTCAGTAAAATATGTTTTCAAAATCATTCACATCCCGTGAAAATTCTTTTTCAATTTCAATCAATCATGTTCGACCTTCATACTCATTTAGACTCCATAATATATATATATATATATATATATATATATATATATATATATATACTAGTAGTTCAAATTAATCTCTTCATCAATATATAAAAGCCATCATCTTTACTCAAAAATATGTATATAAAAGTCATGATTATCAAATCAATTAGAGTTCATGGGAAAGTAGCCATGAACAACAATTCCAATCAATTGAGAGATAGAAAACAACAATAACCTCAATACATAATTTATGGAACTCAATAGAAGAAGGATTAACTCATTCAGAATTCAAGAACTAGGTTAGACTCAAATCATTCTCAACAATCGATAGAATTAGATGTAGGGCGTGTGGATGAACTCTATCTACATTCTAAGTAGCCTTACATAGCTAAAAATCGAAGGGAGATCAAGGCTTGAAGGAATGACTTGAAAACCTTGATAAGGGACAATATTTATTCTCTCTAATTCTCTTCTCTCAACGTTCTAAGTGTTAAATGAGAGAAAATACCCTTAGGGTATTGATAATGGACAACATTTAGACCCAAAATGACTTGGGTTAAGTTTGGAAAAGGTGCGGAAAAGTTTGAAATGCTCTTCATTAATAAAATATGAAAAATGAGCTCGGGCACATTACTGGCGCACCATGCCAGGTCCCAAACTATTGAAGTAAGTTTCAGGCGCATTGGTGAGCCGCCCCAGGCCCCAAACTACTGCAGTGATAGCCTTAGGTAAAATGGTCATAACCTTTACTCCAAACTTGAAATGAGGCAAAATTAGTGGCGTTGGAAAGAAGACTCAAAGATCTTTAATTTGATAAGTCACGGGCCACCTAAATCTTATTATTACGAGAGATAATTGTTTGAAGTTGACCCTTGTTTGATCTTATACGAAAACTTAATCGGTAAAAGAACTTTCAACTCGACTTAATACTAGAGGTTTCCTTAGGACCCTGATTCACCTCTAATAAAATTCAAATACTTAGGAATTGATCCTAAAACATATATACAATTAGAAGTCATTGGGATCGGGCCTATATGAATAAAAGAATGGTTCGGATCTTAGCTTAAAATATTTTGGGGTATAACACCAAGTGGCAAACTATTGAAAAGCCACTTGACAATTTTAGGATAAAGTTAATATACTTTGTAATAAAAAGTTTTAATTGTTATTTTTGAATTAAAAATATTTAAATAATAAATATTAGAGATTGTAATTATTACACTGAAGAGTTCTAATTGGACTTTTATTCTTATTTTAGAGATGCTACACTTCATACTCCTAATTTGTTGAAGGAGTTGTTATAATTGAATATTTTTTTAGAAATATTCAAAAATCAGAAAATAATTTCAAATAATAAATGAGTATAAAAAATAGGGAAGAAAATCTAATAAATGAGAAAAAGAGGTAAAAGGCGTAGGAAAGAAATATTATATTTTATTGATTCTAAATATTTCTCTCAATTTCAACATATAGCTTATAAGAAAAACATGCATTGTATTTAAAATATTAATAATAAAGATGAGTAATAAGAAATATCGTCCTTACATAATTATTTTCACTCGTATAGATTTTGCTTAGAGGTAGGGGAAAGGGGGGGGGGAGGAGATATTAACAATCTAATATATTTAGATTGTGAATAATAGAATTAAAAAAATATGAAGTATACAAGTCTTTTTTTTAATAATTACATGAATATTTTTTTCGTACAAATTGAATTAGAGGTCGGGGTATTAGGGTCATGGGGTGGTGAAGGGGTCGTGGAGGTGTAGGGAGAGTAAAATATTTTTTTAAAAATAAAAAAATAAAAAATTGAGGGGGTGGGTGGGTTTAAGGGTGAATGTAGACATTTTTTTCCGTATTTTTATTGAGAAATAATATGATAGTTGAACTTTTTTTTTCAAGGTTATATTATTTTAACATGCTCAAATGAGACATTCCAATATGAAACGATTAAAAATATTAGTTTAATATTATCCGCACATAGCGTGGGTACGTATACTAGTAAAACATAATAAGCTATGTCAGGTTGAAATATATATATTTACCATATAAGCCACATGTATTGGAGTTAGGAATGACAATGGGGCGGGGAGAGTGTGGGCGGGATTAGATATATGCGGAGACGGGCGAATTTAGATAGGAAAAATTATTTAATTGAAAGTGTTTTAAAAAATATTTATAATTTTTAAACATACTTTTATTTTATTACCATTTTTAATAATCAGTAACAATACTTTAATTAAATAAGACATTATATACACTTTTTTATTTGGAGAAAAGGAAAACGACGCATCATTATCTTTCTCTCTTCCTCTTTCTCTTAGGGCTTTTTTTTAAATTTTTCTGGCTCATCATTCTTTCCTTATTTCTTCATATTTTTGTTTGTTTCAAATGAGACTCGTAGGTTTTATGTGTACAATTATAATGGAAGGTCAAAAATCTCCTAGAAGAAGTCCACGAATTCGAATTATTGATTCAACCGGTGGTGGTGAAGTGAATGCCGGTCCTACTTTTAGTTTGGAAATTTCTGCCAATCAATCTCCAGAAGAAACTAGTGGTGAGGTTAATCAAAATTTTCAAGCAATGCTTGTGAAGAAAAAGAGTGGTAGAAGTAAGAAAAAAACCACTGAGTCGAGTTCTAAATCTAAATCAAAAAGAAAACGAGTTGATGTTGCATCGACATCTAAGAAAGTTGTTGACAGTTATGATGATTTTGAGGATTTACCTCCTCAATTTCAGTCAAAGAAAATGAGACCTACAGTTGCTCAGGAGAAGAATTCAAAAAGTCAAAATCGATTGTGCAAAAATACGATTCTACCGGAGAGTCTATATCCGGCATGTCATTCTACCAACACATTATTTAACTAATAGCATTTTCAATATGTTTATGTATATTTTTTTAGTTTGTTGTTATTTTGAACTTGTGTGCTAGATGTTGAAGAGACAATTCGTGTATTTGATACTTTTATTATAGTCTAAATTTATTTGCTCAAGTTTATTATACTCCAATGATCTATAGACACATACATTAAAGTTAAATTAGAAGAGAATTAGAGACAAATAAAACTTATAGCTAATGAAAAAAGTCTTCAGTGATTTGTACACCACAAAAATGAATTAAACTTTGAATTAAAATATATTACACAGACATTATAGTTGAATTAGAAGTGAATTAGAGACAAATAAAACCTATAGTTAATTGAAAAAAAGTTTTCAGTGATCTGTAAACCACAAAAATGAGTTAAACTTTGAACTAAAATGTATTACACACACATTAAAGTTGAATTAGAAGAGAATTAGAGACGAATGAAGTCTGTAACTAATGAACAAAGTCTTCTGTGATCTGTACACCACAAAAATGAATTAAACTTTGAACTAAAATGTGCATTACACACACATTAAAGTTGAATTAGAAGAGAATTAGAGACAGTGATCTGTAAAGAACAAAAGTGATTTTTTTTGTGTATTTGATACTTTCATTATAGTCTATTTTAATTTAATATGTTCTTTACTTTTCTTATGCAGTGAAATTAGTGTTCTTTAGCCTCTTTTGTTAAATTATTTTAAATTGTTTAAGATACTATTGATTGATGTATTTTTTTCATTGTTTTCGTGTCTTATGAACTTTATATTTAGCTTTTTGTTTGCTATGAATAAAACTACTTCGTTATGTGACTGATTGGGATGTTAAACATGTTGTTCTGAATCTTACATTGGAAAGGCTGTGAATTAGAAGTATTTAAATATGTTGTTCTGATTTTGTTTTAGTTTAAGTATTGAGTATTGGATTGTAGTTTGTCTTGAGTTCATGGTTCTTTTAAATATTATATTCGTGTGAGCTTGATTTATCTACTGTTTGATAGTTCCACCTTGAAATAAGTGATCACTTGCTTAGTTTGATCTCTTTTCATGTCTACTTTGGTATCTTATGTTTTGTGTCCTTTCCTTGCATATTTCTTATTCATCTGTTTGTCATAGCCTATTCATTTTCTCCTTGCTTGACAGTTATGTTAAGATTTTCTCTTCAATAGTTTCTTCTTAGTTTCTATTAATGATCAACTGCTCGGTTTCTCTTTTAAAAATTGTAGCTTCATATTATAATGCTTTGCTGGAACATCTCATATGTCTTTAAACTTTCTTGTTCTTTTAATTGAGCTTAGTATGTTGCTGCTGATTTTAATTGAGCTTACTATATTGCTACTGATTTTGAGTCCTACTTGAGGGTTCATGTTAAGATATAATTATCTATAGTGATAGATTGATATTATGTATATATAGAATCGTAAATTCTAAAGATATCCAGATGTTTTGTATTCATCAAGTAGGTGGTCGTCATATACTAATCATGACGTGATTGAGAAAATAAAATTTCTTTATCTGAAAACAGTTTGAGTTGTTTAGGAATACTTGTTTTGGTTACTTTCTTGAACTTTCAAAATTGACCACACAACTCTAACTTATTCATTGCCTTATTAATAAGGAGTTAAAACACACACCAAATGATGTGTTTGTTGTTGAATTAAATGAGAAGAGGTTGTTTTTTGGACTTAGGAAATTTGGATTACTTACAAGCTTAAATTGTGTTAGTGATGGTTGCTCTATTAATGTTCCAGATTCTCCTTGTCGGTTGTTGAGCAATTATTTTCTTGAACAAATCACTGTGCAAAAGAATCATCTACGCGACTTTTTTTTAGCAAAAATATTCATATATGATGATTCTGCTTATCAACTAGTTGTTTTGTTCTTTATTAATGATTTGTTTTCTCTTATGAGAATAATGAATATCAAATTAGTGATAGAGATTTCTACCTTGTGAAAAATGAACAATTCAATTCTTACCCATAGGGTATAGATGTCTATAAGAAGTTGCTTGATAATGTGAGGCATAAGCTTAATTCAACCAATCAGTACTATCGATTAGGTGGATTTCCTCTTGCCCTTCAAATTTGGATATTTGAGTGTTGTTCTAGAGTCGATGAAGATTTAGCTATTCGGATTTCTGATTCTATTCTAAGAATTTTGAGGTGAAAAATAGTTGCTGAAAGTCTTTGGCAAAAACATATTAAAATGACATCTTCATGCCTATGAATCCAAAGGTATCTATACAAAGTTAATACAATTTATGACACATATATATATTAGTTCAACTCAAGTTATTACATATATATTTTTTGTATTTTAATTTCAGTTTGAGAATATAGTGGCAAGTAAAGATAAGGTATCTAAATTTAGGCTTCCTGAACTTTGTGATTACCATTCTGAAATCTTAAAATTGGAGCCGAAAGGATCAAAGCAAGTCTAAATATGTTGACCAGGGAGGTTATAGAGTTGAGAAAAGAACTTGTAAATGTATAAGCTAACTTGGCTTTAAGCTTTATCTTTTTCAAAACTATTATTCTAATATTTGTGTTATATTTGATTATATACTAGGTAAATGAAAATCAGAAAGCTCTTGAAGAGAAGATAGACTTACAATCTATTCAAATGAAAGAATTTGTGATGAATTCTAATAAACAATTATTAAAGGATATTTCTTTGTTGTTTTCTAAGAGAGACGTCAACAGTTCTTTTACTCAAAAAACCAGGGAATCATCTAACAAAGAGGCTGGTGAGATATTTTCGGGTGGATTAGACTTCAATGGAGGTTCTTTTATATTTTTAATATATTTATAATATCTTGTTTTGCTTGTTGGCAGGGAGTTAACTAGCAGTTTATTTATTGTTTAGATTTTTTACCTATCTAAGTTGTAGTTTAAGCTTGATTTTTTATTCACATATTTTTTTGTAATATATTTTAATTACACACATAGCATTTTCTCTTTGTGTTGATGCATCAATACATGTATCAAGAGGGAATGACGCTCAAGTTGTGGAATCAAATCAACATGAAAAATCTCAAGTGCTTAAAACTTCAGTTAAATTTGCTGCTATTGAAAATTATGAAAGCAAAATTGGTAATGAAGGGTTTAATACAAATGTAATACACTTTTCATTCAACTTTTTTTTAAAGTGTTCATGTTATGTACAAATGAAGATATTGCAGAAATTGCTATTGAACAAGTTTTATCTGAGGTTACTGCTGATATAGATGGTATTAGTTTTGTTTTGAAAGTTCAAATAAACTTATTTTCCATGTGATTTCTAATTACTTTACCTGCTCCTCTCTTACTGCATTACTAAAATATTTATTTTGTATATAGGTGAAGATGCTACTGATCTTGATGCAGTTGAGGCGCAACCTAATAGTAGTACAGCAAACAAAGGTGAACTAGATAGTGATGTGTCTACTGATGCAGATACGACAAAGGGTTGTCAAAAAATTTCTCAAACGCTTGATGACTTTATGTTGTGTGCTGAAGATCTTTGCTAGATACGTAAGGCAGATACATCATATCTAAGAAATGAAAGCTACTGTTGAGGAAAGCAAAAAGAAAAAATAAGCCACTGTTGATGAAAATAAAAAGAAAGCGACACCGAAGAAGTGTGGAAGATTTTTTTTTCAGGAAAGTCAATTAAATCTCCTTATATACAACATTTTGAATCTGGAGGAACTTTATGTGTAACACGTCAAATATTTGAGATAAAACATCCCTTTTTACTTGTAATCGGAATAGATGATGAATATGATTTGATAGATTCATTCACTTCATGGCTTTTTACGGATACAAAAAAGAGGTAATTTATTTATGTTTATTATTTTATATGTCAATTTTTTATAGTTTAAATGAATTAACTGACTGAAAATTTCATTTCTTTTATATTTTAAAGGGGAAAGAAACCTTACCTAGATGATGTTGATGTTCTCAAGTTAGCTGTTGAATTAGGTGTTTGCAATGTACAAGCAAAAGAATAATTTTTCAAATTGGCACATTCTGGACAGGCATGAAGGGATGAGGTTAGTTATGTAAACTCTAGTTGAACACCCTCATTTTTCTGAATCAACTTCTTTTCCTAATTTTCTTTCACGATTCATATCCATGGAGATTATTGCTAATTACTATGGAGGCTTTTAATATTTTTAATACATCTATAATATATTTATAATGCATTTTTGATTTGATTTTGGAAATAAATTCAGTTATGTAAACTCCAGTTAAACACCCTCATGTTTTTAAATGAACTTCATCTTCCATTTTTCTTTCACAATTCATACGCATGACAATTATTGCTACTTACTATGAAGGCTTTTATATATTTAGTAAACTTTAGCTGAACAGACCTATCTCTGTTCAAGAGTTCAAGGCTTATATAATTGACTCTGTTCAAAGTCAAAACTTTTTGGAAGAGCACAGATCTGCTGAATAAGAAAAGAATAGAGTTAGTTAGAAACTCATGATTCTGCTGCTAATGAATAAAATAGATAATAAAACATCAACAAAATAAGCTATATCTCAATTCTTCTGACTATAAATATTTTTGAGTTCCTGCAAAAGTAAAACCATTTTAGGATGCCTTATAGGAACATATTCAAAAAGCAAATAAAAAATGAATTAAGAGGAGACTATGCAACAGTATGAAATAAAACAAAGCTTTCCTCCAAAATCTGCCAAAGAAATATGGAGTTAAAATTCATAAAAGTAGGTGAGCTTTAATGAGATCATCGAATTGACACTTTCTACAGATTTGAAGTATTATTTGACACTTGACGTCATTTTTTAATCTTTTGCAGCATTTTGACGTTATTTTTTATTATATTAGAAAGAAAGAGAAGTATGAAACCAACAATAATGTTCGGTTTACAACTACTGATTGTCTGTTCAAGATAAAGATTGCTCAATCATATTTTCAACTTTATGAAGCTCATAAAAATAAGAAGAAATTTGGAACCAAAGCTTCTGATGCTATTGCTGAGTAAATACATGGACGTCGTTTGTTGGAAAGCACCCATAGGACAAAATGGATTATGTTCTCTTTTCTGTGAACATTAAAAAGGGCTATCATTGAATTTTTATTGTTTTGATATTGTTGAAAGGTCTTTGAAGATGTGTGATTCATTTCCAGCTGGGGGGGGGGGGGTTGAATTATCTGGCTCAAAACTCTGTTGGCTTGATTTCATTGATTTTACCATACTACTTGAGTGTGGTCAAGTTCTATGATAAGCGTCCTGAATTGAAGACATCACCTAAATATAATGGAAAAAATGAGTTTGAGCTCATAACTGAAGGGATTCTCAGACAATAAAAAAATTCACTGTAAGTTTAACTGTTTATCAAATAGATACTATCTTTTGTATTGATCTTATTAAACTCAATAGTATTTTTATAATGATTTTATATTTTAAATTTTGTAGGGATTGTGGAGTTTTTGTGGCTGTATTTGCGGAGTTAGTGAGCAATGGTCAGGATATTGCAAATCAACAATTAAGTGCAGATAGTCTCCGAAAGAGGTTTGGAGCTCTACTATGAGAATATGCAGTGAAGAAGCAAAAGAGTAACCTTCAAAGTGAAGACGAAATACCACATAAATAAAGAAATGAAATTATATTAGTTAATGTCTATGAAAACTATATTGTTTAGAAACAGTTTATAGCTAGTGTATTAGTTAGGTTTTGAAGATTGTTTTGTGCTATCTTTTTAAGGTGATTTTTGTTCATGTAAAATACACTCTTAATATAGTTTTTTGTTCATGTTAAATATATCTTTTTTTATTATAATGTAATATATAGCTACGTTAATGTTAAAGTGTTGCAATAGTGTTATCAAACTGAAACCTGCATTATGAATTAATGTTGTGTTGAAAATGCCTTCAGTGATCTATAGACCACAAAAAATGAAACTTGAAGTAAAAATTAATTAAACTTGAATGAAAAATAAATTACATACATATTAAAGTTGAATTAGAAGAAAATTAGATACGAATGAAAAGTGTAGCTAATGAAAAAAGCCTTCAGTAATCTATAGGCCACAATAATGAATATAATATATAGACATTAAAGTTGAATTAGAAAAGAATTAGATACGAATGAAAAGTGTAGCTAAGGAAAGTGCCTTCAGTAATCTATAAAGCACAAAAATGAATTAGACTTGAACTAAAATGTATTATATACACATTAAACTTGAATTAGAAAAGAATTAGACACGAATAAAAAATGTAGCTAAGGAAAAGGCCATATACACATTAAACTTGAATTAGAATAGAATTAGACACGAATGAAAAGTGTAGCTATTGAAAAAGCTTTCAGTAATCTATAGAACACAAAAATGAATTAGACTTGAACTAAAAATGAATTACATACACACTAAAATTGAATTAGAAGAGAATTAGACACCAATAAAAATTGTAGCTAATGAAAAAGCCTTCAGCGATCTATAGAAACACAAAAATGAATTAAACTTGAACTAAAAGTGAATTACATACACACTAAAATTGAATTAGAAGAGAATTAGACACGAATGAAAATTCTAGCTAATGAAAAAACCTTCAGTGATCTATAGACCACAAAAATAAATTAAACTTGAACTAAAAATTGAATTCTTGTAGAAAACTAATGACCTAAAACAAAGAAAGTTTTTTTCTTTATTTCAAATGTCATTCTTTATTCTTTATCTAAAGGCCTAACATTCTTGCAAGTCTTCTTGTTGTGACCTTGTTGTCCATAATCGCTGCATGTTATTTTTGATTTTTTGAATCCATCTTCTCTTAATTGCATGTGTCTTTTATATTTTGTCCTTCCGGGAGGTCTCTTTCCAAGTGGTGGAAGTACAACTTCTTCAAGAGCGTGTGTTGGTATATTCCAAGTGCTTTCATCTGGGAGGGGATTAAAGTGAAACTGGTATGTCAACAATAAATTACCTCTTATGTAGTAATTAGAGCAATATTTTTCATAAATAATCAGTGTGTTTTGTTGTTAAAACAGCCAAAACATATGGACATGGCAACTCATCCAATTGAAATCTCCCACATGTGCATGTACGTTGTTGAAGACATATCGTGAATCGTGTAATACCATCAAGTATTGTATACACATATTCATTTGTCTCCCTAACCTATGAAAAATAAGAAGAAATATAAGCAAGAGAGATGTTAGATGTGAATCAGAAGAAAAAATATTAGCAAAAAGAAATTTACAAATATCATACTCCTAATTTTTTCAATGCAGCTTTTTTACGCTGTAGAATTTTTTTATACTTTTTCTCAAGGTAAAATCCTGAAAATGTTGCCTTTGATCTGTTATTGTTATTCCATTTCTGAACAAGTTGTCTCATGAATTCTAGGAGGTGCAAGACTATAAGAACTTTGGCATATCTTGTTCTTGAATTGACTGATTCTACAATATTGAATGTTATCATCCAAGTCCTATTTATCCGAGCATGACCACGTGACCATTTATTATATTCAATGTTCAGCAAGCAGTCTTTAATCCTCTTGTCTATCTTCTCAACAATTTCAATATGTTGATTAAATTCTACCATGGTGTATGTTTTTGCCATAAAGTAGAATAATTCTATTACCTTATGCTGATTCTTTCAGAAGTTTTTCATTATGTTTTGCAATAAGTGTCATATACACGCGAAATAAGGTATTTCATCATAGACTATTGAAGTTGCCTTAATAATGCTT
The DNA here is from genome assembly GCF_947179165.1 of Solanum dulcamara. NCBI lineage: Eukaryota > Viridiplantae > Streptophyta > Magnoliopsida > Solanales > Solanaceae > Solanum > Solanum dulcamara. Next base: position 13,537,972 of record NC_077246.1, read on the forward strand.
GCATTCCTATTCGAAATGATACACATCTCTGATCTTTGACTAAATGCCTCTCTGAATTGTTCAAAAAATTACCTTCAAGATGCATCATTCTCTGAATCAACAATGACATAAGCAAGCGACAGTATACTCCTTGCATCAGGTATAATATTTAATACATTTTTAATACATGTACAATTTTAATACATAGTGCATACTTTTAATACAAATTAGAATTTCATTTATAGAAGCACTAGTATTGTATTCAAAAAGTCTCACCTACTTCATCTAAGGTATTAGCTGTTAGCATTGTCTCTTTGTATGCTCCTTTTATAAAAGTTTCATCAACAACTACAATTGGTCTACAATACTCCCATCCTTTTATTGATGTAAACAAAGTTACAAATGCATATAGGAAATGATCATCCTCTGATTTGTGCAATCTTATATAAGAACCAGGGTAAGTTTCCTCTAGTATGTGAAAGTAACTTGACAACTTTGCATATGATTGAGCTGGATCACCTCGGACTAATTCAAGAACTTTTTCTTTCGCTCTCCAAGCTTGCATATATGTGAGCCGCACACCATATTCCTTTAATATGTCATTTTGTATATCTCTTAGTGTGTATTTGGCATCTAGATCAATATATTTGGCAACAATAATACTCCCAACAACTTGTCTTGGTTGCTTTTCTTTCTGATAATGAATTATGTAGCAACAAACACGTGTGTTCGCTTTCAAAATCTCTAATAGCGAACATTTGAGATTTATTCATTCTTGAAGCGCATAGATTCCAACTACAGTTTTCTCCGAGGCATTGTATTGAATAGCTGTTGATTTTGTTTTATTAATATACAATCAATAGTATAAACTAACTTGAATTTGAGTCTTACCATATTGAGCTTGATCTAAATGTCTTGAATTCGAAGTGTTTAAGAATGGAATGTCTTTTTAGTGCACTGGTAAGGACATATTTATTTTTATAAACTCGATCTTTCTCAAAAAAAGATTGATTGGGGTTAATAATGATGTCCGGCTGTATTTCTTCTTGCTCATCAACTTCCTTACATGATCCAAACCCAACTAACTCTAGTGCATCACCGATATCACTAAATGCATTAGAAAAGTATGAATTGTGTGTAATCCTCATATCTTCTGAAGTGTCTAAACATAATAGTGGAATTAGAATGGAATCACTCTCCACGTTGACCAATTCAGCTGTTGTGACACATAAAGGATATTTTGACATATCTCTATGTTCCTTTTTGGTTTCAACACACACTTTTACCCCCATACCATTATGATTTGAATTGGAGAAGACCTTTCATCAATCTTATATCTCATTTCAACTTTACTTGTTGATGTGTCTATTGATAATTGAGCAGCAATCACAGAAACAAGACTAGAAAATGTTGAATCGATATATATCAACACGCCATCTGCCAAGTAAATAATATACTTGTTGCTAGAATCCCATCGACCATTGAAGTAAAGTAGCACAACCAGATTAGCCATGTTTTTCTTCTGTATTTTTTTTATTGAATTAGAAGAGAATTAGAGAATTAGACACGAATAAAATATATAGCTAATAAAATCATCCTTCAGTGATCTATAGGCCACAAAAATAAATTAAACTCGAACAAAAATGGTATTACACACACATTAAACTTGAATTAGATGAATTAGACACGAATGAAATCTGTATCTAATAAAACAAGCCTTAAGTGATATATAGGTCACAAAAATGAATTAAACTTGAACAACAAAGGTATTACACACATATTAAACTTGAATTAGAAGAGAATTATAGACGAATGAAATATTTAGCTAATAAAACCAGCCTACTAGGACACAAAAATGAATTAAACTTGAACAAACAAATGTATTACAAACACATTAAACTTGAATTAGAAGAGAATTAGACACAATTGAAATCTGTATCTAATGAAACCACCCTTCATGATTTGTATGCCACAAAAATAAATTAAACTTGAACAACAAATGTATTACACACATATTAAACTTTAATTAGAAGAGAATTAGACACGAATGAAATATGTAGCTAATAAAATCAATCTTCAGTGATCTGTAGGCCACAAAATGAATTAAACTTGAACAACAAGTGTATTACACACACATTAAACTAGAATAAGAAGAGAAATAGACATGAATGAAATCCGTATCTAATGAAACCAGCCTTCAGTGATCTATAGGTCACAAAAATGAATTAAACTCGAATAAAAACTGTATTACACACACATTAAACAAGTAATCGTGATAAATGTAGAAACAGAAATGAACTTTCATATTGAATCACAATTGAATACAAATCGTGTATCGCTAATGAATTAGGCATGCAATCTAATTCAAACCTTCAAACAATTAAACATTCAACCATTCAAACCTTTAAGTAATTACAGATTTCTACTCAGAAATCCCAATTCTTCAACTGATTCAAATCTGCATTCACCTAAATTTTGCAATTCTTCTGCAATAACCACCGAATACACATCACTGAATTCCAAAATTGGAGTATTAATATTGTAGAAAGTAGTGGTTGAGAAGCTAGGAAGGTAAGTATTGCTCTAATTTTGGAGAAAATCATGTGTGAGAAGATTGGAGAGAATATTGGTGTAGAAAATTTGGAGAGAAACAGGAGAAGAGAAAATCGAGGGTGAGAGATTTATAAGAGTAAGGACCGTACTTAATTTAACTCAAATAATTTGCTATATATGATTAAAATAATTATGTTGTTATATGTGGTAAATATTTCTTGAATATCGTATATTTAGGTGATTTACCCTTTTAGATATATATATATATATATATATATATATATATATATATATATATATATATATATATATATATATATATATATATAGATACAGTATGGGGCGGGGCGGGTTAAGAGTAATTTTTTTAAGCCCGAAGCGGGTGCGGGGTGGGTTTGAAAGAACTCAGGTCATTTATCATTCTAATTTTTCCTTTCTTGAATTTCTCCTAAATCTAGAAAAGCTGAATCTTATAATTTAATTAATATTTTATGATTAAGTTCGAATATGTTAATTATTTATTCCAAGAGTAATTTGATTAATCAAAAATGTAAAAGTTGCTGAGGTGATAAATAGGATAAAAAAATGACATTATTATTATTATTATTAAAGATAAGCAGCGACTTGATCTCAAGATATTACATGAGCAATTAGAAAAATGTGATTAATCTTGCGGTGGACGAGGCATAGTTGGAAGGCCTCTTCTGGAAGAAGGACCTGTTGCCCTTGTTCTGCCTATGTTCATTCTCATGTCCCACTGATTTTGCCTTCTTGCTCAGATGCTCCTCCCTGTCTTTCCTCTTCTCATCCTCCACCTTTTGAGCATACACCATTAATCTTGAAATATCCATGTCGGAGATTAACAATGCCGCTTTGTACTCCTTCTTCACATGTCTTCCCAATTCGGAGACAAATTTCCTCATCTTCGACCTTATATCTGGGATCATCTCTGGAGCATATCTGGACAGTTGGATGAATCTCAGACTGTACTCTTTAACGGTCATACCCTCTTGTTTTAGATTCACAAACTCTTCCATTTTTGCTTTCCTTAATTCTCTGGGAAACAAGTGGTCAAGAAAGGCTCCCTCAAATTCATTCCACATAGGAGGTTTAGCATCCTCACCTCTACCTTGTTCCCATTGGTTATAGCAGATGTTTGCCACATCCTTGAGCTGATAAGACACCAACTCAACCCCCTCGATCTCCGTAGCATGCATTGCTTTCAGGATCTTCCACATCTCATCAATAAAATTATGGGGGTCTTCATCAACCTTAGAACCCGTGAATGCCGACGGATTCATTCTCAAAAAGTCTCTAATTCTTGTGGCAGCAGACGGCTCTTGGGAACTAGAGCTAAGAGTTGGCGAACTCTGGTTACCATTGCGGGCAGCCACTAATTGAGTGAGCATGATAATCGCTTCTCAAAAGTCTGCCTCTGAGGTTGGTGCAGGTGGAGTAGTAGGCACTTGAGGTGCCTCAGCATACCTGACAGGTCGGCCCCTAGTCCTCGATGGGCGTACCTCTGACTGTGGCATCTCTGCGTTATCAGTGTTTCTCTGGCTGGCAGTACATTTAGGAGGCATTGTCTGTAACGTATAAATGCACGAATTAGAAAGGAAGTTTTATAGAGTTTAACTCTATCGCACGAATTCAGAGTATGAAAGAAGTGAAACAATTCTTAATGTCTTATAGCCTCCTGATTATAAGTGTGGTGCACAACACACCCATAAGCAAGACTCTACTAGACACGGCTTCATAGACTCCCTAGGACTCTTGAAATCTGTGCTCTGATATCATGTTTGTCATGCCCCGGGAGGGTACCCTAGACGTGACCGGCACTCGAAAGCCATTTCTGGACTTCAAGCGAACCACTTGGTCCAGTCACACTTTCATTCGATCACATTCTATTAACAAGGCAAATAATACGAGCATTGTAAATTAATATTATTTATTTTAGCTAGTTAACAAAATAAAGAGAGAGAAGAGAGAATTGAGTCCTAGGTGACAAAAAAGTTTTTAATTAAAAAAAAGGTGATATTGACTTGATTAAATGAGATTAAATGAAATATGAACTTGATTAGAGTGATTCAAAACTTTGAGGTATATATTAGAATTTCAAACTTTCAAAAAGTCTTCCCTCTTATTTCAAATTTCAAATTTTGAAATTTCCCCCCCTTTTTATTATCTATCAATCTCTCTCTTTTTATTTATTTCTTCATTTTTTTTCCAGATTTTCTCTCTCTCCCTCCGTCTTATTGTTCTTGCTTTCTCCCTTCCTTCATCATCATCTTCTCCTTCTTCTTAATTTTCTTCTTTTTTTGTCGTCCCCATTTTGAGATGTCATTAAACAATATAATCATACGATCAAGAGAACAACCTTCAATTAAAAAAACATCAAGTGCGGCAGTAAATTACACGATTAAGGGAACAATCTCTTCAATTTGATCTATTTTTCAATCACGGTATAATTGTAAAAAAATAATAATCAAGAAAACCAACTAAAACCGAAATCGAAAACACTGACATTTGGTTTGATTTGGTTTATAAGTTTAATAAACTGATATAATTGATTTGATTAATTTTTAATGAAAAATCAAATCAAACCGACCTATGTACACCCCTAGGGGCAGGTTGAAAATTTAAATAATTGCTATGTAGGGCGGGGCGGGGTCGCAGATTGAATTTTTTGTGGGGGTAAGTTCCATCGGTCCTGCTCTGCCTCATTGTCATTCCTAATTAGAGTAACTTAGCTAATCTCTAAATTGTTTGAAAATTAAAATTACAAGCAAAAAGAACGACAATTTTAGAGAGTTTTTTTTTTCTTTCTAAATTTAACTGTAGGGGAGGGGAAACTGTGAAAAGTGAAGAAAGAATTAACACACACAGCTGAATTTCGGAGGGTCCAAGTCATAGCATTCAAAATCCTAATCATTTTGAAAACAAATGAGTTCATTACTCAACTATTATTTTTATATATTCATATTGATGTTTATGTAAAATTAATAATACATTTAGTCACGTTACTAACCAAATTGACCTAATTATCATTAAATATGGAGAATGACCACTCGGCCATGTAACTAACAAAATTGACCTAATTGTCATTAAATATGGAGAATGACCACTCGGCCATGTACCTAACAAAAAAAATCATGTGTACTGAAAAATATCACGTCATATTTTATTAGAGAAAATTAAAGAAAATGGTATAAAAGTATATATATATATAGAGAGAGAAAGTTTATACATTGCTTATTTATTGTATAATTGTATTGGTGATTTAATGATCATAAGGAGATACAGAAACATGTATATAACAAGGTAATTTATCATTGTTTAATTTGGGTCTAGTCATTTGGGATTTCTTATTTTCATTTTAAGTTTAGTGTTTTTGTCGCTTTTTATTTATGATTGTGTTAAAGGAAAATTCATAAGATTTAATTTATTTTAGTTTTCAAAAATAATAAAATAAATCTATGACACATAAATAAAAATGTCAATTAAATTACTAGTTGTGAAATAGTAATAGATTTACGTAACCGAATGTTTAAGTGACTGCATATTTTGGACTATTTTTATTGTAAAAATAAATTGAGTTAAGTTTGTTATAAAGTGTAAACTAGTGAGGTAGGCGATATAATTGCGAAACTTGACTCATTTTGTTGGTCAAATTATAATAGGTTAACTTTTGAAGTGATACTGACAAAATTGATAACCTTTCTTGTTATAATGAGAAAAATAACAACATGATTTTTTGTAACGATCCACTAGATCGTTTGAGTACTAAAGCTTCTTATTTTATGAAAGACTCACTTCATAAATTTTTTAATGGATATTTTGAATTGTTCGATAACTACGGTTATTTAGTTGAGGGGTAACTTTAGATAGTTAATTTAATTAATGGGCTAAAGTGATAATTTATTTATTTCTCTATACAACTTATCTCATATTATTAAAATAAGTTAGGGGTATTTATGTCACGCCCCGGGAGGGTACCCTAGACGTGGCCGGCACTCGAAAGCCATTTCTGACCTTCAAGCGAACCACTTGGTCTAGTCACATTTTCATTCAATCACATTCTATCGGCGGAAGACTCTATTATAGGACTATTATCCATAATCTAGGGCCAAAGGCCAAACAACTATCAAATCAATAATCAGCTAGAATAAAACTAGTCAAAACGAACAAATCAACATTTTCACACTCTAGTCTATGATGCCTCTATCAACAATCCAGGAGGTGCCAATGACAAGTCCATGTCTACCAACGATCAGAGTAAAGGAAATAAAACAAAGCTATAAAGATGATCTCGGTATCCTCCGGAAATTGAGAGGACTCACCAACTAGCTGGAAGTGAGAAGATCTTCAACGGTGCGTCGGTTGACGATCTTTAGTACCTGTCTCTGCATCATGAAACAATGCAGGCCAAATGTCGTCAGTACATGGAATGTACGAGTATGTAAAATGGCCGAAAGAAACAAACATCAAGGAAGAAGCAAATCAACTCGAAATCTCAACTCAAGAGAAAGAACAATTCAATCAAGTGTCCTAAGTCTAAACAGGGATAGGATTTAGACGGGACCAATCACATACAATTCAACCCAATCCGACTCAGAGTACTATCAAGACCTCTATGGGAGTTTCTCTTATCCGACAACCATCACTTATGAGCCAGTGATCGTACAACAAACCGATGTTATTGCCGCGTCTGTTCATACTTTGCCAGGGTATGAACGAATCAATCAATCATGAATCCAATCCAACCAAGTCCTATAATGTCAGGACAATAAATTTGGGGAAACATCTGACTTTAACGGTTCAATCCCCTCCTACGTTTGGCGACGTAGTTATTAGATTCGATTTATTACTTACTCTTACCCAATTCGGTGCTCGATACTCCTCCCAAAACTCAATGCTCATAAAACTCCATCCAATCAACTCAATCAAATCATATCGACAAGTCTCATTTGAAACCTTGTCAAATCATCAATTCTATCACAATCAAACCTCTCCCAATCATACTATCCGATCAATCTCAATCGTATCTTTCATGAGTAGTTAAGTATGCATTTATAACAACATACAAACCTATTCAATCTCTCCTCTATTCATTTAACACATCCTTTGGGACTCATCACAACTCCAAGATTCTAAATCAACAATTCAAGATGAGCAACATATTTAAGAAAATCAATAAAGTATGTTTAACAACTCACATCCCTCGACTCATACTAACATGAAGATTTTAGAAATTTCTTGACTCAACAACATCAACATAACAAGAATCAAATTAATAGATAAAAGACTCATTTGGACATAAGCCTATCAAGAAACTCCATTCTTATGAGCATTTAACCTTAAAAAAAGGGTGTAGGGCACATGGGTGGACTCAACCCAGGCTTTGGAGTAGCCTTACATATCTTGTGAAGACTTTGAAGAAACCTTGATGGTTAGGTCTTCAATGGAAGGCTTGAATTCTTGAAGTTCTTGAAGGCAATCTTTGTTGGAAATAGATTTGAAGGAGAAGAGAGGGGATTTCTAGGGCTTTTTAGAGAGAGGAATGGACTGAAAATAATAGTCCAAAACGTCCCAAGGCTAATGTATATATAAATTGGGAAATGCCCAATTTGCCCTTTCTCCAAAAATATGGAAAAATGGGCTAAAACACTCGTGGCGCTATAGTGGCGCTCCGTGCCACTGCAGTGCCAAGTCGAATATAAGCTTAAAACCTGCACATCTGATAGTGGCGCGTCGCGCCAAGGACCAAACTACTGAGGCTGGTTCCTGGCGCTATAGTGGCGCGTCGCGCCACTGCGGCGCCAAGCCCAGACTTCCTGCAGTTACAACCCAGGCCTGAAATTTCTGCAGTACTAGTTCGTCTTAGGATAGTCATAACTTTTGACTTCGAATTCCAAAAATTATAATCTTGGTGGCGCTGGAAAGAAGACTCAAAGACCTTTAATTTAATAGGTTATCGGCCACCCAGATCATCATGTTTCAAAAGACATGGTCGTTAGAAGTCGACCCCTTATACTAACTCATTCTAAAACTTAGCCAAGACGAATTCTTTGGACTTAGCTTGGTTCTAGGGATCCTTTGTGACACCACATCACTTATAACACTCTTCAATTACTTGGTAACTCATCCTAACTCATGCATACACTTCACAATAGTCGAGTTCGATCCTACACGGACGCGAAAAAGGGTCCGAATCTTAGTGAAAATTTTTAGGGGTGTTACATTATCTCCCCCTTGGGATCATTCGTCCTCGAATGATGAGTAAACCAAGGATGGACTCGAGGTACAAATCACAATCAGAATTCAGTCATTCAACCAATCAAATTCTCAAAATAATTTACTATCCAAACTCAAAATGCACATACGAATTCAAATCTAGAAAATGGGCATTACCTTCAACATTCTCATCGATGGGCGTAAATAGATGTGGATATTTAGATTTCATATCTTCTTATGCTTCCTATGTGTCTTCCTCTATGAATATATTTCTCCATAAGACTTTGACTGAGGTGATCTTCTTGTTCCTCAATTTGTGAATTTGGCAATCAAGAATTAGGACCGGAACCTCTCATAGGACAAGCTATCCTTAACTCCAATACTATCAATGGGGACTACCAATGAGGGATCGCCCAAGCATTTCTTCAACATCAAAATGTGGAATATCGGATGAATGACGGCTAGCTCCGAGGGCAACTCCAATTCATAAGCGACACTCCCTATCCTCCTCACAACCTGGTAAGGACCAATGTATCGAGGACTAAGCTTTCCCTTCCTTCCAAACCTCATGACACCCTTCATGGGTGACACTTTCAAGTACACCCAATCATCCACCTCAAACTCTAAGTCTCTCCTCCTCACATTAGTGTAAGATTTTTTACGGCTTTGGGCTGTCCTTAGCCTATCTTGAATAACTCTCACCTTCTCCATAGCTTGGTGAACAAAATCAGGCCCAATCAACTCAACTTCACCGATTTCAAACCACCCAATTGGTGATCTACACCTCCTCCCATACAAGGCTTCATAGGAAACCATTTGAATGCTTGCATAATAGCTATTATTATAAGCAAACTCTATGAGAGGTAAGTGATCATCCCAATTTCCTTTGAAGTCAAGTACACATGCCCTCAACATATCCTCCAACGTCTGGATGGTGTGCTCCGCTTGGCTATCTATCTGGGGATGAAAAGCCGTACTAAGGTTCACCTTTGAACCCAGTCCCTTCTGAAAGGATCTCCAAAATTGGGAAGTGAATTGAGCTCCTCTATCTGAGATGATAAACAAGGGAACCCCATGCAATCTGACGATCTCCTGAATGTATAATTTTGCATAATCTTCTGCTGTGTCAGTAGTCTTAACTGCCAAGAAGTGAGCCAATTTTGTCATCCTATCCACAATCACCCAAATCAAATCATGTTGTTTTCGGGACTGCGGCAAACCTATAATAAAGTCCATATTGATCATCTCCCACTTCCATTCCGGAATTTCTATGTTTTGAGCTAACCCACATGGCCTTTGATGCTCAACTTTAACCTATTGGCAATTCGAGCACTTGGAAACAAATTCCGCGATACCTCTCTTCATTCCACTCCACCAATAAACTTCTCTCAAGTCATGATATATCTTTGTAGAGCCAGGATGAATAGAGTATCTAGAACTATGCGCTTCGGCCATAATCCTTTCTCACACATCATCAACATCTGGGACACACAATCTATTTTGGTACCTCCACACACCATCTCCCCCTTTGGTAAAAACCATCACCTTTTGTTTGTGAACAACTTCCTTCAATTGGAGAAGGATGGGATTTTAACACCCCTCAAAAAATTTCCAAAGATTCGGACCCTTCTTGTGTTCGGGAGAGGTCGAACCCGAGTATCTTGAAGTATATTCGTGAGTTAAGATAAGTCTCTGAGGGACTGAGCAGTGTTAGAGGTGATGTGGGGTCACCAAGGACCCCTAGGACCGAGCTAAGTCCAAAAGATCCGTCGTGGCTAAGTTTAGGACGAGTTCGTATAAGGGTCAACTTTTAATGACCCTATCTTTTGAAGGACATCAATATAGGTGGCCCACGACCTATCAAATTAAAGGTCGTCGAGTCTTCTTTCCAACGCCACCAAGAATGTAAATTTTGGAGTTCGGAGTCAAAAGATATGACGATCCTAAGATGAACTAGCACGGCAAGAATTTCATTTTGGCATGGGTTGCTACTGCTGGGGAAATGGCCTTGGCGCTGTAAGGGCGCGACGCGCCACTATCGCGCCAGAAACATGCCTCAGTAGTTTGGTCCTTGGCGCGACGCGCCACTAAAAGTTGTGCAGGGTTTTTCAGGCCAAATTTCCAGAACCCAGAAAATATGGCCTTGGCACTGTAAGGGCGCGACGCGCCACTATCACGCCAGAAACATGCCTCAGTAGTTTGGTCTCTGGCGCGGCGCGCCACTACGAGGTGTGCAAGTTTTAGGCGTATTCATCCTGGCGCTGCAATGGCGCGACGTGCCACTATCGCACCAAGTGCGTTTTTAGCCTATTTTCAGAATTTTTGAGGAGGGGTAATTTGGGAACTTACCCAAGTTATATAGGTATTGCCCTTGGTCATTTTGGGATCAAATATTTCCAGCCCTCTCTCTCTCTCTAAAAGCCCTAGAAAATTCTCTCTCCCTCTTTCCTCTTCATCTCCTTCTTCTTCTCCATTCTCAATAAAGATTTGCCCCAAGAGCTTCAAGATTTGATTCCTCCATTGAAGACCCAACATCAATGTTTTCTCCAAGTCTTCACTAAGGTATGTAAGGCTATCTAAAACATGGGGTGAGTCCACCCATGTGCCCTACTCTTGCTTTGAGGTTAGATGTCTATAGAAATGGAGTTTCTTGGTGTGGTTTATGCTTGTATGAACTTTGTCCCCTATGTATTTGATTCTATATGTGTTGATGTTGTTGAGCCAAGAATTTTCTAAATTGAGCCTTTATGTGAGTATGAGTCGATGAAGATGAGTTATTAAATATGTTTTATTGATCTTCTTAATTATGTGGATTATGATGAAGGATGCTATTTTCTTTAAAATGTTGCTTATCTTAAGTTGTTGACTTAAAGCCTTGGAGTTGTGATGAGTTTCAAAGATTGAATAAATGGATAGAGGAAATGATTGGTTGTGCTTATATGTTGCTATAAATGTGCATTCAAATTTCTTTTGAAAGATATGACTGAGATTGACCGAATAATATGATTGGAAAAGATTTGATCATGATAGAGTTGATGAGTTGACAAGGTTGTAATGAGACTTGTCAATATGATTTGATTGAGTTGATTGGATGGAGGTTTATGAGCATTGAGTCTTGGGAGGAGTATCGAGCACCGAATTGGGCAAGAGTAAAGTCCATACTCGAACCCAATAACTACGTCGCCAAACGTAGGAGGGGATTGAACCGTTAAAGTCGGATGTTTCCCCAAAAATATTTGTCCTGACATTATAGGACTTGGTTGGATTGGATCCATGATTGGTTGATTCGTTCATACCCTGGCAAGGTATGAACGGACGCGGCAATAACATCGGTTTGTTGTACTTTCACTGGCTCATAAGTGATGGTTGTCGGGTAAGAGAAACTCCCAAATAGGTCTTGATAGTACTCTGAGTCAGATTGAGTTGAATTGTATGTGATTGGTCCCGTCTAAATCATATTCTTGTTTAGACTTAGGACATTTGATTGAGTTGTTATTCCTCTTGAGCTGAGCTTCCGAGTTGATAAATTCTTCCTTGATGTTCGTTGTATTCGGCCATTTTACATACTCGTACATTCTATGTACTGACGCCATTTGGCCTGCATCGTTTCATAATGCAGAGACAGGTACTAGCGGTCATTAATCGGCGCTCCGTTGAAGATCCATATACGCTCTCAGCTAGTTGGTGAGTCCTCCTAGTTCCCGGAGGATGTTGAGTCTTCTTGTACAGTTTTGTTGTCATTTCCTTTATTTTGATTATTGGTAGCCATGGACTTGTCATTGGCACCTCTTGGACTTAGATAGAGGCTTCATAGACTGGAGTGTGGGGAGGTTGAACGGTTATTTTGAGGAGTCTTATTTTATGTGTTTGTCGAGTTTATAAATGTTTGGCCTTCGGCCCTCATATTGCGAATAGTATTTCATTAATTGAGTTTCCGCTAAGAGAATGTGATTGAATGAATGTGTGACTGGACCAGGTGGTTCGCTCGGAGGTCAGAAATGGCCTTCGAGTGCCGGTTACGTCTAGGGTACCCTCTCGGGGCGTGACAGGGATCTTGGTCTTGCTTCTCTTTTACCTCTGCCACGAGTGAGGATGCAGACCCATCCCAAACATTAACTCCACCTTCGTTATTCTCTTCAAGCCGAACTCCCAATTGACCTAGTCTATGCACCTCTTTAGCCAATTCTTTCCTCCCCTCCTCTATATGGGCAGTGCTACCCATAGACAACCTGCTAAGACCATCAACAACAACATTAGCTTTACCTGGATGGTAGATGATGCTCATATCATAGTCCTTGAGTAGCTCGAGCCATATCCTTTGCCTCAAATTGAGTTCCTTCTAGCTGAAGACATATTGTAAACTCTTATGATTGGTGTACACGTCAACATGTACTCTATACAAATAGTGGCACCAAATTTTAAGAGCAAATACCACAACTGCCAGCTCAAGGTCATGAGTCGGGTAATTTCTCTCATGAATCTTAAGTTGTCTTGAAGCATAGGCTATCACTTTTCCCCTCTGCATCAACACACAGCCCAAACCAACTCTAGACGCATCACAATAGATCACAAAATCCTCTGTTCCCTCGGGCAAGGTTAGAACTGGAGAAGTGGTCAGTTTGGTCTTCAATTTCTGGAAACTCTCCTCACAAGCATCGGACCATTGGAACTTAGCCTTCTTTTGGGTCAGCTTGGTCAATGGTGATGATATGGATGAGAATCCCTCTACAAACCTTCGATAATAGCTAGCCAAACCCAAGAAGCTTCTTATATCTATTGGGGATGTGGGCCTGGGCCAATTTTTCACTGCCTCAATCTTCTGAGCATCAACCTGAATACCATCTCCAGATATAATGTGGCCGAGAAAAGCCACTGATGCAAGCCAAAATTCACATTTGGAGAACTTTGCATACAATACCTGGTCTTTCAAAGTTTGCAAGACGACTCTAAGATGATAGGCGTGCTCCTCCTCATTCTTGGAGTACACCAAAATATCATCAATGAATACAATCACAAACATATCAAGATATGGCTTAAATACTCGATTCATGAGATCCATAAAAGCTGAAGGGGCATTGGTCAACCCAAAGGACATAACCAAGAACTCAAAATGGCCATAACGGGTCCGAAATGCTGTCCTTGGGATATCACACTCCCTCACCTTTAACTGATGGTAACCCGATCTTAGGTCTATCTTTGAGAAACAAGTGGCACCCTAAAGTTGATCAAATAAATCATCTATCCTGAAGATAGGGTATTTATTCTTTATGGTGACCTTGTTTAGTTGCCTATAGTCTATACACATTCTAAGGGACCCATCTTTCTTTTGCAAGAATAGAACGGGAGCACCCCATGGTGAGATACTCTACCTAATGAATCCCTTATCTAACAAGTCCTTCAACTATTCTTTCAACTCTTTCAACTCAGCAGGAGCCATTCTATATGGAGGGATAGAGATAGGATGGGTACCAAGAAGGACATCGATCCCAAAGTTAATCTCCTTATCAGGAGGAACTCCGGGCAGATCTTCGGAAAAGACTTCAGGAAACTCATTGACAATCGGGACCAACTCAAGAGATGGAGACTCAATACTGTCATCTTTCACTCGGACAATATGGTAGATACACCCTTTCGAGATTAGTTTTCTGGCCCTAAGGTAGGAAATAAACTTACCCTTAGGCACGACAGGACTACCCTTCCACTCTATGACACCTCATTCGGGAATTTAAACTTGACAATTTGAGTCCTACAATCAATAGAGGCATAACAGATATAGAGCCAGTCCATGCCAAGGATCACATCAAAATCAACCATGTCCAACTCAACTAAGTCGGTCAAGGTATCCCTGTAATGGATTGACACAGTACAATCTCTATAGACTCTCTCAGCTAAGACAGAATCATCGACAGGAGTAGCTACACTGAAAGGCTCAAGAAGACATTCAGGAATTTTATAGAATTTACTAGCTACGTAAGGCATCACAAAAGATAGTGTGGCACCCGGATCTATCAAAATATAGCAGTCAAGAGAAGAGACTCATATCATACCCGTCACGATGTTTGGGGAGTCCTCCTGATCTTGGAGACTACCCATGGCATATAGATGGTTTGTACCTCTACTTGTACCTGAATTAGTGCTCCTCGAATTACCTCTAGCTGGTGGTGCGGTGGTAGAAAATTGGGCTCTATCTCCCCATGTTGGACACTCCTTCTGAAAATGGTCCATTTGGCCGCATTTATAACAATCAACCCTTCCTGCTCTGCACTCTCCCAAGTGGAGCTTACCGCACTTGCCGCATGGTGGCTTCCCTTTCGAACCTTGACCCACGCTAGCCTAGGATTGAGAACCCTGAGATCTAACATTCTGGTGACTTTGTCCCTGCCGATCATACCTGTTATGCAGTGTAGGTGCACTTGCGGTGGACGAGGCATAGTTGGAAGGCCTCTTCTCGAAGAAGGACCTATTGCCCTTGTTCTGCCTCTGTTCATTCTCATGTCCCGCTGATTTTGCCTTCTTGCTCAGATGCTCCTCCCTGTCTTTCCTCTTCTCATCCTCCACCTGTTGAGAATAAACCATTAATCTTGAAATATCCATGTCGGAGATTAACAATGCCGGTTTGCACTCCTTTTTCACATGTCTTCCCAATCCAGAGACAAATTTCCTCATCTTCGACCTTATATCTGGGATCATCTCTGGAGCATATCTGGACAGTTGGATGAACCTCAGACTGTACTATTTAACGGTTATACCCTCTTATTTCAGATTCACAAACTCTTCCATTTTTGCTTTCCTTAATTCTCTGGGAAACAAGTGGTCAAGAAAGGCTCCCTCAAATTCATCCCACATAGCAGGTTTAGCATCCTCACCTCTACCTTATTCCCATTGGTTATAGCAGATGTTTGCCACATCCTTGAGCTGATAAGACACCAACTCAACCCCCTCGATCTCCGTAGCATGCATTGCTTTTAGGATCTTCCACATCTCATCAATAAAATTATGGGGGTCTTCATCAACCTTAGAACCCGTGAATGCCGGCGGATTCATTTTGAGAAAGTCTCTAACTCTTGTGGCAGCAGACGACTCTTGGGAACTAGAGCTAAGAGTTGGCGAACTCTGGTTACCATTGCGGACAGCCACTAATTGAGTGAGCATGGCAATAGCTCCTCGAAAGTCTGCCTCTGAGGTTGGTGCAGGCGGAGTAGTAGGCACTTGAGGTGCCTCAGCATACCTGACAGGTCGGCCCCTAGTCCTCGATGGGCGTACCTTTGACTGTGGTATCTCTGCGTTATCAGTGTTTCTCTGGTTGGCAGTACGTTTAGGAGGCATTGTCTGCAACGTATGAATGCACGAATTAGAAAGGAAGTTTTATAGAGTATAACTCTATCGCACGAATTCAGAGTATGAAAGAAGTGAAACAATTCTTAATGTCTTATAGCCTCCTGATTATAAGTGTGGTGCACAACACACCCATAAGCAAGAAACTACTAGACACGGCTTCATAGACTCCCTAGGACTCTTGAAATCTGTGCTCTGATACCATGTTTGTCATGCCCCGGGAGGGTACCCTAGACGTGGCCGGCACTCGAAAGCCATTTCTGGCCTTCAAGTGAACCACTTGGTCCAGTCACACTTTCATTCGATCACATTCTATTAACAAGGCAAATAATACGAGCATTGTAAGTTAATATTATTTATTTTAGCTAGTTAACAAAATAAAGAGAGAGAAGAGAGAATTGAGTCCTAGGTGACAAAAAAGTTTTTAATTAAAAAAAAGGTGATATTGACTTGATTAAATGAGATTAAATGAAATATGAACTTGATTAGAGTGATTAAAAACTTTGAGGTATATATTAGAATTTCAAACTTTCAAAAAGTCTTCCCTCTTATTTCAAATTTCAAATTTTGAAATTCCCCCCCCCCACCCTTTTATTATCTATCAATCTCTCTCTTTTTGTTTATTTCTTCATCTCTTTTCAGATTTTCTCTCTCTCCCTCCGTCTTATTGTTCTTGATTTCTCCCTTCCTTCATCATCATCTTCTCCTTCTTCTTAATTTTCTTCTTTTTTTGTCGTCCCCATTTTGAGATGTCATTAAGCAATATAATCATACGATCAAGAGAACAACCTTCAATTAAAAAAACATCAAGTGCGGCAGTAAATTACACGATTAAGGGAACAATCTCTTCAATTTGATCTATTTTTCAATCACGGTGTAATTGTAAAAAAAAATAATCAAGAAAACCAACTCAAACCGAAATCGAAAACACTGACATTTGGTTTATGAGTTTAATAAACCGACATAATTGATTTGATTAATTTTTAATGAAAAATCAAATCAAGCCGACCTATGTACACCCCTAGGGGCAGGTTGAAAATTTAAATAATTGCTAGTAGGGCGGGGAAGGGTCGCAAATTGAATTTTTTGTGGGGGTAAGTTCCACCCGTCCTGCTCTGCCTCATTGTCATTCCTAATTAGAGTAACTTAGCTAATCTCTAAATTGTTTGAAAATTAAAATTACAAACAAAAAGAACGACAATTTTAGAGAGTTTTTTTTCTTTCTAAATTTAACTGTAGGGGAGGGGAAACTGTGAAAAGTGAAGAAAGAATTAACACACACAGCTGAATTTCGGAGGGTCCAAGTCATAGCATTCAAAATCCTAATCATTTTGAAAACAAATGAGTTCATTACTCAACTATTATTTTTATATATTCATATTGATGTTTATGTAAAATTAATAATACATTTAGTCATGTTACTAACCAAATTGACCTAATTATCATTAAATATGGAGAATGACCACTCGGCCATGTACCTAACAAAAAACATCATGTGTACTAAAAAATATCACGTCATATTTTATTAGAGAAAATTAAAGAAAATGGTATAAAAGAATATATATATATATATATATATATGTATATAACAAGGTAATTTATCATTGTTTAATTTGGGTCTAGTCATTTGGGATTTCTTATTTTCATTTTTAGTTTAGTGTAGTCAATTAAGTAGTACTATTATTATTTTGTCGCTTTTTATTTATGATTGTGTTAAGGGAAAATTCATAAGATTTAATTTATTTTAGTTTTCAAAAATAATAAAATAAATCTATGACACATAAATAAAAATGTCAATTAAATTACTAGTTGTGAAATAGTAATAGATTTACGTAACCGAATGTTTAAGTGACTGCATATTTTGGACTATTTTTATTGTAAAAATAAATTGAGTTAAGTTTGTTATAAAGTGTAAACTAGTGAGGTAGGCGATATAATTGCGAAACTTGACTCATTTTGTTGGTCAAATTATAATAGGTTAACTTTTGAAGTGATACTGACAAAATTGATAACCTTTCTTGTTATAAACAGAAAAATAACAACATGATTTTTTTGTAACGACCCACTAGATCGTTTGGGTACTAAAGCTTCTTATTTTATGAAAGACTCACTTCATAAATTTTTTAATGGATATTTTGAATTGTTCGATAACTATGGTTATTTAGTTGAGGGGTAACTTTAGATAGCTAATTTAATTAATGGGCTAAAGCGATAATTTATTTATTTCTCTATACAACTTATCTCATATTATTAAAATAAGTTAGGGGTATTTATCACATTTAATACAAAAGGGTTTTACAAAAACAGAAGAAACTATTTGCGCAAACGAAAGTGCGGCGAAATAACCAAACAAGGAACAATCGGTGCTTCAGGTAATGGCTCTTCATTCTTGTTGTGTATGATAGATGCTAGGATAGGCACCATATTGTTAGGATCGAAAATAATTAATTGTCATGTAGAAGCTATCAAAGCAAACCTTGAATAATCATGAGTAAGAAGACAAGCGAGAAATATACTAAAAGAGACACAATAATTTAATGTGGTTCGATCAATCGACCTACATCCACAAGAGGAGATGAGCAATCCATTATAAATATGAGAGTACAAAATATCGAGAGAAATAACCTCACGCAATTCACTCAGAATATAAAGAGGTTCACACAAGTGTTAACGTAACACTTGTGTCTCACCGTTTCTCCCCCTACACAAAACTCTCAAAGCCTCTAGGGCTCATTGTGAATGCTACGAAGTTAAAAGGAATGGGCTTCTATTTATAGAGTCATAAACATTTTCCTATAAGAAAAAAGACTAACCAAATATGGAGACATTGTGTTTTTCTTTTAGGAAAAAGAAAACCTAATTATACTAGGAAAGTCAAGACAAACACCCAACACATATATATTAATGTATTATTGGTTAAATTTAGTGTTGGAATCTGCACAACGTGGAATCATCTAGTTGGGTGGGTTAAGTTGTTGTATGTAGTGGAAAATAAATAGTATATTTGTTGGTGAGAAGAAGAATAGCGGTGAGTAATTGTTACAGATTTGAAGTTTGAAAGTTAGAGGGACAAATATAATATTGAAGTTGAATCGGAGGCAATTCAAATGTAATCCTTAGATAATGATTGGATGGAATATATTTGTGAATTGGTTCTGCAAATTGATTTCTTGCTGGGTTATTAATTTTTAGTTACTTTTCGTTTTAACTTATTTTTATAGTTATCATAATATGATTTATGTTTTGATTTATTGAGATAAGTAATTAAATAATAAGTGTATTGTATTATATGGATACCATTAAAGTAATGTTATTTGGAGGAATTGAGACTTAACCCTTGCTTAATATTTAGGAATATGAGACTTGAGATATTAGTTGGTATCAAAATTTAGGAATTGATTATAGATTTGGATGGGTTATTGAGTCTAGGCTAGATATATAGTAATATGGGTGTTTATAGACTCGTGTACTAATGAATATTGTATATTTGATAAATTGAAAATGTTTTGAGGCATCAAAAAAAGAAAAGACATTGGTGAATTAACTTTCTTGGATTCGGTTCTTCAGTTGAGGTAGGTTATGGCTTATTGTATATCATAGATAGACTCTTAATAGCGATTTATAGTCATTGAGTAATGTGTGAAGTTTACTATGCATTTAATTGTTATGGTTTGAATGGTTGATATGTTGTTGTGATTTGTTTGCAATTCCAAGACCGTGAAATTCATAATCTTGAACTTGTTCTATCAAAAGTGATTCCTTGAATAAACAAAGCTTGATGAAATATTGTTAATGAAGTGGAATGTGATAATACAGAATAATAAATTAATTATATTATTGGATCTGGTGTCACGTTCTGACACGGTAAATATATTTGGATCGAGTGTCACGAGCCGATACGATATATTTGGATCGGGTGTCACATTCTGACATGGTAATATTAAAAGACAACATATTAAAATGATTTAATACTACCTAATCTCAAATAATTCCTTTTCCAAAAGAGCGTGGTGTGGAGGCCTCAGTCTTCATGTATACTTTGGATATTGTTGACTAATTACATAACTGTTTCATTGTCTTGTTACTTGCACTTGATCTTGATCTTTTTGTTTGCCACCTGTTAAGTCTTATAGTTGATTTCCTGTATTACTTTATAAATATTGATTTCTATTTTGAGTCGATCGATGATACCTATTCAGTACATGTTGCCTATTCAGTACATGTTGCCTCGTACTGACCCCTACTTGTATTTTTCTTTGCTATATTTTGTCTAGTAAAGAGAGTGTACCATTGACTTCGATGTGCCCTCAGCTCTAGCCAGTCTCTATTATATCAGATTCCAAGGTTAGTTATTCCTTCTAGCTCGTGTTGGATTCTCTCGGTCATGGCATGGTGTTCTTAGTTTTCAGACACATTATGTTATTTATTTATTCTGATGTTTGATATTTCCAAACTTAGTGTTTTAGAATGTAGATGTCTTTGAAGTGATGACTTTCAGATTTTGGGGAATGCTATGTAATAGACTTTGGTGGATTATATTATTTCTTACTTTCATAAGTTTGAGCTTCCGTATTTATTATCGTATTTCATAAATTGAATAGCTAATGTAAGTTGGGGTTTGTGTCGTTGGTTCACCTACCTAGGAGTTTAAGTGTGGGTGCCACTCATGACCCATTTTAGACTGTGACATTTTTAATAAATAATTCTTAATAGTTGAGTGACTTTTTGAATTCATATAAATAATGTAAAAATAGTTTTGTTTGTTATGGTTCATCAGTTTTAATAAAAAGTATGAAATATTTTACTTGATAATCAATAGTTATTCAAAATTGAACTAATTGGCCTAAACATATATACGTAGAGGACATGTTTTCTCTTATTTTATAAGTGGGAGTAGGGCTGTACAGGGCAAATTGATAAACTGCACCAAACTGACAAACCGAACCAAATCGGAAAAAAACCCAACTAGTGGTTTGGTTTGGTGTTTGGAAAAAAAACCCGACCATTATAGGGTTGGTTTGGTTTTAACTAAAAAAAGTCAAACCGAACCCAAACCGACCCGATTATAGATATACTACTTTTAAATTATGTTATACATAAAAATATTTATTAAAATATAATTTATAAATACAACAACAACAACAATCCAGTGAAATCCCACAAAATGGGTCTGGGGAGGATAAAGTGTACGCAGACCTGGCTCCTACCAAGGTAGGACGGGTGTTTCTGAAAGACCCCCGGCTCAGTAAAATCAAAAAAGGAAGTCATATACGAATAAGAAGTTCAAAGCAATATGAAAAGGCAAGTAACAAAAGCAGTCCAAATAAGATAGAACAATCAAAATACAGAAAGTATAGAAAGTAATGAAAATAATAAATAATACCAAACATCAGACAACAGAAAATTATAGTACGCTAGTACGCCTGCTAATAAGGAAGAATAGCGAGACTATGAACTAGCCTTCTACCCTAATGTGAGTCCTCTATATTCTCCTATCTAAGGTCATGTCCTCGGTAAGTTGTAACTGTGCCATGTCCTGTCTAATGACCTCTCCCCAATATTTCTTTGGCCTACCCCTGCCTTTTCTGAAACCATCCATGTTTAACCTCTCACACCTCTGCACTAGGGCATCTATGTCTCTCCTCTTCATATGCCCAAACCATCTCAGTCGCATTTCCTGCATCTTGTCTTCTACTGAGGCCACTCCTACCTTGTCCTGAATAGCCTCATTTTTAATCCTGTCACTTCTGGTATGCCCACACATCCATCTCAACATTCTCATTTCAGCAACTTTCATCTTTTGAACGTGAGATACCTTAACTGGCCAATACTTCGCACCGTATAACATAGCCGGTCTAACCACCACTTTGTAGAACTTGCCCTTAAGTTGTGGTGACACCTTTTTGTCCCATAGCACACCGAAAGCGAGCCTCCATTTCATCCAACCTGCCCCAATACGATGTGTGACATCATCGTCAATCTCCCCGCTGCCCTATATAATAGACCCAAGGTACTTGAAACTACTTTTCTTTTGGATGGCCTGGTCAGCAAGCCTAACTTCCGTGCCAACCTCCTGAGGTATTTCACTGAACTTGCACTCTAAGCACTTTGTCTTGGTCCTACTCAATTTAAACCCTTTAGACTCCAAGGTCTGTCTCCAATCCTCCAACTTAGCATTAACTCCGCTATGAGTCTCATCGACCAAGACTATGTCGTCCGCAAAAAGCATACACCATGGCACCTCACCCTGAATTTGTCGCATCAATCCATCCATCACCAAGGCAAATAAAAATGGACTAAGATTTGATCCCTGATGCAACCCTATCACAGCTGGGAAGTGCTCTAAGTCGCCTTCGACTATCCTTACCCTGGTTTTGGCACCCTTATACATGTCCTTGATCACCCTAATGTATGCCGCAGGTACACCTTTAGCCTTCAAACATCTCCATAGTATCTCTCGTGGCACTTTATCATAGGCCTTTTCTAGGTCGATGAATACCATATGCAAGTCCCTCTTCCTCTCCCTATACTGCTCCACCAGTCTCCTCATAAGATGGATGGCTTCTGTAGTTGAGAGTCCAGGCATAAATCCGAACTGGTTCTCTAAAATAGACATGCCTTTCCTTACCCTCATCTCCACCACTCTTTCCCACACTTTCATAGTATGGCTTAGAAGCTTGATACCTCTATAGTTGTTGCAACTCTGGATATCCCCTTTATTTTTTTATAGAGGGATCATTACGCTCGACCTCCATTCTTCAGACATCACTGCCGTCTTAAAGATGATATTAAATAACCTAGTCAGCCACTCTAAATCTGCTGAGCTCACGCTCTTCCAAAATTCCACAGGAACCTCATCATGTCCGGTCGCTCTTCCCCAACGCATCCTATGGACAACTCCCTTAACCTACTCGACCGTAATACTCATACAACACCTAAAATTGCGAGACCACCCTGTATGTTCCAGATCTCCGAACACAATCTCTCTGTCTCCTTCCTCATTCAAGAGTTTATGGAAGTAGGAATGCCATCTCTATTTAATGAGGATCTTGTCTACCAATACTTTTCCATACTTGTCCTTAGTACACTTCAGTTGATCCACATCGCGTGCCCTTATCTCCCTCGCCCTAGCTAGCCTGAACAATTTCCTATCCCCGCCTTTCTCTTCTAGTTCAGCATAAAGGCGTTCAAAAGTTGTCATTTTTGCTGTCGAAAACGCCGACTTTGCCTCTTTCTTCGCTATCTTATAAAGTTTCCCATTTGTCTACTTCTCCAACTCATCCTTGCTGTCACGCCCAGGGAGGGTACCCTAGACGTAACCGGCACCCGAAGGCCATTTTTGACCTCCGAGCGAACCACCTGGTCCAGTCACACATTCATTCAATCACATTTTCTTAGCAGAAACTCAATTAATAAAATACTATTCGCAATATGAGGGCCGAAGGCCAAGCATTCATCAACTCAACAACAAAAATAATAAGACTCCTCGAATTAACCGTGCAACCTCCCCACACTCCAGTCTATGAAGCCTCTATCCAAGTCTAAAAGGTGTCAATGACAAGTCCATGGCTACCAACAATCAAAATAAAAGAAATGACAACAAAACAGTATAAAAAGGCTCAAGATCCTCCGGAAACTAGGAGGACTCACCAACTAGTTAGAAGTGTATGTGGATCTTCAACAGAGCGCCGGTTGATGATATCTAGTACCTGTCTCTGCATTATGAAATGATGCAGGCCAAATGGCGTCACTACATGGAATGTACGAGTATGTAAAATGACCGAATACAACGAACATCAAGGAAGAATTTATCAACTCGGGAGCTCAACTCAAGAGGAATAACAACTCAATCAAATGTCCTAAGTCTAAATAAGAGTATGATTTAGACGGGACCAATCACATACAATTCAACTCAATCTGACTCAGAGTACTATCAAGACCTATTTGGGAGTTTCTCTTACCCGACAACCATCACTTATGAGCCAGTGAAAGTAAAACAAACCGACGTTGTTGCCGCGTCCGTTCATACCTTGCCAGGGTATGAACGAATCAACCAATCATGGATCCAATCCAACCAAGTCCTATAATGTCAGGACAAATATTTTTGGGGAAACATCCGACTTTAACGGTTCAATCCCCTCCTACGTTTGGCGACATAGTTATTAGGTTCGAGTATGGACTTTACTTTGCCCAATTCGGTGCTCGATACTCCTCCCAAGACTCAATGCTCATAAAACTCCATCCAATCAACTCAATCAAATCACATCGACAAGTCTTATTACAACCTTGTCAACTCATCAACTCTATCACAATCAAATCTCTTCTAATCATACTATCCGTTCAATCTCAATCATATCTTCAAAAGAAGTTTAAATGCACATATATAGCAACATCTAGATATAATCAATCATTTCCTCCATCCACATGAGAAATCTTTGAGGCTCATCACAATTTCAAGACTTTAAATTTACATTTTTATAATAAGCAACATTTTTAAGAAAATAGCATCCTTTATCAAAATCTACATAGTCAAGAAGATTAATAGAACATATTTAACAACTCATTTTCATCAACTCATACTCACATAGAGGCTCATTTTTGGAAACTTCTTAACTCAACGACATCAATACTTATAGAATCAAATAAATAGGGGACAAAACTCATTTAAACTTAGACCATACCAAGAAACTCTATTTTTCATGAACATCTAATCTCAAAGCAAGAATAGGGCACATGGGTGGACTCAACCCATGTTTTGGATAGCCTTACATACCTTAGTGAAGACTTGAAGAAAAACCTTGTGGTTGGGTCTTCAATGGAAAACTCAAACCTTGAAGCTCTCGGAACTCTTCTTGTTGGAGAAGGATTTCGAGAGGAAGAAGAAGAAGAGAGAGAGAGAGAGAGAAGAGGTTTCTAGAGCTTTTAGAGAGAGAGTGGGGGCTGAAGAAAATGATCCCAAAATAGTCTAGGGTGATACATATATAATTTGGGGCAATTCCCAAATTGCCCCTTCTCAAAAGTTCTGAAAAATAGGCAAACTTGCACCTGGCGCGATAGTGGCGCGTCGCGCCATTGCAGTGCCAGGCTAAATACGCCTAAAACCTGCATACCTCGTAGTGGCGCACCGCGCCAGAGACCAAACTACTGAGGCATGTTTCTAACGCGATAGTGGTGCGTCGCGCCCTTACAGCGCCAAGGCCATTGTTCTGAGTTCTGGGAATTTGGCCTGAAAAACCCTACACAACTTTTAGTGGCGCATCGTGCCAAGGAACAAACTACTGAGGCATATTTCTGGCGCGATAGTGGCGCGTCGCGCCCTTACAGCGCCAAGGCCATTTCCCCAGCAGTTGCAACCCAGGCCAACATGAAATTCCTGCCCTGCTAGTTCATCTTAGGATCGTCGTATCTTCTGACTCCGAACTGCAAAATTCGCATTCTTGGTGGCGTTGGAAAGAAGACTCAATGAACTTTCATTTAATAGATTGTGGGCCACCCAGGTCGTCATCTATTAAAAGATAGGGTCATTAAAAGTCGACCCTTATACAAACTCATCCTAAACTTAGCCATGGCGGATCTTTTGGACTTAGCTCGGTCCTAGGGGTCTTTGGTGACCCCACATCACCTCTAACACTGCTCAGTCCCTCAAAGACTCATCTTGACTCATGAATATACTTCAAGATACTCGGGTTCGACCCCTTTTGAACACAAGAAGAGTCCGGATCTTTTGAAAATTTTTGAGAGGTGTTACATTATCTCCCCCTTGGGATCATTCGTCCTCGAATGATGAGAAATCAAAAATAGACTCGGTGTGCAAATCACAATCAAAACTCAGTCATTCAATCAATCAAATTCTCAATCAATTATCAATCAAGACTCAAGATGCACAATGAATTCAAATCAAAGAAATAGATATTACCTTCAACATTCTCATCGGTAGGCACGAATAGATGGGGATAATTAGATTTCATGGCTTGCTCCGCTTCTCATGTGGCTTCCTCAACAAATTGGTTCCTCCATAGGACTTTGACTGAGGCGACTTCTTTGTTCCTCTGATTGCGAACTTGGCGATCAAGAATTTGGACCAGAACCTCTTTATAAGACAAGCTATCCTTAATTCCAATACTATCAAAGGGGACTACCAACGAGGGATCGCCCAAACACTTTTTCAACATTGAAACGTGGAATACCGGATAAATGGAAGCTAACTCCGAGGGTAACTCCAACTCATAAGCAACACTCCCAATCCGTCTCAAAATTTGGTAAGGACCAATATATCGAGGACTAAGTTTCCCCTTCTTTCCAAACCTCATAACGCCCTTCATGGGTGACACTTTCAAGTATACCCAATCGTCCACCTCAAACTCTAAGTCTCTCCTCCTCACGTCGGTGTAAGATTTCTAGCGGCTTTGGGTTGTCTTTAGCCTCTCTCGAATGACTCGCACCTTCTCCATGGCTTGATGGACAAAATCGGGCCCAATCAACTCGGCTTCGCCAACTTCAAATCACCCAATGGGCGATCTACACCTCCTCCCATACAAGGCCTCATAAGGATCCATTTGAATGCTTGCATGATAGCTATTGTTATATGCAAATTCTATGAGAGGTAAGTGATCGTCCCAATTCCCCTTAAAGTCAAGCACACATGCCCTCGACATATCTTCTAATGTCTGAATGGTGCGCTCTGCTTGGCCATCTATCTGGGGATGGAAGGCTGTACTCAAGTTCACCCTCGAACCTAATCCCTTCTGAAAGGATTTCCAAAATTGGGAAGTAAATTGAGCTCCTCTGTCTGAGATGATAGACAAAGGGACCCCATGCAATCTGACGATCTCCTGTATATACAACTTTGCATAATCTTCTGCGGTGTCAGTAATCTTAACCGCCAAGAAGTGAGCTGATTTCGTTATTCTATCCACAATCACCCAAATGGAATCATGTTGCTTTAGGGACTTCGGCAAGCCTGTAATAAAGTCCATGTTGATCATCTCCTACTTCCATTCTAGAATTTCTATGTTTTGGGCTAAACCACATGGCCTTTGATGCTCAACCTTCACTTGTTGACAATTCAGGCATTTGGAAATGAATTCCGCAATATCTCTCTTCATCCCACTCCGCCAATAGATTTCCCTCAAGTCATGGTACATTTTTGTAGAGCCCGGATGAATAGAGTATCTAGAACTATGCGCTTCGGCCATAATCCTCTCTCGAACGTCATCGACATCCAGCACACACAATCTATTTTGGTACCGCAATACACCATCTCCCCCTTGGGTAAAAACCCTAACCTCTTGTTTGTGAATGACTCCCTTCAATTGGAGAAGGATGGGATCTTGGTCTTGTTTCTCTTTTACCTCTACCATAAGTGAGGACGTAGACCCATCCCAAACAGAAATTCTGCCTTTATTGTTCTATTCCAGATGAACTCCCAATAGGGATAATCTGTGTACCTCCTTCGCCAATTCTCTCCTTCCTTCCTCCATGTGGGCGGTGCTACCCATAGACAACCTGCTAAGAGCATCAGCAACAATATTAGCTTTACCTGGATGGTAGAGGATGCTCATATCGTAGTCCTTGAGTAGCTCAAGCCATCTCCTTTGCCTCAGGTTGAGTTCCTTCTGGCTAAAAACGTATTGCAAGCTCTTGTGATTGGTGAATACATCGACATGCACTCCATACAAGTAGTGGCGCCAGATTTTAAGTGCGAATACCACAGCTGCCAGCTCAAGGTCATGAGTTGGGTAATTCCTCTCATAAAGCTTAAGCTGTCTTGAAGCATAGGCTATCACCTTCCCCCTTTACATCAACACACAACCCAAACCAATTCTGGATGCATCACAATAGATCGCAAAACCCTCTGTTCCATCGGGCAAAGTTAGAACAGAAGCAGTGGTTAGCTTGGTCTTCAATTTCTAGAAACTCTCTTCACAAGCATCGGACCATTGGAACTTAGCCTTCTTTTGGGTCAGCTTAGTCAATGGTGATGATATGGATAAGAATCCCTCTACAAACCTCTGATAATAGCCAGCCAAACCCAAGAAGCTCCTTATCTTTGTCGGGGATGTGGGTCTGGGCCAATTCTTTACTGCCTCAATCTTTTGAGCATCAACCTGAATACCATCTCTAGATACAATGTGGCCTAAGAAGGCCACTGATGCAAGCCAAAATTCACATTTAGAGAACTTTGCATACAATACCTGGTCCCTCAAAGTTTGCAAGATGACTCTAAGGTGATGGGCATGCTCCTCCTCATTCTTGGAGTAAACCAGAATATCATCTATGAATACAATCACAAACATATCAAGATACGGTTTGAATACTCGATTTATGAGATCCATAAAAGCGGCGGGGGCATTAGTCAACCCAAAGGACATGACCAAAAATTCAAAGTGGCCATAACGAGTCCGGAAAGTAGTTTTCGGAATATCACCCTCCCTCACCTTCAACTGATGGTAGCCGGATCTCAGGTCTATCTTTGAGAAACAAGTGACACCCTGAAGTTGGTCAAATAAGTCATCTAATCTGGGGAGAGGGTACTTATTCTTTATGGTGACTTTGTTCAGCTGCCTGTAATCAATGCACATCCTAAGGGACCCATCCTTTTTTCGCACAAATAGGATGGGAGCACCCCATGGTGAGACGTTCGGCCTAATGAATCTCTTATCTAGCAAGTCCTTCAACTGCTCCTTCAACTCTTTCAACTCGGCTGGAGCCATTTTATATGGAGGAATTGAGATAGGCTGGGTATCAGGATGAACATCAATCCCGAAGTCGATCTCCCTATCAGGAGGGACTCCAGGCAGATCTTCAGAAAAGTCATCCGAAAACTCGTTGACAATCAGAACCGACTCAAGGGATGGAGACTCAATATTGTCACCTTTTACTCGGACAATGTGATAAACACACCCTTTTGAGATTAGCTTCCTGGCCCTAAGGTATGAAATAAACTTACCCTTAAGCGCAACAGGACTACCCTTCCACTCTATGACAGCTTCATTCGGGAATTTGAACGTGACAATCTGAGTTCTACAATCAATAGAGGCATAACAGACATAGAGCCAGTCTATGCCAAGGATCACATCAAAGTCAACCATGTCCAACTCAACCATGTCCAACTCAACTAGGTCGGCCAAGGTATCCCTGTGATAAATGGACACAGTGCAATCTCTATAGACTCTCTCAGCTAAGACAGAGTCACCGACAGGAGTGGCCACACTAAAAGGCTCAAGAAGACGTTTAGGAATTTTATTGAATTTACTAGCCACATAAGGAGTCACAAAAGATAGGGTGGCACCCGGATCCATCAATACATAACAGTCAAAAGAAGAGACTCGAATCATACCCATCACGATGTTTGGAGAGTTCTCCTGATCTTGGCGACTGCCCATGGCATATAGGCGGTTTGTACCTCCACTCGTACCTGAAGTAGCGCCCCTCTAATTACCCCTAGCTGGTGGTGCGGTGGTAGAGAACTGGTCTCTGTTCCCCCATGCTGGACACTCCTTCTGAAAATGGTCTATGTAACAACCCCTAAAATATTGTATGTCGGTATTTCAATTCTCGACGAAAATAATATAGTCTCTGTATTTTGGGCATAACTTTTCATAGGTTGGTCCAAATTAGGTGATTCAAATTTTTGAGTAACCACAACATCATTACCTACAACTTTCATGAAGAATACATCTTAAGATGCGGAGTATAAGTAGATCAAATAAATTAATCTTTGCAAGATATAGTGTTGTAACGGAATTGAGTGTTTATAGAAGAAAATTCATATGTCACTGTAGGTTGCTCCAAATTAGTTGATTCTTGAACAATAGGAAACTAGACTTCCATATCTACAATTCTTATGAAGACACCAAATCCTAATAAGGAATTTATCTTATTCAAACGCAGCTTCGAAAAAAAGTATTCTGTTAAAAAGAACTCATCTTACCTACCATGGAAACATCTAGATACATTTGACATCATTCATGACATAAATTGTCCTCCATTTAATATCATCCATGACATCAATATATTCCATTAAATTTTCAGATTTTTTTTTATAATTATTTTATTTATTGTTAGGTCCCTCTTTCCCACCTATAAATACCCACCTTATTTCCTCATTTTATTCATCAAGCTTTTTTAAACATTTCTTCTCTCTATATACTTCTTCTCAAATATAGTTTTAGTTTTAGTAGTATAAAAATACTATTCCGGTTATTCTTATACTCTGGGTAGTATATAAAACGCTCCAGCGAGAAGAAAAGGCTAGGGGTCCAAGAGTGTCCCAATTCGGAGTAAACCTTCGGATTTAAGGTATGTAAGGCTTTCATAGCATCGGATTGAGTTCGTCCATGCGCCCAATATTTAAATTCATTATAATTGAGTTATAGTTGAGTTTTATCCAAATCTTGAATTCTAAATAAATTAATTCTTCTTCTATTGAGTTGGATATATTTGTGCATTAATATTATTATTGTTATCTCTCATATTATTGGAATTATTATTCATGGCTACTTTCCCATTAATCCTAATTGATTTGATATTCATGAATATTTTTATACATGTTTTGAGTAAAGATATTGGCTTTTTATTATTTTCATTGATAAAAAGAAAGTTATATGAATTAATACTATATATGTATTTTATTGAGTTTTGAAAGAGCAAAAGAGTTGAGTTTGAATGAATTTGAGCAAATGATATTTTGAGCAAGATGTTTTGATGAGATGTAAATGATGTTTTTGGAAGTATAATCATTGATGAACATGAAATGAGATGAGTTTGATGATTTAAATTAAAGTCCAATGAGACTAGATGATGAGTTTAATATGAGCACATATTTTGGGAGTAGTATTGAGCACCGAGTTGGGTAAGAGTTTAATTGACTCAAACCCCAGAACTACGTAGCCAGCGTAGGATGGAGGCTATGCCTCTTAAGTCCCAAAAAGAGGACTTTGATGAGTAGATCCAAGATGGTGATGTCCTTTACCCTGGCAAGGTATTGGATGGATGTGGCAACGACATCGCTTCGTTGTATCATTGCTAGCTCATAAGTGATGGTTGTCGGTTAGAGAAACTCCCAACTGAGTAAGCATTGCTTATTACTATTATTTTTATTATTATATTTTAAACTTGCATTACATATTGATGTTGAGATAATGTTGAGTTCTGAGCTGAGTTTTATTGAGAGGAGTTTCTTGATATCTGTCCTTACCTTCCTGCCATTTTACATACTCGTACATTCCACGTACTGACGTCATTCGACCTGCATCGTTTTATGATGCAGATACAGGTATTAGACATCCTCAACAGGCGCATCGTTGAAGATCATTTCTTTTCGGCTATTTGGTGAGTCCTTCTTGTATTCGAAGGATCTCCTTATCCTTTTATTATTGTTGAGTGTGATGTTTCTTTTGAGGTAGCCATGGACATGTCATTGGCACCATCTAAGAGTATTAGAGGCTTCATAGACAGAGTCTGATGATGTAATCGGAGTAGTTCTCCTTAGAAACTACTTCTTATAAGAATTATCTATTTTTCCTTTGATTATGACAAGCCCACATTAGTATTCTTAAGTCTTCCGCTGATGAATAAATAAGAAATGAGACTAAGTGGTTCTCTCGGAAGCCAGAAATGGTTTCTGAGAGCCGGCCACGCCTAGGGTACCCTCTCGGGGCGTGACAGTCTATTTGGCCGTATTTATAACAACCCATCCTTCCCGCTCTGCACTCTCCCAAGTAAAGCTTACCACACTTGACGCATGGTGGCTTCCCTTGCGCACCTTGACCCATGCTAGCTAGGATTGAGAACCCTGGGGTCTGAAATTCTGGCGACCTTATCCCTGCCGATCATACCTGTTCTGTGGCATCGGTGCATTGGCAGTAGATGAGGCATAGTTGGAAGGCCTCTTCTGGAAGAAGGACCTGTTGCCCTTGTTTTGCCTCTGTTCATTCTCATGGCTCGCTGATTTTGCCTTCTTGCTCAGGAGCTCTTCTCTGTCCTTTCTCTTCTCCTTCTCCACCTGTTGGGCGTACACCATTAACCTTGAAATATCCATATCGGAGATTAACAACGCCGCTTTGTATTCCTTCTTCACATGCCTCCCCAAACCGGAGACAAACTTCCTCATCTTTGACCTCATATCTGGGGTCATTTCGGGAGCATACCTGGACAGCTGAATGAACTTCAGGCCGTACTCTTTAATAGTCATACCTTCTTGTTTCAGGTTTACAAATTCCTCCACTTTCGATTCCCTCAATTCTCGGGGAAAGAAGTGGTCAAGGAAGGCTCCCTCAAATTCATCCCATTTAACAGGTTCAACATCCTCACCCCTACCCTGTTCCCATTGGTTATACCAAATGTTCGCCACATCTTTGAGTTGGTAGGACACTAACTCGACCCCCTCAATCTCTGTGGCATGCATAGCTTTCAGAATTTTCCACATCTCATCAATAAAGTTTTGGGGATATTCATCTACCTTAGAACCCGTGAATGCCGGCGGATTCATCCTCAAAAAGTCTCTAATTCTAGTGGCAGCAGATGGTTCTTGGGAGCTTGAGCTAAGAGTCGGTGAAATCTGATTACCACTTTGGGCAGCCATTAGTTGCGTGAGCATTGCAATTGCCCCTCGAAATTTTGCCTCTAATGTGGGTGTAGGTGGAGTAGCTGGCACTTGGGGTGCCTCCGAGTATCTCGCAGGTTGGCCTCTAGCCATTGCCGGGCGTGCCTCAAACTGGGGCATCTCAGCGTTATCAACATTCCTCTGGCTAGCAGTACGTTTTGGAGGCATTATCTGTAATGTACAAATGCACGAATTAGAAAGGGGTCTTATAGAGTTTTAACTCTATCGCACGAAGTCAGAGTATGAAAGAAGTGAAATAATTCCTAATATCCTATAGCCTCCTGCTTATAAGTGTGGTGCACAACACACCCATAATCAAGACTCTACTAGACACGGCTTCATAGACTCCCTAGGACACTTGAACTCTATGCTCTGATACCATGTTTGTCACGCCCCGGGAGGGTACCCTAGACGTAACAGGCACCCAAAGGGCATTTCTAACCTCCGAGCGAACCACCTGGTCCAGTCACACATTCATTCAATCATATTTTCTTAGCAGAAACTCAATTAATAAAATACTATTCGCAATATGAGGGCCGAAGGCCAAGCATTCATCAACTCAACAACAAAAATAATAAAACTCCTCGAATTAACCGTGCAACCTCCCCACACTCCAGTCTATGAAGCCTCTATCCAAGTCTAAAAGGTGTCAATGACAAGTCCATGGCTACCAACAATCAAAATAAAAGAAATGACAACAAAACTGTACAAGAAGGCTCAAGATCTTCCGGGAACTAGGAGGACTCACCAACTAGCTGGAAGTGTATGTGGATCTTCAACGGAGCACCGGTTGATGATCTCTAGTACCTGTCTCTGCATCATGAAACGATGCAGGCCAAATGGCGTCAGTACATAGAATGTACGAGTATGTAAATGGCCGAATACAACGAACATCAAGGAAGAATTTATCAACTCGGGAGCTCAACTCAAGAGGAATAACAACTCAATCAAATGTCCTAAGTCTAAACAAGAGTATGATTTAGACGGGACCAATCACATACAATTCAACTCAATCTGACTTAAAGTACTATCAAGACCTAATTAGGAGTTTCTCTTACCCAAAAACCATCACTTATGAGTCAGTGAAAGTACAACAAACCGACGTTGTTGCCGCGTCCGTTCATACCTTGCCAGGGTATGAACGAATCAACCAATCATGGATCCAATCCAACCAAGTCTTATAATGTCAGGACAAATATTTTTGGGGAAACATCCGACTTTAATGGTTCAATCCCCTCCTACGTTTAGCGACGTAGTTATTGGGTTCGAGTATGGACTTTACTCTTGCCCAATTCGGTGCTCGATACTCCTACCAAGACTCAATGCTCATAAAACTCCATCCAATCAACTCAATCAAATCACATCAACAAGTCTTATTACAACCTTGTCAACTCATCAACTCTATCACAATCAAATCTCTTCTAATCATATTATCCGTTCAATCTCAATCATATCTTCAAAAGAAGTTTAAATGCACATATATAGCAACATCTAGATATAATCAATCATTTCCTCCATCCATATGAGAAATCTTTGAGGCTCATCACAATTTCAAGACTTTAAATTTACATTTTTATAATAAGCAACATTTTAAAGAAAATAGCATCCTTTACAAAATCTACATAGTCAAGAAGATTAATAGAACATATTTAACAACTCATTTTCATCAACTCATACTCACATAGAGGCTCATTTTGGGAACTTCTTAACTCAATGACATCAAAACTTATAGAATCAAATAAATAAGGGACAAAACTCATTTAAACTTAGACCATACCAAGAAACTCCATTTTTCATGAACATCTAACCTCAAAGCAAGAATAGGGCACATAGGTGGACTCAACCCATATTTTGGATAGCCTTACATACCTTAGTGAAGACTTGAAGAAAAACCTTGTGGTTGGGTCTTCAATGGAAAACTCAAACCTTGAAGCTCTTAGAACTCTTCTTATTGGAGAAGGATTTGGAGAGGAAGAAGAAGAAGAAGAGAGAGAGAGAGAGAGACAGAGAGAGAGAAGAGGTTTCTAGGGCTTTTAGAGAGAGAGTGGGGGCTGAAGAAAATGATCCCAAAATAGTCTAGGGTGATACATATATAATTTGGGTCAATTCCTAAATTGTCCCTTCTCAAAAGTTCTAAAAAATAGGCAAAATTGCACCTGGCGAGATAGTGGCGCGTCGCGCTATTGCAGCACCAGGCTGAATACGCCTAAAACCTGCACACCTCGTAGTGGCGCGCTGCTCCAGAAACCAAACTACTGAGGCATGTTTCTGGCACGATAGTGGTGCGTCGCGCCCTTACAGCGCCAAGGCCATTGTTCTGAGTTCTGGGAATTTGGCCTGAAAAACCCTACACAACTTTTAGTGGCGCGTCGCGCCAAGGAACAAACTACTGAGGCATGTTTCTGGCGCGATAGTGGCGCGTCCCGCCCTTATAGCGCCAAGGCTATTTCCCCAGTTGCAACCCAGGCCAATATGAAATTCCTGCCGTGCTAGTTCATCTTAGGATCGTCGTATCTTCTGACTTCGAATCCAAAATTTGCATTCTTGGTGGCGTTGGAAAGAAGACTCGACGACCTTTGATTTAATAGATCATGGGCCACCCAGATCGTCATCTATTAAAAGATAGGGTCGTTAAAAGTCGACCCTTATACAAACTCATCCTAAACTTAGCCACGGCAGATCTTTTGGACTTAGCTCGGTCCTAGGGGTCCTTGGTGACCCCACATCACCTCTAACACTACTCAGTCCCTCAGAGACTCATCTTGACTCACAAATATACTTCAAGATACTTGGGTTCGACCCCTCCCTAACACAAGAAGGGTCCAGATCTTTGGAAAAATTTTGAGAGGTCTTACACTTGCTTTCCATCAACTTCGCATATGCCATCTTCTTTGCTTCCACCTTCCCTTGCACTTCTCCAATCCACCACCAGTCCCCTCGATACCGGCTACGACTATCTGTCGAGACTTCCAACACTTTACTTGCTACAACTCTAATACAATTAGCCATCCTATCCCACATATTGTTCGCATACCCGCCACTATCCTAGGCCCCCATATCCTTTAATTTCTCTCCCATATCCAAGGCAATAGCCGTGGTCAAACTCCCCTATCTGATCCTAGGTCAGCCATCTCCAACCCTCCTCTTCCTCGTTATCTTGATCCCTAAATCCATCACCAAGAGCTTATGTCGGGTTGTAAGGTTGTCGATCGGGATGACCTTACAGTCTTTACATAGACCTTTGTCATCCTTCTAAGAAGTAAATAATCTATTTGAGTCTTAGTCACCGAGCTGCGGTAGGTTACTAAGTGATCCTCCTTCTTTGGGAAACTTGAATTGGCTATCACCATCCCAAAAGCTCTTGAGAAATCCAAAAGTGAAACTCCTCTTCCATTTCTGTCATCGAAGCCAAAGCCTCCATGCAAATCATCATACCCTCCCGAAATAGACCTAATGTGCCTATTGAAATCCCCTCCTACGAAAAGCTTCCCAGTAGGCGGTATGCCTCCTACTAACTCATCCAAATCCTCCCAAAGCGTCTCTTATCCTCCACGCTTAAACCCATTTGCGGCGCATACGCACTAATAATGTTCAACGTGATACCTTCAACGACCACCTTAATCGACATCATCCTATCAGTGACTCTCCTAATCTCCACCACCTGATCCCTTAAATCACTGTCTACTAAAATGCCTATCCCATTCCTGTACTTTGATCTACCAGAGAACCAAAGCTTATACCCATCTATCTCCTTAGCTTTAGACGCTATCCATTTGGTCTCTTGGACACAAGCTATATTAATCTTCCTTTTCTTTAGAATCTTAACTAGCTCTATGGATTTTCTCATTAACGTATCAATGTTCCAAGAACCTACTCTCAGTCTACATGCTCCTTTAACCCACTTTCCTCTCCTTACCCTCGGCCCTATCCCCATCCTCGGCCCTATCCCCAAGCGAGAACATGACCCTAGTCTACCATCACTATCTAAATCCACTAAAACGCGTATGAGCTAATAAATTATTCAAATAGATTATTCAAAGGTTAAGTCAGTAAAATGTAACTACAAGTGTATGGACAAGGGATAGATATAAAAGGATAAAAGATATAAAAACAGGAGGTACCAACTCCAGTCAAAATTAACCTGATTGCCGCCGAAAGTGAGTTCCTCGGTGTGGACAAATCTGACCAGCCGTGTTCCTAGACACAAAACTAATGTCTTCGTTTGCTCAGGAAATCAATGTGCAGCAATTACTGAGAATTTTCAACAGTGCAAAGTGTATATTCCACTATCCTTAAACCTTAAACCTCAGATCTAATAACCCAATAACAAACAGGTGGAAAAACTATACAATTATATATCTAAATAATATATATATATATATATATATATATATATATATATATATAAACACACTTTTCTACAGATAAAAATCACTTTGGATTTGTTTTTTTGCTGTGAGAGAAGAGAGAAAAAAAATGAACGAAGATGTCGGTGGTTTTCGGCGAATTATCGGAGTTCGGTGCCGGAGAAAATGGAGGCGGCAGTGGCAGTGGAGGCTATGTGTATGAGACGTCGCCGGCGAGTATTCGATCGGAATCAACAATCCAGATCTCGATGATCAAGGTGAATCTAGTATTTGAAATTTATGAGTCTTTATAATAATTTCAAATTAATATATAATAATATTAGAGTTTACAATCAAATAATTGTAGATGAAAAATATAATTTATAAATATTTTTTAAAATTTTTTCATAATTTTTGTTTTTTTTCTTATATTTAGATTTGGATTTGAGAAACACATCTAAATAATATACAAAAAAGTCCATCTTATAAAGTTATATTATAAAGTTAAAACTTCAAACAGTGTTCTGTCTCCATCTTATATGTTGATATTTTGTACTAGAACTCTTTTTAAGAAGCCTTCTCTGTGCTTTTTATTAGATACTATAAAAAACTCGAAAAACCCAAAAAAACCGAAAAAACCAAAAAACCCAAAAAAACCCATCTAAATAATATACAAAAAAGTTCATCTTATAAAGTTATATTATAAAGTTAAAACTTCAAACAGTGTTCTGCCTCCATCTTATATGTTGATATTTTGTACTAGAACTCTTTTTTAGAAGCCTGCTCTGTGCGTTTTATTAGATACTATAAAAAACTCGAGAAACCCAAAAAAACCGAAAAAACCCGAAAAACCCAAAAAAGCCCATCTAAATAATATACAAAAAAGTCCATCTTATAAAGTTATATTATAAAGTTAAAACTTCAAACAGTGTTCTACCTCCATCTTATATGTTGATATTTTGTACTAGAACTCTTTTTTAGAAGCCTGCTCTGTGCGTTTTATTAGATACTATAAAAAACTCGAGAAACCCAAAAAAACCGAAAAAACCAAAAAAACCCGAAAAACCCAAAAAAGCCCATCTAAATAATATACAAAAAAGTCCATCTTATAAAGTTATATTATAAAGTTAAAACTTCAAACAGTGTTCTGCCTCCATCTTATATGTTGATATTTTGTACTAGAACTCTTTTTAAGAAGCCTGCTCTGTGCTTTTTATTAAATACTATAAAAAACTCGAGAAACCCAAAAAAACCGAAAAACCCGAAAAACCCAAAAAACTCCAAAAAACCCAAGAAAAATTGATATCGAAAAACCCGACTTTTATTGGTTTGGTTTGGTTTATAGATTTAATAACCCGATACAAATGATTTGGTTTGGTTTGTAAAAAATTTGAACCAACCCGATCCATGTACACCCCTAAGTGGGAGTGCGTTAGCAAGCTCCTCTCCGTCAACATGCTTGTCTGACATAAGGGTAGTGAAGATATTTATTAATTATCTTATCACTAGGGATGGCAATGGGGCAAGACAAAAATGGGGCAGGGCAGGACGGGAGCCTAACGAGATAGGGAAGGTGAGTAATTACATGGGGCGGAGCAAGGCGAGGTGGGTCAAAATATATTTTGCAAAATTTTAAATAGCCTAGGGCTGGTGATAAGGTAAGATTTTCATTTTCCAAAGGTGAATTGACACACTTATTGTACAACGACGTATTCTCCTCTTCAAGACTCAATATCCTGGAGACTTTAGGAACACAACTACATTTTAAATGTTTTGTTAAATAATACTCAAGTAAGTAAAAAAAATTATATGCACAATCTAGAGTATATATTTACTTTTATTGAAGGGCAATCTATATTTTTTATATGGGCTAAGTGCAGTAGTATTACGTGAATTAAATAATTTCAATAACCTAAAGTTATCTTATTCAGAGTCCAAAACCAAGCATAAAGAGAATTTTTCAATAAAAAAATAAACATAAACAGGGAAGGGTGAGACAGGGCTTAGCGAAGCGGGGTAAAATTTGTAAAAATGCTAAAAGGGGCAGGATAGGGCGAGTCAAAATGTTAACAGGTGAATTGCAGACCTGCCCCACCCCACGTAATATTCCTACTTGTCACGCGTATCCGGTCTTTCGGAGAGTACCACTCATTTGATCATATATAACTTTATTTTGCAAACTACTCTTCCTTATTCTAATGTCTGCTCCTCTCTTTCTTTTTGGGTGAGTATATTTCCAAAC
Source organism: Solanum dulcamara (assembly GCF_947179165.1). Taxonomy (NCBI): domain Eukaryota; kingdom Viridiplantae; phylum Streptophyta; class Magnoliopsida; order Solanales; family Solanaceae; genus Solanum; species Solanum dulcamara. The sequence continues at coordinate 13,577,267 of NC_077246.1, forward strand.
AACTCTCTATTCAACTAAATAATAAAAAGAATAAAATTCTACTCTACCAAATTTTCAATCAAATTAAATATTCTCTCCATTTTAATTTATTTCTTATATTTTAATTTTGCATGAAATTTAAGAAAATTTATAAATTTGTAGTTTTAAATTAAAGATATATGAAATGTAAAAATACTCTTTAATAAAAGAAAAAAGACACTCTTTTTGAAATGAACTAAAAAATAGGATAAACAAATTGAAACAAATTGAATGTCATATTTTTAATTTATAATTATAAGATATTATTAAGTTTGAATTTTAAGGTAACTGACATTTAGCCTTACGAATAAGAGAGTAAAAACAATCAAATCATTCTATAGTGATAACGTTGTCTGAAGGCTTCATGGCTATTATAGTAAGGTAATGTGATATACGTATACTAACATTTGACATTTGTCACTCCAAAAATCAGGTGTGATGGTACCTGTCTTATCCTACCAAGACAGGTCAACCTAAACAACCATCGACAAGGGTAAATGGGGAGGTAAGAGGGGAAATAAGAACTAAACATAACTTAAGCATTGTGGAAATCATAGCATAATAAAACCTTCTCCAAAATCTGGTGTCACGTGTACAAGCCACGAGATAATAATACAGATTCGATGAAACAACAAGTGTGAATGTCTTCAGTTCTATACTAGAAATAAGACATAACATAAGGGCATGCTATTTCTACTGGAGCAACTAACAATTGCCTCACGTACTCCTAAGTGCAAGTCTCAGACACTAATACATGAGGATGATCAGGATGAGCTAGGCCCGTAACGTATACAAGTGTAGAAAACAAGGGAGTGAGTTCCAAAACAACAACGGTACTCAGCAAGCATCCCTAGATGACCCTAAGAAAAGTAATGTCGAAAACACTGTACCCCGACTCACCATCCAAACCTCCATACAACCTGTAAAGAAAATCAGAATCTAGCCCAGCACAATAATGTTATAGTGACAATGAACATTACACCATAAAAGTAACTCAGTGGATAATAACATCGATAGACTTTCAATAAAACACTTTAAATTCTCAATCAACAATCACGACAATGACACTTCACTCATACGCATCAACCAATAATAATCAGGTTGAATATGACGCAAATGACATATTGAGCGATGCATATCTGTCATATTGATACACACCCATTGCATAGCATCACGGGATTCATGGGGAACTCACAAGGTCCATGCATCCACAAGAATCATTTTCCTTCGACATAACTCATTCGTCAGAACCATTTTTCTTTGGCATATCACATTCTTCGTAACCAATTTCCTTCGGCATATCACATTCGCCGAAACCATTTTCCTTCGACATGTCACATTCCCCAAAATCATTTTTCTTTGGCATATCGCATTCATTGAAACCATTTTCCTTCGGCATAATGAGAATAAAAATTTTATAATGGTGTCTCCAAATCAATGCAAATAGGCACGATTATCCACATAATGAAAGATCACAAAGTTCACATCGATAACCAATCATACAGAATAATGGGTACACCAACAAAAGTGGAATCGATAACGTCATCCAATTCACTCATGGCATATCACAAAATAATATATCAATGATTTCATTTTACCCTACATGATCATTACTATCATTTGGATAACCTTTGATAACAAGTAGAGCCATACGAAGGTCCTCACCATGACTCATTACTTTCAAACACACAAATAAGGCATACAAGGTTCAACACTATAAAGAAGGTTAAAGAGGTCCACTTGCATTAAAAGAGAATAAAATCAACCTGACACTTGAGCCTTTTCTTTACGTTGAGCCTTTGAATACACAAAATCTAATCACATATATAATTCCCATAAGAAATCATGAACATCGATAAGATGATTTTGAAAATTGGATCCAAATTGACTCGAAAAGCCAATCCCAAGGGCTGAGGGTATTTTAGAAAGTTTTATTGGAAAACACTATAGCCAAAAATTTTGGACCTCACTCCCAAAATTTCATCGAAAAATGAGTTAGAAATAATTCCAAAAATCCCAAAACATGATATCAAAGTTCATGAGAAAAATTCCAATATCTAGGTCCAAAATCCCGGCTCAAATCTGAAATATTCCTTGAAAAATATCTTATCCATCTTAGGAAATGTCAACTATAAATTTCATTGAAAATGAAGTTAAAATCGATCTTAAAATCCTCAATTTATCAGCAATAGGAGGAGAGGGAAGTGGGTAAGCAGGCTCCTTTCACTAGATTGGTTAGTTAAAACTTTAATCTTACCGAGAAAATCTCAATTTTTCAAGCTTATATGCGGTTAATATATTGAAAATGATTGAAAAATCGATAATTTTATTCAAAAATTAGTTTACCCATAATATAAGAATCCTAAATATAAATTTTTCATCAAAAACTGAGGCCAAATTGATAAAACCTCAATTTTTCTAAAGAAATTCATGAATAAGTAAAGAAAACTAAATAAAGAGAGCACGAGAGAATGCCCAAACGAGGATCGAATACAAACCCCCATATTAAATAGAGAAGAATTTAGAAAAAATGAATCCATTTCGAGCTCTAGAACTCCTAATATGTACAAAAATACCAAATAAATACAATCTGAAATCTTAAATACCAGTACAACATAACTTATACCAAAAAACTAGCAACTTTAATTTCACTAAAAAGGACGTAACTAGCTCATAAAATAGCAGAGTTCCTCGATTCTTTTTCTTAAATAATGATACGGACCTACTCATTCAATCAAAATTCAATTTTGTGCATCAAATATTTAATTTCTAATTGATATTGTTTTTCCATATTTTGCGACAAAAGTCCATCTATGCTTAGCGAAAATGCACCAAACTTTAACGAGCATTCTTATAATTCATGCTCAAATTTTCAAAAGTTTTGGAATAATTTTTCAATCTTTAAAACTAATAATGAACCTTTTAGTCGGCACAATTTACTGAAATAGTGCCAAAACAAAAACTTACCCAAAGCTTATCCAAAATCTCCCAAACACAAAACAAATATAGTACTAGGTTGAAAATGATATTTCAGACTCAATAAAATTATTAAAACACCTAAACAAGGTTGCCTTAACCCGATGTTAACCATTTTAACTTAAGAATCTCCAAATTTTCAGTAATAACATGAAAGTCATCCAAAAGCTTTGGGAACTGAACCAAACCTTCAACTAGGAAAAATATCACCATTCAGACTTAGTTTGTAACCGACCTATTCCCGTCATTATGAATAAGCCAACAGGGAAAGAAATTAGACCAGAAAACCTCTGAATAGTAACTTAGAAAAATTTATGTTTATGCCAAACTTGGACAGAATCTGAGTCAGATGAGGTATGGATAATTTGATAATGGATGGGTGATACATTTATCAGTTTGATAGTTGGAATCGATATCCAAGACACTAAGGAGCCCGTATGTCTTTATAAAATTGATTTCGGATGAGTAAAACTCCCGTAATTGATCTTGGCATGAAGGGTTAAAATTAGAACACCATCATTTGAGGGCATGTTGCAAAATGGGAGCTTGGGACACAAATCCCAAGTTTCTGTTCTGTGCAACCTGCCACAGCGGGATTATTCTCGCCATGGGGGAATAAACACGATTTTAAATGGGAAAAGTCCCAAAAACATTTTTGCACTTTCTCATTTTTGGAGGGCAAAGGGACAAACTAGGGACTTTCCTTTCAATTTTCCATCCATTGTTACCAATAGGTAAGTTAAATACTCCCCTACTTTGTATTTTGATTCTTATAACCTAGAATTCATGGTAAATATCTTAGGAGAAAGTTCTTGGCATGAATTTAATGGTGGGAATTAGCCTTAGATAGGTGAGAGGATGATGAAAGTTGCCAAGGATTAGGATTTTAATGTAACACAAATGTTGTAGGTTAATAGTTCATTGATTTGTGTATTTCTTATTCAATTTTAGACCAAGAACAAGCTGATAGACTTCAAAAAGGGAAAGCTCCAGTTGTTTAGAGTTCTCAAGGCTTGGTTCAAGGTAGGTGATGGTTTTACATTCTTATCTGTGCTACATGTGCTTGTTACTATAATTGATATTATTTACTGCATGTGTGAGACTAGGAAAGATGTAATAAGCTTAATGAAATGACTATTGCAATCAATTACATGCAATGAACTTGTTACTTGACTATGTAAGTATGTGAACTATTCGTTGTGGATTGTGATTGTGATTATCATATATTGGATTGGGTGTCATGTTCCAACACATACACACCCACCCACACACACACACACACATATATATATATATATATATATATATATATATATATATATATATATATATATATATAGATCAGGTGTCATATTTCGACACATATACATATTAGACCGAGTGTCACGTTCCGATACATATACATATTGGATTGGGTGTCACATTCTAATATATATATATATATTAGATCGGGTGTCATATTTCAATACAACTATTATTTTGAGTGTGGGTCTCATGTTAGGACTATTATTGGCGGTTGTTTGAGACTGACATTATGAATTGAATAATGCTTATGAATTACTAATTGGTAATGTGTTTCATATATGGTTGTCTTTACTATATTATAGTTGCTTACATATGTATCACTAACTGGGTTGGCTGTGTGATCTTATCAATACACCATTATTTATGTGTACTGATATTGTACTTGCTCTTTCCTTATTGAGTACAGGGCATCTTCAGGTGGCTGCTAACAAACCTCAGTTAGGAGACCAATGGCTTTTCAGGATTCAAGAATGAGCCAGTTCAATTAGGCTTCCATGGGTTCTTCTAGGATCTCAGTGCAACCTACTTATTCCTTAGTAGAATTTTGGTACAATGACTTTTAGATTCTATGGGGGTTGACTTGTACATATTTTGACTATGTTATGACGGTGCTTGAAATTATTTCTTGAGTTTATGGGAACTAAGTTAGATAAAAAAATGATTGTTTCCACATCTCTATGACTATTTCATATTATGATGCTAGTTGGGGTGCAAGTTTAGTTCTCCCATCGGAGGATTAGTGTGGGCACCAATTACGTCCTGGTTGGGGCCATGAAAAAATTGGTATTTGAGCCCTAGGTTTCTTAATCTCATTGTACCAAAATGAGTCTAGTAGAGCCTTGCAAAAAGGTGCAGAGACGTCTGTACGTTTCTTCGAGAGGCTATAAGACTTTAGGAAATCTCCCTATCTTCTTCTTCCATCATACTATAACTTGATTTCAATTGGTATCTAGTGATTCAAAGTGGTATCTAACGTCTTTCACTCTGTTGTCCATAAATGGTTAACAATAATACAATGTTGTCCGACCCATAGCTCTCGTTGAGTAAGAGGAGGATCTAGCAGTTAGAGGGTATGGATAAGGTAGAAGCTAGAGAAGAGAATACGACAAAGGCCGAGGAAGGGCACCACCCACCAGGGGTGAGGCTCAAGATGAGAATGCTCTGCAGGAAGAGGCCCCTCCCGCACACTAAGAAAAAGTAGAATAGAATGTGGAAGTGGAGGTCGAGGAGGACGCTGAGCAAGAGGTGAATGCTGAGGCCGAGAGTGGAGGACTTCCATCTATGGACCTAGCTATAGCCCAGCAGATCATGACTTTCTTAAGTGGGTTGGTCAGCATTGGAGCTATTTCCATAGTGCCCATAACTCAAGCTCCAGTTGTTCGTCTTGTTGTTGCTTCAGTCCCTTAGATGGATAGAGCATTGAGCACTGATACCTTATTTCATCAATTCCTTGGCCTAGTGATCACTGGAAATGAGAACGAAATACTAGCTAAGTTCTTGATGCTGAAGCCTCTGGTGTTTCAAGGTTCTGAGAGTGAGGATGCTTATGATTTCATCTTAGACTTCTATGAGAGACTTCATAAGTTAGGCATAGTCTACCAACATGGAGTTGAGTTCGTGACCTTCAAACTTTAATGTGAAGCCAAGCCATTGTGGAAAGCCTTTGTGAAATACCGATCGCCAGTTTTGCCTCTACTTACCTGGGTTCAATTCCATGCCCTATTTTGGAGAATTATATACCTAAAATATTAAGAGACTATAAGAAGGATGAGTTCATGTCTGTTAAGAAGATTGGCATGACAGTGGTTATTTAAGAGGCTAAGTTTCATTCCTTGTCCAAATATGCTACACAGATGGTGACTATAGAGGAGGAGATAATATATTTGTTCATCGAGGGATTGAATCTCGAGTTATAAATATTGTCTATTCATATGACCTCTGCAGGTAGAAGCTTCAATAAAGTGACAAACTTTATAAATAAAGTGGAAGGAGTCCGATGGGATGGTCAGGCCAAGGCTTTGTTTAAGAAGACCAAGAGCATATATAACTTCAATGGTTCTTACTCCAGAGGTTCAGGTAGGCCGGCATTTGCAGTCAGGCCAATTCAGTCTTCTATGCCTGCTTTTATGGGTAGTTACTTAAGGACTCCACAACAAAATCCTATTTAAGATGGTCAGAGAGCTTCTTTTGCATCAGGTAGCAGGCCGTCCCTTGACCGAATTTGTTATAATTTTAGGGAATTAGGGCATGTAAGGAGAAATTTCCCCCACCCTAGTAGGACTAATCCCGTCTACTAACAGACCAGAGCAGTGGTTCCGACAAGTGGAGGTAATAATAGTAGAGGAAGTCCACAAGATGGGCGAAGAGGAAATCATATAGGTCATGGAATTGGTAATGCGGGAAGAAAAGAGCATAGCCAGACACAGAGGTGTCCCGTTAGGACAACAAAAGACAATTTTATGCCTTTTCCAGTATGAGAGGCTGAAGTGTCTAATGCAGTGATCGCATGTAATATTCTTATCTGTGACCGAATGGCTACTATCTTATTTGATTCACATTCTACTTACTCATATGTGTCAATATAGTTTTCCTTGAGTCTTGATATTATTTGTGATATGATTGATTCCCCCATCCTTGTTTCTATCTAAGTCAGAGAGTCTTTTGTAGTATCGTGCTTGTTCAATTATGTTTATGAGTTTTTAGACTTGGGTGTATTTGGTGATTCTGGATATGACTAATTTTAATGTGATCTTAGGAATGACTTGGTTGTCTTCCTATTATGCTATGATTAACTGTAATGCTAAGATCGTGGCTCTAGAGATCTCGGGTAGGGAAATGTTAGAGTGAGAAGAGGTGTACAAGCCTAACCCAAATAAGATTATCTTATTTATCAAGGCTAAAACACTCATGAGGCAGGGTTGTTTAATATACTTGTCTCATATTCAGGATGTCAAAGTTGCGTCCCCTTCTATTAAGTTTATTCCTATAGTGTTTGAGCTTAAGAAGGTGTTTCCTACCAATTTGCTTGGTATGCCTCCAGATAGAGACATAGATTTTTGCATTAACTTGGAGCTGGGCACTCACCAATATCTATTCCTTCTTATTGCATAGCTCTGAAAGTATTGAGAGAGCTTAAGGCTCAAATCCAAGAACTCCTTAATAAATTTTTCATCCATCCCAATGCTTCTTCGTGGGTGCTCTATTCTTGTTTGTTAAGAAGAAGGATGGTAGTTTGAGTATGTGCATAGACTATCGATAGTTGAATAGGGTCATCATTCGAAATAAGTACCTATTACTCACATAGATGATCTCTTTGACCAGTTGTAGGGTGCATCCATCTTTTCAAAAATTGATCCAAGGTTTGGTTACCATCAGCTGAAGATTAGACTTGAGAATGTACCTAAAATGACATCCAAAGCTCGTTATGGGCACTATGAGTTTTTGTAATTTTATTTGGGTTGACCAATTCACCTATAGTCTTCATGACTTTGATGAATGGGGTGTTCAAGTTGTTCCTAGATTCCTTTATAATTATGTTTATAGATGATATTTTGGTCTATTCAAAGAGTAAGGAAGAACATGCAGGCCATCTTCGTATTGTTTTGGGTGACTTGGGAAAACAAACATTGTATGCAAAATTCTTTAAGTGTAAATTTAGGTTGTTTTGTGGCCTTTTTGGGGCATGTGATTTCAAAATGATTACTGATGTATCCTCAAAATATTGAAGCAATCAAAAACTAGGTCTGACCTAGTTCTGTGATTAAAGTTAGAAGTTTGTGGGGCTTGCCAGCTATTATCATCTGTTCGTGAAGAATTTTGCTTTTATTGCCACCTATTTGACAAGGCTGACTCAAAAATAGGTACCATTTGAGTAGACTGATAAATGTAAGAATGCTTCTAAAAGTTCAGGACTCTTCTATCCACGACACCTATTCTGACACTTCCAATTGAAGGTAAGGATTTCATTATTTACTATGATTCTTCACATTAAGGCTTGGGTGCTGTGTTGATGCAGGATTAGTATGTTATAGCCTATGCCTCACGAAAGTTCATAGTTCATGAGAAGAACTATCCGACACATGACTTGAAGTTGGCAGTGGTAGTCTTTACTCTCAAATTTGGCTGCATTATCTGTATGGTGTCTAGTGTGAATTATTTACTGACCATCGCAGTCTACATCATGTGTTCACCCAAAAAGACCTGGATTTGAGATAACGAAGGTGGATGGAGTTGCTTAAGGATTAAGATGTCACCATCCAGTATCATCCGAGCAAGGCTAATGTGCTGGCAGACACATTGAGCCAGAAGCTAGTTAGTATGGGCAGTCTAGCTTGTTTGGGTGTTTTTAAGCGATCCCTAGCTAGAGAGATTCAGGCTTTAGAGGCTAAGTTCATGAGTCTAGGCATCTCAGAGAAAGGTGAGTGCTTGCCAGGTTTATGGGATATTCGGATACCAAAAAATGTTTCAAACTCCACAATATATCCTCAAGCACCTTTTTATGAGAAGGGATGTCACTTTTAGGGAACATATCTCCCCATTCAAACATCCTAAGCATACTTTTTTGGCCATTTACTCACCATCAAATTCACTAACTTTTCCACCTACCTCAGTGTTTCCCCATCCTTTGAGTGACACTTTGTAACCCTTTCTCCTCAAATTGATTCTTTGCCATTTATTTGTCCTATTTCAGATACCTCTTTCAGTTCTTTCTCACCCCCATCTCATGTATTATCTGTTCTAACTCCTTATTCTTCTCCAATTTTCTACTTTGTTTACTTGTTCCAACTCATACTCCTGCTCCCATTCTTCCACCTTATAGAAAATCTTCTAGAGCTGTCAAACCTCCTATATGACACATTGGCTACATAACCAAACCCACAACTCGCCATTCTATCTCCAATTATATGTCCTATTATCATATCTCCCCTTCCTACAAAGCCTATATTACAACTTTTTCTTCATCTATTTTAGAACCTTCTTCACATACTTAAGCTGTTTAGAATAAGCATCAAATACAGGCTATGGACCAAGAGTTTATAGCTCTCACTGACAACCATACTTGGGAGGTTGTGCATCTTTCTGCAGGTAAAACTCCTATTGGTTTCAAATGGGTTTACAAGGTGAAGTATAAAGCCGATGGATCCATTCAGAGGTATAAAGCCTGGTTAGTTGCCAAAGGTTTTACACAATTAGAAGGTTTGGATTACCATGACACCTTTTCTCTGGTGTTTAAGATGGTGACAATCAGAACAGAGGTATCTATAGTTGCTCAGTTCCATTGGCCTTTTTTCCAAATAAATGTTTACGATGCATTCCTCTAGGATGATCTTATCGAGGAAGTCTACGTGAATTTACCACTAAGTCTTGGTATCCAATAGGAGCATAAAGTATGCAGGCTACTCAAATCCCTGTATGGCTTGAAATAAGCTAGCAGGCAATGGTACTTGAAACTTACTACAACCCTCATTCAATATGCTTTTACCCAAAGCAATCTAGATTATTCTTTGTTCTCTAAAAAGAATGAAAGAGGAATTGTTATCATACTTGTTTATGTTGATAACTTGTTGATCACTGATAGTGATTAAGATCTTATTCAGGAAGCCAAAAGGATTCTGATCTGCTTTTCAAGATAAAGGACCTAGGTGAATTAAGGTACTTTCTTGGTATAGAATTTGCAAGATCATCCAAAGTGATCTTAATGAATCAAAGGAGATATGCACTGGAGTTAATATCAGAATATGGTTTAGGGGGAGGAAAGCATGCTACAACTCCATTGTAACAAAACCAAAAACTGACTAGCTTGGAATATGACAAAGCATTTGAAGCTACGAATAATGATCCAAAATTATACAATAGGATATCAAAGGCTCACAGGCAATGATATGACTAGATATCTCTTATATATTGCAACATCTAAGTCATTTTATGCATGTACCTAAGAAGTCACATTATGAGCCAACTCTACATGTGGTTAAATATATATAGAAACAACCTACACTTAGACTTCTAATGAATATCAAGAATTTAGGAATGGTCACTATATTCTGTGATGCAGATTAGACATCTTGTTTGTTGTCTGGGAAGGTAACAGGATTTAGAATAAAATATGGTAATTCTTTGATCTCATGGAATGACAAAGAAAAAAAGTACAATGTTAAGGAGCTCAGTAGAGGCTGAATACAGAAGCATGAAAACTATAGTAACAGAGTTAGTGTGGTTATAAGGCCTATTCAAAGAATTAGGTGATAATATTGAGTTACCAATGGAGCTGCATTGTGACAACAAGGTAGCATTACACATAGCCTCAAATCCTATGTAACATAACAGGACCAAATACATAGAAATTGACTTTTACTTTATTAGAGAAAAATTACAAGTAGGCCTGATCACAACAACATACATGTCCAGTAGAGAATAATTAACAGATATATTCACAAAGGCATTGGACAAACAAGTGCATGTTGAGATGCTATCCAAGTTGGGATTGTTAGACATATCCCATCACCCAACTTGAGGGGGAGTATGGTAATTAGTGATAGCTGTAATGAGTTGTACATATGTCACGACCCAACCTAGGGCCTAGTCGTAACACGACGATCGAAACCCAAAGGGCTCCAACCAAGCCTCTTGTACATATCATAAGCATACATAAGTTAATATAAAAGCGGAAATATCATAAGAGAGTCTAAACCATGAATAGAAATTGAGGAATGTCACATGACAACATAAACTCAAAACATTTGTCCAACTAGATGCCTCTACTCATGAATATGGGCGGGGGCTAAGACATGTCCCTAGATCACCCTCAATATGAAAAATAACAAAAGTCTTTGAAAACAGTAAACAACTTGATGACTAGTCCCTGATGAATGAGGACTTACCACAAACACCGCCAGATAGAAAAGCTTACTAGCTACATGGACGAATATGATCTTCAACCTCAACCCCTACATTATGAGACAATGTAGGAAAAAAGTATGCATTAGTACGTTGGAATATATTAAGTATGTAGGCAATGCAATCCATAATAAACCATATTTGTATAAATGACCATTTTAAATAGCATAATAGGAGAAGTAGTAAAAATCATAAGTAGTCTTTAAGAAAGATCAATGCATAATAAATCATAAGAGTATCATATAAAGTAAAAGATAGGATTAGTCATTTAGAACATGAAAATGACCATACATATGTGGGATAGGAACCATAACCAACAATAAGACCATGCGAGCTATACCATGTAATCCCAATGTTACCCCTACATCGGAGGAAAGGGGGAGACTACTTGCCAAGGTGGACTCCTACATGCCTAAGTGGATCCACTAAGCGGTTATGTGAATCGGGTACTCATCCCTCATTCTTAGACTCGAGTACTCACCTCTAATAGATGATATTTCAGCTACTCACCTCTTAGAGATATGGGTATTCGCCTCTAGTCCCTTTTTACCTATAGTGGAACGTAGTTATGCAACAAGAGACTTTATATAAGGACCCCATATTTCGAGTCCCCATCTTAAGTCCACATTCAGTGCTAAGTCGAATCCCATGGAATACATACATATCATAGAAATCATAGTGACATATATCATAGTCATGATCATAGGTTTGAAAATCATAGAGTAGCTCATTTTCATAACACAAGTTCAATGCGGGTATTATCCTTCCACATTACAAATCATATATACATAGTTCATATCATTAGGCCTTAAGGCACCACATTGGACCATAAGTCACCCTTTCCCTAATTTTCATGAAAATCATCATTCAAAACATACTTATAGTCCATGATCATAGTTGAAATACATAATCATAATTCATACTTGGAAATTCATGACCATAACTTGTACTTAAATTTAAGGTAAGACATGAATGCATGATCAATTGATTTGAAAACCATAAAATTTACTTGAAAACATGCATGATCATAAACTTTCTTTCAGCCCATACATAATTCATATAGATAATATCATTATGAAGTATAATTGAAAATACTCATAATTTTCATCATGAACCCTAGAAATCAAAATAGGAAAATTCATGGGAAAACTCTTCAATTCAATGCAATAACCATCAATTTATATCAAAATAGACTCGTGATCATACTTTGAATCAAAATTCATGCAATAGGAATAGAGATCATAAATTCCATAAAATACCATACTTTAATTTGATAAAAGATTTGCAAAATTAATTGGGCTTCATGGTTGAAAGGATCCATGATTCAATACCCACATATCTTAAGTGATAACACCAAATAATTTGGAAGAACTTGAGAGTTTTGATGGAGAGCTTGAGTGAATTTACTTGAAGTCTTCAATGGAGTCCTTGGGAATCTTTTGTAGAGAGAGAAATATTGGAGTAGGTGAATTGTAGAAAATGAATCCAATTAGAGGTTTAGGTTAATTTATAGAGTTGAATTAGGTCCTAAAATGTCTAGGTTCATTATCTAACAATTTAGAAAATGTCTAAAACACCCTTACTAAAAATCCAACTCGGCTAGAAAATCCTTGCCAGGTCCGGGATGCGGCTGTGTCACAGAGCTTTCTGTTTTGCCCAGTTTTCTTTGAAAATTTATCTTCCAATATACGAGTTCTAAAAATTTATCGAGACCATTTTCCCGCAGGTTTTGACCCCCTGATCTATATTCCGAACTCGGATTTTTCAAAAAGATTAAGGATAATGTATTAAATGAGAGGCCTAATCTCAAGGCATTCTTAAGTCACTTGTGAGCATTTTGAGGGATGTTACAACATAGTTTGTTAGCTACTTACCTTATAGATTGATTAGTTATAAAGTTAGTTAGACTAATTGATAGGTTGTTAGTCGGTTATTGTAATTAACAAAGGTAGTTAGCAGCTTGTATAAGCATTAGGTTTGGGATGAATGTGAAGTAAGGCAGTTCATTTCATTCTAGATTCTTCTCTTTTCTTTCTGCATTTCCTCTCACTGATAATGCAATAATAGCGATTAGAGATAGGTTAACACTCTTAACAAAATATGTAGGTTAAACCATGCTTTCCATCTTTCATAGTGATAATCTTGTGAGTGTGATCTAGAATCCTTGAAAGAAGATTGATGGGAGTGAAATTTGACAAATATTCCATGATATATAAGTCCAAAATAGAGGTTACGTATCTCCTTTCCATCCAAGGAAGAAATATTTTGTTGACCAACTAAAATAGTAGTCAATACTCAAGCTTCATCTGCTTCTTGAATAGCTTCTCATTGTTCAAATTCTTTGTCTTTCCGACTAGGTCCATGAATTCCTTGGTAGGCACTTTATTTTCCATGGTGTTGATCCCCTCTGTTGGTACTTTCAAAATATACCCTAAGGACTTCTCATCGAGTAGGTTTCCACTTTATTCATGCTACTAATAAATGTTTCCTTGTTAGTAGAGAAAATCAAATCAACATAGAATTCTGCCACCTCATTCTCATATACGAAGGACATAAGAAGTTTGACCAAATGACTCCAATCTTGAAATTTTACCATTTTGAGCGGTTCTTATATCCCATTTCAAGATGTTTGATGTATCATGGATTTACGGTACTTTTAATGATTTAAACTTAAGAATGTGCATGTCTTTTTAGTATTTGTTAGCATATTTGATTTTAGTTGTGCTTTTTGCATGAAACTAAGTCGGAGAATTGGTTGAGGAATCACAACACTGAAGGAAGGAATTTTTGGTGTTTACGAGCTTATCTTATGACTTGTCTTTGTTTATACGGGTCATAGGTATCAATCGTCTAAGATAGAAGAGAAAAATAAAGTTGAACTGAAGATTACGAGTGAAGTAAATGACTCATTTTAGCCTTACGAGTCTTCAAGTGAAGTAGTCAAGAAGAAGTGAAAGACTGAGGATAAAGTGAAGACGATGAGTCAGTTCTAAGGCTCATCCATATTCCTACGAGTCGTAGAACACACTCGTAGCTTGAAGTTACTGATGATGAAGTCTATGACTCCAGTTGATGAGTCGTCCTCAGAGGCACGAGCCGTAGAAAGTGGTCATAAAGAAGAAGTTCCTCAGTGCAATGTGAAGAATTACGAGATGGGTCAACAACTTGTCATAGTTTTTCCGATCCGTAGGAACGAGCCGTAGATCCAAACCGACTTAAAGTTTCCTATGTTCCCCAAATTCATATTTACTTAAGATTTTTTTCTATAAATACACTTCTTAGATTTAGTTTATTCTACGTACATTTTTGGATTTGAGAATAGAGCTTGAACTACTTTTAGGCTTGTATTCTTGAATTCCGATTTTTGTTATCGATATTTTACGTTCGAATTTTATTGAAGATTTTGGATTCTCAAAGTTACTTTGTAAGTTCATGATTGCTTTTAACATAAATACTATTAATTGTGATCACATAGTTATGAGTAGCTAATTCCACAATTAGGGTTGTGGGAACCATGAAGAATTAATGATGTAGAACTTAATAAAAAGTAATTCTTGAATTGTGTGCATGCATGTATTATTTTTCCCTTCGTTTTGATTACTTTTTAACGGTGGCCATGTTCGAACTCGCCTTATCCTTACTTGCCGGATCAAGGAGGTAACAGATGGGAAAACGGATTAAAAAATGAAATTTGGGGCTAATCATCTTCATCTAATTAGTTGAACGGATCAAGGGATAGCTAAATCTGGGATCATTGGTAAGGGTTAGTAAAGCATACACTCGTAGACGAATCAAGTTGCATAGTAAAAATTCACTAATTTATCAGATCAAGGACTTAGGTAAAATTAACTTATTGATTCTACATTTAACACACAAGGAAATGATTACTAATAAAAAAGGGTATACTTAGTTAAGGATTCATGGGGAACACAGAAAACCCTAGTTTCACTTTATATTGATTTAAACCATATTAAACCGTACTTTTGTTCGTTGATGCTTGTTATTTGATTTGTTCATTAGTTTATAGAAATTCTCCATTTTTTTATAGAAATAAATTGATTACTAAAGCAAATAATAAATGATTAATCTAAAGTCTAAACCATATTACTCGTGGGATAGATCCTAACCTTCATTAGGTTCTATTTTTGATTAACAATCGCCTTATACTTCTTTAGGGAGGTGTAATTTGAGCGTATCAAATTTTGGCACTGTTGTCGGGGAATTTTGATTTTAGATTAAGATTAATTTTTATTACTTGATTTGTAGTCATTATTTCCTTATTTTATGTTATTTTTCTTTTTTTATGCTAAAACAGGTTTTGATTCCTAACGCATGCCCAATACGAGAAGTCAAGGCATTCCCTTGATTCCATTTAGTCTCAAAACTGAAAGAGCATTACGTAGGACGGTGATCAACAACAATAACAAAGAGGGTGATGAACTTGGTGATGGTGCGGAACATCTTGGAGAGCAACACAACAATGCACTGCAACATCCTCTGCAACATCAACCGCAAAATGTCCTTAATAATCCACACATAGCAAGACAACGTCCTCCACCTAGACAACACCTTGAATACAGCATATGGGACAAATATGGGGTCAACCCTGACACCATCGGAACTACGGGTGCTATTGTGTTACCTCCATCGCCATCGAGAACTACGTTTAGCATCACAAGCAGGCTGATTCAAATGCTTCATAGTAGAGGAATCTTTGTTGGATTTCCATTCGAAGATCCACACATTCATCTCTAGAATATGGCATATGTTTGCCAAAGTAATGTTGGGAATCCAAGCTTAAATATGGATGTCATTGGATTGGGAGTTTTTCCACTATCACTTATTGGCGAAGATTCGATTTGGCTTTCTGAACTTCTATACAACTCCATCATAACATGGGATAAATTACACAAGACATTCATGAAGAAGTATCACCCATTGTCTAAGAAGGTGTAACTAACAGACAGAATCAACAATTTCCAATAGTTGTCCGGAGAGTCAATTTGTGGATCTTGGGAGAGATTTATAAAGTATCTACGAAGCGTTCCAAATTATAGAATAGCAGACGAGTCACATGTTGAGTTGTTCTACCGTACACCTGATGATAATGGAAAGGTTTTCACATACACCATCACTGGCGGAGCATTTTTGGCAAACTCCTTCCAAGAGGCTACATAGAGACTTGATTGTGTTACAAAGACCAATCGAGCTTGGAGCATTAGGGACACATAAACTTTAAAAATCTCTTTTTCTATTCGCACAAATCAAAGTCCCAACATACAAAACAAAGAGGTACTATAAGAGCTTGCTGAATTAAAAATTGAAATTAAGCTGGCATTCAAAAATATGGGACTAGAGAAAATCAATCTAATCGATCTTCAAGGTAGGGTACTAAGCTATGACGATTGTGGATATGAAAAAGATGCTTACTATGTGAATGATCAAGTGGGGGCTTTCCAGACTAATGCCGAAGTATCCAATCAGGATTCTTAGTGCCAAGGTCAAGGAAATCAAGGATGGAACTATAATCGAGAGGGCCATTATAGATGGACAACAACTATAATCATGAAGGAAACTATAATCATGAGAACAATTACAATCGAAATAGATACAATGATCACAACTACGGTCAAGACAGAGAAGGTGATTGGAGAAGGAGAGATAACAACAATAATGGTGCATACATCCCTTCTAGAAATTAAGATGAGGGACCCGGACTTGCGAGAATCGAAGATATGATAGCAAAGATGATGAAAAAATATGATGCAGCAGAGGATAATCTTAAGGAGATACGTAATGATCTTTTCGGAATAAATTAAAAGTTGAGTCACACTCTATTTTGCCATCTTTAAATCCACGCATAAAAGGAACTCTCCCAAGTAATACAACTCAACATACAAAGAATAACGGGCAATGCATGGTTATGACCACCTGAAGACACTTCTCCAACTCCAATTCCAATGCAAAGTATGGTGAGAATGCAAGGAATGCAAAAGACGCTGCTCCAACTCCAATTCTAATGCCAAGACCTCCTCTTCATTTTCCACAAATATTGAAAAAGAAGTCCAAAGATGGAAAGTTCCTTAAGTGTATTTCCATGTTGAAACAACATTCGCTGAGTGTTCCTTTGATAGATGCACTAGAACAAATGTCGGGATATGCCAAGTTTATGAAGGATGTTATCACAAATAAGAGAATGGTAAGCTTTCAACCAGTCGATAACTTGCATCATTGTATTGCAATCGCCACTCGCTCTCTCGTGAAAAAGAAAGAGGACCTAGACGCATTCACCATACCATTTACCATTGGGGTATTCAACTTTGCAAAAGCATTTTGTGACTTGGGTGCTAGTATTAACTTGTTGCCGCTAGCAGTGTTTCGATAATTGGGCTTATGAGCCCCCAAATTGATAACAATATAGCTCTTGATGGCAGATCGTACTGTGAAGAAGCTTGTAGGCATTATTTATGATATTCTAGTGAAGGTCGAATCCTTCATATTCCTTGCTGACTTTATCATTCTTGACTGCGAGGTAGACTTTGATATTCTTATCATTTTGGATAGACTATTTTTGGCAACCAAATGTGGTTTGGTAGATATGCAAACTGGCCAGCTAAAGTTTCTACTAAATAATAAAAAGGTGATCTTTGATATATGCCGAGAAATGAAGCATCACAATGATCTACAAGTTGTTTCCATAATTGATGTTGTCGATAATTTGCAACCAGAAATACCTATTAAATAGAGGTTGGCTATTGAAGTTCTAGCTACTGTTATCATGAAATTTGATAAAGATCACATTGGAGAGTATGATGAGATAGTTTGTGCACTAAATGGCCTTGGTACTTTCAATCATACACCAAAGAGACTCGACTTACACTTGAAAAATAGAGAAACTCCATCCTCTAAACCATCCATCGAGAAACCTCCAACTTTGGAACTCAAAGCGCTGTCATCTTACTTGCAATATGCATTCTTAGGGCCCAACAACACATTGTCGATCATAATAGCTGTTGATCTTCACCAAAATAAAGTGAAAGCTCTTACATCCATCTAGAGGCATTTCAAAAAAGAAATAGGTTAGTCCATAGCCGACATCATAGTCATACCTCCAGACATATGTACTCATAAAATCCAACTCATGTTGGATTTTAAATCAAGCATTGAACACTAATGACGTCTCAACCCACCTATGCAAGAGGTAGTCAAAAAAGAGATCATCAAGTGGTTAGATATTGGAGTCGTGTATCCAATCACATATAGTAATTGGGTAAGTCCTGTCCAATGTGTGCCAAAGAGGGAAGGGATTATAGTGGTGCCAAATGCAAAGAAGGAGCTCATTCCAATTTGACCGGTGACTAGTTGAAGGGTATGCATGGATTATCGTAAGCTAAACTCATGGACAGAAAAAGATCAT
Source organism: Solanum dulcamara (assembly GCF_947179165.1). Lineage (NCBI taxonomy): Eukaryota > Viridiplantae > Streptophyta > Magnoliopsida > Solanales > Solanaceae > Solanum > Solanum dulcamara. The sequence goes on from NC_077246.1 coordinate 13,595,880, forward strand.
TTTCTAATGCATTTCATATCAAATGCTAGACCATCTCGCTGGCAAATAATGGTATTGTTTTCTTGATGGATATTTGTATTACAGTCAGATTTCCATAGCACCCTAAGACAAAGAAAAGACCACGTCCACATGCCCATATAGGACCTTTGCCTTCAAAAGGATGCCTTTTGGATTGTGTAATGCACCAGCAATCTTTCAACGTTGTATGTTGTTTATCTTTTTATATATATGGTGGAAGATACAATCAAAGTTTTCATGAATGATTTTTCAGTAGTTGGTGAATCATTCGATGATTGTTTAGCTCATCTCCAAGAAGTACTAAAAAGGTGTGAAGAGTGCAACCTTGTGCTCAATTGGGAGAAGTATCACTTTATGGTGAAAGAGGGCATAGTGTTGGGTCACAAGATTTCAAATAAAAGAATTGAGGTAGATCGAGCAAAGATTGAGGTTATCACAAAGTTACCCCCTCCCATCTCTATTAAAGGCATTCAGAGCTTCTTGGGAAACGATGGATTTTATCATCGCTTTATCAAAGACTTCTCCAAAATAGCTCATCCTTTATGAAAATTACTAGATATGGAGAAGAAGTTTGTTTTTGATGAGGCCTGTCTAAAAGTGTTTGAGGATTTCAAGAAAAGGCTAGTATCGGCTCTAATTATCATTTCACCGAATTAGGAGTAACCATTTAAAATCATGTATGATGAAAGTGGAGTAGAACTTGGCATAGTATTAGGAAAAAGATGCGAGAAGATTCTACATCCAATATACTATGCTAACAAAGCTCTTAATTTTTCTCAAAGAAACTATACCGTGACCGATCAAGAGTTGCTTGCCATTGTGTTAGCTTTTGAGAAATTTAGATCCTACTTGTTGGGTACCAAAATCATTGTACACACAGACCATATAGAATTGAGATATCTCATGGCAAAGAAGGATGCTAAGCTAAGACTTATTCGTTGGGTATTATTGATACAAGAGTTTGACTTCAAAGTGAAAGACCGAAAATAAATTGAAAATCAAGTTGCTGACCATCTTTCTAGGCTTGAAGAAGAGGCAATGTTAAAGTTGGAAGATGGAGTTGAGATAGATGACACCTTCCAGAATGAACAAGTATTGGCATCTTCACAAGACTTAATTCCATGGTTTGCCGATATTGCTAACTATTTGGTAAGTGATATAGTGCCGTTCGAATTGAATGTTCACCAACGCCGCAAATTTATGTCTAATGTGAAAAAGTTCTTTTTGGAAGAACCATACTTGTTCCATGTTTGTGCCGATGGGATTATTCGTTGTTGCGTACCCGAAGTCAGGATGATGGATATTTTGGAAGCATGCCATTCATCGCCTATTGGAGGTCATCATAGTGGTATTCGGACAACCTACAAAATTATGCAATGTGGGTACTACTAGCCAACAATACATCAAGACACTCCTGATTTTGCTAAGTCTTGTGATCGTTGTCAAAGAGAAGGAGGATTCTCAAGGAAACATGGACTCCCACTCACACCTATCCTTGTCATTAAGTATTTGATGTATGGGGAATTAACTTGTTAGGTCCTTTTGTGAGTTCAAGTGGAATGAAATACATCCATGTTACGGTTGACTATATATCTAAATGGGTAGAAGATGTTTGCACTTCCCAACAATGAATCAAGGAGTGTCACTGCCTTCCTCAAGTGTAACATCTTCTCAAGATTTGGTACACCAAGGGCTATAATCAGCGATGGAGGTTTCCACTTTTGCAATCGATTATTCAAGACGTTACTTGAAAAGTATGGGGTTCGACATAGTGTGGAAACTCTTTATCATCTACAAACTAATGGACAAGTTGAAGTCTCCAATTATGAAATCAAGAAAATACTTGCTAAAATAGTGAGCACAAATAGAAAGAATTGTCAAGAAAGCTTGATGATGCTCTATGGGCTTACCGCACTGCATTCAAGACTCCCATAAGTATGTCGTCTTTTCAACTTATATTTGGGATATCTTGTCATATGCCCATAGTGTTAGAACATAAAGCTATGTGGGCATTGAAGAAATTGAACATGGATTGGGATAATGCATCAAAGCAAATGATGAATCAAATAAATGAGCTTGATGAGTTTCGTCTAAATGCATATGAGAGCGCAACCTTGTACAGAGAGTGCATGAAGAAGTATCATGACCAAAAGATTGAAAAGAAAACATTAGCTCTCGGAGACTTAGTCCTTATTTGCAACACAAGGATGCATTTATTTCCTGGCAAACTCAAGTCAAAATGGTTAGTACCACTCTTTGTAAGTCAAGTTTTTCCATATGGTGCAGTCGAGCTACAAAAGAAAGATGGTACAAAGTTCAAAGTTAATAGTCAAAGAATCAAAAAATACATGGGCACAAAAGATGAAATCAAAATAATGGAAGCATGGAAACTTAGTGTAGTCTAAGTAGCTAAGCATATTTGCTTCATGCCGCAACGTTAAATCAAGCGCTCCTTGTGAGAAAACCCAATATACTTTGTTATTTACTTAGTCTATTTTAATTTTATCTCTTTCTATTCCCACTTGTTAATTTTTAGAATAACTATCAAACATATTAGCGAGGAATGGAGTAACAAATGATAAATTTACACCCGAATATAATGATGCATAAACATCAAAAGCAAATACCTTTAACATACTGGTAACGACATTGGGTACGTCCTCAACCTCTTGTCTCCCATGCAAGGCATAAAAATAGTTGGTGTGTTGGACACCTTCTTGGGCTTGTTGAGTATAAGCAATTTGTTCTTGAGGCCTACCACCACCACCTCTACAATCCCTATCATGGTGTCCCAACTTGTCACACTTGAAGCATACATTGGAGCTGGCTAAGCATTCTCCTTTGTGAGTCCTTCCACATTTCTTATAAGCGGGGAAAGTTTGTGGCCTAACATTCTCTCTTGAAACCATTGGGTTAGCACCCTTTTCCTTGTTGAACCTTGGAGGAGGATTATTAGTGGAACCTTATCCCACAAACTGTTGCCCACCTTGGCCTTTGCCATTGTTACCATAATCGGACGTTTAAGGGTTAAACCCCTCGACCATCCACTCTAGCCTTTTTGAACCCCTTTGATCTCTTTCTTAACTTCTATTCTTCAATCTATTCGTGTAAGTCATTAATCAAGAGATTTCCATCTTCTTTACCAATATGGACATTTTGTATTCCTTGGACACCAAGCTTGAGATACTGAAAATAAACTTACTCATCCTAGCTTTTGGGTTAGAGATTGTGAAAGGAGTATATGTTGAAAACTTAGTGAATTTGAGGGCATACTCTTTCACGCTCATACTCCCTTGACGGAGGTTGATGAAATCTTTGATTTTGGCCTCCTATAGCTCCAATGGGAAGAAACGATCTAGGAAGGCACCTTTGAACTATTCCCATCCTATCGGCCCCATTTCTTCATCCCTCTCCACAACCCATTGTTCATACCACACTCGAGCCACTCTTTGAGTTAATAGGACACTAGTTCAGCTTTCTTATTCAGTGGCACACCCATCATAGCCATAATCTGATACACCTCATCAATGAACTTCATAGGATCCTCATCTAGTTTAGAACCATCGAACTCAAGCGGATTCATCCTTTGGTAATCCTGAATCCTAGAGGATGAATTTGGCATTTGGGGAGGAAGAACACGTTGATTCCCTTAGTTGGCTATGACTTGAGCCAACAACGTAATGATATTTTAAGACTCGGCATAGGTTACCCCTTCCTTATGATGCCGGGCATCGGGAACTAGAGAAGCTTGGTCCTCATCATCAACCCTTATTCTTGGAGATGCTCTTCCACAAGTCATTATCTAGAGAACACGAAATAGGTCATTAGTTAGAGGAAAGCTATGGACACTCTAAGACACGACATAAATTTGAAAAAAAGTGAAAAATTTCCTGAACATCCCATAGTCTCCTATTCATAGTTATGGCGTACTTCAAAACTATGAACAAGATCCTATTTGATACGGTATGTTGGACTCCGAGCACCATTTAAAACCTCAAGCTCCGATATCAAGTTTGTCACGACCCAAGCCTAAGGCCTAGACGTGACAAGGCGAATAAGAAATCTAAAAGTTCCTCAAACAAACCTCTTAGCATTCTTTTATCCTTTTATGGATAATGACAATAAATAAACAAGCAGAAATCATAATAATAAATCTTTAATTTACATATGTCCAACAATACCTCTAGGTTTTAGATTCAACGGGGCTAAGATATGTCCCTAGCTCACCCTCAATTATAGTAGACAGAAATGTCATAGTAAGTGTCTAAATGTCTCAACATATCATAAGCTAGAAATATGAAGGAGTATTGTTCCCAGAACATGGGAATTCACCAAAAGTAGCCTTCAAGGAAATCTCAACTAGCCCCACGAAAAAGAACGAGGAAGAACACCTGTCCCTACATAGTGATATCATATAGGCAAAAGAGTATGCGTTAGTACTTTGAATGTACTAAGTATGTAGGTATGTATTAAAAAGTAAAACATTTAGGACATTTATAAGGAAAAGAACATAAATGAGTGCATGCATAAGAAATCAAGTAGATAGCATTTAAATCATACATATGTAGATATATACAAGCATGACTAATCATGTAAATAGCATTTAAAATGTTCGTTTGTAGAGAGTTGACTATAACTGATATTAATACCATGTGAGCTATCACTTGTAAGCCCACATAACTTTCTACGTTGGCCGGGGAGTCTACTTGACTAGGGTAGAACTCCGTCAACTTTATATTTATTCTTTAACTTTACCTTTAAGGGATTTCATTGATCCATTAGCTTAAGCCTACAAGGGCTCCTATGTTGGCACATAGTTAATGAGACAAACGGTTGCTACTAGGATTTTCTTATCGAATCCCACCTCAATGCCCCATTCGGTGCTAAGTTAATCCCACAAAATAGTTTAATACTTCAAAATAGTCAAAGCATATAGCTTGAGAATTCAAAACATCACATTCGATGGAATAGCTCATTAAAATCTTTAGTAATTCAAATATGCAAAAATTATCCTTATAAAATAAAGAATCCATCATTCATAGCATTTCATCATTTTTTTTATTTCATAAGACTCCCTTTTGATCATAGACATTGTTTCCTAAATATTTATTTGGAGTCAAAACTTTCAATTCAAACTTCACTGAAAATATAGTAAAACCAGGTGGGTTCAAATCATTTCAACTTTCAAACATGTATGTAAATGAAATTATGCATAAATACTTTGAAATCCATTAATTAAAAATTATGCTTTAAACAATCCACCATGAATTTCAAGAACTTTTAAAGAGATAAATAAAGAAAATACATGCAAACCATCAATTCATATATATAAAATCATTTTTCATCGAAATAGAAGAATAATCATTAGTTTAACTATGATTCATGATATTAAGTAGAAATAAAAATTATTCATAAGAAAATATTACTTGAAATCAAGAGATTTAGTTGAAAGAGTTTTAGACTACATGGATGGAAGAATCCATGGATAAACACCCACATACCTTAAAGTAAAGCTTGAAGAGAATTGGGTAAATAAACATAATTTATCATATAATCAAAATACTTTAGGCCTGAGAGGGAAAGGAATACTCTCATTGAAGCCTTACATACCTGGAATCTGAAGCTTTACTCAAAAGCGAAGGACTTAATGAACACTTTTGAATCTCAGCCTTTTCTCCTCGTGCGGAGCATTTTGTATACTACTCGGAGTATATAAATCACCGGAATAGTATTTTTACACTACTAAGAACTAAAACTATATTTTTAGAATGAGTAAAGAAGTGTATAGAGAAAATAGTTTCTTGAGAAAGCTTGATGAACAAAATACTGAAATAAGGTGGGTATTTATAGCTGTGAAACAGGGGCCTAACAATAATTAAAATAATTATAAAAAAATTGAAAATTTAATGAAGGACTATTGATGTCATGGGTGATGTCAAATGGATCTAGATTTTCCATGATTGGTGAGATGAATCTTCTTTTTACGGAATACACTTTTTTGGAGCTATGTTTGAACAAGATAACTTCCTAATTAGGACTTGGTATCTTCATATGAATTATAGCTCTAAAAGTATCATTTCATGCAGTTCAACAATAAACTTAACGGGATCATCCAACAGTGAGATATGAGTTTTCTTCTACAAACACTCCATTTCGTCACAACACTAGGTCTTGGAAAGATTAATTTATTTGACCTACTTAGCCTCTGAATATTAAGTAATGGTCTTCACAAAAGTTGTAGGTAATGATGTTAGGATTATTTAAAAATTGAAATCACCTAATTTAGACCATATTATAAACAGTTATGCAAAAAATACAGAAGTAATATCATTTTCGTCAAGAATTGGAACACCATATACAACGTTTTTAGGGGGTGCTACACCTAATCATGATTCTCCTACTACTATTAAAAATATATTTACTATGCTCATATCTTAAATGAGTGTTTTTACTCAATTAACTCTTTTAGTCTCTTTAAGACTTAGCTCAAAATTCAACTCTAGTCAACTCATCTCTTCTCTTTAAAATAGATATGTTCTCAACTCAATAAATGCATTTAAAAGCATAATTTGACTTCTCAACTCAATCTCAAAATAGATGTTTAAATGTAGTAATACTCATAATCAAAATAATAACTAAGAGATGTCTCAAACTTAACTCATGCTTAAACTCTTTTTTAATTAAATAATGAAAACAATCATTCTTTAACTCAAAATAGCGCATAGAATAATTAATGCAAAATTTACTAGGGTTCATATGAATGCAAATATGAACACACATCTCAAGAACTCAACTCATGAAAATCATCAAAGTATATCTAAATATATACAAGAACTCAATAGAATTTATATGAATAACTCAAAAAATTTAATTTATCGGAATTGTGTAACACCCCCTAAAAATATTGTATATGATATTTCAATTCTCGATGAAAATGATATCTCTTCTGTATTTTAGGAATAACTTTTAATAAGATGATCCAAATTAGGTGATTCAAATTTCATAATAACCGGAACATCATTACCTACAACTTTTGTGCGAGGAAAGTCAGTCTATAAAGACAGACTAATTCTCTCTTTGCCTATCGCTTTATCTACGCTCTAGTTAACCCAATGCAAGACAGAGGTGCGAAGCAGACTGACTCTTCTCTTTCTAGATCATATTTTAAGTTTCAGAAGTTAAGTAGGTCAAATAAATTAATTGTTGCAAGACATGGTGCTGTGATAAAATGTAGTGTTTGTAGAAGAAAAAGCATATCTCACTGTAGGATGATCCAAATCGGTTGATTCTTGAACAACATGAAAATAGACTTCTAGAGCAACAATTCATATGAGACACCAAATCCTAATAAGGAATTATCTTGTTCAAACACAGCTCTGAAAAAAGGGTATTTCATTAAAAGAAGGTTCATCTCACCAATCATAGAAAGATCTAAATCCATTTGACATCACCATGACATCAATAGTCCTACATTTGATATTACCATGACATCAATAGTCCTACATTTTACATCACCCATGACATCACAATCTTTCATTAAATTTTTAAATTTTTCTTTATAATTATTTTAATTATTGTTAGGTCTCTCCTTCACAGCTATAAATACCCACCTTATTTCATTATTTTGTTCATCAAGTTTTCTCAAGTAACTCTTATCTCTATATACTCCTTTACTCATTCTCAAAATATAGTTTTAGTTCTTAGTAGTATAGAAATACTATTTCGGTGATTAATATACTCTAGGTAGTACACAAAATGCTCCGACGTGAAAAAAGTCTAGGATTCAAGAGTGTTTATTAAGTCCTTTGATTTTGAGCAACGCTTCGGATTTCAGGTATGTAAGGCTTCATTGAGAGTATTCCTTCCACTCTCATGCCTAAATTATTTTGATTATATGATAAATTATATTTATTTTCTTTAAGCTTCACTCTAAGTTATATGGGTGTTTATCAATGGGTTCTTCCACCCATGTAGTCCAAAACTCTTTCAACTAAATTTCTTGATTTAAAAAAAAAAGATTTTCTTATGGGTAATTCTTATTTCTACTTAATAGCATGAATCATGGTTAAACTAATGATTATTGGTCTATTTTGATGCAAAATAATTTCATATGTATGAATTGATAGTTTTTAAGTATTTTTCCCTATTTTGCACTTTAAAGGTTCTTGAAATTCATAGTGGGTTGTTTAAAAAATGATTTTTAATTAATAGATTTCAAAGTATTTATGCATATTCATTTACATACATGTTTGCAAGTTGAAGTGATTTGAACCCACCTAATTTTACTATGTTTTCAATGAAGTTTGACTTAAAAGCTTTGACTCCAAATGAATGTTTATGAAAGCAATATCTATGATCAAAAGGAAATCTTATGAAATAAAAGAATGATGAAATGATATGAATGATGGATTCTTTATGCAATAAGGATAATTCTTGCATATTTGAATTACAAAAGGTTTTAATGAGCTATTCTACCAAATATGATGTTTTGAATTCTCAAGCTATATGCTATGACTATTTTGAAGTATTAAACTATTTTGTGGGATTGACTTAGCACTGAATGAGTTATTGAGGTGAGATTCGGTAAGGGAATTCTAGTAGCAACTCTTTGTCTCATTAACTATGTGCCAACATAGGAGCCTTTGTAGGCTTAGACTAATGGATCCATGAAAGCCCTTAAAGTTAAAGTTAAAGAAATGAATAAAGTTGACGGATTTCTATCCGGCAAGTAGTTTCTCCAATAAACGTAGAGGGTTATGTTGGATTCCATGTAATAGCTCGCATGGTCTTAAATATCGGTTATGGTCATTTTCCCACAAAAATTAATGTTTTAAAGGATATATATATGATTGATTATGCATGCATTGTATTATGTTTCATATTACATAAATGGTATAATGTTTTCTCAATGTTTATGCATGCTTACATACTTAGTACATTCAAAGTACTAACGCATACTCTTTTGCCTATATGATATCACCATGTAGGGATCGGTGCTCCTCCTTGTTCTCCTCCACGTGGCTAGTTGAAATTTCGTTTGAAGACTACTTTTGGTGAGTTCTCATGATCCGGGAACAATACTCCTTTATCTTTCTAGCTTATGATATGTTGAGATCTTTAGACACTTACTACGACATTTCTTCCTATTATGATTGAGGGTGAGCTAGGGACTTGTCTTAGCCCCGTTAAATCTAAAAGTTAGGTATTGTTGGACATATGTAAGTTGAAGATTTACTATTATAATTTTTGCTTGTTTATTTATTGTCATTACCTATGAAAGACTAAAAGAATGCTAAGGGGCTTGTTTGAGATACTTTCGAGTTCTTCATTCGCCATGTCACGTCTAGCCCATAGGCTTGAGTCGTGACAAATTGAAACTCAAACTCAAACCCAACTTGACTGAATAAAGCTATAGGGCAAGACGACGAACTTAGTTCAATGTTATGATAGCCTTACATACCTAGAATGAAGATTATCTAAGAGAAATTCGAAGATCTTGCTTGAAACTCTTGAACCCTAACTCTTCTTCCTTCTATCTAATTTATTCTCTCAAAATATTCTAATGTTAATGAGAGCAAAACCCAGTTGGGTACTGATAAGTGACTAATTTTTGTAACACCCCTAAAACGTTGTATGTGGTGTTTCAATTCTCGATGAAAATAATATTGCTTATGTAATTTAAGCATAACTTTTCATATGGTCGTCCAAATTAAGTGATTTAAATTTTTAAATAACCCCAATGACATTACCTACAACTCTCATGAGACCATATCTTAATATTTGAAGGATACATAGGTCAAATAAATTAATTTTTGCAAGACATGGTGTTGTGATGAAATGGAGTATTTGTAGAAGAAAAATTATATCTCATGGTAGGATGCTCCAAATTGGTTGATTCTTAAACAAAATTAAAGTATACTTCTAGATCTACAATTCATATAAAGACACCAAATCCTAATTAGGAAGTTATCTTATTTAAATGCAGCTCCAAAAAATGATATTTCATTAAAAGAAGGTTCATCTCACCAACTATGGAAAGATCTAGATCCATTTGACATCACCCATGACATCAATAGTCCTCCATTTAATATCATCCATGAGATCATAATCCTCCATTGAAATTTTAAGTTCATCTTTTGTAATTATTTTTATTTTTTGTTAGGTCCCTCCTCTACACCTAAAAATACCCACCTTATTTCCTCATTTTAATCATCAAGCTTTCTTAAGAAAATTTTCTCTATATATACTTATTTACTCATTCTCAAATATATTTTTAATTTTTAGTAGTGTAAAAATACTATTTCGGTGATTCTTATACATCGGGTAGTACACAAAATGCTCTGGCAAGGAGAAAAATGCTAGGGGTTCAAGAGTAGTCATTGAGTTCTTCAATTCGGAGTAAAGTTTTGAATTTCAGGTATGTAAGACTATTCATACAATTGAATTGAGTTCATTCATGCGCTCAATATTTAAATTTATCGTAATTGAGTTATAGTTGAGTTTTACCCAAATCTTCAATTCTAAATGAATTAATTCTTCTTCTATTGAGTTAGATATATTTATGCATTGAGATTATTATTATTTTTTATCTCTCATATTATTGGAATTATTGTTCATTGCTACTTTTCCCTTGAACCCTAATTGATTTGATGTTTAAAATATTTTTACACGTGTTTTGAGTAAAGATGTTGGCTTTTAATATTTATTGATTAAAAGAGTGATTTGAATTAATGTTATATATGTATTTTATTGAGTTTTGAATAAGCAAAAGAATTGAGTTTAAATGAATTTGAGTAAATGATGTTTTGAGCAAGATGTTTTGATGAGACGTAAATAGTGTTTTGAAGTGTAATGATTGATGAAGAGATAATAAGATGAGTTTGATGTTTTTCCAATAAGACTAGATGATGATGTTACTATGAGCACATATTTTGAGAGTAGTATTGAGCACTGAGTTGGGTAAGAGTTTAATTGACTCAAACCCCCAAACTACATAGCCAGCGTAGGGTGGAGGCTATACCTCTTAAGTCCCAAAAAGAGGACTTCGATGATTGGATCCAAAATGGTGATGTCCTTTACCCTGGCAAGGTATTGGATGGATGTGGCAATGACATCGCTTCGTTGTATCTTCACTAGTTTATAAGTGATGGTTGTTGGTTAGAGAAACTTCCAACTGAGTAAGCACTGCTTATTATTATTATTTTTGAACTTGCATTATATATTGATGTTGAGATGATGTTGAGTTTTGAGCTGAGTCTTCTTGAGAGGAGTTTCTTGATATTTGTCCTTACTTTCCTGTCATTTTACATACTTGTACATTCCATGTACTGATGTCATTCGACCCTCATCATTTTATGATGCAAATACAGGTGTCAGAGATCCTCAACAGGCGCATCGTTGAAGATCATTACTTTCCAGCTATTTGGTGAGTCCTTTTTGTATTCGGAGGAACTCTTTATCCTTTTATTATTGTTGAGTATTATGTTTCTTTTGAGGTAGACATAGACATGTCATTAGCACCGTCTGATAGTGTTAGAGGCTTCATAGATAGAGTTTGATGATTTAATTGGAGCAGTTCTCCTTTGAAACTTCTTCTCCTAAGGATTATTTCTTTCATTTGATGTTGATGATGACAAGCCCACATAAGTATTCTTATTTTCACTTAAGTCTTCCGCTGATGAACGAATGAGTAATGAGACCAAGTGGTTCTCTCGAAGGCCCGAGATGGTTTCTCAGTACCGGCCACGCCTAGGGTACCCTCTCGGGGTGTGTCAATTTTAGTCTCAAAATATTTGATTTTAGTTTGGGAAAGGTGAGAAAAGACCAAAATATCCCTACATAAAACCAGTTGGGGTCGTCTACGAGCCTTCCTACTGACTGTAGGAACTCTTACGGGTCATATGGTCGTTTTGATAGAAACTGGGGTCTAAAATTGGACTTCACTGGAATTTGACATAACGGGTCTACAGACTCTTTCTACGAGTCGTAGACCCCTCGACGAATCATAGAGGGTCACTCATGGGAGTTAATGAAGGGGCTTAGGCCGCAGAACTTGTTGTGAGTCATACAGACTGATTGTAGGGGCTTGTGCACATTTCAGTAGCAATTGAAATGTGTCATGGGACCATACAAGTTGGACATACAATTCGTAGGGACATTATCAGGTCATAGAGATGCTCGTACGATATGGATCTGAAGGCTAGGCTGGGGTCACTTCTACAAACCTCTTTCTATGGTCCGTAGAATCTTCTACAGGCCATAGAATCCACTCGTAGAATGAAATCACATATCCAATTGTACTAAGTGTTGGGGGTTTCTATGAGCCCATCCTACGGTCCGTAGAAATGTCTACGAGCCGTAAATTGGCATTCTTACAACCCACTAACAGTGTATTTTCTTTAAATTTCTCTAGGTCCTCAAAATTAATCTAAGTTAGAATAGTATAGGCTATTATAATATCTCCCCCTTGGGATCATTTGCCCTTTCCCATAATGTTTTTATATTTTTTTAATGATATGAACATAGTTGACATGGTTTCCAATGCGATCGAATGTTATTTTGGTGATTTGAGGCCTTGAGTGAAGTTTTATTGATAGGGTTGACTTTGGTCAACATATTGAGATCCGAGTGTTGGATGAGAATTTTTTCAGTTCCTTTGCATTCAGAATGTCGAGTGTGGTCTAGTTGAGTATTGACTTAGAGCTCTAGGACCTTAGTTTTCATTTTGGAAAAATAGGCTAAAAGTTGAGTTTTAGACCTAAAAACGGTCCGGGAGGGTACTTTCATCATAACAACTTTTTTTGAAAATCTGAAGATTCTATTGAGTCCGGAATGTCGAATTCAATGTAGTAGCATATTCAGTTTATTTTTATCGAACCCCAAATAATTTTCGAGGGTCCAATCGGAAGCATTTTTGGACTTGGAAAATTTGTAGTTTCTAGTTTTCTAGTGCAGGTCACTTTTTTCTTTGCGTCTACGAAGATATCCACGTAATCGCGACCTATACTTTTTTTGTGCTTCGCGATCACGACACTTGTCATGTGATCATGAAGGGTCCCTTTTGAGTGCTTCGTGATCGTGACTGGTGGGTCTGTGATCGCAATGGGCCTGTCTCCAATGCTTTGCAATCGTAAGAGTTGACTCGCGATCAAGTTGCACAAAAGGTGCTTGAGCAGTGTTCAATTTCGGGAATTCTCCCATTTTTCCTCATTCCACCATTTCAAACAATTAGAGCTTTGGGAAGGCAATTTTTAAAGTAAATTTTTGAGTATTTCTGTGTGCGTAAGTGTGTTTAACCAATCTTTATTTGATTCTAGTAATTTTATCTTCCAAAATCATTCATGTGTTTGCCGTGACTTTCCTAGTATGATTGAAGTTTCTTTTTTCCTATAAGGAAAATATAAAGTCTCCATATTTGGTTTGTCTTTTTTCTTGTAGGAAAAAGTTTATGATCATATAAATAGAGGCTCATTCCTTCTAACTTGGTAGCATTCTCAATTTAGTCTTGGGGGATTTGAGAGATTTGTGTAGGGGAGAATTTGTGAGACACAAGTGATACATTATCATTTGTTTGAACCTCTTTATATTCTAAGCAAATTGTGTGAGGATATTTATCTTGATATTTTGTACTTTCATATTCATAGTGGATTGCTCATCTCCTCTTGTGGACGCAGATCAGTTGATCGAACCACGTTACATGTTTGGGTCACCTTTCATATATTTTTTGTATATCTTTTTACTCATGGTCTTTCGAGGTTTTCTTTTCTAGATTCCGTATGACACTAGATTATTTTGTTCCTAACAAGTGGTATCAGAGTGAGGTTAAAAAAGGGTGTTTATAGGTGGGTTCAGTTTTAGCCACAATCTTTTGACAGTAATGAAGAATATTTTGGTTGAGAAATTTTGTTTAGAGAGGTTCTCTGCTCAAGAAAAAGATTTTATGGAAGAGATTTTGGAAATAGAGATGCAATCTATTGAATAATATGTGAAGAAGGTGGAGAAAATTTATTTTATCAGAAATTGAAGCCAAAGGGGAGAATTGTTGGGTGTTTGCCCTGACTTTCTTAGTATAATTAGGCTTTTTTTGTATCTGACTAAATTTCGTTCCTGAAAATTAGCTATCAAGAAAGAAAAATAGCAACAAACAAAGATATTTAAATTAAGAATTTATGCGAAGGTTACAATCTTTATAAAATCTAATAAAAAAGATGTAATCTTCTTATTCTTCCCCTCGCTATCGTCAACTCAAGAGCTTTGCTTTGTTCTTTAATCGAAGGAATACTTGCTAGAACTTTACTACAAATACGAAGCCAAGTTTTGAACATAATCGTAGAGGTATGGAAATTTGCGTCTCGCAACTTAGAGAGGAAGACTTCTTTGTATGCGAAAGACTTGTGGACCATAGCTGAAGAGCAAAGCTTTTTTACGTATTTCTTCTTGTTATTCCTCTGTATTTTTTTTAGTTTTATGAAGACCCCTTTATATAACTGTGAGCTAGGGTTTTGGTGTAATTTGGTCTTCAAGTAATTTTAGAGGACCTTGGGCTTCAAGAGCATGTGTTGGGCGCGTCTTGCCAACTTAACAGACTAACCCAAATATAATTTGGACTTTATTTAAGTCATATAATTTTAACTTAAATATTGATCCAACTTTATTAGCCAATAATTTGACTTGGTCAATATATCATGAATTTAAGGATTAATCCAAAATTTAATATAAATTTATCAATAAAATTTCACTGTCTACAAATGACCCTTGCTTTGAGCCTTGTTGAGAGTGCTCGACTTGCCGGACCTTCAAAGATAACGCTTGAAATATTGTGAAGTAAATATTTTTTTTCATAGGAAGCTTTTCAAATTTTTTCATAATTTGGTTTCAATAAAAACTTACCATAATTTATTTCCAACTATAGTTTTTCCATAATTTGTATGAACAAAATTTTTTTCAGAACTTTCTATATTAAAATCCAATGAAATTTTTCATAACTTGATTCCTATGGAAACTTACCATAATTTGGTAACTAAGAAAACTTACCATAACATAATTTCAACTGTGTTTTTTCATAATTTGTAGGAACACAATTTATGTACTTTTGATATTTATAAATACTCATATTGTTACGATGGTTGATTGTCAATTTACAGTATTTTCAAGCTCAATCAAATCCATCTCTATCAAGTAATGTTTTTGTAAAAATAAATCGTCACTTTTATTCAGCACAGCACATATATGGCAGAAAATTCATATCTTTTTGTAAAAACGTCAAAATCAAGATCCATTTGATGAACTTTGATTTTTTGAAGAGAAGAGATGAGAGGTAAAAATTGTCCCATTGGGCGTGACAATTTGTTTGCAACAAATTTTCAAGTGATAAAAAATAAATTGCAATCACAAAAAAATAAAAAAAAATAAGAATATTTTATTGATAAATAGTGCGGGTACAATTCTGTTCTTTCCTTGATTATTCTGTCTGGATTTTTTCCTTGATTTGAGAACCATTAGTGACGTATTTTTTGAATTAAGATGATTTGTATTTGATCTCCATCGTGATTCGAGGGTCGTTAGTGGCGTATTTCTCGAACTGGCAAGGATGATTTGAACTTGATCTCCAGAAATAATTTGTGGATCTTGTTGAACTATTTGATTATCAAGAAGAGTTTGACATATATTGATCTCCTTATGAATATTCCATGAATTTGTGAAATTAATGAGATGCCTTTTTAGATTACTCTATTTTATCTATGTTGCTTTCGTTATATTCGTTATTCGCTATTTGCTTTCCCGTAACGCTTTGAACTTCTTAGCTTATTTGACCTCTTTTTATGCTTCTTTTGAGCCGAGGGTCTCTCAGAAATAGCCGTCCTACCTTGGTAGGAGTAAGGTCTGCGTACACTTTACCCTCCCTAGATCCCACGTTGTGGGATTTCACTGGGTTGTTGTTGTTGTTGTTGTTATATTGAGATGCCTTTTCAAGGGAATATAGTACCCTTTATATAGGCATGAATTAGGCTTTAGGGTAGGGTTGCCTTCAAGAAATCCTAATTTAAACAAAACTCGTTTTATAGAGTCATACAAAATTTTGATGTCAACAAATGGCCCCTACTTCATGGTTTGTCGAAGTGTAGACTTGATGAAGCTCAAGACGAGGTTTGAAGTTCTCATTCCTCCAACTTCGCAATTTTGTGGCTTCAGATTTGCATATTTGATTTGTGATAGAAGAGATGAAGGGCAAACTTGGTCACACTAGCATGCTAATTTGTATGTGACTAAGTTTTTTTCCTGAAAAATAGAAATTAAGAAAGGAATATAGCAACAAATAAAATCTAATGAAAAAGACACAATCCTCTGATTCTTCTCCTCGCGATCGTCAACTTAAGAGCTTTGCTTTGTTCTTGAATCGATGGAATACTTGTTGAAACTTTACTACGAATGCGGAGCAAAGCTTTGATCACAATCGCAAAGGTATAGAAATTTGCGTCTCACAACTTAGATACGAAGACTTTTTTTATGCGGAAGACTTGCAGACCACCACTAAAGAGCAGAGCTTTTTTATGTACTTCTTGTCATTCCTCTGCCTTTTTTTCTAGCCTTATGAAGACCCCTTTATATAACTGTGAGCTAGAGTTTTGGGGGTAATTTGGTCTTCAAGTAATTTTAGAGGACCTTGGGCTCATCTTGTCAACTTAACAGACTGGCCCAAATATAATTTAGACTTTATTTAAGTCATATAATTTTAACTTAAATATTGATTCAACTTTATTAAACAATAATTTTATTTGGTCAATAAATCATCAATTTAAGGCTTAATCCAAAAATTAATATGAATTTATCTATAAAATTTCATTGTCTACACCTATTTCCTACAAGAAAAACACAAAGTCTCCATATGGCTAGTGTGTTTTTTTTCTTGTAGGAAAAGGTTCATGTAACACCGCTAAAGTCCCTATCCTAAATTAACTCTAAATGATCTGAAACTTTCACCAGGCAAGGACCACGAGACTTAGTACGATCTGTATTCTGCTTCACGGTCTGTGAAAAGGACCCATGAAAGTAATAGGAACTAGAGGAAAAGCCCACGAGAGGGACCACGGCTCGTGGTGAGAACCGCAGACCATATTCCCTTCCATGGAGTTGACCCCTAAAACTCTTTAAGCTCAGGGATGACCACGATGGGATCCATGGTCCATAGTTACCATCATGGACTGTGGTGACCTCCGTAAAGTCGACCCCTCTTGAACCAAATATAACCCCACCATCACGACCCGTGGTGAGCTTTACGGGCTGTGGTGGCCTTCCGAGAAGGTTGCCTGACTCAGTCTTTAATGAAGGGAATCCCAATCTTTTCCCATATTTTTCCAACTGAACCATGTATGTTTAGTGACCAAATATTAGTCCCTTAACATACTCAAAAGTATTCTCATTCACGCTTATAACTTTTGAGAGAAGCGAATGAAGAGAAGACAAAAAACTAGGGTTCAAGGTTTTCAAGCAATTTCTTCAAGTCTCGATAGTTCCTTCGATTTCTAGGTATGTAAGACTTATCCGAACATTGGGCTAAGTTTTTCCACATGCCCTATATCTTCATTGAGATGAAATTGAGTCTAGATTTGATACAAGGGGTTTCTTTACTCTTTTCAACTTTTTCCTTCTGAAGCATGCCACGCCCAATTTCTCCAAGATAAAGGAACCTTTAGCTACTGCAAGTAGATGTTGATGAATGTAAAAGTGCTGAGGAATGTCCACTTATGGATCCATTTGGATAAGAAATCAGTTGTGTAATTAGCTTCTCTATAGGTATGTTTGCATTGAAAGAACTCAAGTTACCCAACTAAATTTTGAATCTCTCTGATATGATGATAAATTTTCTAAGGTGATGTGCTAACTGAGTTGTGCCATTTAGTAAGTAGCTCAAAGCCAACCTCCAAAACTAACTTTCTGTAACAATGCTGAATACACTATTGTATCCCATAGGTAGCTGCTTGGACCTCAGCTTGGTTATTGGTCCTTATACCTAGTGGAACACTAAATGCATAGACCATGTTACCCTGGTGATCTCTTAAAATCCCTCTACCTCATATCTTTCTTGGATTGTGTAGTGCACTCCCATCTGTATTAAGTTTCAGAATATTACTAGGGGTTTTATTACAGATAACTAGAGTGATCCTCAACTCTTAACTACAGCCTTACATCATGATAATCAACTCTTTCCAATGGTTTGGCCATTGCAGTTAAGGGAAGACAGTGTTGAGAAGTTGAGTGGTGTCTTTGAAGATTAGGAATCTAACCCTAGAACTGTTGGATTGTTCATGCCCATACTTTGTTGTACATCTATTTTTCCAAAGGTTCCAAATGATAATTACAGGAAGAGATTGAATAAGCAGTTTGTGAACTTCATTTTTGGTTTTCATGCTCCACCAGTTGATGAGTAGACTTAATGGAATATGGCAATGAATCAGACCAAAAATTTTAGAGTAATGCTGCCAGATATAGTTAGCAAAGTGACCCAGTGACAAAAATATAATCTGCAATGTCCTAACCTGATCTAATATAACAAGACCAACTCACTAGTTCCATCCCAAAGATGATAATCTTATCATTATTAGGGAGTTTACCCCTTAGAGCTCTCCAAACAAGAAAGAATATTTTGAAAGGGATATTTTTATGCCAAATATTTGTATTGAGTATGGTCTTTTTTCTCTTTTGTCTCATAATCTCCCAAGCAGAAGAGCAGGTGAACACTCTAGTTTCAGTGGGACTCCATACTGCCTCATTCGGGATCCCTTCTTGATAATGAAATGTAGCACTTAAAATTTCAGGAATCAATAGAGTAGGAGCTTACTGTCTGATCATGGTTTCATTCCATTGTCCCTCTGCCAGGAATAGAGATATTGTGTTATTAATGAGCCTAACACTATTATCACTATAATTGGATAGGGGTCCAATTCCTAACCAATCATCCCACCAAAAAAAGGAGCTGTCAGAGTTTATTTTCCACCTGATATAGGGCTCAATATTGACTTTATTTCTCATCATAGACTTCCAAACAATGGACTGTCCAGTGTGCCATTTTTTGGCTACTAGGTTAGCCCTTCGACAATACTTAGCTCTCAAAAATTGACTCCATAAGAATGTTTTGATCCTGAATATCCACCACTTTTTATATCGGAAAGTAGTGCAAATATTAGTTAATTCCCTCACCCCTATGCCACCCTTAACAGAAGGAAAGCTGAGGGTTTCTAAAAAAGCCCAATGATATTGTTGTTGTTGTATTGTCCCATCCCTAAAAGAAGTCAGCAGTCACTTTCTTGATGTATTTGATAGTGGTTTTGGGAGGTGAAATTGTAGAAAGAGTGTGGATGGGAATAGATTTGAGGACATGTTTTATCAATGTGACCTTTCCAACAAAGCTTAACATTCTTGAATTCCAACCACTAATTCTTTTCACCACTTTATCCACAAGTTGGAAATAGTATATGATCCTCTAACTCCCTATATACAGAGGACAACCAAGGTAATTGATGGGACTCTCCATTTGCGTGAAGCTAGTAACAACCTTAACCATATCAACTATATCACAAAGAGTTTTAGCAAGAACCATGAAATGACTTTTCCCTTTGTTAATTAGTTGATCAGACACTGATTCATAGGTTGATAAGGTCTTCATGATTCCTCTCACCTGCAGTAAATATAATCACATCATCTACAAAGCTAAGATGATTTCTTTGAGGTCCTCTAATCTCCATCTGGAAGCCCTTATACATCTGATTTTGATGTAGTGCATTCAACATTCTATTCAAAACCTCAGCTCCCATAATGAACAAAGCTGGTGAAAGGAGATCCCCTTACTTGAGCCCTCTGGTAGAATGAAAGAAACCATGTCTAGTTCTATTTATTATCACAGAATACCAATTGTTACTTATTATCCTCCAAACCATGTCAATAAATTATTCACCAAATCCCATTCTCTTTAAGACCAGACAAGTGAAAGACTAGGACACCTTGAAGGATATGGTTTGAACGTTTGAACCCTAGTCTCTTTCTCCTCTCCAATCCTTTCTCTCAATTAATCAAAGTGTTAATGGTAGTCTAAGCATTTAGGGTGCTGATAAGGGACTCAAAATAGTTCCAAAACATCGAGGTTTTGATTTTGGAAGGATGAAAAAAGATCAAACTACCCTTAATTAAAACTGTCTCTGGCTGTCTACGAATTATTCTACGGGTCAGAGAGTCTTCTACAAGTCATAGAAGACCATTCATACAACTTCATCTAGGATAGGGCTTGGCATCTATGGGACATTTCCCTCCTCTACGAGTCGTAAGACCCAGTCATCTGTTCTGGGTGCATATTTCAATAGCTACTAAAATGTGACAGGATATATGAATTGACCCTACAGGTCGTAAGGATGGCTCGTAGAAACTCACTTGGACTCCTGAAATTGGCTAAGTGTCAAGGGTTTGTATGAGTCCTTTATACAACTCATAGAAATCTTTACAAGTCGTAAGGTCATTCATAGGAAGGTTCTTCAGAACTCAAAATTTTACAAGGGACGACTCGTAGAACTTTCTATAGATCGTGGGTAAAACTCGTGGTCTACTGGATCAGTCCATTTTTTCAACTTTTTTCATGGTCTTCGAACTTAGTCTAGGCTAGAATAACACGAAGTGTTACATTACAATAGTTGCAAAACCTACCAATCCGATAAAAAATTTATTTTTCTGGCAAATTTATTTTTAAAAGAACTTTAATAAGAACTTAAATCGGGTCAATAGCACAGAATGAGAGAAACAACACAACATCATATTTATCAAATCCTTAGTCTGTAGATCCTTCAATTCACTTTTCAGCTTTGGATTGATGTTTTTCAATTAAACAAAGTATTTGCAATAGACTCCTCAAATTCATATGGTTCAACATCTTTGTCTTTGTGAATCTTTTGCTTTGGCATGTACATTTTCACACATTTCTGTGTGTTCGACGATGACAAACAGATCTGTGAGGGTGCCGGTATCACTTGCTCTTACAGAAGATTCCGAAAAGATTCAATCTCAACATAAACATATATCAATATAGTCCTGAAACAAAGAATCACATCAATTACTTAAAGTTGGTAGTTAAAAAGAATAAAGAGTTATTCAACATAAAAAAAAAAATATGGAACTCAAAAGAAATTCTGACATAACTCCTTTCTTTCAACAATTCGATAGGAGTTCATTAATTTTCAAATGAAACTTTATTCATCTTCCTTGTATTGAAAATAGGATGGAGAAGAAGGTTACAATTGAAAAAAGGCTGAGGGAGAGGGAGGGGTTGCCGTGACTGTAGAGGGAGAGGAAGGGGTTTGAGTGGGCGGATGGTTTTTTTAGAAAATATTTTTTATTTTTTATAGTAAAATATTTTTTTTAATTAGTTAAATAGATTATAATAATTTATTTATTTTTTGAATAATTTTTGGACTCAAATGTCACATGTCATCATTAATTTATCACTTTGTTATATTACTGCAAGTGTATTATACACATGTCATATTTTTAGTTGATTATTAAAAAAATATCAAATATATATTAATTTTAAGCGATAGAAATGCTCAATAAACATAAAATTGAGTTGAGGTGTCCAAGTGAAATATACGAAAACTTTAAGAAATTGTTAATGACTTAAACAATGAAATATAGATTCTCGAAAGAAAGAATCTTTCTTGATATTCAAACGGGCTCCAACCTCTAATTAAAATTTATTTTTCAATCTCTTATAACTAAACCTTTGGTGATACAAATTGAGATCTTAATTTGAAATGAGCAATTATTTATGAAATTTTCAGAAAATTTCAGTTTCAATTTCAAATCTCAATTTTTTTAAAAAGTAGGATTGAATAACCAAATTGTGATTTAAATTATTTTTTTACATGTGAAACTTCACACAGAAATTTATATTTTGTAAAAAAAAAAAAAAAGATCCATCATTTTAAATTTTACAAAAAAGACCCACATTTGACGTAAAGAGATTGTTTGTACCATGTGAAAAATTTATATTAAAGAATAATTAGTTATTACTTTTATTGACTAGTAAATTTTTAAAAAATTATGCGTATTTAAAAGTTTGTAAAATATTTAATTATAAATATTTATTTATAAAAAAATATGAAAATATACAATTTATTAGTGCACCACCTTAACGTATTCCAATACTCTGTTTATGAATTATGAATTGCTCATTTGATAAAATTATATAAGGTTGGAGAATTTTAGTAATGACACAAATTAAAAACTTTCATATTTACGAGGGGGAAAAAACAACTTAAAAATTACAAATGGTATATGTAAACATAATAAATAATGTCAACATCAAAACAATATAATTTTAAATAAATCACGTTCAAAAGGACAAAGAAAGAGGACCTCTGTAAACTCTTTTAAAAGGAAAATTTAATGAATCCTACCTGATGGCTGAGATATTTATTTCCTCTCAAATTAAAGCAGTCATCTATGACCTTGATTGATTTTTTCATTTCTGTTGTGCAATATTTTTATTCGTCCCCACTCAGCTGAAGCCACTTAAATTATTTGATTTGTCTTTTCTTTCACCAACCATATGAAACAAAGGGAATAATTTAAACAAATTTTTTTAAAAAAAGGTCAAACTTGTAATATATTTACGGTAAATTGTCAAACTTATCATTTTAACTACAAAATTAATTAAATTTTATTGTAATATCATTCTTGCAATTATTCGCCCCCCTTCACCAGAAATTACAATTATTTTAAAGTAAAAGACCTGATCCAAATAGTATTTTCATAACCACAATTCGACTTATAAAATTCAAAATTCCTACCCTTAAAATTTTCTCAAATACATTTTGTGCCGGGTCTGAAATCCACTCAAATATGTCAGCCAAGAAATTTCAACCATTTAAAAACATTTCAAAGTTACAACTCTAACAAGTGCAATGAAAATTAGATTTATCTAGGGGTTTGTAAAATTAGCACATTAAAAATAATATGTAATACATTTATATTCTAAAAATAATAATTAATGATCACATGTAAATACTAAATTTTTAATAATTGAATTCAAAAATTTGAATTTTTTTCACAGCATATAAGAAAATAGTTTGTTATATAAACATATGTGAGACAGAGTATCATAAACAAGAGATGAGAACACTCCGGGGGGGGGGGGGGGGTATGCAACCAAAGCAAGTTTTTACGCAATGAATTTTTTATTTTATTTTACATTAGATTTAAATATTCTAGACTTAAATATTTTGCGATGAGCTATATTAAAAATTTGAATAAATAAAATTGCTTATTAGAACAAATAAATAAATTAACTAATTAGTAAAAGAACTCAATTCAATTAAATTTGGGTTGAGAATATTTTTAGATCAAAAGATGAAAGCAAGGATATCTTACTATATTTTTTTAAAACTAAATCTTCAAGATTTATATATAAATCATAAACTGTTATAAAATAAACTAACTTAGCAAAATAAGAAGGAGAAAGAAATAGTAAGAAATAGTTGAGAGAATTCTTCCATATATCATTTTTCACAATATTGATGCTATTTATAGCAGTGTAAAGAGGGAAACATAGAGAGAGGACAAAGGGGTGTGAAAAGAAAAAGAGAAAAAGAAAATGTGGGAAGAAAAGTAGGAGGAAAAGCAAAATAGAATTTGTATTAGTGGATCCCACTATAAAGTGGAATATACACTTGATCTTCCTAACACTCCTCATTGGATGTCCACGTGTAATGTGTCTCATTAAAAATTTTATAAAAAACAATATACATAGTTATTCTGAACCCCCGTAGATGTTGTGCCTCGTTAAAACCTTACTAGAAAAAATCTAGTGGAAAAAAGCCTAATGAAGGAAAAAGAGTACACACATCTGGCAATACGCCTTGATTGTTGCCTCATTAAAAACCTTATCAGGAAAACCTAGTGGGACAAAACCTTGGTTAAGGAAAAAAGAGTGCAGCGCGTATTTTACTCCCCCTGATGAAAACTTCATTTGATATTTAGGAGACAACGCATTCCAATCTTATATCTTAGCTTCTCAAATGTTGATGTTGGTAATGCCTTTGTGAATAAATCTGCAAGATTATCACTCGAACGAATTTGTTGTACATCAATATCACCGTTCTTCTGGAGATCATGTGAAATAATTTTGGTAAAATATGTTTCGTTCTGTCTCCTTTTATGAAGCCACCTCTCAACTGAGTTATGCATTCGGCATTGTCTTCGAATATAATTGTGGGTACTTTGACATCATTATCCAGGCCGCATCTTTCTTTGATGAACTGTATCATCGATCTCACCCACATACATTCTCTACTTGCTTCATGAATTGCTATTATTTCAGCATGATTTGAAGAAGTAGCAACAATAGACTGCTTTGTAAATCATCATACTATAGCAGTTCCTCCGTGTGTAAATAGATAGCCTATTTGAGATCGAGCTTTATGTGGTCTGATAAATAACCTGCATTTGCATAACCAATAAGGTCTGCAGAGTCTTTGTTAGTATAAAACAAACTCATATCAATGATACCCTTTAGGTATCACAAAATATGCTTGATATTGTTCCAATGCCTTCACGTTGAGGATGAACTATACCTTGTCAGCAAATTAACAAAAAATATTATATCAAGCTTGATTGCATTAGCAAGATACGTAAGTGCACCAAAGCATTGAGATATGGTACTTTAGGACCAAGAAGTTTTTCATCCTCTTCTGGAGGTCGAAATTGATCTTTTTTCACTCCAAGTGATCGAACAACCAATTGAGTACTTAATGGATGTGTTTTGTCCATGTAAAATCGTTTTAAGATTTTCTCAGTGTAGGCATATTGGTGGACAAAGACCCCGTCTGTTAAATGTTCAATTTGCAGACCTAGACAAAGTTTTGTCTTTCCAAAGTCTTTTATCTCAAATTGTTTTTTTAGATATTCAATCGCCTTTTGAACCTTTTCAGGGGTTCCAATGAGATTTATGTCATCAACATAAACGGTGAGTATAACAAATTCTGATTTCTCTTTCTTAATAAAAATACATGGACAAATGACATCATTTATATAACCTTCATTTATCAAGTACTCACAAGGCGATTATACCACATACGCCCTGATTGTTTCAGACCATATATTAATCTTTGCAATTTGATTGAGTACATCTCCCGAGACTTAGTAAATGTTTCAGACAATTTTAATCCTTCTGGGATTTTCTTATAAATTTCATTATCAAGTGAACCATAAAGGTAAGCTGTAACTACATCCATTAAATGTATTTTAAGATTTTTATGTACAGCTAAACTGATGAGATATCGAAAAGTTATTCCATCCATAACAGGTGAATATGTTTCTTCATAATTGACCCCGGATTTTTCAGAGAATCCTTGTGCAACAAGGCATGCCTTGTATCTTACAATTTCATTTCTCTCATTTCGTTTTCACACAAAAACTATTTATAGACAATTGGTTTTACACCTTCAGGGGTTTGGACTACAGGTCCAAAAACCTCACGTTTAGCAAGTGAGTTTAATTCTGATTGAATTGTCTTTTGTCATTCTGGCCAATCACATCTACATCGACATTCTTCGACGGATTTAGGCTCAAGACTTTCACTATCTTGCATGAGGTTAAGTGCAATATTATATGCAAAAATATTATCCACCATAATTTTTGATCGATCTAAATTTATCTCATCACCGGTAGAACTTATTGAAAGTTTTTTATTCACTTGAGTCTTGAGTTCAGTGATTTCTTCAAAAATATCAGGATTACACAAATCTTGACCTTCTTCAAGAGGTTCTTTTATAGTATCATTTTTGTTATTCCTCACGCTTCTCTTTCTAGGATTTTTATCCTTTGAACCCAATGATCTACCATGTTTCAGGCGTGTTTGGAATTCAGAAGTTATGATACTAGTAAATGGTCCTTTTGGGACATCAATCCGGATAGGCACATTCACTGTAGGGATATGTGACTTAGTTATCCATTACAAATCAGTAAATGCATCTAGATTTGATTTGCTATTTTCTGTAAGTGGATGATCTTCTGGACCTCCTGCTCACATGTGCGGATACGTAGATCAAAATGAGATAATGATGAAACTTTTCACGCAATTTTTCTTTCGGGTTCCTTTTTCTCTCCCCCTAATTGCGGAAAAGTTATTTCATCAAACTGATAATCTACAAATCGAGTAATAAATAAGTCTCCTATTAATGGTTCAAGGTAGCAAATTATGGAGGGTGAGTCAAACTCAACATATATGCCCAACCTTCGTTGAAAGTCCATCTTTGTACGTTGTGGTGGTGCTACAGGCACGTATACCTCACAACCAAAAAACTTTAGATAGGCTATATTTGACTCATCACCAAATACTAATTATGACGGAGAGTATTTATTATAATTTATCGATCTGAGACGTACAAGTGCTGCTGCATGTAAGATAGCATGACCCCAAACAGTAATTGACAATTTTATTTTCATTAGTAGGGATCGTGCTATCAATTGTAGGCGCTTAATAAATGACTCTGCAAGGCCAATTTGAGTATGAACATAAGCAACAGGATGTTCAATTTTTATCCCAATTGATAAGCAATAATCATCAAAAGCTTGAAATATAAATTCTCCACCATTATCAAGGCAAATAGCCTTAATTGGATAATTTGGGAATTGCGTCTTTAATCTTATTATTTGTGCTAACAACTTCGCAAACACTAGGTTGTGAGATGATAACAGGCACACATGAGACCATCTTGATGGTGCCTCTATTAGGACCATAAAATATCTAAACAATCCACTATGTGGATAAATAAGTTCACATATATATCTCCATGTATACACTCTAAAAAGTCAGGAAATTCGATGCCAACCTTCGGGGTTAATGGTCTGATAATTAATTTGTCTTGATAACAAGCAGCACATGAAAATTCATCATTCGTAAGAATCTTCAGGTTCTTTAACGGATGTCCAGTTGAATTTTCAAAAATTCATCTCATTATTATTGATCCAGGATGACCTATTCGATCATGCCATAGCACAAATGTATTTAGATTAGTAAACTTCTGATTTACGATCAAATGTGATTCAATGGCACTAATTTTTGCATAATATGAGCCAGACGACAAAGTTGATAATTTTTCCAAAATATATTTCTAGCCTGAGACACTCTTGGTTATACTAAGATATTCAATATTCATTTCATTTAGTGTCTCAACATGATACCCATTTCTGCGGATATCTTTAAAACTTAACAAGTTTCTTGGGGATTTAGAAGAGAATAGTGCATCTTCTATAACAATTTTTGTCCCCTTAGGCACAAGTATAGTAGCTCTTTTGGAGCCTTCAATAATTTTTGAATTACCAAAAATTATAGTAACATCTGCTTTTCTTTTGTGTAAGTAGGAAAAATATTTCTCGTCTTTAAAAATGGCATGAGTCGTTTCACTGTTAATTATACAAATATCCTCGTGATTGATCATTGATTCAAATAAAATTTGAGGCATATCCATATTTTTCTTCAAAAAGAAATAAAGTAAACATGAATCATTACACAAAGTTTATTTATTTACATGGATTAGAAAAATACAAACATATCATTTAGTACAAACAAATAAAAGGAAAATTATTTAAATATTATTAGGGTTATCAATATTCATATTTTCTTCTGAAAAATTAAAGAAATCAGCTACATCCAGAGCCATAGGCTCAATTAGCTTTAGAGATAAAGTTTGTCTCTGGATTATTTTCTACCCTCTTCAAGGATGTCTGATATAGCTGAACCAAACGTTTTGATTACGGCATGTCCGTGACCAGTACCCCATATCTCCACATCTATGACATATACTTTCTGAATTTTTCTTTGGTACAGCTTGGGGCTTTTCACTCTTCTTTTTATATTGCTGATCATTTCTCGATACCAGCCGAACATCATGATTATAATTTCTTCTACGACCACGACCACAACTAGGGCCATGACATCTTTTTCGTTGGTTATAGTTTTCCTGATTCATTCCAGGGAGTGGCAAAGAACCAACGGGCCGACTATCATGATTTTTCAATAACAGTTCATTGTGGCGTTCAGTAATAAGAAGGTGAGAAAGTAATTCAGAATATTTTTTAAATCCCTTTTCGCGATATTGCTGCTGCAGGAGCATATTCGCGGATGGAAATATGGAGTATGTTTTTCCAAGTTTATCTTGCTCAGTAATTTCTTCTCCGCATAAATTTAACTGAGTTATAATTCTAAACAAGACAGAATTATATTCAGTTGTATTTTTAAAATCCATTAATCTCAGATTAAGCCAATCATGACGTGTCTGTGGAAGGATGACCAACTTTAGGTGTTCATATCTTTCTTTTAGATTCTTCCACAGTTTAAGGGGATCTTTTATGTGAGGTACTGTAATTTTAACCCCTCGTTAAGATGGTGGTGGAGAAATATCATGGATTTGGCATGGTTTTTACTAGATGCCGTATTGTTATTTTTTATGGTGTCTGCCAGATCCGTCGATTCTAGGTGTATTTCGGCATCTAGTGCCCATGATGAATAGCCTTTTCTAGAAATATCAAGAGCAACAAATTTAAGTTTAGAGACATTCGACATTTTAAGGAAATAAAATTATTACCCTTTTGTTACCTTTTTAAAATAGCTCAAAGTGAAGGAGTCTCGTGCTGATAATGTGTTATAAAATAAACTAACTTAACAAAATAAGAAAGAGAAAGAAATAGTAAGAGATGGTTGAGAGAATTCTTCCATATATCATTTTTCACAATACTAATGTTATTTATAGCATTGTAAAGAGGAAAACATAGAGATAGAACAAAGGGGCGTGAAAAGAAAAAGAGGGAAAAAAAAAGTAAAAGGAAAAGCAAAATACAATTTGTATTAGTGAGTCCCACTATAAAGTGGAACATCCACTTGCTCTCTCCTGTCATAAACAAATTTTTTTTATATGCATATTACACACATATATCTAGACTTTTCATTGCATATCCAATTATTAGCTACTCTAACAATAGCATTATTATCTCAATAGCTTAAAATAATTGCATCAGTTGTGGTCACAATATTTCAAAATCATATTTCTCAATCATTTCACTTATTTTCCAGTATTTGTATGCTAAATATATTCTTTTTTCATTATGAAATTCAAGTCTATTTTGATGCAGAAATTATGATACTTTCGTTCATGTACAAATTCAACTTATATGAATTTTATTATTTTCATTTGTTAGTTCACTACTTATAACCCATTGTAATTCACTTGTTTATGAACATTCATTTTTATATACGTTATCTTTCAACGAATACATGAAAAGTTACCAACTTTCAAATAATATTATTTCATGGAAGAACACAACATTTATAGAAAGGTTCATGACGTAATTATTATTAAATTGATAGTTTCATCAATTAATTGTCACCAAAATTGTTAAGCTGTAAATTCACTAACTACCATTCCAAATATACAATAAAAATATATTTTGTGGATGTTGAAGAAATAAGTTTATATCTTAAGCTTCTTCAAATATTATTGGGTAACAATCATAATCTAAACATCCTCCACACTTTAAATGTTTCAAATATTCTTTTCGTAACTCGTGTGCACATCTCAATAACATCAGCATTATATAATTGTGGTCTATAGCATGTTGATGCGACAAGTTCTATGAAAAATAATAGCACTTTTTTGACTTCTTAGAGCCTGTTTGGATGGACTTAAAAAAAGTAATTTTTATGTATGAAGTGCTTTTAGAACTTTAAAGTGCTGAAAGTTATTTTTATAAATAAGAAGTTGAGTGTTTGGATAAAAGTGCTTAAATGAGGAAAATTATGTGAATTTTAGGGTTAAAAGAATAAAAAGGGTAGTTTGGGAATTTAGTTAAAATATAAGGGATATAAAAGTAATTTTTATAGTCAAAGAAAATGACTTTAAGCACTTAGAAAAAAAAAGTTAGGAATCCTAACTTTTCATTTTTGACTGACTTTAAGAACTTTCTGGCTTAAAGTTAGCATTAGGCAAACACGTCCAAAAGTTGAAAAGGGGCTTTAAGTTGATTTTGACCAACTTAAAGCCAATCCAAACAGGCTTTTAATCTTTTTTTTTCATTCAATTCAGTCCATTATACCCTTTTGTAATTTATGTAGATTTTTTAGGAATCACATAATGTACGAGACTAATATATTTTTTTATCCTTTTTCAATTTATAATTTTTTTTAAAATATGATAATCCGGATACATTAAGTAATTCGAATACATTAATTCAGTAATTCAGATACATTAAGTATTTAAAGCATGATACATTGAACATAGAGATAATTTATAAATCATAATTAATGTATCTGAATTATTGAATTAATATATCCGGATGGAAAGAAAGGATTTTTGAGATTTTTTAAAATTGATGGGAATAATAGAAAATATGATAAATAATGGAGTGTAATTAGGTAATTTTTTCATAATTAATTTAGGAAAACTTACATAAATATACAATATTAAGAAAATATTTATCATCTATAGCAATAAAAAAAAATTCACTGAACACTTATAATACAGTTTTAATACATATTGCAGAGAACTATTTATAAAACATATATAATACAAGTTTTATAGATGAATAGTACATTTATCACATACTTTAATAGACTTATAATACATTATGTCATTTTCTTACTACACAAACATAATATATATTTTAAAACACTTATAATACATTTATATTGTATGCATAATTCACTTTTAATACAAGTGTAGATTTATCATAATATTGCTATGTATTACTATAAATGGTAATAAATAAAAAAATATCGCTAAAATCAGTAATTAATTTTTAAAAAGCACTCAATCAAGTAATTTTTATAAGAGAAGGCCCGTTAACGGGCCCAACATTGCAGTCTTAAATTATATTTTTACAGTCTTAATTTCTTAAAAAATAAATTAAGTTTTAATATTTTCATGTAAATAGAGAATGATAATGGGCGTTACACTTTGCAAGTATATTGCCGAATTAACTTTTAGTAAAAAAAATTCAATTTAATTAAAAATTTAGATTGATGGCAGTTTCAAGGTGGAATAAGGGTATTCTTAAATCAAAAATAAAGGTTGAAGAAATTTTTAGATTAAAAGGTGAAAAAAGAATATTTTAAAGCTATTTTTAATAGATTAGGGATATTCTTGAACTAAAAAAAATAAACTAGGGATATTTTTAGACTAAAAAGTAAAAAAAATATGTTTATAAGCTTTTTTCATAAAAAAATTATAACCCAACACAACCCACACCATCTTACCCTACCCCCACTCCCCACCTCCAAAACCCCCCAATTTATTACTCTCTAGCTAAACACTAAAAAATATTTTTCACTCGTCAATTAACTATAAAAAGATATTTTTTACTCACCAATCAAACATAAAAAAAAAAAAGTAATGAAATCAACTTACGTTTCAAAAAAACATTTTCTAGAAATAGCAAACACACCCTAGAGGGAGTAATATAATAATGTATTGCAACTAAAAGCTATTCAGAGTCAATTCACACAAAATGAAGTCAAAGCTTATAACATTAAAAACGATAGAATATGTACCTGTCTGTTACATGAAACAAATAAATGGTCTGATGAAATTTCCATAAATCTAACATTAGAAACGTTCCTCTGTTTATTTTTATTTATTCATTATTTTAAAAAAATTATTTTTATTTTTATATTATTTTTAATTTATTAAGAAAAAATAATTATTTTTCTTTCATATTTTATCCTTGGTATTAATTATTATTCTTCAAATTATTTTTCAAGATTTGATACTAAGTATTAATTAATAAGGATAGTGTGATAAAATAGTTTTGTCATTCATTGTTTTCTTAATAGGTGTGTCTTATCCAAACATGACAAGTAAAAATGAACGAAGAGTATTAAAATACTTAACTTTTTAAAGACTTATTTTGATATGATTTTAAAAGAATGAATTTAGACAAGAATTTTAATACTTTTTTAAAAATATTAAAATTATTTTTCTTACATATTTTACACACAAAATTGTTCAATCCAATATTTTTATTTTATTTTTACAAAATTTAAAACTTACCCTAATTGCAATTAAAATTTTATACTTAAACCTATGATTTTATTTTAAAAAATCTTAATAATCAATTTAATTTAGAAAAAAATGACCAACTTCTAAATAAGGCTTTGGCCAACCTCCCACAAGGTCAAACAGGATGAGCTGCACTACCACTTACACTATTTTACTAGTTAGTTTAGCTCCCGTTTAGTCATAGATTTTATAATTAAAATTTAAAATTATATTTAATATGTATTTTCATTTGAAAAAAGCTTGATGTTTTGTGATGAGCGAAAGTCCCAAATTCTTGAACTTGAATTATTTTTAGATTTTGATTTAAAAATTTTATAATTAAATAAAATTTTAAAATTAATGAACAAATATTAACCTAATTAATAGTAAAATCCAAAAAGGTCAGATGACTTATTTGTCATGTAGCAGTCCAGATAAGAGTAGGTGGTGGATAATTCAGCTTGCCAAACTCGTGACACCAATATAATTAATATTGCCCATTTATTAAAATCGAATATAAAATCAGGTCGAAATTGATGGCTTCAACTTTGATGGTGTCTTGAATAATTAATATTTATGGTACATTGTTGAACCCCCTAAATTCTTGGCACTTTGTAGATACATTCATGATTTTAATTCAAGTTATGGGACATTATTATTACTGCAATTTAATAAGTTCTTCTCTTTTGACGTTAATTTTTTTAAATATGTACAAATTCAATTCTTTAACTTGTGAATATTTATAAATTAATGATAATTATTAGTTAATTTATTAGTTCATTATGTGTCTTATATTTAGCTTGTGCTGTTATTTTATATTTGGTGATAATATAATTCTAAAAATAATTGACATATAAGATATTTTTTTATATAAAAAGAGACTAATTTAATTAATTAAAAATAAAATATGTTGAATCATATATTACACTATTATTTTGTAATTTTAAATATGTGAACTTTATTTTTGAAAAATATGAAAAATTTGTAGACTGTAGTATATTAATTTAATGTATAAATATATATACTTTAAAATATTTATCCATAATATACATCGAATTCGAAATAAACTAACAGGAAAGCCGGCCGTGCTTTTATCTTATTATCTCGCCAATTGCCAAATACGATAAGTTGTATTCTATTTTAATTATTATTTCCTTTTTATTTTTGAGTTTACAAATTAGAGGAAATACATTTGTATTCTACACATGAATCTCAATAAATTTTACTTGATCAAAATTTCATAATTACAATTCTTTAAATCACAAATTTTATAGTAATTAATAACAAAA
This sequence comes from Solanum dulcamara, assembly GCF_947179165.1. Lineage (NCBI taxonomy): Eukaryota > Viridiplantae > Streptophyta > Magnoliopsida > Solanales > Solanaceae > Solanum > Solanum dulcamara. The sequence goes on from NC_077246.1 coordinate 13,629,256, forward strand.
AATTATTGTTTAAATCTTTTGCTTGATATCTTATAGTGATGTATAAAATGAAACAAGAGTTCTTATTTGTCAAAAAACAGAATTGAGCGTTAACTAAACTCTTGTTTGATCATAAATTTTGAAGTTAAAATTTGAGTTTTTGAAATTTAAGTTGTGTTTGGACATGTATTTTATTTTAAAAATATTAAAACTTTTGTGAGTGAAAATCTTAAAAACTAATCTAAGTCCGTTTTTGAAAACTTGTCAATATTCAGATTTTTAAAATCTAATCAAATAAATATTTAAAAACTACTTCCCAAAAATGAAATTTTTTGTAAATGAAAGTCTCAAAAACTGGTCAAAATCCATTTCTAAAAACTTGGAAACAAAATTAGATTTTTAAAATCTAGTTATATTTTATAATCAAAAATTTGAAAAAAGAAGAAGAAAAAAGACATGTGAGTGAGTGGTGGCGGGCGCCTGGTGCTAGTGTTATAATTCAGAGAAATACTGCGCTTGTTTTTCCTATATAAATAACTTCCTAGTGCTTAACGACCCTCAGATCTCTCCCATTCTCTGCGCACATACACACACACACACTCTTTTTCTCTCTGTGAAAATGAGCGATCTCAAGTCTAAGTTTTTGGAGGTCTATTCTGTTCTCAAATCTGAGCTGCTAAATGACCCAGATTTCGAATTTACAGATGATTCTCGTCAATGGGTCGATAAGGTTTTTCTTCCTTCTTTTTTTTGTCTTTATGTGAATGTTTAGATCCACTTGCTGCATTACATGTGTTAATTTGTGCATTTTTTTTCTTGTATCCTTGTTTGTATCGTTCTCATCTTTTGCTATGCTTGCATTTCGAAAACAAGTCTTTCTACATAGGACCCCACTTGTTGTGGTTGTTGATATTACTTCCTCACTTTCACTTTCAATTTGTTTGTCTCTATTTTGACACTATATAGAGTTTCTTTAATAAGTAAAGAATATTTTTGAATCATCCGATCTTTGAAGATATGTACCATAGTTGAAATTAAAGAGTTAAAAAAAGAAGAATAAGGAAAAATGCATTCTTTTTGGAACAACTAAAATGGGAAGTAAACAATAAATTGAAAAAAGTAGTAGTTTGAATGTCAGTTTATCTAAGTGATTTTGGTATATTGTTGATTCCTAGATATTCATTATCGTCTTTGATACTATAATAGTTAGACCTTACCAGTGATCTGCTAGTCAAACATGTTAGGAGGAATAATTTTTTTTTGTGTGTGTGGTGGAGTTGATTGACATGAGTCAAAATAAAGGTTCTGACTTTTATACCTGACATAGACTAGTTTTTTATTTTTTGTTCCTTTAGAAAGACATGGACTGGAGTTAATTGTTGAAAAGTTTAGAGCTGTTTTCCTTCATATCTTTCATTAAATGGAATTTGAAAGTTTATGCTGGAATTTAGGTGTAAAAGAAACTCTTTTTTTGTGTGATATATTGAACAAAGAATGAATACATACAGACAGGTCTATGCTCCAGAAAGAAATTCACTCACAATCGAAAATGACAAGGCAATTAACACAGGCTCAACACTAGACTGTTTATTACAATGGAGCTTGTTCTAATGTTCCTCAAACTTGAAGTTAGTCCAAACATCCACTAAAAAAAACATGCTTGAAAACAGAAATTATAATGTTCTTAAACATACGAATCCAACATATCTTTACTCTAGAATCTATGCACTATTGCGTGTCGTTTATGGTTGCTTGTGGGAGTGGAGTATGCTTGCTGTTCTCTTGTCTTTGTCTGTGTGTACATGAAACAAAGAGGGGAGGATGGATGGGGGAGAGAGAGGTTTACCTGAGTGATTTGAGAAAGTTGAGTCTCTATAATAACCTTTGGTGTGAGTTCAACATGGATTATCTTCTGCTGTACCTTGTGATGTAAACTAGTTGATTTTTCTTGTGTATATAACTTAATGTTAGTTCAGTACTGTTGATGTGGTAATTTTTTTATCTTCTTTATAGTTCTTCAATTTGTGGATACCCTAACTCTCAACTTCTTTTCACTTTTAATCTTTTGGAGTTGTTCAAATTTTCGAACAGTCTGTATGTAACTAATACTTTTTATGATTTGCTTCAGATGCTGGACTACAATGTACCTGGAGGTAGGACAGAATTTCTACTTATTAACTATTCTAAAATTTAGCACTTCTTTTACAATCTTTGATAGCTCGAGAATATCTTCCAGCAGCTTTATGATGGTGTATTTTCTGTGCAGGGAAGCTGAATCGGGGACTATCTGTTATTGACAGCTATAGTTTGTTGAATGATGGAAAAGAACTAACCAGTGATGAAATCTTCAAAGCATCTGCTCTTGGCTGGTGCATTGAATGGGTATGCAAATTAACACTTAACTTTTGCTCAAGCTGAACTTTGGTGACCCCGATAAATTTAGCTTTAGTTCTGTGTTTCTTCTTTTCAAGTGTGTGACTAGAGCAATGTATGTTGCAGCTTCAAGCATACTTCCTTGTTCTTGATGATATAATGGATGGCTCTCATACACGTCGAAGTCAACCATGCTGGTACAAATTAGAAAAGGTGTGGACCTACACAGGGATTACTGTTTGTTCCTCTTTGTGCTTTCATGTGCAATACTTACTGGTCATTCTCTTTTCTCTCAGTCATTTTTTGTTTCAATAATTCTTATAGGTTGGCATGATTGCTATTAATGATGGCATACTTCTTCGCAACCACATCATGAGAATCCTGAAGAACCACTTTAGGCCAAAGCCTTATTATGTTGATCTTCTAGATTTGTTTAATGAGGTAGGATTCTTTTCACTTTTCACAGAAAAAGGCCTTTGAATTAAACCTCATATAATGCTGAACTTTTTGTTTTTCTCTTTTGCTTTGTGGACACAGGTAGAGTTCCAGACTGCCTCTGGACAAATGATAGATCTGATAACAACACTTGCAGGAGAGAAAGATTTATTAAAGTACTCATTGCCTGTGTAAGGGGACTTTCTCAAGACTTGTGCAATTTTTCTGCTTGCGCAGTATTTATTGCATGATTTAACTTTATAATGATCGGATTACTTGCAGTCATCGCAGGATTGTTCAGTATAAAACTGCCTATTATTCATTTTACCTCCCAGTGAGTATAAATCTTCCTTTCAATTGAGTTCATAGCTTATTGTACTATTTTGACTTTTGAGACTGATTACATGTCTATTATGTTTCTTAACACTTGCTTCGTACTTTTTTTTTTGTTTTAAATGGGAAACTATTATTGTTGTTGATTCGAGATTAATGTTCTGTTAAAAACATTTCAAAGTTCCGAATCTTCTTCGAATTATATTAATTATATGCAAATACTGGAAAGGCATAGAGGCGCCTCTTATTTTGATGACCATCTGAGTCAACTTAAGCAATACCTTTCCATTATTGCAAATCATATGCTGCTAGTTTTGTGTTTAACTGTTCTGATCCTTTTTGCAAAGTTGTCTGTTAGGAATCATAGAATGTGCCTCAAAGTTTAATTTGTATATAAGCTATATCCTGAGTACTCACGGTTAAGATCTCCAGGTGGCATGTGCACTTCTTATGGCAGGAGAGAATCTTGACAAGCATGTTGATGTCAAGAACATTCTTATCGATATGGGAATCTACTTTCAAGTTCAGGTGAGAATTATAACCACTCCCTTATAGCTTCCATTGTGTATAAAGTTCCATATTTATTTTTGAAGAATCGTTTTCAATTGGAAATTGGCCCTCAATGGGGAAAAAATGGACATTCACCATGAAACAAAAATGGGATCTATCTTCGTTTTCTCAACCTGGATTATGCTTTTGAAGTTTCACGGCTGTAGTCTGACCTTGCATCTCATTGGGAAATGGAAAAGAGCAAAACAAAAACAAAGAAGATGCTGCCTTAAATTGCCTACTTTCAGATCATTAAAAGAATGTAGTCTTTTTTATAAAGTATGAGAAACATTGTAGAGACGAAATATCACGTGTTTCATGTGGTCAAACTGTGAAAAGAATTTTATACATGGCCAACAGTGTAATGAGTGTGGTCTTGGACACAGTGGTCTTTTGAAATCTCCATCTAATTTAGTTTCCAATATACCCAAGAACCATCGACAAAACTCAGTTTCACAACGTTTGTGCTTTCATGCTACAGATTCTGACTCGTAACTTTCTTGACTTTGTAGGATGATTATCTGGACTGTTTTGCTGACCCAGAGGTGCTGGGTAAGGTATGTTGTAAAGGAAGCTCATCATAGTAGTACAAAGCTCCTTTAATATAATCAGAGAGCTATTTTAACTTGAAAAAATAGAAATCTTATGGTGACCTCTTTTGCTATCAGATTGGCACTGATATTCAGGATTTCAAGTGTTCTTGGTTGGTAGTTAAAGCTCTAGAACGCTGCAACGAGGAGCAAAAGAAGATATTATATGTAAACTCGAAACTTGTTATCCCTCGGTTAATTTCTATAACGATTTTGTTCTATTTGAAGATGCTAATTAGAATAGCTTGTTTTGCAGGAGAACTATGGAAAAGATGACGCTGCTTGTATTGCTAAAATAAAGGCACTCTATAATGATCTCAAACTTGAGGTATTCCACTTTTCGCGCCCCCTACCATTATAGTTTGGTTTGTCTCTTCTCTTACTTCCCGAGTTAAATAAAAAGTTTTATGCAATGATTGTATCCTTCTCTTAGCATGTGGTCGATCTCACTTGATGCTCAGTAGTCAAAACATAGTTCTTCAGCTTTTAATTTATTTTCTTCTGAATTTTGTAGGAAGTATTTCTGGAATACGAGAAGACGTCCTATGAAAAGCTGACCAGTTCTATTGCTGCTCATCCAAGCAAAGCAGTGCAAGCAGTGCTACTATCATTCTTGGGAAAGATTTATAAGAGGCAGAAGTAGGAAATAAAATAATTAATGAATTTCATTTTCCCATTGGGAATGAGATGTCTGTATTTTTCTGCTTTCTTTGTCTTCTACTTTAGTTTGAAGTACTGATGATGGATTGTTATTTTTCAAGAAATGGAAACTTTTATCCTTTTTCACCTTTAATAAACAGTAAAATCTTTCAGTATTCTGCTTTGTCATTGTTGTCAAACGGGCGAAGTACCTATAAAGGGTAACTAGTAATCTCAAGATTGATAATAAAATGCAAGAAATGAAGCAAGCAATTCACATAACAAATACTAAACATCTGTAAGTCAAATTTGAGTATGAAAAAAATGAGTTTGGAAGTGATATTGAATCAACACAAACGGGTATCAGTCTATCTCATACCTTAAACAATTAACACCTCCAAGCATGAGGTAGCCAAACATGAAACACGCTCTGGTAGCTAGTCTACTGAGTCCGGCTCTAAAACCGAATTTTTTTGAAACACCACATATCAAAAGGGACCTTCCCTAAAACACAGATCAAAATGGACACTTCACCCACAAATGGGCGAACTGTCCACCCATATTGTTAACTTCGTCTATTCTACCGGACCCAAATTACATCACAATCATTTTAAAGGGCGAACTACAATTCTTTTTATTACCTTTTCTTAACTGTTCTATGTGAAGGATATTTCTTCTTCAATAATAATATTACTAATATCAATGATCTTTGCAATTATACTGAACTTTCCATTAACTGACTGAAACTTCTTTCCCAAACTGATAAAATTTTCTTTAAAACTAGTCATGTTTTACTTGTAAAAATAATGCACATTTGGAATGTTTAGTGTTTCCTTAAAACCTTCTTAATTGAATAGCTCAAATGCTAAAACTTACTTTGATTCTGAAATCTAGGCATGAAGATAATTGTGCAAGAGCTTTCAACATTTTTTAGCTAAATAGGATTCATGTGAGAAAATAAGCATAAACAATCAATCAAGAATCAGAAATACATGAAGAACTATAATCTCAATGATAAGAATCAAAATTTCAATAATAGGAATAAAGGCCATTCGAAATTCATGAAACCTGGGGTAGAAACCCTAGGTTTAGCTCTTACTGATTCAATTTTAGATGTAGGGCATGAGGATGAATTTAATCTATCACTATGGTAGCCTTACATACCTGGAGAACAAAATTCCTGAAGAAAACTCACTTGAATGCTTGAAACTCTAGGTGTAGATTGTCTTGTTTCTTGCTCTAAGCCTTGGAAATGATTATGAGAGAAATTTGATTGAACAATACTGATAGGGACCCTAATTAGGTGTACAACCGTCATGGTTTAGGCTTAGAAGGGTGGGAAAAGACTAAATTAACCTTCTTTAAAAACTGACGGAAGCCTTCTATGGTGCGAAGAACCTTCTACAGTCCTGGAAGCTTCCATATAAGTCAGGCTATATTTCTGGGATTTCTAAAGTTTGAGATCTACGAAGTTATGGGTCGTAAACCCTTTTACGGATTGTCTTGCTCGTCCATTGAAGTCACTTAAACGTTGAACTATGGTCGCATCTACGGTATTGCGTAGATAATTTTACGGGCCATAGAAAGGTTCTGTAAAGATCAGGCAAGAATCAAGTTTCAGGACTTGGTCTACAAGTTACTTCTACGGACTGTAGAAATTTTTACGACCCGTAGACCCATACGTAAAACTCATGGACTGATTTTTGTTTCTGAACCTTATTTCACGATTTGATCTATGGTCCATAAAGTTGTTTACGACTCGTAGACCAGACATGAGAAACTAAGGTCATACTTAAGTCTCAGAAGTCTGATTCCACGAGCTCATCTATGATTCGTGGTTACTTTTACAGATAGTAGATGATGTCCGTAAAAGTTAGATTTTTGCAAAAACTTAAATCTTTTCTGAGTTTTCCTGGTTTGATCGTAAGTTAGAGTTTTGGATTATTACAATGTTAAGGTGGATGTGTCATCATACTAGAAGAGATAAAGATTAAGAATAAAGTGTTATTTGAGACAAGATATGAGCGACCTCCATGGTGGACAATACTGGGAAAGTGAAACTGAAATGGTTCAGGACATGTGAAGAGTAGGTGTGAGAGGTTGGCCATAGTAAATTTTAGGATAGGAAGAGGTAGTATGAAGATGCATTAGAAAAGGGTGATTATACGTGGCATGACTTACCTCCATCTTTTCTAGGACTTGACCTTAGATAAGAGGTTATGGAGGTCGCAGATTAAAGTAGAAGATTAGTAGGTGGTTGAGCATTGTTATACCCCATTTTAACTTGAGGTCAAACGGTGTACAACATATTGATGATTCCTAAATTATTTAATTTTAAGGAGTCGCCACCTAATTATTTTAAAGGTAAATTAGGATACCTAAATAATTAACTTATTTAATGCTAACAATGATCTCCGATTAGTGGTCTACTTAGCTTATGAGATTCTAGATAAGGGTTCTAGTTATCCTAAAGGGAAGGGGTTAGGCATCCTTCAAGATTCGTTAAAAAATGATTATCGGCCAAACTTAGGTTAAAATGATTAAAATTATAAAAAGGTTGCTCAAAAGTTTTGAAAACAAAGCTTAGTAACTAAGTGAGTGTTTAAATGCGATATATATTTTTAGTAACTAAGCCTTAAAGAAAAAATATTGGTTTCTTTTATTATGATGAACCATTTTAATTAAAGTTTTCACAAACCTAAATATCCATATAATGTAAGCTATTGCATTAGTGAGAACATAACGACAATAATAATAATAATATGATAAATAATAATAATAATAATAATAATAATAATAATAATAACAATAATAATAACAATAATAATAACAATAATAATAACAATAATAATATTAATAATGACAGTAAATAATAATAATAATAATAATAATAATAATAATAATAATAATGATAGTAACACTAAATAATACTAATAACGAAAATAATAATAATAACAACATTAAATAAAAATACTAATGATAATAATGATAACGAAATTAATACTAATAATACTAATAAAGATAACGATAATAATATTAATAATAATAATAGTAAAATAAAATACTACGAATAGTAACGATAATAATAATAATAACAGTAAATGAAAATACTACTACTACTATTACTACTACTACTAATAATAATAATGATGAAGAAAATAATAATAATAATAATAATAATAATAATAATAATAATAATAATAATAATAGTAAATGGAAATACTACTAATACTAATGATAATAATAATGATAATTGTAATAACAATAATGACAATAATAACAGTAAACAAAATACCCTAATAATAATGATAGAAATAAAAACAAAAATAATAATAGTAATAATAATACTAACAGTAAAATAAAAATACAACTACAACTCATAACAATAATAATAATAATAATAATAATAATAATAATAATAATAATAATAATAATAATAATAATAACAATAAAATAAAAATACAATTACAACTACTAATAATATTAATAACGAAAATAATAATAATAATAATAATAATAATAATAATAGTAAGTAAAAAAAAATAATAATAATAATAACGGTAATAAAATATAGTAATATTAATAATAATAATAATAATAATAATAACGGTGATAAAAATAATAATAATAATAATAATAATAATAATAATAATAATAATAACAGAGGAAATAACAATAATAATAATTATAACAATAAGTAGCTCGGAATGATTCCGAGTGAGGCCATCTTTTTGTTTGCTATTCAAGAAAGTCTGTGATATCCGCTCCATGTGAGGGAATGAAGATCATATCGAGACTCCATTTTGCTCCCAAAGTGTTCATGCAAACGAGAAGAAAGTGACGAAATTAGCAAGATAACATTTTAGGACAATATTTTTATTATAATGGCAACGAAAAATAGAGGAGTATGAAGTAAATATTACCTGTTGCAGGGCAGTGAACGGGGTGATTTGGTCACGAATCTACCCTCGTTTTTAAAGTAAAGCTAAGTGCAAATTCAAAAATACTTTGAAAGAAATATTCAAAATCAGTGTAAGAGTTTATTTTTTTTTGTCTGCGTTTTTTCTCTCCTCCTGTCCGTGTCCGTGTAAGCCCCTCTTTTGTTCTGTATAATCCCTCTATTTATAGGGGTATGCGGATTAAGTAAAATAATGAAAGAAAATGGATGATTAAAATAATGAGGAGTGGGCGAATGAATAAAATAATGCAGAATGGGCAAAAATATAAAATAATGCGGAACGGCGAAAAAATAATAATTAATACGAAATGGGCGGAATATTTAAATAATGCGGAATGGGCGGATTATTAAAATAATACGGAATGAATATTATTATATTTTTTTTGAAATAGATTATGGCGAAAATTATTTGTTTGTTTTATTTATTTCGGACGAATATAATAGATATATATATATATATATATAATTTTTTTTTGAAGAATTATTTATTTTTTAATATATTTAATAAAATAAATAAATAAAGGGGGACAAGAAAGGTTTGGTGGAATACGCGCGTGCCTATATTATATATTATATATTATATACATTATATATATATATATATATATGCGGACGAATTTTATTTTATTATTATTTATATTATTATTATATTTTTTTTATTTAATTCGGATGAAGTATATATATATTTTATATTATTATTATTATTATTATTTATTTTTTTAAAAAACAAGGGACAAAGGGGTATGGGAAGGATTGTTATTATATATATATATATATATATATATATATATATATATATATATATATGTTTTTTTTTATTTTTATTTTTAAAATAATTCGGATGAAATAGGGGGTGCACGCGTGGAAATAAATTAATATACACGTTATCTGATGAATATAAAATTAATACGGGGATATGGGTAGGGGGACAAGCGTGGAATAAAAAATGGTATAGGGATATGGGAAGGGGGACAAAGCATGAGTATAATAATATATATATTTTATTTATATTTTTTTATTTTAAAAAATCGGATGAATTATTTATTATATATATATTTTTATTATTATTTTTATTTTAAAAATTCGGATGAGTGTTTATATATGAAAAAATAAAAATAAAAATAAATAAATATAATTGTAAAGTCCATAAATTGAGAAATTATCTTATTATAACAATGTGTAAATTAATTTATGTGCAATATATAGATAGAATGAGATGTAAAATTGGGGGGATGGTATATATATTATTTGCATGATGTAGTGTTCAATAGAAGAATTAAAGCGTTGTTAATATAAAATTAAAACGTTGTCAAAAACAATATAATTAACCTCATTGTAACTAATTATTAATTTACGAAATATTTAATAATAATAAATAATCTTTTTATAAGTCAATTTTAAATATTACTAAAAGATAACAACTATATAACCAAAAAATGCATATGCTATGAAGATGACAAAATTATTTACAATACACTTGAAAATATGCATGGTTTATAAAAGCCAATTATTTTAATTTGTTTAAAATTGAAGAAAGCTAGAATTAACTTTAAAAATGTGAATCTATTAATTAAGTCAAGCTAATTAACAAAATGTTTAGTTAAAAATAAAAAATCTTTTTGGGATAACTTTCGAATATATAATAAAAATATTAATGTTCAATAATTATTATATATATATATATATATATATATATATACCGAAATTATTTTTAAATAATAATATATATGCGTAGTTTTATTATTATTATTTTTTTAATTTTTTTTTTTTAAAAAAAAAATTACGTTGTGGATGGTCAAAATTGGGTGTCAACAAGCATTGTCTCGTTTCCTAGCGGGATAGGTTGATTCATTATACTTGTTTTCCTGTTTATACCAGTAGTAGTAGCATTTGACTCGTAGTTCCTTGTCTTACAACTTTTGTTACTTGTTATTTACTGTTCTTCAGTTATCACATTGCTTGATTATGGTTATTGCTATTCTTTTGGATGTTATGTTATGTTTTTCCTATTATTTTCTTTTTCCTCTTTACTTTTATATTTTCTTAGCTGTTCTAGTGTTTGTTGCTTTTGTCGAGGGTCTTTCGGAGATATCCTTTCTACCTTCTCGAGGTAAAGATAAAATTTGCGTACACTAAATTTGTTATTGTTGTTATTATGGAGTTTTTTTTTAAAATCCATTTTTTTATTAGAGTAGTTGTACTTGTGAGTTCTAAGATATATGATTTTTTTAAAAAAAAAATTTAAGCCATCGCAATAACAGCTTAGAGCTATTAGGGGTGTGTGTGGTGGTGATGGGGGTGGGGTGGGGTTGACTTCCCTTACCATATCTATAATTTTCAATAGAAGTTACACAAAATAGAGGGGAGCTTGTACCTAACCTCTGACAAAAAAACATAATGCAAATTAGGACAACAAAAAAAAAGGCTACAAAGTTGCAACCTTTCACTCTAAGCAAAATACAAGATTTAACTAACAAAAAAATTATATTTGTCATATCTTCTTCTTGCAAGGTAGATGTCGTCTATCTAGTGGAAAGAGTCCCTTCACTTCTTTCGGGAGTTGTTGATAAGAGCAGAAGGTACCATTTCCACTCGAAGAAGCTAATTTAGCTAGGAAATTATCTACTTGGTTGGCTTCTCTATAGCAATGTGAGATTATTGGTGTCTTTTTCCTTGAGAATATTTGTAACCACCACTGAGTCCCAACTCCAAATTGTATTTGTTGTATCCAGCTTGATTGCACCATTCCGTTGCATGTCATTGCTTTTACATTGAGTTGAGACTAAGAAAGCCATAATGAGATGGACAGTGTCATCTCTGAGAACCCCTCCAATGCCATGTAGCTCCCATCTGTGTTGAATTTGATCCTTCCAGTCACAGGCTTGGTGCAAACACCTTGCCTCTATCTAACAAGAAGTTTGTACCTCTCAATTCTTGAGCAAATTTGTATCCATTTTTCTGTTAAGTGGTTGTTCTCTTCATTTGCCGAAAGATCCATAAACATAAAGAAAGGAAAAGTACTCACCATGTTCCCTAGAAGGCCACTGATCCAATTTCTGGCCTGAAGGAAGGGATAGGAAACTGCAGCCACAGGGCTCTATCATACATCTCTCTCTTTTCTATTTGAATATTTTAGTTTAAGTTGGATAACTTTTGCAATTCTCCTTATGCTAAACAACCAAACTTCCAAAACTTTCTACTTTATCTTGCATCTTTTTCAATATACATAATGCTGGTGTGTTGCAATGTAGAAATTTACACGTTCAATTAAAGTGAGTCACAAATTAGATCTAACTTATGTACCAACAAAAAATATAGGAAGAAATGCAGCTTAGACGACAGCAGGAGTGTGGTCTGGAGGTGAGTATCTGGAGTTGTCATCATCTTCAGTACTCTTGAGTTTTTGAGGAGGTAAACTGTGCTTTGGGAGTTGGTCACTTGCCTTTTCTCTTGATTCCTTTAAGCTGAGGGATGTGTATACTGTCATTCCACCAAGAGCTGTAACGGCACCACATATACTTGTCCACCCCGGATCTGAACTAAACAGGAAATATCCTCCTAGTAGGATCACACAAGTCTTGAATTGTCCTAAAACAACGTGTGAAGTTGCTGATGTAGCTCTGCATGGACAATTACAGTTCCTCTTAAACATGAGAAAATAAGGACATCTTCAAAATTTTCAGTAAAACTAGGCAACAGATAATTACGGAGCTCATATTAGAAGACTCCCTAGTTTGTATTTGTGTCCTAGAAGAAAAAAGTAGCGGCATTGAGCATTAATAGGAAAACAATGTTTTTTACCCAAGTGCTAAAGCTCCAGACCATTGCAAGAGAAAACCAAGTAAAGCTGAGATGAGAATAGCACAAGTATTGTGGATGTCCCACTTGAAGGATAGCACTCCTGGAGGGTCTAGCCAAGGCATCAGTGCTACCAAGAAGAAAATTGTCACTGGGGTTGTCCTCCACATCAACCTGCATTAAAACTTTGCTTCAGCATATTCAAGCACAAAGTCACTTGATATCATATGAAAAGTAAAAGAACAAACAAAAGCACTTCCTACGCAAGAGCAGTCCAATTGGTTTGTTGTTGGAGATTTGACCAAAGAATTTTGTTTACACTGCTTGGAACTATCCATGCTAGTGCTATACAAGCCCCAAAGAAATTAAATTCCAAGTCTGTGACAGTTGCAACTGCAACGCCTACTGACACGACAGCCAAAGCCAGTACCTGCATCATTGTTTTGAACTTTAACAAGCAAATTCAAGAATGATGTAATCATAAAGGGCTATATTTTTTATAGATACTATTTGGTAATGCGTTATGTAACTAACTTTGTGAAAGGAGACTGTTTTCTTGAAAAGAAAGAACTCAGCAATGACGATGGTTGGAGTAACCGCAATTTTAGCCATCTGATAGAAACCCACACTGCACGAGTCGGCTAGTTAGGAAAAAGAAGTTGCCACAAGGTTTGGACTTGGAGAAAAGGTTTACAAATATGGGAACCTGTTATGCTTCAGACTAGCATTGGCAAGGCCAGAAGCAAAAGCCATCACAACACCCAAAGAAAAGAGTGAAGAAAATGGTGTCGATTTAGCAGGAGGAGCAGCTGGAAGCAATGACAAAGCCTTGAAGATGGCTAGTAATATCCAAGAACAGCAGTAATGGATGAACGTTAGGAAAATGGGAAAGTTAAATCCAACTCTTCCCATAACCTGCCAACCACATTCGCAAGTTTAGAAGCCAATAAAATATTTCAATAGGTCATTTCAACAACAGTTAAAGATTCTAATTTTTGCGGTTACATATATTACAACCATCAAGAGTTGGAAAATGTAGGAAGGAAAGCCATACAAGTTTGTTTCCCAATATTATTCCAACAGCAACCATGAAATTGAAGGTCATTGCCATAACTGGACCACAGAATCGCTGTTGTTGGCGCTTGGCTCCTTCTGATGTTCGAAGCTCATTGTAGAGGGAACCTCTGAGCTCTTCCAGTGCCCGACCTGGTTTATAATAGGGCCATACGAGAAAAATCCTAAGAATATAGCTTTGAATAGAGGCAAAAGTACAAGTTTTTCTAAATTACAGCTACATTATGTATAGTAAGTACTACTAGGTGGAGAGAAATCATTTCCAGGTAATGCCTATTACCCTACATGATGAAGAGCTGTCGAAAAGCAGAAATCCTACAAGGTATCTGTGGATGCAGAGGAATCGACGTGGATGCAGCTTATACACTACAAGCTCAACTGAACTCACTATTTTAGACATTGGACATATACATACATGTGCGTACATTTTGTCTTTGAGAATGGAAAAAAAAGAGAGTACAATGACTTAAGGGCTAAGGGTCGTTTGGTTTGAAGACAAGTTATGATGTGATTAGTTATCCTGGCGTTATTTCTTAGTGAATGTTTGGTTTGTTGTATTAAAAATAATATGCATTCCATAATTTCTAAGGATAAATTATTTGTTTACAAAAATACCCTTCATAAGTGTAAAAGATGTGAAAAGTGTATAAAAAGGGCTCGAGGGGGGTATTTTTGTCATTTTAACTATTGTATTTCGAGATAAGTTATCCCAGAATTGTTATTCCTAGAGGGGGAATAACTTATTGTTATTTCAATACTAATTATAAATCCTGTAATAAGTTATCCAACTTTATAACCAAACAAAGTATGATTAAGGAGTACTAAAAATTTATTTCATGATTATCTCCATTTATCCATCATATCAACACTGTCCTAAGAACCTTAAGTATGAACATGTCGCTCCTCCTCTGTATAAGAAGGCATATAATTGAAATAATAATTGATACTTAACTAAATTAAGACAATAATATACAATAAATTTAGCAGCAAAGAATCAGATTGCATTACTAAAATCACACTCTAAAATAACAAACAGATTATCAAAATCCCAGTTTCCAGTTATTAACCCACAAGAGAATGTGAAATTAAGTTTTTGAAAACCTAAAACCCTATTGACACTTAAAATTAACGGTAATAAGAATAACAAATGCAAAGAGAATAATAATAGTCTGAAATCCAATAAAGAAAGGGGCGAATAATGCTTCACCTGCTTCACCTGCATCGCTATCTTTTCTCTTGATAAACCTTCTACCCCCATTTCCAAACAATGAATCCAGAATGCCCATAACCCTCCCCCCACACACACAAAAAAAAAAAAAAATTAGTGCAAAATGCCCATAAATTGATGCTTAATTAGAATGAGAAGGATTTCAAAATGTGAGAGATCTCATGAAGGAATGTAGGAGTGAGTGTTATAGTATGAAAAGGAATGTAAAGAGTGAAGAAAAAGCAGGACTCTGTTTAACAAATAGTAGACACGTATTGGGATGTTTTTAAGGTAACATTATTATGAGTAAAATTAAAGCCACAAACGCACTCTAAGTACAAATGTCATATATATATTTTAATGGAAGAAGAAGAGGCATTGAATGATGAAGAAATGGAGAAATGAATGTTTGAGAAGAGGAAGAGGAAGAGGGAGGCCACTGTGTAACAAACAAGTGAACAAACAAAGCAAAGATGACGGATCTAAAATTTACTCCAAATGTGGTAACATTTCTTATATTCAGAAAGTTTCTTTTTTCTCTGCCTTTTTTATTGTCTTCCTCAAAATTAGGGACAATTTGTTTTCTACGTCACTCTTAAGTTTATTTTAATTTTACAAGAAAATTTTAGTTTTAGTAGTAGTAACTAGTAATCATCTTTTTTACCCATATACTTCTATTCACTCGGTAAGTGATCAAATTGATAAAATTGAAAAGTCTATTCTTTTATCCATTTTATAAATGACAAAGAAATCTTAATTCCTTCTTCTTCTTTTTTTAACTAAAACACGATCTTAATTTCTAATCGATAGCCCATGGACAACAATTTGGTAATAATTAAAATGTGAGGATCTTATTTTAGAAAATAGTAATTTTTAAATAATAATTAATAAGAGATTGCCAACAACTATTAGAAAATTTTCAATCATGAAGATTGAGATGGGGTTATGATTTCATACGCTAATTTTACTATTCCTTCTAGTTGTAGCTTTTATTTTAGTATTCCCTCTTGTAGCTTTATATTATGAAAAATACTTTAAAGTCCCTTTTCAAAACTTGTGGTCAATAAAAGAATTAGGCTTCAAACAAGGAGATCCAACGGTAAACTAATCATTTCACCAAAAATTCCAATGTCAGAAGTCAGGACTCCCAAATTTGTAGATACCAGCAAAATTAAATGGCTTGAATCTAAATTAATTTAAAGCATTTTCCTTGAGTTTAGTGCACCGGACTGTCCTTTTTAAGACTGGGACTGTAGTTCAATGGACATCATTCAAGGATGTCATCTTATTCCTGAGACACCTCTACCTGTCAAATTCTCTTCAACTTTTTGAGGATTTTAGCATCTAGATGTGACTGGCCTGGATTTGAATCTTGATTTCCTTTTTTTTGAAACATTAAGGAGAGGCTTGAAAAGAAAAGTCTTTTGCTTCTCACTCAGTTTAATTGCATCTCAATTATTATCTTCAATGAAGAAGCCGAAGCCACCCCCTGATCATGATCACCCACAACCTCCCCCAAGAAATCGCGTTCAACCAAATCACAATACTTTGTCAGCTGATCCCCAGGTACGCCAGGCTCTCTATATAGCCATGGCACATGCTAGCATTGCCCTCACAATTTTCATCCTTTATGCTGTGGGTAGATTGCTTCAAGATTATTTGAGGCCTCTCTTATGGGCTGTCATCTGTTCGATACCTTTGAGGGGAATTCAGCAAGCTCTTGTTGCATTCTGGTCTGAACCTCTAAAACTAGGCCTCACAGAGACCATATTAGCCGTCCCCGTTGCTGTATTCAGGGTTTCTGTTGGAACTCTTGTTGAAATTAAGGATATGATTTTCAGGGTTGTTCATACGAGACAGAAACAACACAACGCTTTAAGGCGTCATAGAAGTGGATTTTTTATATTGTTGAGGTGGCTCGTGTCGTTTTGGGTGTTTGTGATAACATGTGAGCAAATTGGAGGTATGGGATCAGTAGCTCTTCTTGCATTTGGATTTATGTTTACAGCTAACAGTGTAGACTCTACCATCAATGTTGTGACATCTCTTCGGAGTCAGAGCTTTCGAAGACTCCCTATTAATGCTTTCTTTACTAGAGGGATATTGAAAAAATTGAAGATCATTGTGTCTATCGGATTGATTGTTGGATTGATTCTAGGATCGTTAGCAGGTATGATTTTCTTCTCTTACAAAATTGGAGTGGAGGGGAAAGATGCAGTTTTCGCGTTGAAATCCCATGTAGAGGAGAGCAATTATGCTGAGAAAATTGGCATAAGGAAATGGATTGATGAACATGATGTCCCGGAGATGGTGGATAAGTACAGTAATCAGTTGTGTCAAACTGTATTTGATCAGATAGATAGCTATGCTATGCAATATAATATGACTGAGTTTGTTTCTGGTATCAAGCAATTTGTAATAACCCCCGTGAATAACTCTTCTGAGAGGTCCACAGCTTTAGCATCCCGCTCCCCATATACTAAGAAGATCCTGAGCCTAAAAAGGAGGATTAAGGATCTTGAATGGGGGCAAATATACACAGAAGTGGATGCAATTTTTAGGGAATTATTGATCACTAGAGTGGACTTGGTTGAGAAGGCGAAAGGATTTGTTCAACGTGTACTTGTTAGCAGCAAATCCGTTTTAGGTGGCAGTGTGAAAGTCATATTCTTGGTTGGGAATTCCATAGTGTCAGGAGCTGCAGGGCTTTTCAATTTTGTGTCTCAATCGATTTTATTTTTTTGGGTACTTTATTATCTTATCACAACAGAATCTGGTGGAGTAACGGAACAAGTGATTTGTATGCTTCCCATTTCGTGTACTGCAAGGACTCGTTTTATTGAGGTTCTTGATAAAGCTATTTTTGGGGTTCTTTTAGCAACTGCTGAGATTGCCTTCTTTCAAGGATGCTTAACTTGGCTCTTGTTCAGATTATCTTCGATACATTTTTTGTACATGTCAACTGTCCTTGCGTTCGTTAGTCCTTTGTTTCCTATATTCCCCTCATTGATTTCAACTATCCCAGCAGCTTTACAGTTGGTTCTTGAAGGTCAATATATGTTGGCCATTAGCTTATCCATTATTCATCTTGTGCTTATGGATTTCGGTACATCTGAAATCCAAGAGGATTTCCCTGGCTATAGTGCATATCTCACTGGTCTCAGCATTATTGGTGGAGTGACATTGTTTCCTTCAGCAGTTGAGGTAATTAACAGACATCTTTCTGTTGAAATTTCATGGCATGATCTCTTTTGTTACCTAAATGAATTAGTCTTAAATTATTTATAGGTTGTGTAGAAATGCTGTTTTACCAAGCCAGAAATAATAATTGGAAACCTCAAGAATCTGAGTTTTCCTAACACTAGAAAGAGCATTTCGTAATCTTGATGTGTATGTTATTCAGGGAGCGATAATGGGGCCATTAATAACTACGATTCTGATTGCAATCAAAGATTTGTATGTTGAGTTCGTTTTGGAAGGACAAGAGGAATAAGTATAACAAATCAAAGTCATAAAAAGTAAGTGTTGCAACTTCGTTTTGATGGGGAAAACGTTGTATGCACTGAACGTCTTCTCGATTGAAGTTTTGTTATGTAAGGTTCAATTCTTTCTCCAAAAAATCTGTTAATTTGTGTACACAAATTGTTAGTTTTGTGGCTATTGTCTAGTTAGTTTTAAGTAGGTTATACAGTTGTGTGTTATTATTTCTAAACATTAGTTTGATTTCATGAAGAGAGTTAATTTAACTGTCTTCAACATTTCTGATGCCTTATCTTGTGTATTTAAACATCACATTTTACATGTATTGTTAAGTATGGCAATTTGTTGCTGGAAAATCTCCTACCAATTGGCATTGAAGCATTTCCACCTATCTTTCCATCAAATGGTTACAAGTGGTCACTGCAGCGAAATAAAAAAGACTTTTAAAATTTGTACTTTCAAATAGGTTATATGTATATATTTTGCGGTTATAAATCATCTGATTAATTAAATTAAAACAAGAAATTTATAGTTAGATTTTTTCTAATAAAAGATATCAATATTCTTAGGACATAAAGAAAAATTCATCAAGTGGAAAAGAGCAAATAGTTAAATTTTACATTCACAAATCATTAATTGAACTATTGTAGCGTCTTAATAGTTTTTAAGACTGTACAAGCTCTAAATGAACTAGACTCATCCACTGGGGCCAGAGCAATCCTTTCCCGAAGGGTTTCAAGTGATATTCCTTTGCCAGAAAATTTTATTGTATAGATAGATCAAATCTAAATTTTATAGAGCTGTCAATATGCGTTGATCCACCCCATCGGAGCTAGTCTATACAAGCTTTAAAATTTGACGGGCTAGGCCGGGCTGACTCATTTTTTTTGTGGACCAGAAAACAGTTAGTCCAACCTACTAGTAAGTGGGTTGTGGATCGTGCCGGATCAACCCACTTTTTTAAAACATATATTTTTTATATATATATATATTTTAATTTTAAGTATAATTTAAAAATAATAACATAAATATCGACAAGACATCTTCATTTTCATCTATAATTTATATGAAATATCAATTAGTGTTTAAGAACTACGTATAGTAATTACATGTACACAAAAAAATATTATCAATGTGAGAGAAATCATTAACCAATTTCGAGTAACTACAAGTGTTTGAATATTTTCATGATAGATGCAACTTCTATACTTGGTGAGAACTTGACCATCAGTACTGAATGATGATTCTAATGATGCAATAATAATAGGAATACTAAGTACATCACGTTTGATGATTCTAAATTTAAATATTTCAAACTTTAAATAGCCTTTGAGTTTGGATTTTTGTTATTTTTAATAGTAAAATTTTTAAGAATTGCATAGTATTAGGAGATAATTACTATCTATCCCTACCCTTTTTAATTTTACAAAAAATCCTTCAAAATAAGCCCATCCGGATACATCCTGTGATATCTGGATACATTAATTCAGATACATAAATTAACAGTTTAGTTGAGCTAAAAAAGAAACTAAAACGTGAAATTTAATTTTCAATTTCCACAAATCACGCAGTGTAGATATCAATCTCTCCCTTCCTAACAACTTCTCAAAATACAAAATTCAAATTTTCATCTCCCCATTCAAATCCAAAATTTGTTGCAGATAGTATTCGAAGCTGATATATGATTGAAAGTTTGTTCATGATATATTATATTAGTGAAATTTTATGTATTTGGTACATTATGTCTTCAATTTGGAACATGGAATTAGCAATTGTATTATTTTATTTTAATTAAAAATGTATATGATACAATATATATATGACAGTTGATTTTTATATAGTCTAAATTTAAAAGTATCAATTTAATAAATAAAGGATATATGTCGGATACTTTAATTCGTGTATTTGATATATTGTTTATTAGATGCATGCCTTAATTTTCATTATTAAGTTAGCTGATAAATAACAACTAGAATTTTGACATTAGATACAAAATAAACAAACTAATGTTATCTGATACTTACCTATGATGTATTTTATTGTATAACTATCAGTTCTGATGTTTTAATTGAGGGCCTAATACTTTAATTCATAAATCTGATACATTGTTTATTAAATGCATGCTTTTCATTTTATTATGATCTTTGATACTTTAATTCATGTATCAGTTAAATGAATTAAATTATCACACAACTTTTATAAATGATACTTGGACTAACAATTGTATTAATATCATATACATTGTATTAAGTATCAAACAACACATAACTATTTAAATGGTAGAGTGATCAAAGCATAACCTATTAACATTTAATAGTAAGAGTGACAAACTTATGTAAAAGTAACTTCAAAAACAAAAAAAAACAATACCATAAAAGGTGTCTTTACATTATACATAACTATCAACACTGATCAAATCCTCCATAGGTAGCTGATTGACACAGCTATTAGGTTTCGGTGGATCATCTTTTTTGCTAACATATCCTTTTTCAGTATCATATCTCCATAATAGTGCTGCATATTTTGTGCGGAGGTAATCAACATTAAAAGCATAGGGGGGATGGAAATTCCGTCGCTAAAAAAGTCAGCAAATGCAGCTACATACAACCCGCAGTCCCTGCAAAAATAATGTATATAAAATATATTTCATAGACTGGAGTGAAAGAATATTAACATCAATTAAAAAAAATTGTATAGTTGATACATGCTGACTACAACACCACTGGAACTTCACTGATGTATATGCATGATACACATAGATATAGTCAAAAACTCAATATGTTTATGTATCAACTACATTATATATTTGGAGATAGGATCATTTAAAATTGATACACTTAATGTATCACTAAGAGTATGATGTATCAGGTGAATAATATTTTGTGTCAGGTGAAATAATTTCAAAAATACATTCATGATGAAATTTATAACTTGATAAAATACATTTGATACATTTTGTTGATAATTATGTATCAGCTAAATACGAATTTAACATTAAAGGAACAACATATTGTACAAACAAAATTAGGATTTACATGTATCAGACAATGCAGTTCCGGATACATTCTAACCAATGAATCATTAATGTATTGGAACATAAAAAATTAGAATTTTATGTATCAGACGAGACCAATCAGTTTTAAATGATACATTAAACATCAAAAAAAAAATTGAATGCAATGAAAATTTATACCTTGGGTAGCGTTGGGCAAGAAATTGCAGATCCAAGTTTTCTACCCCTTTTTTGGGGGTTTTTTCAACATTAACTTTAGAAAATGATACATCCTTCTTCGACTTCTTTTTGTCAGATACATCCTTCACTTTCGTCATTGCTAGTTCATATAACAGATCAGATCGTGAACTTATTTAGATATGTTTTTAGCCCAACCAACATCTTCATATTCATAAACACGTTCAATGTTAGCTAATTCTAACTGGGTAATACCAATGCTAAAAGAAGGAGCATCATTCATATGTATCAATATTTAGAATATGCAAAAACAAAAGTAAAATATGCACCGTAAGTTGAAAGAAAAGAAAAAATTACCTATCGAGAAAGATGATATAGATTGACTGGAGAGAAAATTGATTTGAAATACTTGAAATCAACTGCTAAATTGTAAGAGTGAAAATAGGAGGAAATTTGATTAGTGGGAAAGGGAGAGGGAAAAGTGCAAAAGAATGAGAGAGAGTGGATGTATCCGGAAGAATGAATTTTGAGGGTAAAATAAGGGATTTTAAAAATACTTTGAAATGGTAGGAAATATTTAAAATATGGTAAATAAAGTAGTGTATATAGGTAATTTTCCTTTTTAATAATCTATTTTATTGTTATTTTTTAATTATTTTTTATTTAGCCTCGACTGGCCCAACTCATATTGCTCAAGCTCTACAAATCCGCAGGCTGATCCGAGCTGGGCTAAAAAACTCTTTTCTTAAATGGGCTTCAAAAATTTTAGCCCAACCTGATTAAATCACGGGTTAGGCTGGCCAGTTCAATGAGCCTAGCCCATATTGACGACTCTAATATTAGTGTTGACGTATCTTGACATAAGCTAAAGATTTAGCGTTGTGGTTAAGACTTAAGATATTGCAAAATTTTCTTAAGATTGAATACATGTTTGATCCTAGCTAACAATATAATTATATTTTTTAAAATATTTCTTAATGAAAATTTGGACTCCACCTTACTTCATTCACATCAAATAAGCTTTTGCAAAAGAAAATAAACACAAATGTATTTAATTTAGATCTCTCCCATTAAATAAAAACAAAATGGGGGCTTAATTAAACTCATAGCAGTAGCAGCAGCAGGAGCAACAGGAGCAATCTTTATCCTAAAAAAAAATCATCCTGATATCTATCTCTCCCTAAAATTGCTCGAAAACTCATTAACAACATTTGACCTCATCCTAAATGGAACAACAAGCTCAAATATGAAACTATGAAGTACCACTAAAGAAGCAGAAGTTAAACAAACAAATGAATAAATCCTTCGAAGAAAAATTCTGGGGTCTAATCAAAAGTGTCTAAAGTTGATTCTTTACATAAAATTTACAGAAAAATGGAACAAGCTCAAATATGAAATTATGAAGACCACTAACAGAAGCAGAATTAAACAACCAAATGAAACCAAAAATGTCTAAAATTGATTCTTTTCATACCATTCAACCAAAACAAATGGAACGACAAGCTCAAATATGAAACTATGAAGTACCACTAACAGAAGCAGTAATTAAACAACCAAATGAATAATTCTTTAAAGAAAAATTATGGTTCTAACCAAAATTGTCTAAAAATGATTCTTTTCATACCATTCAATTAAAAAAAAGATGGGGGGGGGGGGGGGGGGCAGACAAGAAGCTCAAATATGAAGATATGCAGAGATTTAACTTACCTCAAAAAGGGATTTCTGAGATCTATAATGGAGAGATTGTGGAGTGACAGAGGAAGAAGCAGAGGGATCTTGTTGGTGGGAGAATTCCAGACGTTGGTGGGCTCTTTGTCTGGAACGTTGACTGAAGAAATGAGAAAAATAGATGTGAATTTTAGGGTTAAAGAATATAGAGGGTATTTTGGGAATTTAGTTAAAATATACGGGATATAAAAATAATTTTTATGGTAAAAGAAAATGGCTTTAAGCACTTCAAAAAAAAAGTTAGAATTTCTAACTTTTCATTTTTGGGTGACTTTAAGAACTTTATGGCTTAAATTTAACATTTGTCAAACACCACAATAAGCTAAAAATGGCTTATAAGTTGGTTTGACTAACTTATAAGCCCATCCAAACGGGCTCTTAATTGTTCTCAGACGCTTTTAGTTTGGAGAAGCCATGTAACGGAACAACTAGTGAGATTGTCGATCCATCCTATTGATGCTACTCACGTGAGAGCCAGAGGCGGAATCAAGAGTATTACTCTTTTTAATTTATAAATTTTAGATTATATTTTTTTGTGCTTATTAAATTTTGAATAAATCATAATGCATATTAAATAAATTTTTATATATAAATTCTGTGAAGTGGTTGCCCATGACAAAATAGTGTGACTTTTGGGTTTTGATCTGTCTATCCTACCAATAATGTATGTGGCTCTCCAACTATAGTTTCTTTTTTGTGTGAGCGCAAAACTATGAATAACTTTGAACCTAAGCATTATAATTTTCAAGTAGAAGCAAATTGTTCTTTCATGGTAATGCCCAAAAGAAGCGTTTTTTTTTTTTTAAAACCTTTAAAAGAATTGACAAACTTTTTCACAAGTAAACATGTATGGTTTGTAAAAGGATGAACACCAAAATTATTATTTTTTTCGCTTTATTTAAAAATCAACATTTCGTGGTAAACAACATTTTAAAATACAATTTGAACTTCTTTTTGAAACTTGAAAAATATCCAAAATTCTATTTCACTTTTATTATATTTTTCTTTTTCAAATTTCACCCTAATTTTTCATATTATAAAAATATCCTAATTTTTTATTTTATCAAAAATTATTTGCAAGAACAACAATCAAACACAACTCCATTTTCAATTTCAAAAATTATAAACTAAACAATATTCATAATGATATGTAGTAGCTCGTATTACATATATGAAATTTGATTTATAACATTATGTGACTATATATTATGGGTTATTACTTTTTCAGAACAGCTTTAATGGTATGTTTCACATAAATTAGTCAAGTCGTATGATTTTGTTAGTTTTTAGAAATTGAGGATATAAATTATATTTTTTTTAAAAAAATCTAAATATTCTTTGAAAAATAATTAAACACAACTCCAACTTAAAAAATTTCAAAAATATAAACTTATTTCTAAATTTATTATTTTAAATAGACTAAAAATAAAGAAGGTTCATATAAAGTGAAACATTGGAGTAATCATTTGGACTCATCGAAGTAGCATTGATATGACAATATATAGTGGCAACAGATGTTAAAGCAATTGCCGTTGGCCTCAACATGACACAAGGATAAAGTTACATGTTTGATTAGGTGGCCAACTGCCATATCCTCAAATTGATCGTTAAACTGTTAGCTACTGTACCTGCCAGAATTTTCAAAATATATATTTAATGACGGAGTCAAAATTTTCATTAAAAAGTTCAAAATTTGAAGAGTAGACACACAAACTAATCATAGGAGGTTCAACATCTACTATATATACGTAAAGAATTATTTTAATCATATATAAATAGTATAATTTTCCGACGACTGAACTGAAGGTGGCTCCTTCCTTGTATAGACTCACTCCGTTTCAATTTATATGTTCCAATTTTACTTGATATAAAATTTAATCTTTGATCATAAACTAAAAATATATCAAATTTACTAAAATATCTTTTAATCTTGTTATTTTAAATATGTCATGTAGAAAGTTAAAATTAACGGGTTATAAGAAGGGACATTCTTTTCTGAAACAAAATAAAAAGGAAATTTTGACAAATTAAACAAAGGGTTATACTAGCATTGTCACCCTCCTAAAAGCGTTGCTTAGGTACAAAATAAAAATAAAAATAAACGCCACGCCAGAGGTAGGAATTAATGGTTATACTAGCATTGTCACCCTCCTAAAAGTTCACTTGAAATCAAAGCAAAGGTCACCCACCACCATCTGAACCCATACTCCTAACTTCTGTAACTATTTTCACTTCTTGCATGTTAATCAAGAGTATAGTAATTAATCACTTGTAATCATAGATATATTAATTACCTTATATGTTGTTGTTGGTAAATTTGAAGTATATATTTTTTTTCATCCTTCACCACACACACAAGATGATGATGAATAGTCGCGGCTACTTTCTTACACCAATATCTCTTTGTCATTCGAGCATCGTTGTATCTTTCCCGCCAATTTCATCACCAGCAACAGCAGCAGTTGCGGTTAGGTCTTCTCGTTCTAATTCATTCTTGATAAGAATAGCAATGAGAATATCAAGAGCAAGGTGGTTCACTTTCCTAAGAAGAGTTTTTCATTACCAAAATGGATATTCATCAACATCTCATCTTGGATCCAACCCTTTCAATTCAATAACTTGGATGATGATGGAGTGCATATCATTAAGTATCCAAATAATTCTGTGTGTATATACACTGGCTGTTTCAAAAGAGGAGAAGCCAGTTTGGCCAATGATCAGGATATGGGCGTTGGGATATGTCTTTGGTTGTATACTTAGTGTCGTCCTGCTTTATTCGCGCTATTGGGCGTTCTACATCAGGCCACAAAGACATGATTCTGACACGGAGCAGCAAAGAAGCCATGAAGATGATCAATCCAGGTGATTTATTAATTAATTATACTCAAATTTCTAATTAAAGGTGTTTGAAAAACGTAACAAATTTGGATATAGGGCATCGTGGATGATGGAGAAATTGAGGACTAGTGTGGAACTATTCTTCGCGATATGGTTTGTGATGGGGAATGTTTGGGTGTTTGAATCACGTTTATTGTCATATCATCATGCTCCTAAACTTCACTTGCTCTGCATTTCTCTCCTTTCTTGGAATGCAATCATCTACTCTTTCCCCTTCATATTGTTTCTATTGCTATGCTGTTGTGTCCCAATGTTGAGTACCTTTCTAGGCTACAATATGAACATGGCATCTCTTGATCGAGGGGCTTCTGACGAACAACTCTCCTCTCTTCCTAGCTGGAAATACAAATTAGAAATTCGAAACAAGGAAGACGAAAATTCTGTAAGTCATCATACCAGATAATCTGTCTTATTCATTCATTCACATTATAGTTAACTTTTGCGTGACCTTACCAACGTGAAAGATTTCTTTTACACTGGTAATCTGTAAAAGTACTTCAGCTTGTATTAAGTGTAAAGATTTTAACTGACATGGTAAAGAATTATTTGTATACCATCACTATATTTTAATTTTATAGTAGAATTAATTATTTTATTTCTTGTTTCTGATCACACTTTTTATATGGACGGTTATGGTTATTCTTTAAGGTACATAATGAGATTTCTCCTCTATAAAAGTTAAACTTTAAGTCTAAAAATTTAATTTATGCTATTATTGTAATCTAAGCTGTCATCTTAGATTATTAACCAATCTTATTTCTAAGATTACAAGTTCCATTTTTATGAACTATAATATGTTTTAGTGACCCATTACACTATCAATATATAATAAAAGTTAAAGTCAAAGTCAAAATTAATACTTCCTCCGTTACAAAAATAATGATCTATTTTTCTTTTTAGTCTATTTCAAAAAGACTGACTCATTTTTTTTTTTGGTAACACTTTAGTTTCAGTTTTTCGCGTGGTATGTTTAAGACCAGTGGCGGACCCACCTTATGCCGAGGGGTTCATCCGAACCCCCTTCGGCGGAAAATTATACTATTTATGTATGGTTAAAATAATTTTTTATGTATATAAAGTAGATGTCGAACCCCCTTCGACTAGCTGGTGTGTTCTATTTATTTAAATTTTGAACCCCCATATTTAAAATTCTGGATCCGGCACTGTTTAAGACCATCAGATTAAAAGATATTTTGGTTTAGGACCACAAGATTAAAAAATGTTCTTTATTTTGTTAAACTTCTTTGCAAGTCAAACTAGGTCATTCTTTTTAAAATGGAATGAGTAGTATAACAAGTGTTTCTGTCATATGTAACAGGAGTGTTGTATTTGTTTAGCCAAGTATGGAGATAAAGAAGAGATCAGACAATTGCCTTGTTCTCATATATTTCATCTCAAGTGTGTGGATCAATGGCTCAAAATTATATCTTGCTGTCCTCTCTGCAAACAAGAGCTAGAGAGGTAAAGATCCAAGAAAGCTCTTGAGGCTAGATGTATTTTTATTCACTTTTGCTTTCTCTAGTACAATTTTAAACAAAGAGTGAGTCGAATTAAATTGTATGGAACACTTAAAGCCTGTTTGACTTAACTTATTTAAAACAACTTATAAATTAAAAGCATCTTATAAGTCAAAATAAATAAATTGGGGTAGCCCAGTTTATTTATTTTTTTGGCTTATAATCTGCTTTCAGTTTATAAGCTTCTTTTAATAAGCTAAATCAAATAGGTTCAATTATTTTTTAGCCTTATTTTTAAGTATAAAATGACTTTAAATTGATTAGTCAAATATTCAAAAACACTGAAAAGAACAACAACCGATAAACCAATCCAAATGGGCTCTTGTTACTCCTTTTAATTTTTAATCCCCAATTACTCATTAAGAGGCTTTCTAGTGAGTGTTGGAAGGAAAATATTTTTCACAAAAATAAGTAGATTTTATATTTATCTACTTCTATTTACGTGTAAGAATTAAAGGACTATCCATAACAGATCTCATATAGTCCAGATTAACTAATTAATAGTCCGTTGATTAAACACTCACAGACAAATGAATCAATCTTGACGTACGTTGGGGAGCAAAGATGTGCTATAATATTTGACATAGCAAATAAATTAACACAAAATTTACTTATATACACGATATAATTTTTTATATGTACAATATAATTTTTTGGCAAAGAATATTTGAGTGACCACCCCCTTGGGTAATTAAATTTAGCTACGTCCCTGAAACGCGTAATAACAATGAGAACTGTGAAGCCACGACAAATTTAAGATTCCTTCCGAACAAATTAGGATTTCCACAGCCAAATTTAAGTGCCTGAAGAAGAATGATCATGGGGAGGAAAGCTCTAAAATGGTGGAGTGAATCTCTGATCCAAATTAAATACATGAATCCACGACCAATTTAAAATTTCTTGTTAATAAGGTTATGTGGAAGAAGGAAATTAAATACATGATTCAAATAATTAAACTGCTAAACTAGATGCCTTAGTGTATAGGGTAAAAATAACTGCTGTGTGGCCCAACCGATTCATGACACGTGGATAGTGATAAGAACCACACAAGATAAAGAAGGACAAGATAAATGATCGAATCACAGAGACAATATGTGAAAACATGTCAAGACGGTGACATTATTGTACCAAAAAAATTATGATATTCATTCACATCTGACGAGGGCTCAAAAGGGCATGGAGGAAAAAACAATAGCCAGCACTAGCCGTTTTGAGGCCGTCCCACAAGAAAAATCGGACGTTATTCTCTAATTTTTATTATCATTAATTATGCGATTTATCATGAATTATGAGGATTAATCATAGGCAATCAACTTCTAGAAAATGATCCCTATATAAGTTATAGGTAGGTTTATTACTTTGTAAGAAAATTGAGCCTACTTTATTGAATGCTATCATTTTTTTTTCTAGCTATTTCATTACTTGTCTCACCAGTTTATCGCCTCATCTTGGTTTGGCCAAAAATATCTCAAACATCGATATAGTTGGAATCAGGCCAATACATGTTATCTTAATACATAATTCTTCATGTTTGTCTTTTAGTTGAAAATTTATGAAGTAACCAAATAAAAAGCAAATATTTATCTGTTTTCTCTTTTTATTTCCCTTTCTTTGTTTAATTGTGAGCTAATTAATTATAAATGATTCAATAATGGTTTTGTCTTAAGAAATATGTTATTGAATTAGAATTGTTATTGGAACAAGCTACATATGTTGTGTCATAGTATAAGACTCTACATATGGGTGGTTTTCGATTTGGTGTTTTAGAGTTGAAAATTTTAATTATGGATAATTTTATAATAGACGGATAGCAATGATCATTGTTTAAATAAAATTATTATTTATTATTTTTTTCAAATAATTATTACTCTATTTAATTATTATACGAGTTCAAAACCAACTAAAAATGTGATTACTAAATATTCATTACTGAAAGCTAAAGTAAATTTGCCTCCATACTTCATAAAAAACATAACAATTACTATAATATGAGGAGTAAAAAGTCAAAATCATCTTTTCACCATTTTCCTTAATTATTATACTATTATTTTATTGATATTAAATATTTATTATAATAAACATAATAAAAATTAAATGGAGAATATTATAGTAAAATTCTTATTGGAGAATCTTTTTTCAACTAAAATATACTAGGTTTAAAAAAAGTCCCAAAAATTAGGCAAAAAAATAGTCAAAAAGGGTAAAAAATAAAACGTCCAAAAAATATAGCTAAAAAAGTCCCAAAAATAGCTAATTTCTTTTTATCGATTCTATATCTATTTATCGATTTATATCTATATCTTTTTTTTATCTATACTATGTTAAAAACATGAAAGTCCTTAAAAATGTTGTTAGAACTTTTTGCCATTCATTAAAAGACTCCGCTTAAAACAAAATCGTCTTTTACTATTTTTTAATATTTAAATTCAAAAGTTTAATTATTCCTTAATAGTTAAGACTTTAAAACCAATTAACTATTATGTATTAAATTTTTTCCTTGTTTGAATTATGTAATATGATATAAAAACGTAAAAGCGATTCATTTATTATAGAGTCAAAATCAAGATTATTTTGTTCGAGTTAAGTTAGCAAATGAAACTGTAACAAACTGTTCCCATTGTTAGGGATAGGCCAATGGGGAAGGATTTTGGACCAGAAAACTTTGGGTAGTAACTTTGGAAAATTTGAGCCTAGGCCAACTTAGACAAATTCTGAGTCAGGTGAAGTCTATGATGATCACGTGAATGATGGAAGGTCAAATCTATAATTTGATTGGAAGGCTGATAGCCAAGACGATAAGGAGCAATTATGGCTTTGCGGAATCGAATTCGGGCGAGTAAAACTCTCAAAATCGAATTTGGCGTGAACGACATAATTTTAATGCATCTTTGAAAGGGGTGTGTTGAGAAATGGGGTTTTGGAGCACAAACTCCGAGCTCACTGTCTCCGCCTATCCCGCCAGAGCGGGATCTGTCTCGCCAGAGCGGGACAGTCGCGACTTAAATCATGAAAAAAGATCAGAAATGGTCTTTTTTGCAACATTCAGTTTCTAAAAACCCAAGAGGTGACCTAGGACGATTTCAATTGATTTTTCCATGGATTTCCACATTTAAGGTAAGGTTTTTACTCCCTAGATTCATACTTTGAGTTCTAGAAACTAGAAATATAGGTGATAATCATTGGGGGAGGGTTTGAACTGAAAATCTATGGTGGAAAATAGCCCTAGGGTAAGGTTAAGATCATGGGTTTGGCCAAGGGAGTGAAATTGTGTTATATTTCCTGATTTTTAGGCCATTGTAATGATCCTTGATATGTATTTAATATTTTCTAGTCCAAGAACGAGAAGAACGTAATTTGGATCAAATTTCACGTTCCGACACGTATTTGGATCGGGTGTCATGTTTCGATAAATACTTGGATCGGGTGTCACGTTCCGACACAAAGTTGACTGTTTGTAGGTCTCTTGAGAGGACCCTTGTGTGAAATTATAGTATGTGGAAGATATTGAGCTGTGATATTGAGATGTGATCGACTTGCTCTGTATATGTATATGTATATTGTGTTGAATTTACTTGTCTATGATCCGCTTCCTGGCTAACCGTGTGATCCTACTAGTACACCGTTGTCTTTGTGTATTGATACTACACTTGCTCTGTCTTTTTGTTGAGTACAGGTCATATTCAGCTGGTTGCGGAGAGACCTCATCTAGAGGAGTGATTGTGTCTTTGGGTTCAAGGGTGAGTTGTTCCTTTAGGTTGTCGTGGACTCTATCGTTATTCTAGTCCTTTTCTTTTCCAGGAATTAGGTGTCCAGACAATGTTTATTTTTATTAGTGGTCTCTATTTGAAGTTGTACTCCTGTTCTAGACTTTTTAGTTTAGAGTTTTGGTATGATGACTTTCAGTTCCTAAGGGTGTTTAATTCCGCACAATAAAGGTTATAACTAGTTAGTTTTCTAAGTTTATGGGAATTCAGCACTTGTCTTTGATTTTAACCTGCTTTCGAATGTTTCAGCTTGTGTACCTATTGCGATTGTTGTTGTTGGGCGTTTAGGATGGTTCTTCCACTAGAGAGTTAAAATGGATGTTAGTCATGGCGGATTGGAGTCGTGATAAGGTTGGTATCAGAACCTATGTTCATTAATCTCGTCGTACAAAAATGAGTCTAGTAGAGTCTCACGGAATGGTATAAAGACGTTTGTACTTTCTTCGAGAGGCTACATGATTTTAGGAAAAGTGTCATTGTCTTCCTTCCTTCGTGTTATAACCTGATTCTAATTGGTATCTAGTGATCCAAATTGGTATCTAATCACTTCCACTCTCTTGTCCGCAGATGGTTAACACACGTTACAACGGTGTCAGGCCAGTAGCTGTAGTTGAGCCCGAAGAAGAACCAGCCATTCGAGGGCATGGAAGAGGGAGAGGCAGGAGAGGTAGGCGAGGCAGGGGCAGAGAGAGGGCAACACCTGCTAGAGTAGAGGTCCCTATTAAGGAGGTGCTGGCAGGTGGGGTCCCTCCGTCTCCCTAGAATGAGTTTGAGGGGGAGGTAGAAGCTAGAGAGGAACAGGAGCAGGTCGAACAAGAGGAGTGTATCCAAATTGAGGCTGCTGGTATTCCGCATCTGGATCCAATCTTGGCCCAATAGATCATGGCATTCCTGAGTGGGCTGGCTGACACTAGCGCCAACCCCACAATGCCCGCGACATCAGCTCCTGTTGATCGTCTGTTTGCTGCTGTAGTTCAGCCAACAGATGAAGTGGTAGGCACAAATGCATTCTTCAGGCCATTAATGGGTCCTATGTTGAATGGTACTGCGCATGACATGCTCACCAAATTTCTCAAGCTCAAACCTCCAGTTTCCCATGGTACTGAAGATGAGGATGCCTATAAGTTTATTCTTGATTGCTATGAGAGGCTTTACAAATTGGGCATATTGTATCAATATGGAGTGGAGTTTGTGACTTTCTAGCTGCATTGAGAGGCCAAGCAGTGGTGGAGGGCCTAGTGGAGTGTCATTCTCCTGTGTTGTCCCCACTCACTTGGGCTCAGTTACATGCTCTATTTTTAGAGAAGTATGTGCCCTGTACGTTGAGGGACAGGAAGAAGGATGAGTTTATGGCCTTTGAGCAGGGAGGGTTATCAGTAGCTGCTTTTGAGGCCAAATTTCATGCACTGTCTAGGTACGCTACTCAACTGGTCACTACTGAGGAGGAGAGGATCAGGTTGTTCGTGAAGGGGTTGAACCTCGAGTTGCAGGTAGTTTCTCTTTATATGACTTCGTCCAGCAGGAGTTTCAATGAAGTCACAAACTTTGTTAAGAAAGTTGAAGGTGTTATGAAAGATAGACAAGCTAAGGCTTCGGAGAAAAGGCCCAAGAGTGCAGGTAACTTCCAAGAATCCTCTTCCAAAGGGTCAGGAAGACCGGTGATTGCTCCCGGCCAATTCAATCAGCACTGCCCACTTCCACTGGCAGTTTTTCAGGTACTCCATAGCAGCATCAGGCCCATGAGGGCGAGGGAGCATCACTTCCAAGTAGCCTTCCATCTTTTAATCGTAGTTGTTTTAACTGTGGAGAGTCGGGCCATATACAGAGAGAGTGCACTCATCCCTGCGGGACAGTTTTAGCACCCCATCAGACCCGAACAGTGGTCCCAGCAGTTGGAGGGAACAGTGAAAAAGGACGTCCATAGAGTGGGCGAGGAGGAAATCTGAGAGGCCGTGGGGACCGGGGCAGTAGTAGTGCAGGTCAGGGAGGAGTCCAGACAGGCAAGGAGGTGGCCCATCAAGATGACCGGAATTAGTTTTATGCATTTCCAGGCAAGGCCGAGGTAGAGGCTTCTGACGCAGTTATCACATGTACTATTTTTGTCTGTGACCGGATGTCTACTATTTTATTTGATCCGGGTTTCACTTATTCCTATGTGTCTGTAAGATATGCCTTGGGTTTTGATGCATTGTGTGATATATTTGATGCCCCTGTTCATGTTTCTACCCCTATTGGAGAGTCAGTCATAGTTACCCATATGTATCGTTCTTGTTCTGTTGTGTTTATGGGATACAAGACTTGGGTTGACTTAGTGATCCTAGACATGACAGATTTTGATGTGATCTTAGGCATGGCTTGGTTGTCCCTCTACTTTGTTGTACTTAATTGCAATGCAAAGATTGTGGCTCTAGAGATCCCGGGGAGGGAAAGGCTAGAGTGGGAAGGGGTGTACAAGCCTAAGCCAGCTAAGGTCATATTCTTTCTCCAGTCTAGAAAAATGATGGGGTAGGGTTTTTTGGCCTATTTGACCCATATACGGAATATGGAGGTAGAGTCTCCTTCTATTGAATCTATTCTAGTAGTATGTGAATTTTTGGAAGTTTTCCCTTCAGACTTGCTTGGTATGCCTCCTTATCGAGATATAGACTTCTGCATTGATTTAGAGCTGGTACTCATCCAATTTCCATTCCTCCCTACCATATGGCTCTGACAGAATTAAGAGAGATTAAGACTCAGATCTAGGAGCTTCTTGATAAGGGGTTTATTCGTCCTAGTGCCTCCCCTTGGGGTGCTCCGATATTGTTTGTCAAGAAAAAAGATGGTCGTATGAGAATGTGCATTTAATACCGATAGTTGAATAAAGTCACCATCAGAAATAAATACCCTTTGCCTCGTATTGATGACTTGTTTGACCGGTTACAAGGTGCTTCAGTCTTCTCAAAAATTAATCTCAAGTTTGGGTATCATCAGTTGAAAATTAGACCTGAGGATGTGCCCAAAACAGCTTTTAGGACCAGGTATGGGCATTATGAATTTTTAGTAATGCCCTTTGGGTTGTAGGACCAGGATGTACCCTTTGTAGCGCCCCGTTATTTTTCTTATCATATCGCTTTGAACTTATTGACCTCTTCACTTTTTAGCCTTATCTAACGTCTTTTTATGCTTTATTAAGCCGAGGGTCTCCAGGAAACAGCCATCCTACCTTGATAGGAGTAAGGTCTGCGTACAATTTATCCTCCCCAGACCCCACGTTGTGGGATTACACTGGGTTGTTATTGTTGTTGTTGCCCTTTGGGTTGACCAATGCACCTACAGCTTTCATGAGTTTGATGAATGGGGTGTTCAAACCGTTCCTGAATTCGTTTGTGATAATGTTTATAGATGATATATTGGTGTAGTCAAAGAGTGAATAAGAACATACATATCATCTTCGAATTGTGTTGGGTTTTTGGGAAGACAAAAATTGTATACAAAATTATCTAAGTGTGAATTTTGGCTGCCTTCAGTTGCCTTTTTAGGCCATGTTGTTTCAAAAGAAGGGGTAATGGTGGACCCACAAAAGATTGAGGCAGTTAAGAATTGGACTAGGCTCAGCTCTGTGACAGAGGTTAGAAGTTTTGTAGGGCTGCCTAGTTACTATCGCTGGTTCGTGAAAATTTTTACTTCTATTGCTACTCACTTGACCAAGTTGACTAAAAAGGAAGTACCATTCGAGTGGACTGACAAGTGTGAAGAGAGCTTCCAAAAGCTCAAAAATTTCCTGACCACAGCACCAATCTTGACTCTACCTGTCGAATGTAAAGATTTCATTGTTTATTGTGATGCTTCACATTTCGGTTTGGATGTTGTGTTGATGCAGGATAAGAATGTTGTGGCATATGCTTCACGATAATTGAAGGTGCATGAGAGGAACTACCTGACTCATAACTTGGAGTTTGCAACGGTAGTATTTGCACTAAAAATCTGGAGACGTTATTTGTACGGTGTCAAGTGTGAGGTTTTTACTGATTACCGCAGCTTACAATACGTGTTTACTTAAAAAGACTTGAATTTGAGACAACGAAGATGGATGGAGTTGCTTAATGACTATGATGTCACTATCTAGTACCATCCAGGCAAGGCTAACGTGGTAGCAGATGCATTGAGCCAGAAGTCGGTGAGCATGGCCAATTTAGCTTGTTTGGGGCCCTTAAGTGGCCCTTGGCTAGAGAAATTCAGGCCTTGGAGGCCAGATTCATGAGGCAAGGCATTTCAGAGAAAGGTGAGATAATGGTCGAAGTTGATCTAAGGCCCACTTTCATAGAAGAGATCAAGACCAAGCAGTTTGAGGATGTGTACTTAAGTGAAATTAGAGGGAAGGTGTTGATGGGCAAGGCTCCAGACTCAACACTAGATGAGGGTGGGGTGCTTTATTTTAGGGGAAGGATTTATGTTCCCCGGGTAGAGGGACTAATTCAAAAGATCCTGTTTAAATCTCATGGTTCGCGATACTCTATTCACCCTGGAGTGACTAAGATGTAACAAGACTTAAAACGACTATATTGGTGGCCGAGTATGAAGAAAGACATAGCTGAATATGTAGCCAAGTGTCAGAACTATCAATAGGTGAAGTATGAACACCAAAGACCTGCAGGTTTGTTGCAAAAAATGCCCATTCCTGAATGAAAGTGGAGAGAATAGCCATGAATTTCGTGGTGGGACTTCTTAAGACCTTGGGAAAGCATGACTCTATTTGGGTGGTGGTTAATAGGTTAACAAAGTCAGCACACTTTATTCCGATTAGAGTGGATTACAATGCATAACAGTTGGCTAGAATTTATGTGAAGGATATAGTAAGACTGCACGGAGTGCCCCTTTCTATCATTTCAGACTGTGGTACGCAGTTCACTTCCAGATTTTGGGGTAAGTTGCATGAAGAGTTGGGTACTCAACTCACTTTCAGCATAGCTTTTCATCCACAGATAGATGGGCAGTTAGAAAGGACTATCCAAGTATTGGAAGATATGTTGAGGGCATGTGTGATAGATTTCGGGGGACATTGGGATAATTTCTTTCCCTTATGTGAGTTCTCCTACAACAATAGCTATCACACTAGTATTGATATTGCACCATTCGAAGCCTTGTATGTAAGGGGATGTAGGTCTCCCATAGGGTGATTTGAAGTTGAGGAAGTGGAGCCATTGGGTGTTGACTTAGTGAGGGATGCTCAAGATAAGGTAAGAAGCATCCAAGCTAAGCTTCTAGCGGCTCAAAGTCGTCAGAAAAAGTATCCTGATCGCAAGGTGAGGGATATGACATTCGAGGCTGGTGAGCAGACACTTCTTAAAGTATCACTCATTAAAAGGGTGGTGATATTTGGTAAGAAAGGCAAACTCAGTCCTCGTTACATTGTCCTTTCTAAAATTCTTATTTGTGTAAGGCCAGTGGCGTACAAGTTGGCCTTACACTCGATGTTCCATGTGTCTATGCTGAAAAAATACCATGGGGATGCGGACTACATTATTAAATGGGACTCAATGCTATTAGACAAGGAACTTCAGTACGAAGAAGAGCAGTTACCATTCTTAATCGTGACGTCCAAAAATTGAGGAATAAGGAGATCAATATGGTTAAAGTACAATGGAAACATCGTTTGGTAGAGGAAGCTGCTTGGGAGACTGATAAAGACATGCGAGACAAGTATCCTCAATTGTTCGACAAAACAGGTACTACTCTATCTTTAATTTGGCCCTGTTTTTCCTAGTTAGTTACTCGGGAATGAGTGATGGGTAAATGGGTATCTATTTTAATGACCTGTTCCCATCATTAGGGACAGGTCAATGAGGAAGGATTTCAGGCCAGAAAACTTTGGGTAGTAACTTCAAAAAATTTGAGCCTAGGCCAAATTTAGATGAATTCTGAGAGTCAAGTGAAGTCTAGGGTGATCACGTGAATGATGAGAGGTCAAATATATAATTTGATTGGACATCCTGATAGACAAGATGATATGGAGCAATTACGACTTCGCAGAATCAAATTCAGGCAAGTAAAACTCTCAAAATCAATTTTGGCGTGAAGGGCATAATTTTAATGCATTTTTGGAAGGGGTATTTTGAGAAATGGGGGTTTGGAGCACAAACTCCGAGCTTATTGTCTCCACCTATCCCTCCAAAGCATAATTTCCACTGCCAGAGCAGGATCTGTCCCGCTAGAGCAAGACAGTCGCGACTTAAATCGTGAAAAAGACCAAATGCGATCTTTTTTGCAACATTCAGTTTCTAAAAACCCAAGAGGCGACCTAGGGCGATTTCAATTGATTTTCTACGAATTTCCATATTTAAGCCAAGGTTTTTACTCCCTAGATTCATACTTTGAGTCATAGAAACTAGAAGTATAGGTGATAATCATTGGGGAAGGGTTTGAGCTAAAAATCTATGTTGGAAAATAGCCCTAGGGTAAGGTTAGGATCATGGATTTGGCTTAGGAAGTGAAATTGTGTTATATTTACTGATTTTTAGGTCATTGTAATGATCCTTGATATGTATTTAATATTTTCTAGACCAAGAATGAGAAGAACGAATCCGAAAAGGGAAGACTCTGCATTGTAAGGTTCTAAAGGCTTGAAATTGAGGTAGGTGATGGTCTAGTTTCCTGTATGTGTTTCATATACTTATTAAATTGCTTCATTATATGCATGTATGTATATGAATGGGGAAACATGCTAGATTATGTATGAAATTATCACTTGCTGGCCTGTTATTGTGATGAACCCTTTCTTGGTGGTATAAATGTTGTAAACATTGAATGTTCTTGTGATTGTGATATCTTGGGATCGGGTGTCACATTCCGACACGTATTTGGATTGGGTGTCACGTTCCGACAAATACTTGGATCGGGTGTCACATTCCGACACAAAATTGACTGTTTGTAGGTCCCTTGAGAGGACCCTTGTGTGAAATTATAGCATGTGAAAGACATTGAGCTGTGATATTGAGATGTGGTCGACTTGCTCTATATATGTATATGCCTATTGTGTTGAATTTACTTGTCCATTATCCGCTTACTGGCTAACCGCGTGATCCTACCAGTACACCGTTGTCTTTGTGTACTGATACTACACTTGCTCTGCCTCTTTGTTGAGTACAGGGCATCTTCAGCCGATTGCGGAAAGACCTCATCTAGAGGAGTGATCATGTCTTTGAGTTCAAGAGTGAGCTATTCCTTCAGGCTGCCGTGAACTCTATCGTTATTCTAGTTCTTTTCTTTTCCAAGACTTAGGTGTCCAGACAATATTTATATTTATTAGTGGTCTCCATTTGAAGTTGTACTCCTGTTCTAGACTTGTTAGTTTAGAATTTTGGTACAATGACTTTCAGTTTCTAGGGGTATTTAATTCCGCACAATAGAGGATATAACTAGTTAGTTTTCTGAGTTTATGGGAACTCAACACTTATCTTTGATTTAAACCTGCTTCCGCATCTTTAAGCTTGTGTACCTAGCGATTGTGCTGAGTCACTCTAACTCCAAAGGGCGTCAGTCACGACGAGTTGGGATCGTGACAGAAACATATTGTTTATATTCATTATTAGAATTGAAATCAGATTCTCTATTTATTATCTATAGTTAGTTAGTTTTTACTATATATATTAGACAACCTAAATAAATTAACTACCAGATAATTTCAGTTCTTTTCTTCGTTAATTTTGTAAGTTTGCATTTTCTTTTAACTACGATTATATCAAACTTTTGTTTTTGTGTATACTTCACTCTTAATTTTATTTCATAATTCAAACAGTTTTTTACAATATGTGTATGTGCAAATGTATATATCCTTTTTCTTCCATTGTGTTGTTAGTCTATTGTTGCTTAA
The DNA here is from genome assembly GCF_947179165.1 of Solanum dulcamara. Classification (NCBI taxonomy): domain Eukaryota; kingdom Viridiplantae; phylum Streptophyta; class Magnoliopsida; order Solanales; family Solanaceae; genus Solanum; species Solanum dulcamara. Next base: position 13,668,617 of record NC_077246.1, read on the forward strand.
TTAATAAATAAGTTATTTAACAATGAATCCTCATTTGAGAAATCCAATTAAGATCAATTGAATTTTGATTCACGTTACACGTGAGTCGTGAATCCAATCTTAGAATTGCATTTGACCGTCGGCACTAATGTCAATTAAGTATAGAGTTTTAGAATCTTTTGATATCTTTTAGTTTTCTTCTATTATAATTTTTTAAGTTGTCATCTTTATCAAGCTTAAATTGTTATAAATAGTTATTTTATATTACTATACTCATAATAATTTATTTATTTTATCTTATTGTGTAGAGTTATTTTCATGTATTAATACCAACACATTTTTGATTTTTTATATCAATTGCAAAATTTTGTTTAGTTCATTTAATTTTGTTCATTATTTGTTAGTGTGATGATAAGTTATCATGATCTTTTTAAAATATATTTATAGTAAAACTTTTGTGTTATTTTAAAAAAATTGTACTTAATAGTAAAATATACATAATAATTTATTCTTTATATATAACACGTATACTAAATTAGTAAATTGAAAAATATTGGAACATTTCTTTTCTAATCGTATGGGAAAATAAATGAGAAAATAATATGATATGTTTCTTTAATTATTATAGGTGCGGATCCCCTGTTCTCTGTTTTATAAAAAGAAATCTTAATAAAAAGAGAAAGTGTTATTCCTTAAAACCCTAAACCCTTATTCGCATTCCCTTTGACAAATTTGGGCATGGGCACCGCAACAGAGAGCGACAGCATGGACTCCGAATCGACACAAGAGGAGAGTTTCACAAAGGTTTCAGTATGGGATTTGCCGGACCTGCCAAAGGGGAAGTTACCTCCTCACATTGAGCTTCAGAGGACTCGCGTTCTTTGTGGTTCTTTAGCTCCTACAAATGTAAAGCTTTGTTTTCTTGATTAATGTTCTTGTGTTGTGCTTTTTCAGTTTGCTAGTGAAAAATTTGAGGTTTTTATTCTGTTTTTTTTTTGGAGTGAAGACAACGAATGTAAACTACTCAGGTGCCTATGCGTCTATGGGCGTTGATAACAGTGTGCGCTTTGAACAATTCCGCAACAATTTCAAAGTGGAAATTGTGAGACTTGAGGAGGATGAATTGGAGTTTGACATGATTGGTATTGATCCTTCTCTTGCCAACGCCTTTCGCAGAATCCTCATTGCAGAGGTGCTCATCTCTCTCGACACACATACCTATCCCGCCCCATTTTTCTGAATTGAATTTGTAATGTGGTTAGGTTTTGTTTTACACAGTGTTTTTGTGGTTGCAGAAGCTCAGAGCTTTCAAGTTTAACTACATTTAGCTACTTTAATTTCTGTTACTATTTATGGTTTCTTGTACTTGTATTATCGTATTATTTTATTGTAGTTACTGTTTCTTTTTCAGAATGCTTTATTGTACCTTGTTTAGTATTTTGTATTGGTTCTTGAGTTGAGGATCTATCTGAAACAACCTCTCTGCCTCCCAAGGTAGGGCTGTAGGGGTAAGGTATGCGTGTACAACCCTGGGATTACATTGGATATGTTGTTGTTGTTGTTGAGGCAACATGGTAGGGTTTCATTAACAATTGATTCTTGGGCTACTTTGAGGTGTATTCCCTGCTTATTTATCAACAAGCCTTTTTTATTGGACCATATAAACTTGTTGGTTAGTTTAAGGATATGAACTCAATGATTGGGACATATATATTTTATTCCTCATAACAGAGTCTGGCTTGTGTTGTACTTGTTCCTCTATTTGATGAATTGTGTCTGGCATTTGAGATGTTGATGAAGTTTATTTATTTCCCTTGCTTCCTGGTTGTCATGCAGCTCCCAACCATGGCTATTGAAAAAGTTCTTATTGCAAATAATACATCCATTATCCAAGATGAAGTGCTCGCTCATAGACTTGGTCTCATCCCAATTAAAGTCGATCCAAGGCTGTTTGAGTATATGTCAGGTATTATATCTTCTTGTAACATTATATCAGTAGTTACTATTGAGTTTCGATTTAATCCCCTCCCTCCTTTTCTCAAATAAAGGGTTTGCCTTTGATGGGAGTTGTGATGGCTAATTACCTTGTTTCTTTTTTCCAGAAAATGATGTCCCTAATGAAAAGAATACAGTTGTTTTCAAACTCCATGCTCGTTGTAAAAAAGGCACTGATCGACGTAGAGGTACTATTAGTATGTATATGTCATGAGAATTTTCCCATCATTTAGTTCTGCATTTTCTGTTCTTTCATGTATGTGGTTCTCCATTCGATTGTCACTACTCATGTGGGCTAATCAATTTTTCTGCATATTTGTGTTTGAAATTACAGTCTTGTCCAGTGAGCTGAAGTGGTTACCCAATGGCAGTGAATTGATACTACCAACAGAAAGTCTAGCATCAAGTTCGAGTACGAAACCAAAAACTTATACTTCATTCAGCTGTAGTCAGGATACTCGACCAGAATTCTCGAATGGCCCAATTGCTCCAAACGATGCAGATATTATTATAGCCAAACTTGGACCTGGTCAGGTAGCTTTTGTGTCTTGCATGTTTTCGTTTTTGCTGCTTTCTGTTGAAAAGGGAAGAAAATTATTAGAGCAAATGTTTGAATTCTGAACATTGTAGTATTGCTACTTGATCATCAGCTCTTTGCTCTTTGTTATTTCGCAAACTTATGGGTGCACTTTTGCTAGTGCTTTTGTATCCTTTTCTGCCTTTGCATATTACTTAGTGAAGATACTGCTAGACAACCATTTGTTACGGAAGTTTTGTTCTAAAATACCTGTATCCCCATTTGACTTTGATTGGCAAAATTGTACCAATATCTTTTGACTCTTTCTATGTAGTGCACTAACTCTCTCTATTACTTAGTGAAGATACTGTTAGACAACCATTTGTTACAAAAGTATTGAAGATCAAAAATGCCTATATCACCATTTGACTAGGAATGGAAAAATTGTACCAACACTTTTGACTCTTCTTATGTAGTGCACTCACTCATTCCACAGAGTATTATTCTGATTTCTGGTTTGAACTTAATTACTACTAATACATATCTGTCTCTGTTAAACAGAAATTTTACTTGACAAATTTGTAGTGGTAGCATTTAAGGTGTTTAATTTACATCTGGAGATTTTTTTATGCCTCCTTTTAGGAAATCGAGCTAGAAGCGCATGCTGTTAAAGGCATGGGTAAGACGCATGCAAAGTGGTCTCCTGTGGCTACGGCTTGGTACAGGATGCTTCCTGAGGTGACTAGAGATTTTTTCACAATGTTTGATTTGATGTATAGAAATTATTACCTTCTGACTATCAGTTTTCAGATTTCACGTCTTAAAATTGGAGTCTAGCATATTTCTAGTAAATGCTTGGTTTTGATCTTTTTGTTTGGTCACTGAAGGTTGTATTATTGCGAGATATTGAAGATGATGAAGCAGAAGCACTTGTGAAGAAGTGTCCGGTTCAGGTGTTTGACATCGAAGATATTGGTAAAGGTATAGCGACATTTGTCTGTCTGTTCTTGATTTAATTAGGTCAACAATTGTTAAGTTAAAAGCACAAAGCTGAAGGAATAATGTTTTTTTTATTGTTTCTAACAAGCATTGATGTATAGGTAAAAAGAGGGCAACTGTTGCACGACCAAGGGTTTGCACACTTTGTAGGCAATGCATCAGAGAGGAAGGTTGGGACAAGAATGTAGCACTGAGACGTGTCAATGACCATTTCATCTGTAAGTGTAGTAATAGCAGGGTATTTACTTGGTTGAGTACTGTATGCAGAGATCTCCAAAGTTCTTGGCCTCCTTTAAAATAGAATAATATCTGCATCTTCGTTCCCTTTTATTATCTACTTTCTTGTGAGCTTAAATTCAACTTTCTGGGGTTTCAATTTCTGTTTGGGGTTATTGAGGTAACTATGATGAGATAATGATAATAATATATTACTTTGTCCAAGAAAATACTGGTTGTAATATATTTAGCATTTTTTAATTGATTCTAGCAGATCAGTTTTGTTTCAGTCTGTGATGTTAACTTCTAGTGCTAAGAGATTTTAGGGTATTGAGAGTTTTAACTTCAAGTTACTCATCACTTTGAAATTCTGCATATCAAAGTGTTAGATTGAGTGTAATATGTTAACATTTTGATCATATTTAGAAGTTAGCAGAGTGAAGCAAATTCTTTATGCTTCAGGTTCTCATAGTAACCTGAGAAAAATTCATGCATATTTTTCAATTTCTGGATGAACACAATTATGTGCTTCTTGGTGATAAATGATTTTCCATTCCTTGGTCCTTCATCTGATCAAATAGCTTGATCTTCAGAGTCTTATGTCATTTCTTGTGATTTTTTTTTTAGTTACCATAGAGTCAACTGGAGCATTGCCACCTGAGGTGCTGTTCACTGAAGCTGTAAAGATTTTGGAAGAAAAATGTGAACGGGTGATAACGGAGCTGTCATGATCAGTTCTTAAGGGTATTTGGATATGTAATCCTTTCCAGAAAGCCAAGGCAAGAGTTCAGCTTCGTTTCTTATGTGTCTCATAGATCATTGTGGTCCGCCCCCCTGCGCATAGCGGGAGCTTTAGTTCATATTTCCAAAGTTTTATTTGTCAATTGTCTTCGGACACATTATAGACGGGAATATGAATCATGAATGTATTCCTGACTGCTGTCTTTGGAAACACAAGTACATGACATGTTAATTTAAGTATTTAATTTATAGAGGATGTGAGATAAAAATTAACAGGTTTAATAGTTCCTCTTGCTTTATTTTTGCTCCTTGGAAGAGAAATGGAAAAAAAGAAATATGTTGAAGGACTTTACCCCTTAGTACATATTCTTCCCCAAAGACTGGACATCCAATAAGATTTTTAGTTGTTGATATGTAGAGAAAGTTTCTTCCCCCCCCCCCCCCCCCCTCTTTTGAACGTAGTTTGGTTATATATTGAATTGATTTTTTAATTAGTTTTGAAGATGAGTTTTTCAACTGAAATCTGTTTTCACTCACAAGCTTCAACTTAAATAGGATTCAGACGTGAATTAAGTGATATTTGAACAATGTGGTATATGAAGTTGAACTTTGGAAAATGGTATTTGAAAGTTGAAAGGTAGACGTTTATCCATGAAACATATATATATATATATATATATTATTTTTTTTTACTTTATTTGAAATTTTCAAAGTTGGAGTTGTGTTTGACTATAGTTTTTGCGGTTAATATTTAGAATTTAAATGTATTTTAAAAAAAAATAAAAAATATTATTTGAACATGGAATATAATTTAATTGAGGCTCTTTTATGAAAATAAAAAAAAATTAGGATTTTTTAAAAAGAAAATAAATTACGATTGAAAAAAGTGAGTGAAAAAAGTAAAAATAAGATTTTGGGTGTTTGTCAAAATTCAAATACAACTTCAAGTTGTATTTGGATTTTTCATGGTCAACCGCTATTTTTTGAATAAAGCAAAATAATTTTCTAGAAAAAAGTAAAAAATTCTCATGTGTTCGAAGATGTATTTCGCTTTTAAAAAAAGTTTTATGAATGGAAAATAGTTTTCACTTGAAAAGTTTGTCGTAACTACTTTCAAATTTAAAAAGTTTTCTTCAAAAAGTAATCAAAAAATCATTTCAAATATACAATCAACCAATGTATTAAAAATAATCTGAAAAAGGAAAAGATATTCATTTCCAGACAAAATTATATATCATAAGTGAACTAGATAAAACGAAATCAAGGTCAGAAACACTCTTTTCTTCTGACCCATACTTTACAAAAAAGTTTACTTTCAACTTTTCGCAATATAATTCGTCTTATCTCAACCGTTTAAGTGTAGCATGTGGATACATAATAATAGTTCTGAACAAATGCTTCAAAATTATGTTAGTGTGAGTGTTTTTGATTGAAGAAATGAATTTATACAAAGTGTAGCTTATTCTTGATATAAAATAAAATACAAGTACTTCCACACTTCAAAATCTTGCCCCTCAATTTCCCCTGTTTTGTGGGGTTGAAGTGCACATATATCAGATTTTGGGATTGTTATTTAAGTTATAGTTAAAGTCAAAATTTTTGTTTTATAAATTTATCTACTTTGAAATAATTTTAGATGTACGAAATTGAAGTTATAAAATTCGTGTTTCTTCAACCTAAAGTATGGTCTGGTCAAGTTCAATATCAAAGTTTGGCTTGACTTGTGAAGGTAGACTTGCATGAAGTTTAAACATATATATGACTGAATTTCAAATATTAGACATATACGTAGCAATACTTCAACCACTTTTGCATAAAGTTCAACATATAAGATTGAACTTCAGACATATACTGACGGTACTTCAAGCATTTTTTGCATAAATTTAAGCATAGAATGCTGAACTTTAGACATTTTTGCATGAAGTTCAGGTGAGCAAATTCTTGCCCACACATAATTCATTCTTTGGATGTTAATAATTTAACACTCAAATCTACTCCAAGTTATCTCAATTTGAAACATAAGTTTTAAATATCATAAAGGTCAAACTTTGTTTATCATTTTGTCAAATAATAATTAATCCAATTACTATTTTGTAATAATTGTTGGGGGAGGAAGCACTACAACTAAAGTTTGATATGACAATTAATATGAAAAATAAATTGGACAAGAGAATTTTATGTGAAAACCCTTCTAACAGATAGAGGAAAAAAGCCACGGGGTAGAAGGATCTCACTATTAAAATATGGAGTACACTGCTCTCAAATACAAGGAGAAAACAATAATTAACACTTCTCTCTTGTAAAAGGAACAACTACTAAAGAGGACACTCAAGACTAAAATATTTATTTTGATGTATAACTCTCTTTGTATTCTTATTCTCTCTTTCTGGGATGATCAAAATGAGGGAAAGAGGCCCTCTATTTATAGGAGAATGAAAACGTGTAAAAGAATTTTACGCATTTTCAAAACGCACAAAAATGAGGCTGCTTGGCAAAATTTTTCAACAAATTGCTGCGCCAGCCTTTTACTGTTCTTTTCCTCCCCTTTTACTTTTTCCTTTTCAACAATTGCTGCGCCAGCCTTTTCCTTTTCTTTTTGACTTTTCTTACATTCTCCCACTTGAAAATTTAATTGAGAATCAATTAAGTCTTCACACCATCCTTTCTACCCAATTACTGCAATGTTACGTTTCTGCTAGGCCAACATAAGATCGACACCATATAAACTTGTTACTGTTGATCGGCTTCGTAAACATATATGCTCGGTTTTCATTAGTGTGAATTTTCTGAATATCCACACTACCTTCTTTCACCTTCTCACGGACAAAGTGATACTGAACTCGTATGTGCTTTGTCCTTGAATGAAATGCCGAATTCTTTGCAAGATGCAAAGCGCTCTAACTGTCACAAAACAGAGCAACCTTCTCTTGTTTGTGCCCGAGCTCCTCCAGTAACATCTGCATCCATATTGCCTCTTTGCTAGCTTGTGTAACTGCTACATATTCTTCTTCCGTCGTAGATGTAGCCACGATAGATTGCAGTTTTGAAACCCAGCTTACAGCTCCTCCAGCAAAAGTAAACACATAACCTGTGGTGGACTTGCTTTTATCAAGATCACCTGCATAATCTGAATCAACATAACCTTTAACAGTAAAGTCTGATCCTCCATAACACATTGCAACATCTGAGGTACCCTTGATGTATCTCAGGATCCTCTTAACAGTATTTCAATGCTCTCTACCAGAATTAGCCATGTATCGACTGATCACTCCCACTGCTTGTGCAATGCTAGGTCTTGTACATACCATGGTGAACATTAAACTTCCCACTACTGATGCATACGGTACTCGAGACATCTCCATCCTCTCTACTTCATTGCTATGACTCATACTTGAGGATAACTTGAAATTAATAGGAAGTGGGGTAGAAATTGACTTACAATCTTGCATCTTGAAGTGCTTCAAGATTTTCTTCAAGTAATTCTTTTGAGAAAACCAAATCTTTCTATTATTTTATCTCGGTGAATTTACATCCCTAGAATCTTGTTTGCTGATCCCAAGTCCTTTATTTCAAACTCTCTAGCCAACTGTGACTTTAAATTTGTACGACGATCTTTGTTGGGGCCTGCTACCAACATGTCATCAACATACAACAGCAAAATAATAAAATCATCATCACCAAATCTCTTGTAATAAACACAAGGATCTGAACTATGTCTGTTGTATCCAAGGCCTATAATGAAGGAATCAAATCTCTTATACCAACATCTCGGCGCCTGTTTGAGACCATATAGAGATTTGTTCAACCTGAAAACCAAGTTCTCTTTTTTCTGTTTTTCAAAACCTTCTGGTTGGAGCATGTAAATTTCTTCTTCAAGTTCTCCATGAAGAAATGCAGTTTTGACATCTAACTGCTCCAAGTACAAGTCAAATATAGCACACATTGCCAGGATCACTTGAATTATTGTGAGTCGAACTACTGGAGAAAATATCTCATTGAAGTCTATACCTTCTTTCTGAGCGAATCCTTTCACCACCAATCTTGCACGATATTTCTCCACTTGATCATTACCTTTGCGCTTGATCTTGTAGACCCATTTGTTTCCAATGGCCTTCCTTTCTTGTGGTAATTGAACAAGATCGCATATTTTATATTTATGAAGAGCTTCAATTTCTTCTTGCATTGATGCCACCCACAGAGATGATTCTTGGCCTTTCATAGACTCGTGAAAAGTTGAAGGCTCTCCATTTTCTGTTAGTAGACAGTATGCAATATTACTCTCCATAGAATAATCTAAGTGCCAAGCTGGTTCTCTTCTCTCCCTAGTTGACAATCGAACTTCTGGAGTTTCGATCTCAGCTTTCTCTTGTTCTTCGTGCTCTGGTGCTGCTTTAGAAAAAACTGGAACTTCTTCTATTTCTTCAACTTTAACTGTAGTAGTCTCTAATTTTTTTTGAATTGCTACCTTCTTTTGCTTGTAACTTGTTTTCAACAAATACAGCATCCCTGCTGATTACCACCTTGCGGGCTGTGGGATCCCACAAGCGATACCCCTTGACTCCATTAGCATACCCTAAGAAAATGCATTCCCTAGTTTTTAGATCCAACTTCGATTTTTCATGGGTGTTGTACATAACATAAGCAGGACTTTTGAATATATGTAAGCGAGAATAATCAGCTGATTTTTCTATCCACATCTCCATTGGTATTTTCAGATTAATTGCGGTTGATGGTGACCGATTGATCACATAACAGGCAGTTTTGACTGCTTCTGCCCAAAATAGTTTTCCAACCCTGCAGTTGCCAACATAGCTCTTGTCCATTCTAACAAGGTTCTGTTTATCCGCTCTGCTACTCTATTTTATTGTGGAGTATATACCATCGTGAACTGCCGTTTAATACTTTCTTATTAACAAAAGTTATTAAATTCATCACCAGTGTATTCTCCTCCATTATTTGTCCTCAAACACTTGATCTTTTTTCTTAGATTCAAATTTCACCCGCGCTTTGAACTATTTGAAAACTAAAAAAATATCTGTCTTCCTCTTGATTGGATACACCCACCTTCTCCTGGAGTAATTGTCGATAAATGACACAAAATATTTCGCTCCTTCTAGGGACTCTATCGATGCTTGTCAGACATCAGAGTGGACCAGATCTAGTATTTCCTTGCTTTTAGTAGAGGAACTGCTAAACTTCAGTCTATTTTGCTTACTGGTAACAGAATGCTCACAAAAGGACAGTGTAACCTTTTTGAGTCCTGAAAAAAGCCTTTGCTCAGCAAGAATCTTCAAATCTCATTCCGACATATGACCAAGTTTACGATGTCATATCATCGTTGATTCTACAAATGAACTTGCTAGCGCGGTTGATGCTTCTCCTTCTTGGTGTGTTTCACCTTTAAGCACATATAGATTTGCAGCAAATTTTTCCGTTTTCATTACTACAAGCGCTCCTTTGGATATTCTCATGACTCTACCATGAGTTTTATATGAACATTCATTATCATCTAGTTGTCCTAAAGACAATAGATTCTTCTTCAAGTCTTTTACATGTCGTACCACCTGGATGGTGTGTACCGTGCCATCATACATCTTTATTTTGATGGACCCAATACCAATAACATCCAAAGCATGATCATTTCCTATGAACACAGACCCTCATGAGATAGGATTATATTGATGGAACCATTCTCTCCGGGAAGTCATGTGCCATGTTGCTCCTGTGTCCATGATCTAGACATCAGCGAAAAATTTTCTGCCTTCATTATTTGATATTGCCTCACTACATAAAATATCACCATCATCCGGGTACATGCAACATTTCCTTGAGCATTTGATGGCTCAGGGTGTTCATCTTCTTTTTGAACTGACAATCTTTCTTGAAATGTCCTTTCTTACGACAATTGTAGCACTTGATATTCTTCTTACTTCTTGATTGAGATCTTCCATGATTGTGACTCCCACTGGGGCCACGTTCCGCTGGTCTTCCTCTTACCATCATCAAAGCTTCAGCTTGCTGCGAACTTGCTTGTCTGTCTTCCTTATTTTTGCGCCGATTTTCTTCTTCCAAGACAGTGGCTGCAATTTCATCGAAAACTAGACTGTCTGTATTGTTCGTCAGGTTGATGATGAGTTGATCATACGAGTCAGACAGACTTTGAAGTAGAAGCTCCGCACGTTCAGTCCCTTCTATTTTGCAACCCATTGTTGTAAGTTGCGAAAATAGAGTATTCAAAGTATTGATGTGTTCAGTAACTGACATGGACTCTGCCATTTGAAGAGTATACAATCTTCTTTTTAAGAAGATTTTATTATGCAAAGACTTGGCCTCATACAATCCCGTAAGAGTATTCCATATTTCCTTCGCCATCCGCTTTTCAGCCACACTAGACAACACTTGATTGGTTAGTGCTAAGTGTAGATCAGCAACTGCATTGTTGTCTATGTCTTTCCACTTGCTATCAACAGTGAAGTCTGTGGGCCTGCCTTCAATTGAAGCTAAGCAATTGTCTTTTCTCAATATCTCTTTTATTTTCATTTTCCATAATGAGAAATTAGTCCCATTGAATTTTTCAACGTCAAACTTTGTTGTACTCGATATTGTTATTTACTTCACACCTTTCTAGATCGTTTCTGAATATTTTTGCGAACAATCGTGACAAATTATACCATCACTGAAATTTACTATTCACCGAAATTTACTATTCATGAAAATTTACTATTCACGAATAGTACCTTCGCATAAAACAGACAGAATAACCGAGGGATCTAATACCACTGTTGGGTGGAGAAAGCAACACAACTAAAGTTTAATATGACAATTAATATGAAAAATAAATTGGACACGAGAATTTTACGTGAAAACCCTTCTAACAGATAGAAGAAAAAAACCACGGGGTAGAAGGATCTCACTATTAAAATATGGAGTACACTACTCTCAAATATAAGGAGAAAACAACAATTAACACTTCTCTCTTGTAAAAGGAACAACTACTAAAGAGTACATTCAAGACTAAAATATTTATCTTGGTGTATAATTCTCTTTCTGGGATGATCTAAATGATGACAAGAGACCCTCTATTTATAGGAGAATAAAAACGCGTAAAAGAATTTTACACGTTTTCAAAACGCGCAAAACTGAGACTGCTTGGCAAAATTTTTCAACAAATTGCTGTGCCAGTCTTTTACTGTTCTTTTCTTCCCTTTTTACTTTTTTCTTTTCAATAATTGTTGCGCCAGCCTTTTCCTTTTCTTTTTGACTTTTCTTACCATAATAGTAGTTTGTCATTATTTTAAAGTTTTTTCAATAACACCCACTCAATTTAAACTCATTTTTCATATTCCTAATTTTAAACCACTTTTTCAAAACATTAAATTTCAATTGCTATCAATTGTTATTATTTTTTTTGCGAATAGAAAAACCCTTTTTCGGGTACTAACAGAGATAAAATTCAACTCATTCTTTTTGTAATATGTCCAATTCACTCAAGTTTAAATGGGTTAGATAATGATCAATGTGTTGACTCAACGAACTATTTGGATTAAAAATGAGTCAAATAGTGTAACTTCAACATGTCAAAATGCAACAACTAAAGGTTCCGAGAATTATATAAATATGAAAGAGCTCAAAACTAATCATTTTAGAGAAATACATTAGTGTCAAATTATTTCTTAAGAAAAAAAAAGAGGAGAGGTTGGGTCATGTTGAGTGAGTTGAGTTGTCGCCTATTATTTAACTCATCTTGACTTAATCTATTTTGATCTTGTCAAACTTTGGATGAAATGGTTTATGATCAATACTGAAACGAATTGGTGCGGTAGCTTATACACTTACCTTACCACTAAATTCATCAAAATTTTATTCGATATTTTATATGTTTATGACACGACACATCATTCCAGCATAATGTAAATGATTTTAGTTTGGAGATTGCATCGTGTAAATGATGGTAGTAGCTTTTACAATCTGAGTCCTGAGATTGTTTGGTTTTGGTAAAACCTATACATATTATTTATTCTGAAGAATTGTTTGACAAATGAGAGGAAACAAAAATATAAGACATTTACTTTATTCGCAACAAGCGTGAAATGGCCCTAACAACACATACCGAGGGGAAGACAACACTAGCTAGCGATATACCGAAAGGGAAAACCACCTGTTTTTTTGCAAAACTTTGCTTGGAGGGGAATAGTCCTAGTACCCTATGCTTTGCTACTTGGGAAGATCCTCGGTCGCGCGAGGCAGTCCTAGTATTGGGTAGATTATTCCTGTAGCTACAAGTCAATCTAAGCAAATGAACTTTGAGGGTGATCTTTTCTTGTTCCTCGCCATAACATTTCTTCGAGCGATCGCCATTTCAATTAGTTGGGAGTTTGGTGTTGGTTCTGTATTTGAGCTTGTATTGTCTTCCTTCGCTATTTGGTGACTCGATAAGGCCCCTCAAAATTTAGGGATAATCCCCGGGCAGTGAGTTTTTATGCCCCAGTCATATCATTTGTAAACTTAGCCTGATCTAACGTGGTAGAGTGACTGGGCAACAAGGTTCGAGGGATTGAGGAACCACTCGGAGCCAATATTGTCCTATATTTATTAGTTTGGTACCAGCAACTTGGGCTCAAAATGGATATCGTAGCTGCCTTCAAGTATTTTTCCCATTAAGTTGATTTCTCTTGGCTTGAGGTGTTTAGACAATAAATTGTGAAAAAAGTATTTAGCATAGTTGTCCCATGAACAAACAATATTCGCTTGCCTTAGTTTTGAGGGCCAGGGAAGTTTTGAATTGGGTGAAAGCTAAGTTGCACTGATGTGGGGCGTATTTACGCATATAAGCATCATGTTTTATTCATAATTTAGCTTAGTTCTGAGTATAAACTCACATATATTCATGTGTTTTATTTATATTAGACTGATTTCAGGCTAAAAATAACAGAATGACCCAAAATATAAATTGAAACTCAAAGAGAAGCTCGCTAGACTGAAATGCAGCTAACATGCTATAAAAGTGGAGTCAATGGCACTGGGCATGCATGATGCATTGGTTTTCGCACAGTACCTGAAGAGAAACTAGATTCAGAGATCAGAAATTCTTGCAATGGACTTGCGACGCACGAAGAAATAGGATAGTAGGGCGAGATGGACCCCGCGGAGTGGACACCCCGACTCTGCGATGGGCCTCACGCTGCACACCCCTATTTTATGGACTGGAGACTTGCAAAGACAAAGAAAAGTTCAACTAGGATTAGGATTTCAACTCTACTATTATGAAGAAGTCATAAGGACGACATTTTTAGGGTTACACATTATCATTAGATATAATTTTCATCATTATTTGTTGCAAACTACTTTAGAATTGTTCTTAGGGCTAATTAATGTTTTCATAGAAGATTATTATGGTATGAACAAGATACTCTTGCAAGAGATGCATTAATTAAAGGTTTAGTTTACTTTCTTTCATATTAATGTTCATTAGTTCTATAAATCATTCTTATTATTAATTGTATCTAGTTTTGATTAGCTAAATCTCATAGCTAGAGTTGTGGAACTTAGAGTAAGGATAATGATAATGAAGTTTTTAAAAATAAATCTTCGCATGTAGGGGTGATTATTGTGTATTAAGATTCTTTTGTAAAGATTATTTTTTAATGGATATGTTAAGAACTCCCTGTATTCTGGCTTGCTTCACAAAAGAAGTTAAGATTAGAAAAAAAAATCATTAATAGGGATTTGAGGCTACCAGCCCCATTGTTGTAGCTTGAGCTAGAGATATGATAGCTAACCGAAGGCATATGATGATGAACAAAATAATTCGACACCCAAGTGGCGTCAAGGACTTAGGGTGATATCCTCTTAATTAGGCCGAGAGGCTTTAGAAGACTGATAGATTTGCTAGTTTTATACAATAAACACATTTGAATGAGTTGATAGTAAAGTATCTGTTTGAATTCTGGTATCTAAAAACCATAACTCTAGTTAGCCTTTAATTATGGATAGCAAATATAGTAGTATAATTTAGTTAATAATTCCCCATTTTAAACCCCCATCAAAAATATTAATCATTTGTTTGGAAATTTCTCTCACCATACTCTCTCTGGGATTCAACCCCAATCTGGATGGTTACCATATTTTGACAACGGCCACTTAATTCTTATTTAAGAGTGTAATTTGGGCGACATTCAAATTCTGACGCCATTGTCCAGGAGTGAGGTTTAGAGATTTATAGTTTGTAAAAACTCATAAATTGATTATTATTTATTAAATTACACTTATTGTTAATTTTTGTCCATTACAGGTTTTACCACAGTGTTTTCCTGATACTAGGAGTCAAGGATCTCCCTTGGTTCCACTTGATAAAAAAATCGAACGTACATTTTGTAATGACTCGTGGTCAATTTTGTATTTTTGCATGCTTTTACCATTTTCCCCTTCTCATAGCTTCCTTGGAACTTCTATGTGGTGTTAGGATGGGTGGCACACTTCTCGACGTGTTCAGTGAGTTTTGAGTTGGTTTGGTTATTTTGGAGGCTTAAGACATGAAAGAGTTGACTTTAGTCAACATCCGGTGATTCTAATGTCAGATGATGATTTCGTCAGTTCCATCAACTCCGAAAGGGTTATTTTGATCTAGTGTGATGGTTGGTTCAGGGTTTTGAGGATTTCGTTTTGAGTTTGCGCCATTAGGAGTTTTAGCTTTGAAGTTTGGCCAAAGTTTAACTTGGGTCAATATTCTCGGTAAATGCATTTGGATGAAAATTCCATTAGCATGGTTAGTTCCAAAATACCGAGTTTGTTCTAGAACGACCTTTGGTTCAATTTTTGAGGTATTCAATATGAGTTTGTGGCATCTGACATTTTGGTTGTTAATTCTTTGAAAATGTTGACTTGGGTCAACATTTTGATAAGACGACCTCCGTTGGTTGTTTCGTTGATTTCGTTGAGTCCAAAATGCCATTTTTGATTGGATAACACTTTTGGTTTGCATCATTTGGACCCTGAATGAGTTTCGAGGATTCGTTTGATGTTCAGAGCATTTAGTTCAAACTGTTCATGCAATGCTGCTGGTGTAGCACTATTCTCTTCTCTGCGATCGTGGGCCTTTGACCGCATTCGTGGAGTAGTAGTTGACTTATCCTTCAAATTTTCATGAGGAGCTCTATGTTCGCAGGAGGATCTCCACGTTCACAAAGTGAAGCTTTCCAAACCTCTATGTTTATGGGCCTCGTGCCTCGTTTGCGAAGGGTCAGTGATGCTGGCATCCTCCGCGTTCGCAAAGAACAAATTTCCTAGCAGTTATAAGTTTTAAAAATCCCATTTTCAAATTGCATGTTTCAGTTCGAGGCTTAGTCTTTTGGCAATTTTAAGAGCAATTCTTGATGAAGTTGAGTGATTCTTGTTGGGTTTCGTTGAAAATTCACATGGGCACATTTTGGGACTGTTTAATCTTCCGTTAACCTGGGTAATTTCATCAATTTCCTCTTAAATTCTCCATTGTCGATTCTTTTTGATCTAAATAATGGTGGGATTGATTTGGCCTGATTATTGCTTGGATTGCCCATTTGTGGGGCATGTGTTTCTTGAGCTTATTAAGACCTTGTGACGAAGTTATCTTTTCAATTTCGTAGGTCCCAGGGTCCTATTTTGACCCTATTTTTATTTCGAATTTGTTAAAAACAATCTGGGTATCGTTTGTCTTGTTTTTATATGTTCTTCACTAATTTGATACCGTGGCTTGATTCGGAGGCCCTTCGAAAGGGAAAAGCTCTGAAATAAAGGTTGGGTGCGGTTTTGGCCTTGAGGTAGGTTACGGTTTCTTCTTCTAGACTTGGCTTGGTTAGGAAGATTTTAGGTTTTGATTTTAGGCTTGCATGATCCTTACACTTGGCCTTGTCTTTATTTTGGGTGTTTTAACTTATTTTTTTCCCGATAAGACTTAGCTTAGACTGATCCTTGCACTTTAATTTCATGTTTAAATCCTTAGAATGCTTCTAGGTGGCATGAAACTTCATTTTATACACGTTTGCATGTTTTGGAATGTTTGGGTGCCCTTGTGTTTATTTCTCGACTTTTAGCATTTTATTATTGTCTGTTGGGCCTGAGGTCTTATACTTGGACTGGCTGGAGTTCCAGGTTAGTACTAATGCTCTGTGATGGGTGCTTACCCAGTTATTGTGTGATGTGACTTGTTTTAAGCTTGGTTGGAATTGACCAGGTTGCATTCATGCAAATTACATATCATATGACATGGTTTGCTTTTGGTAAAGAAAGAAAGACGGTTTTAAACTTTTTTAAATGGTTTGCTATGTTCTACCTTTTGGGCTTTGAGAAGAGAGATATCGTTTCTAACTTAAGGAACTTGTCTTTGAAGGAAGTATACCATATTTGAGTTTTGAGCCATAAAAATAGACTTTTTACTTGTTCCTTTTGGTTTCACATTCGAGGCCCAAGTTCGAGAAAAATCATTGGATTTATAAGACTTGTGGATAAAATAAAGCTATTTTTTTGATAAGCTCAGAGAGCTCACTCTGGGCGATTACTTTCTTTGGTAAGCTCGAGGAGTTTAGTCAAGGGACGCCCGCAGATTGAATTCTGAGTTATGATTTCACTAGCATATCTCCTGCTGATAAGTTTTGGGTATCATCCCGGGTGGCTCGAGGGTTCTTCCGGGGCTTCTACTTTTAAAGCATTTTTAAAATTTGCATTGCATTTTCTTGTCCTATTGTGTGGTTGTGATTCTTGTGTATTTGGGTGCTACTTGTTTTCTAGTGTGTGACCTTCTCTATCCTCTATGTTGTTTACTATTTGTTAAACTGCTAGTTTGTAGATTTAGCACTATCTTACAACTTTTAACTATATATATGATCTTTTTGAGCTCGGTCGGACTATAATGCCTACTAAGTACCTCATATTTTTGTACTTATACTACATTTATGTATCTTTTTCTGATACAGCTCCAATTTTGAGCCACCTTTAGTGAGAGTTGGATCTCTCTTGGTTGTCATAGATTTGGATCGTGGTGAGTTACAAGCATCCAATGACTTGCCGCTTTCCCTCTTTTATATTTTGGATAGTTAGTTCTCTTGTATATATATCCTTTTTGTACTTAATAGCTCCTGTATAGGTGACACGAGGTCTGGTGTTAAGTATTGTGTTAGTTAGTCATCTTGGTCACTTTCGAGCCTCTTTCGTATATTTTGTATCGTACTACAAATCTATGATATGGGCCTTTTCTTTATTTTATTTCTGTTTCCCCTTATTTCTTATTGATATTATTAAATTATTGTCTTCTACAACTTTGGTTTGGGTTTGGGCTTGCCTACTCGAAGGTTATAGTGAACCCTATCATGGCCCAATTTCGGATCATGACAGAGTGATATCAGAGTGTTAGGTTTACCGGTTTCACCAATACAGGAGAAAGTGGCTAGTAGAGTCTCGCAGATCGATATGATGACATTCGTATCCTATCTTCGAGAGGCTATAAGGCATTCTTAGGAATACATCACTTGTCTTGTTCCTTATTATGCGTCCTTGACTTTAGCAACTATTGCGTTTTGTTTGTTTCATACTTTCTCAGATGGCTAGGAAGAGATTGACCGCAAGTGGGCGAGAGCCTCCTACCCATATAGATAGAGCCCCAATAAGGGGTAGAGGCCGAGGTCAACCTCGAGGTCGAGGCACAGCGCAAGCTATAACACTAGCTTGAGATCAGGAGCATGTACTGTTACTAGAGCTAGATATAGAGTTGAGCATGTTCAACATCAGTTGGATAGTGTGGGGTCAGCCCAGCTTCCTCCAGGGTTTGTTTCTAAGCTAGTTCTTCAGGACACTCTAGCGAGGATACTTAGTTTTATGGAGGGTATGTCATAGGCAGGGACTTCACCTAGTACTTCAGCTGATCTCTAGATTCAAGATGAGGCTCAAACTTCAGCCCAAGTAGGGTGTAACATCCCGTACTATTCTAACTTAGGTCATTCC
The DNA here is from genome assembly GCF_947179165.1 of Solanum dulcamara. Classification (NCBI taxonomy): domain Eukaryota; kingdom Viridiplantae; phylum Streptophyta; class Magnoliopsida; order Solanales; family Solanaceae; genus Solanum; species Solanum dulcamara. Next base: position 13,687,035 of record NC_077246.1, read on the forward strand.
TGAGGAGCCCAGAGAAAGTGAGTGCAAGTGCACTGCCTGTGGTCTATGAGTGGAGCCTACGACTCGTAGAAGGTTCTACGAGTCGTATGTGGGGCTCGTAGAATACCCCCAGCACTTAGTGGAATTTGACTTTGTTAAGACCTTTCTAGGAGTGGCTTCTATTGCCCATATAAGTTTCTATGGATCGTAGAAAGTGTTCGTAGAAGGGGTCCCAAGCCCAGTCTGAAGACCCTTTTCCACAAGTCCTTATACGAGCTGTTGTTTAGATTATGGCCTATAGGGTCACCTCGTAGACTTGAGGTCACATTCCAGTAGCTACTGAAATGTGAACCAAGCCTTAGGACCCATGCCTACAACGCATCTAGGGTTCTATGACCCGTAGAGGGGTCCCTAGACCCCAAGTATAAATTCCCTTCACGAATCCTACGACCACTAGGTACAACTCGTAGGTGGGTCTACAACCTGGAGAAGGTGTCCATAGACCCAACCTTACACATTCCATTAGGTCATATTTTTTGACCCAGACGCTACGACTGATCTTCTAGGGTCCGTAAAAGTTCCTATGGTCCGTAGGTTGACTTGAGGTAACTTTTAATAAGGGGTAGTTTGGTCTTTTTAACACTTTTTCCAAACCTAAATCCTGACATTTGGGGCTAATTTATGTCCATTATTAGTACTCTACGTGTCTTTTTTCTCATTAACACTTAGATTACTTTGAGAGAAAAAAATTGGTGAGGAGAAAAACTAGGGTTCAAGCATTTCAACCAAGTCCTTAGAGTTTCTCTTAGATCATTGATCTTCCAGGTATATATGTCTAATCATAATGTCGTACTAAGTTTGTTCTCGTGCACTACATCTTCATTCAGTTAGTATGAGTTTGAGTTTCAATCCCATTAAATGGAATTTTCGAGTTAGTAATATTTTTTTTGAGTTCCCTATATATTATTAATATTGAGATTATCCCTATGAGTTCAAGTTCCTGAATTTGCTGTTCATGTTTGCATTCACATGAACCCTATTTGAGTATCTACATTCCTTACTTTTATGCATTATTGTGAGATAAAAGAATGATATATTTTATGTCTTAAATTGAAGAAGAGTTTGAGCATGAGTTTGAGTTTGAAAAGTTTTTCATTCACTGATTTTGAGCATGATTATTATCGAGTATAAATGAGTTGAGTAATTATGCATTTAAATATTTATCCTGAGTCTGAGTTGAGAAATTAAAGCTATATTTTATACATTCACTGAGTTGAGGAGTAAAACTATTTTAAGGAGAAGTTATGAGTTAAGAGTTGAGTTAAATTGTGTAAAGTCCAATGAGACTAATGAGATAATATTTAGAGTACTTACACTCAGTTGAGTTCATGAGCATAAATATTTATCTTGGTAGTAGTATTGATCACCTATATGAATAAGAGTTTAAAACAATTCAAACCCCATAAACTATGTATCCAACATAGGATAGGATCGTACCGTTGGTTTGGACAACTCCTTACTTCACTCCCTAATAAAGATTTTTATTGGATCCATGAGATGAGTTTTGTCCCTTACCCTGGCATGGTAGTGGATGGTTGTGGCAATGACTTCAGTTCGTTGTATCATCGTGATGCTCATAGTGATGATTTTCGGTTAGAGAAATTTCCTAAAAAGTAAAATGTTATTTTATACGGGCCATAGAGTGGGTCGTAGACGACTGACAATTCACTTTTCCTCAGATTTTCTCTGGGTTCTCGAAATTAATCTAAGTTAGAATAGTAAAAGGTGTTACATTATTCAGATACTTGGCCTCCTCATCATAGTCAAAGTCAAGATCATCATATTGACCTACAACCCCTACTGTATTTACCTTCTCAACACTGCTTCTAGGAAATACTTGGTTAGTAGATCCATCTTTGTCTTCAAGTTAGCCATGTCTTAATCACGCTCTTCTCTGTCGCTGCTCTATTGACATTTCATCAGACGTATAACCTAACCCACCAATTTTAAATTCTCTTATGTGCCGAGCCCTATTATTCTTTGAGACCTTATCTAGGATAACAATAGCCTCTGAAAAGTTTTAGACATAAATAATCCTCTACAAACTGCATCAATAACAGGATTGGTCACAAAATTACATGATGTATTGAAAATCTCCATCATATGACCCTCTGTTAACTCATGGTTTGGGCCCTAATTTAGCTTTTCGCTAAACCTCAACCACGAATCATGCAATGCTTTAGTAGGTAGCTTCTTGTGACTCTTAATCTCATCTTTTAACCGCAATTTCATCTAAGGTGGGATTGATTTTCTCAACCACAAATTTCATGAATGCTTCTCTCAACTCTCTCCAAGTGGTGATAGAGTCTTGTGGCAACTCATCAAGACACTTTATTACCTCCCTAGATATAGACAATGGGGAAAACATCAACCGAATTGCTGTCTAGCTAACTCTAGGGATCTCAGATGATTTTCAGGTACCAACAAAGTTTATCAGATATTGATTTAAATCATCTACAATTGTTCCTCTGAATAGATATTTCAGGTTTAGCAACTGAATCATTGTGATAGTAATTTTGAACTTTACACCCAGTGGTAAGATGGGAGAACTATAGCCATCGTGGCTCCAATTCCGTCCATCTCTAGATTATCATCATACTGAGAAAAATCAATGGGATGTTGCCCTCTACCTCTCAGATCTGGATGACGATGTTGCAGAGCTACCTTATCTTCCTCATCCTCATGTTCATCCACCAAGTTGACATTGATACCATTATTGACATTTTCCCTAGCCTGAGCATCAAAAATTTGTCTTAGCTTCTGTGCTTCAAGCTCTTATGCAATCATTTTGCGAATAGAATTTTCAAGCTCTAGGTTGCAAGGGTTCAGTGGTTCACCCCTACTTTGGGTATTTGGCATGCACTAACCTTTACCCTTCAGAAAAAAAGAAATAAAAGTAAAATTAGAAAATAACACTACCGACTAAAATATACACTAGTAGTATATTTCAAAGACGTATTCCCCGATAACGATGTCAAATTTTGATACACCCAAACTTACATCTCAATTAAGATGTATAAAACGGTCATTATCAAATATATATTCCAACTAGGTTGGGGACGATCCCAAGGAAATGTGAAGGAAATACGTCTAATCGCACTTATGTTAAGTTGTAGTCAATATTTTTCAAAGTAAAAATTCATAAAGTAAACTAGGGGTTTTTAGTTCAGTTCCATGATTAGTAATAGTGTTCGTGGTAGCAAAGTAAGACATACTTAGAATTCTGAATAGTTGATGGAAAAATTTAGAACTACGTTTCCCATGACTTTGTAACTCAGTAGACATACCATAATAGTATTTCTTTCTCAATGCGTAGCATGCAAAATTTAACAATGCATGGACATCTAAATGCATTCCATCCCTATTAGATGAATTTCACTCATCACCTCTTAGTATCCATGTGTATTACCAACTAATCCTTATTTTTGACCTCAGAAGACTATCCCCTTTAGGGTTAAGCCTTTAGACAAATATTTAGAAGTTTGCATCTCGGTCGGTCATATCTTTTTCTAATCGCTATCTCTCTGTCGAGCAAGTATTTAATATAGGAAGGTTCTAATGCATGCACTCATTGGAACAATAATTAAAATAAAGATAAAAACAATACATGCATGTACATCAATCAAGACCTACTTATACTTAACCTACTTCACCACTCGATCATAGTGTCCACAATCCTAGTTGTGGTGTTTAGCCGCTTATGATCATAAGAACAATATCAATAATTTATGTAGAATTCATGTACAAGATACTCACAATATATAAACAACCAATTTTGATGTAATGAAAGAACGATGGATCAAGAAGTGATTAAATATGTTAACACAACTAAATCTCTAAATATCTCTTCACAATTCCTAACGTCCGTGCTAACAGTGCTAAAATAATAATAAACCCTAAAGTGCAGTCATGGACTGTTTATATAAATAAAATAAATTCTAAACAAAGTAGGAAAAATAAAAGTTGGTAGTTGTCTAGGATCAGCTTCACAGATTGTACAAATGTCCATGGTACGTGAAGTGATCCGTAAACTTTGACTTTGTTTCTAGTTGACTTTGGCCTTCCCTTTCCACAGACATCCTCACATGTCGTATAGATCTTCATGGCCCATGAACGGTATTGTACAAACGCCTTCAGTGTTTTCTTTATTCTCTTTTTGCGGGGCTAGACTACAAACCATATCATCTTTTATGGCTTATATAGGGTATTATAAAACATGCCTTGACTTTTTATCTCAGAAGCACCTTTAACGAGCAAGTTCACGGCCTGTACACCTCTTCACAGTTGGTACACCTCTTCACAGTCAGTACACCTCTTGTAGACTGCTCTAGGCTCTATTTTTCAGCTTTAATTTCCCCAAATTCCTCCATACTTATTTTTCCTCCAACAAATAACAAAAGCACATCATATCTACATAAACAAGCTCAGGAACTTGCAAGAATATTTTGTTTTGAGCATCGATAGTGCTATAAATTTATAGCATATCAATGTTCTTTTTGAGTGGTTAGTTAGTGTGAGTTGGGCTTTTAGAAGCTTAAGGAGTTGTTGTCAATTGATCTTGTTCTGATACATCCAGTTGAGGGTGAGGGCTTCACATTATATTGCGATGCATTCAACGTTAATTTTAGTTGTGTGTTAACTAATCGAGGCCATATGATTACATATGAATTTAGGCAACTTAAGGTGTCCAAGTGCGACTACCCCACTCATGACTTGGAGTTAGCGATGGTAGTATTCCTGCTCAAGATTTGAAAACATTACCTATATGGCATTTGTTGTGAGATCTATACTGATCACAAAAGTTTGCAATACTTTATGAGTCAAAAAGACCTCAACTTAAGGTAACGTAGGTGGATTGAGTTCCTGAAGGAATATGATGTCTCTATTCTATGTCATCCCGGCAAGGTAGTAAGTATGGGAAGTCTAGCCTTTCTTTTATCTTCGGAGTGACCCTTGGCTTTGGACATTCATTCCTTTTCCAATAGGATGAGTAACCTTGATATTTCGGATTATAAGAGGATTCTAATCTATGTTGGGGGTTCAATTGTCATTATCAGAGTGTATTTGTGGTCGATAGTTTGAGGATGATGCCTAGGTAGCATTCGAGATTGGGTTCTGCGAGCTGACGTTAGGCAACCTACCTTAGATGCAGATGGTGTTCTAAGGTTTGGTGGTCGTATTTATGTTCCTAGGGTTGGAGACTTGATATAGTTGATTCTTCACAAGTCCCATGACTCTAGATATTCTGTTCACCTAGGTACCACAAAGATGTATAACAATTTGAGGCAATATTAATGGTGGAGTGGTATGAGGAGAGATATTGCAGACTATGTGTTCATTGCTTATGTTTCTAGTAGGTGAAGGCCGAGCATTTGAGGCCTAGTCGTGATTTTCAGAGATTACCCATTTTAGAATGGAAATAAGAGCGCATCAACATGGATTTCTTTATCGGGTTGCCTTTGACTTTTAGAGGCATTAATATAATTTGAGTCATCGTGGATCAATTGATCAAGTTAGCACATTTTTTTCCCATTCAGTCTCCTATAAGCGCCGAGAGATTAGCTAATCTCTATATTTGGGAGGTTGTTTGTCTTCACGGAGTGTCTATGTCTATTATTTCAAATAGGGGTTCACAGTTCACTTCCAGCTTCTGGAGGACCTCCCAGAAGGAGTTGGGTACCCGGGTCGACCTTAGTATAACTTTTTATCTTCACACTAATGAGCAGTCAGAGCATACTATTTGGGTTTCGGAGGATATTTTGCGGGCTTGTGTATTGGACTTTGGAGGTTAATGGAACTAGTTTTTCTCCTTAGCATAGTTTATGTATAACAACAACTAGCACTCGAGTATTCAAATGGATCTATTTGAGGCCTTATATAGTAGGCATTGCCGCTCTCTAGTTGGTTGGTTTGAGGCTTTGGAACTTAGGCCACGTGGTACTACTTTGGTTATGGAGGCTTTGGATAGAGTTTGAGTGATTCAGGGTAGGCTTTAGTTAGCACAGAGCAAGCTTAAGAGTTATGCTGATCGTATGCGCCGGTCCTTGAGATTTGGATTTGATGATCGGGTATTCCTTTGATTGTCACCCATGAAGGGCGTGATAAGATTTGAGAGTTGGAGTGAGCTTAGCCCCAAGTATATAGGCCCATTTGATATTCTCCTGACTATTAGTGATATTTCTTACGAGTTGGCCTTATATCCTGCATTTTCAATTATTTGTCTAGTTTTCCATGTTTTTATGCTTCGTATATATGTTCCTAACAAGTCCCATGTGATTCGATATGACTCAATCTAGTTGGATGATCATTTGAACTTTGTGGAGGAGCCAATTGCTATTTTGGCTAAAGGTTTGAGCCAGTTGCTATTTTGGCTAAAGATTGAGCCAGTTGCATTTGAGAGCCATTGTTGTTGTTAAGATTCAATGGAGGCATTGTCTAGTTGCAGAGGCTACATGAGAGACTGAGCACGAGATGCTAGTTCAGTATTCTCACCTTTTTAAGCCTTCAGGCATTTCCCGACTCTTTAATTTTGAGGATGAAATTCCTTTTAGTAATGGATGTTTTAATGTCCCAGTAGGGCATTTTCTCTATATTGTGTTATTTTTTGCATTCACAACTTTCTCATAGTGACCCCAAGTCATTTATGACTTACTGGGACTGACAGTTTGATCACCTGGTCATTTGGTTGGTTTTTATGTGAGTTTGTTTTTTGGAGCTTTTGATAATTAAAAGGTTGACTTTGGTCAAAAGTTTAGGTAAACAACCTTAGAAATCAGTTTTGATGGTTTTTTAGCTTCGAAATATTGAGTTTGGTCTAGAAGGACCTTTGGTTTGGGTCCCAAAGCTTCCGGACTCATTTCAAGCAACCTTATGGCTTATGGATAAAATAGAGCCTTGGGCGTGGGACCTAGTTCTTGTCTAGACGACCTCAGTTGGAAGTTTCAACCTCAACCGGTGCTCTTGTATAGGTTTCATAGGCCTGGATCCGCGTTCGTGGAGGTAACAAAAATTGATCATCCTATTTGCAGGTTCGACTCTGTGTTCGAAGAGAGATGGGGCCCTGACCCTTTGCATTTGTGAATGGGTTCCTACGATCATGGAGGAGGTTTGTTGTTGACTGGCCTAGTTGAATACTGCTATCGCAGACAAGTGGCCGTATTCACAGAGGTCATTTAACTAGCCTTTTAATTAAGACCAGACTAGCTTTTAGCTTATTTCTCAAATTTCCAAAGTCAATTTCTTGATCAATTAAGCTCTGTTTGAGCTCAATTTTGGTGCCCTTTGCTTGGAATCATTGGTATTGCATTGGGGGCTTGTTTTAGAGGTAAACTCTTCTCCCAAAGACCTCTCTTTTCTATTTAATGGTGGTTTTTGATTCTTGTTGATGCATGAACTATTTTGAGCTGATTTTAAGCTCGAATTATGCCTATTTTTGGGGCACAAGTTCCTTGAGCTTAATCTAAATGGGACCAATTAACGGAGTCAATTTTGGGATTTTCTGTGCAGGTCCCACAATGACTCTTTGACTCTTTTTTGTCCCTTCTTCAATTGTTGTAATATTTGCGTCAAAACATCCATATTGATGTTGTGATCATTTATTTTATAGCACGACAACAATCAGAGATCATTTGGAAGGGTAAAGCTCCAATTTAGTTGATTTTGGAGTGCACGAGATTGACTTTGCGATAGTTTATGGCTCATCGATCATATATTGATCTTGTGTTAGTAATTACATTTTGTTTAGCTAGTTATGGGATGGGTTCCTCTATTGTGTCCTTTTTAGTTAGTAGAAATCATGACTTAGCCTTTGTTTTGGGTAATTTTAGGTAATTGAAGTATGTCTACCTTCTTGTGATCTTTATCTAGCTATGATTGATCTTTAAGCCTTTGTATCATTATTTTTGGTATATTCTTGGCCTTAATCTAGGTTTAGACTAGTGTTTGTCATAATGTTGCTAATTTTCGAGCCATTTTTCCTTATAAGATCCTCCGACATTGATTCAAATGTCATTAGCTCACTATAGACTGATGTAGATAACTTTGGTCTAATAGTGTAAAGCGTTAGTTCACTGATAATTCTACCCTTATTATATTTATATACTTATTATATTTATATCCATAATCTCCCTATGCTATGGCCTCGGTGTTTTCGATCATGAATACGAACCTTGTTGGGCTATATGGGATTGGGCTTGGGTTTGAGCTAGGTATATGTCATTGATGACTCTTGTTTTAGGCTCTAATCCATGATATACCCTTTTACTGGTGAGCTATTGATATGGGATTCTTCCCCAACTGTCCTTTTAGCCGCAGTTCGAATTCCTGGCATATCATCTTAGCCTCATTCTGAGTTCTAAACACGTCACTTATAGCTGGGTTGAGACCTGGCAGCATGGTTCTATTGGGTTCTTCCGGATGTCTTATCCATGGTTTAAGTTCCAACTTACGTTCTCCCCTATTCTGGAATACACTTTCTCTTTTTCAAAAATAGTTGTAGCTCTTCTATGTACTCATTGAACTTATGTGGGTCTTTTTGGGTTATTTTCTTTCAATTGCGCACGAATGCCTTCTAGGCTTATGGGGTCCATTTAGTTTGTAGATAGTTTCTTTTTGCTATCGTTCTGTTGTGCTAGATCATTGAGAGGTGTCTACACCCTTGGCTGTTAATATAATAGTCAGGAAAATTCTTACATTGTTGAGGGAGTAACCTCAACCTGCTTTTTTGCTTATTGTAGCATGGGCCTTCATAGAAAAGGGTTTTAGTGGCTTCGGAAGGAGTTAAATATGGCCCTATCTATTAGGGTATGAGGCATTTTGTTAGCCTTTTCACCATTTTACCACCTACCTGAACCTTAACTATCGTTAAATTCCTTCCTTTTCATTATGTATTTACTTTCTAAAGCTCAGTCGGCTTATGATGCCTACTTGGTACCTATTTTTTTTGGGTACTCATACTATATTCTGCATCCATTTTTTCTGATGCAGATTCGAGCGCCAGCTGACAACGTTGACTTTATGCTTACAATGGGGACATTCAGAGATAAAGGGTGAGATAATGGTATTTTAGTTTGACTCATCTCCATCTGTATATAGTTTTTGGCTAGTCTTTTGTATTTGAGACAAGTATGTACTTATTTTGTATTTTATGAACTTGTAATCGTTTAGTAGCTTTGTACCATCGTCCACCAGGTTGTGGAAATGAATCATGTATTATTATATATATTTATGTCATTTCCTCTTTTTCTCTGTTTATTTCTTTGTATGCTGTTAAATTTTTGTTGATTGTAGATTTCTGCCCACTAGGCCCGTTACTAGTGAATTAGGATTATGGGTTGACTTACTTAGCAGTGGGTTTTGGTAGATGCCATCATGACTCGAGTTTTTGGATCGTGATATAAGGTTTCTTGTAATTGGCAAAGACATGTCATTTTGAACACTTGACAACTTTTGATTGGTCATTATTTTGAATGGGGATTAACACCTCATTTGAAGACAAATTTTTTAAAATCTGATTCAAAATGTATGGTCAAACTCCAACTTAAATATAAACTCATTGATAATATGCTAACATTCTTTTTCTCTTCTATCAACAAAGTTGTTAAGTAGAATAAATAGTGAAAATACGTTTCTACGTTAAATATATTTTAGTCCTCCGGATTCCCAAGAATCATTACCAGTACACCAAAAACAACAAGAACAACCCCTACCCTTACATGGCCGTGGAACAATGGCTATACCTTCAACCTCTCAATCCCCTCCACCCCTCCAACAAGAACAAGAACAACCATCCCTACATGTCCATGGAGAAATGGAAGTAGCCCCACCCCCACCACCATCACAACCTCGATCCCACCAACAAGAGCAAACCAACTCGTACATGTTACCCGAAAAAATCAGTTTCCATCAACCAAACAACAGAGGAGAAGAGTCTGGTCGGAGAAGTCTTTTGTCGATGGTTTGAGACTTTTTCCTACTCTAATCTTTTAAGCTTTTGGAGCTTTTTCTTGAGAAAACTTCTCTAAGAAGTACCCCAAGAGGTCCACAGGCTTTAGAAAGAATAAGTAGCCACAAGCTTTAGGTTTATATGTTTTCTTTATTGCTTTAATTATATCTCTATCTTCTAATTTTGGAAGGATTTACTTATATACAATTGCTCAAATTCCTTTTGTGGTGAATGATGCATATTTTTGTTTTAATGGTATTGTTACTGGTGTTGCTTCTTTTGAACCTAACTAAGAAACCCCTTAGGATGCTGTTGTGCTGTGGAAACAACCAGAAACATGACACTTTAGGTATATATGTCTTCATTATTCTTGGGAATCTTGGAGTTGAATACAGGGAAGTGAAAATAGGACAAATAATTGAAGTTATTTATCAATGATTACCAATTTAATACATGCATCATAGCTATAGTGGATTTATTGATGGTTGATAAGTGCAGTTGGGTTTGGATGGATGTCGTACTTAATTAATGAGCACATGGAGGAGGTAAAATATGTTAATATCCTTAAGCAACTAAGATTTCAAATATATATACTTATATATATATATATATATATATATATATATATATATATATATATATATATATATATATTATGATAAGACACTATAATAGTAGAAATGAAATAAAAAAATATACACACCCGCAATGTACCCAAACACAAACAACCCACATTAGACCACCTTGGCCTACTGTCTGAGCTTGCCTATGGCCTAACTTAAATCCAACCTAATACAAGCTTCTAAACCATGGCTATATAGCACACGATTATGCCTCGCACATTCTTAGCCTCATACAAGACATGCTTAATTTCACGATTCCGACTCGCCGTGAGTGGCTGCCACACTAATCCTCCGGTGGAAGAATCATTTACTAGCCCAACTAAACCCAACAATACCAATTTAGAACCAAAATGCATTTAGAACAGTGAAGCAAGTATATGATGAGTTCCCATAAACTCAACAAAGATTAAAAATTAAATATCCTAGAACCTAAAAGTCATTGCACCAAAATGCTATCGATGTTTGAAATAAGAGGATGCCAAACAAGAAAATATAAATGAAGGCTAAATGTCTGTGTTTGTAAATATTGACAAAAAACTAAAAGGAATCCATAACAACTTGAACAAATGGATCACCTTTGGATTCAGATGGAAGTAGTCTCTCAGTTGAGGTCTTTCAACAGTCGCCAGAATATACCCAGTACAACAAAAATATAGCTGGAACAAGACCAGTATACAAAACATTCTGTACTGGTAGGATGACACGGCTAATTCCAGAATATGAATTATGAATAGGTAGCCAAAACACAGTAAAACAAATGAAACACAACTACATCACAAATATAGAAACATCCAGAATCCTAGTCCTTAACTTGAATTATTTACGAATTTATATGATTAATGAAGTTACAACAACCAATTCAGTTCTCTCATGTAACCCACACACAAATTGTTAGCGCACAGTTATAGTACCCAATCCCAAACATAGATAGTGTACTAGCATGGTATCTGATCTAAATGTACCTATGTGGTACCCAATCCAATTGTATCGGTGTGGCACCCGATATACAAAAAATCACATATCATAATCACAATGAAAGTGAATCACAATCACACTTATACAATAAGTAAAATATTCATTGCATGCCGTTTGATCGTAGTTACCATTTCAACTCATGCTCTTTCCTTTTCCCTAATCATATTTCATGCATGCAAACTAATGAAGTAGTTAACAAGTACATATAGCACAAACGGGAAAACAACATCCATCACCTACCCCGAACTAAATCTGAATGCTCTAAAGACCTTGAGATTTTCCTTTCTAAAATGCATTGGCTTGTTCTTAGTCTTAAACAAATAAAAAGGACTATAATCAATGAACAATGGCCTAGAAATATCCAAATTATACTCAAATCCTAACCCTTGACCAATTCCATTATCATACCACCCAACTAGGGCCTTTTCCACCATTAGTTCAGATCTAAAACCTTCCCCTAAGATAATTCTCATAGATTCGAAGGTCCAAGAAGTGAATTAAATGTTAGAGGAATTATTAACTTATATTTACCGAAAGGATTTGTTGGAAAATATTAAAGAATAATAGCCTAAGTCACCTCTTTTTCTCCATGAACGAAATTGCAAAAGCAAAAATGGTTTAGGGACTTTGCCCCAACTTAAACCCGTGAATGTACTGCTATGGTGGCCATCAACACGCTATATTAGCCCTGCCATAGCTCGATTTACCCCATCAAAGAAGTTTTCATGGATTCAGAAACTCAAAAATTCTCCCTCGAACCCCCATTTCATAACACACCCTTGAATCTCGACGTTCTAAAATTACCCTTTTATGCAGAGTTTGATATCGAGAGTTCTACTCAACTGAATTTAGTTCAAAAAAGTTGTACGAACTCCTTAAATCATAGATAACACAAAATCACACTCAAGATCAGATGTTAACCCTAATTTCTTTCCCGAATTATTCTAGACTTCACCTTACTCAAATTTTATTTGAGACTAGGTTAGACTTAAAATTTCTAGGTTAGTACACAAGAATTTTGTGGCCCAAAATTCTTCTCTATTAGCTTCCCCATAATGATCGGAAGTGGCCGTTACACCTCAACTCCCATGAACTCCCTTTGATATTGTAATTACCCTCTATGTCATATTTATGTAAATGCCATCATTTCGTTATTTAGTGTTCCTTTAGCGACCCCAATTAATCTATGACTTGCTAAAACTGACTGTTCGGTTGCGCTGTTGTTTTTTTAGGATTTCTGTCCATTTTTGTGTTTTGGAGCTTTTAAGACTGGAATAGTTGACTTTGGTCAAAATATCAGGTAAATGTCATACTTTTTCTTACATTATATCATAATGTAGGGTCCAAAGCTCACGCTCATTCATCTCGTGGATAGAGTTGCTTTGGTATCCTTACTTTATTGGTGAGTCCTCATATTTTGAGGGTGTAACCATCATTGGTTTTTTGTTCCTGACTATGACTTTTTCCATTTTTTTGGGTGAGAAAGGAACATGTCTTATTTCCTCATCTAGACTATGTAGAGGCATGTTTAAACTATCATGAGTTATAGTTTTGATTACTGAGACATGTTTTTTTAAGCTTTCTCCTTATTGAGATTTCATTGAGAATATCTTCTGCTTATGACTTGTTTATGACTTTTATGTACCAAATGTATACAATGTATGATAATAAGTTTGGTTGGAGTCCCTCAAAAGTTTTGATTGTCATGTCACGCCTAAGACCTAGCTTAGATCATGATAAATTTGATATCAGAGCACAAGGTTTGGGGTTTCCTAGGGAGCCATATCAAATAGAGTCTTGTTTATTTATGTAAAGCGCTCAAAATCTATGAATAGGAGACTATAAGACATTTTAGAAAATTCGACTTCTTTCATGATCTTATCATGCGATAGAGTTGAACTCTAAGGATTTTCTCCTAATGCTTTTCTATGCAATTTTAGAACAATGCCTCCATGAAGAATACCTATACTAAGGAATGTTGAGTAGGTGCAACAAGATCCAAATGATCCCATAAATGAACAAGTGTCTCATGCAAAGTTCCAAGACGCATTCCAAGTTCTTGCTTAAGCCATGGCGTCTCAAGCCAATCAAGAAGTAGTTTCTCCATTGAACCCAAATATATGTACGACGGTGATAAGGTTTCATGATTTCATTAGAATGAGTCCCTCATAATTTCATGGGTCAAAGGTGGACGAGGATCCACAATAGTTCATTAAAAGCATTCATAAGATTATGGAAATTATAGGGTTTAGTCTGGTGGAAATGACGTAGTTAGCCACTTATCAACTAAAAGGTCTTTCTAGGATTTGGTTTGACCAATAAAAGGTTGAACGGGCTAGCGAAGAGGATTTTATTATTTGGGATGAATTTAAGAAAGTGTTTCTTGACCATTCCTTGAGCTAAGGGAGGTGAAGATCTATGAGTTTATCAACTTACAACAAGCTAATATAAGTGTGAGGGAGTATGCTCTCAAGTTCACACAATTGTCAAAGTACCCACCATTTATGGTATCCGACATAAAAGCCCAAATGAGTAAGTTTGTGTTGGTGTTTTGGACATGGTGTCCAAAGAGTGCAAAACCACCATGCTAATTAGGGATATGGATATCTCAAGGCTCATGACCTATGTCGAACAATTTGCCGACGACAAGCTTAGGGAGAAGGCAATGGAGTCTAAGAGGGCAATGACAGATGGTGGTAGCTTTTCACATTCTAGATATGGAAATGGTGGTCATCCTCAATTTCACCAAGGGTACTCGGGTCAAAATTCTTCAAATGCTTTATCTCTAAAGTTTGATAAAGAGAGGTTGTCTAACCCTAAGGTTAAGGAGGAGCTTTGAGTGGTCAAGTCATTCCTTTATGCAAAAAGTATGGGAAAAATCATAAGGAAGAATACTTGGCAGGTTCGAATGCGTGTTATAGGTGTGGTAAGCCTGGTCATTAAGAAAAAGATTGTAGAGGTGGTGGTAGACCCCAAGCTTAGACTCAAGCTATGGGCCGGCTGGTTCAGCAGGGTGCTACTACGGGTACGATGGTGGTCAGCGCCAAAACTAATTCTACTCCCTTTATATTAGGAAGGGTTTGAAAGATTCTCTCGATTTTGTGACTGGTATGTTTAAAGTCTTTGACTTTAATGTTTATTCTTTATTAGATCTGGGTGCTACTCTATATTTTGTTATTCCTTATCTTTCTATGAGATTTATTGTTGATCCCAAGACCTTGATAGAGCCCTTTTTGGTTTATACCTCTATTGATGATTCAGTAATGGCTAGGAGAGTCTATAGAAATTGTCTGATCTTGATTTTTCAAAAAGTTACCTCATGTGATGTTGTAGAGCTTGAAATGATTGATTTTGATGTTATCCTTGGTATGGAATGAATTTATGTATGTTATGCTTCCATTTGTTGTAGAACCCATGTGGTCAAGTTTTAGTTTCCCAACGAGCCAGTCCTAGAATGGAAGGGTAATAATTCCTTATTTAAAGGTCAATTTATCTCATGCCTTAAATCTCGAATAATAATTTCCAAGAATTGCATCTATCATCTAGTCCGGGTTATGGATATGAATTATGAAGTTCCTACTCTTGAGTCAGTTTCAGTTGTTAATAAGTTTCTAAAAGTATTTTTCGATGATCTCCTAGGTATCCCTCCCTAGAGGCAAATATACTTTGGTATTGATCTCCTCTCGGATACCCAACTTATATCTATTCCTCTTTACTGTATGGCCCCAATAGAACTTTAGGAGTTGAAGGACCAATTAAAATATTTGTTAGATAAAGGGTTTTATTAGACCGAGTATCTCTCCATGGAGTGCTTCAGTTCTCTCCGTTAGAAAGAAAGATAGTTCTCTTCATATGTGAATTGATTATAAACAATTGAGTAAGCTCACTATTAAGAATAAGTATCCCATTCTAAGAATTAATGACTTGTTCGATCTGCTTCAAGGAGCAAGTTACTTTTCAAAGATCGATCTTTGATCAGTTTATTATCAACTTCGAGTAAAGGATTGTGACATTCCAAAGATAGATTTTAGAACTCAGTATGGTCACTTTTAATTCTTGGTTATGTCTTTTGGACTAACAAAT
Source organism: Solanum dulcamara (assembly GCF_947179165.1). NCBI lineage: Eukaryota > Viridiplantae > Streptophyta > Magnoliopsida > Solanales > Solanaceae > Solanum > Solanum dulcamara. The sequence continues at coordinate 13,702,698 of NC_077246.1, forward strand.
GTACTTGCAAATTTTATGAATTTAATGAACAAGGTGTTTAAGAAATACTTGGATATATTTGTGATTCTCCTCATTGATGATATTTTGGTGTATTCTTGGAATGAGAAAGAGCATGTGAAACATTTGAGGGTTGTATTTCAAGTCCTCAAGGACCGTCAATTGTTTGCTAAGTTTAGCAAGTGTGAGTTTTGGTTAAGGTCGGTTGCTTTTCTTGGCCATATTATTTCTGGTGAAGGTATTATGGTTGATCCTAAAAAACAAAGCATTTAAGAATTGGCCTAGACCATTGTCTCCTTACAATATTCGGAGTTTCTTAGGCTTAGTTGGTTATTCTAGACAGTTTGTAGAAGGCTTCTCTTCCATTGCATCGCCATTGACTACTTTGACTCAAAAGAAGGTGAAATTTCAATGGTCTGAGGCATATGAGAAAATCTTTCAAGAATTGAATGATAGACTTACTTCCGCCCCTATGTTTTCATTACCATAATATTCCAATGGGTTTGTTGTATATTGTGATGCTTTAAGGGTTTGTCTTGGTTGTGTTTTGATGTAAAATGGTAAAGTGATAGCCTATGCTTCTAGGCAACTCAAGGTGCATGAAAAAAACTATCCGACTCATGACTTGGAGTTAGCAGTGGTTGTGTTTTCTTTGAAAATTTGGAGAAACTATATCTATGGTATCCATGTTGATGTATTCACCGACTATAAAAGTTTGCAATATGTCTTTAGCCAAAAGGATTTGAATCTTCAACAAAAGAGTTGGCTTGATTTTTTGAAAGACTATGATATGAGTGTGTTGTACCATTCGAATAAAGCAAATATGGTGGTCGACTCTCTTAGTAGGTTGTCCATGAGTAGTGTTGCCCATGTTGAGTAAGAAAAGAAGGAGTTAGTTCATGATATTCTTAGGTTAGCTAGTTTAGGTGTTCGATTGGTTGATTTGGAATATGGTGGTGTTTTGTTCAAAATGGTTCAGAATTGTCTCTTATGGCATATCTCAAAGTAAAGAAAAATAGTGATCCTACTTTGGCTGAGTTAAAGAAAGCAGTTGCTGAAAAAGTCATTGAGGCTGTCTCCCAAAGGAGAGATGGTGTATTGAGATATCAAGGTTGTTTATGTGTTCGCGATGTTGATGGGTTGAGAGAAATGATATTTTCTGAATCTTATAGTTTACGGTATTCCATTCATTCAGATTTCACAAAGATGTATAGGTATTTGAGGGAAGTGTATTGGTGGAAGGAATGAAGAAGGATATTGTGGAGTTTGTGACTAAATTTCCTAATTTTCCACAAGTGAAGGTTGAGCATCAAAGGTCAAGAGGAAAGCTTAAGATATTGAGATTCCTACTCAGAAGTGGGAATATTTGAATATGGACTTCATTAAGGGTTTGCCTCATACTCGTTGGCAACATGATTTGATTTGGGTTTTTGTTTACCAAATGAAGGTCAGTGCATTTTCTTCCCATTAAGACTTCCTATTTGGGCGAGGATTGCGCTAAGCTTTATATTTAGGAGTTGGTAAAGCTTCATGTTGTTCTATTTTCTATTATTTTGAACTGAGGTATGCAACTTGCATCTCAGTTTTGGAGATTTTTTCAAAAGGATATTTGCACTCAAGTTAAGCTTAGTACGTTTTTTCAAAGACAAGTCGATCGTCAAGTCGAGCGTACCATTCAAAATTCGAAGGATATGTTAAAAACTTGTGTTAGCGATTTTAATGGTAACTGGGATGATCATTTGCCTTTGAGTGAGTTTGCTTATAATAATAGCTACTATTTTAGTATCCAAATGGATCAATTTGAAGCTTTGTATGGTAGGAGATGTAGGTCTCCTATTGGGTGGTTTAAAGTTGGTGAAGTCATTTTGATAGTCCGCGAGTTGGTGCATGAGGCTATGAGAAAGGTTAGACTCATTAGAGAAAGGTTGAAGTCCGCTCAAAGTCGACAAAAGTCCTATTTAGATGTAAAGAGAAGGGATCTTGAATTTGAAGTTAATGATTGGGTTTGCTTGAATATTTCCCCCATGAAGGGTGTGATACATTTTGGAAAGAAAGGTAAGCTTGGTCCCTGGTATGTATGCCCATACCAAATTTTGAGAAGAGTTGGCTACGTGGCTTATGAATTGGACTTACCTTTAGAGTTGACATTTGTGCATCTTGTGTTTCATGTGTCATTATTGATGAAATGTGTTGGTTATCCTAGCTCAATTGTACTTTTTGAAAGTGTGGGTGTGAAGGAGAGTTTTTCATATGAGGAGGTTTCGATTGAGATTCTAGACCAGCAAGTTAGGAAGTTGATAAACAAAGAAGTTGCATCTGTTAAGGTGTTATGGAGAAATTAAGAGGTTGAGGGTGCTACACGGGAGACCGAAATTGATATGATGTCCCGATATCCTCATCTCTTTCCTTCTATTCCTGTTTGAGTTATTAAGCTCCTTTCATGACCACTCTTTGAAATCATGTGTCTAAGTAATTCTCATGTTGTCATATGCATGCATGTTCATGAAGTTGATTTTAAAGTATGATTTATGTTAACTTGAAATTCTCATGGTTTATACATTTTTTTATATGTTGTTGCATTCATGATGGGATGCATTCATGTGTCTAAGTTATTCTCATGTTTTCATATGCATGCATGTTCATGAAGTTGATTTTAAACTATGATGTATGTTAAGTTGAAATTCTCATGGTTTATGCATTTTTTTATATGTTGTTGCATTCATGATGGGCTGCTATATTTCTTCTTCTACTCCTTTCATGTTAGTTGAGTCCCATTAGAGGATGAATGGCCCCAAGGGGGAGATATTGTGAGGCCTCGAAAGTTGGAAGGTTGAGATTTGGAGTAAAAAAAGGGGAAAATAGTGAAAATTTGGTTTGAGACTCGCCAATAACACTCTCCTAAGGTTAACCACCATAGATTCTAGGGCTTAAAAATTGAATTACAAGTTAAGGGAGTAATTAACTTACCTTTATTGATGAAAATAATGGAAAACTGGTGGTTTATTCCCTTAGTCGCCATTTGTTTCTCCCAAAAAAAAAGTTGCAGAATAATGAACAGTTTTGGGACTTTTCTACATAAATTCACAAATAATCCCATTATAGCAGCCCCACTATAGCGATATACCACCTGCTATGGCAGATTGCAGGGATTGAAACTCAGAATTCTCCCCAAAAGTCCAATTTTGCCACCCAGCTTTGAACTTTGACAGTCCAAACTAACCCATTCATGCCAAGTCTAATATCGAGAGTTCTACTTACCCAAATTCACCTTCGAAAACCCTTATAATTTTGTTAATTTCTTAGAATTAGAAAAAATTATCAAGCTTAGACATATCACCCAATTCATTCCCAGATTTTCCTCGACTTTGCCTCACTCAGATTCTGTTTGAGACTGGCCTAGCCTAAAATTGTTAAATTACTACCCAAGAAGTTTTCTAGCCCAAATGTTTTAACTATTGGTTTCCCTATAATGAATGAAATGGGTAATTACACCTCCTATTATGGTGAAATAAAATTTACCATATGAAGGAAAAATTGGAGAGGTTCTGCATTGGTCCTCTATTGAGGTACCTTGGACCGCCATAGCGACACTCAGCAGTAGTTCCAATAGATTTTACCTTTTGTATTCCCGATCAAAGTTCAAAAAGGGTTTCCTTATCCTAACTAAAGAGGCAAGGCTCTCAAGAAAAAACATCTGCGAACCTCGTCTTTGTAAAACTCTTTTCCAATCTCACAAGGACAGAACGTAGAGACGATTCTTGTGTGCTCCGCAGTAACAACTTGGCATATAGATATAATATCCTTTATGGTAGTAGATTTTGTTAACAAAAACATATACATGATAGAGATTTGGCAATTGAGCACCGATATGGGTAAGAATATTGAACAACTAGAACCCCATAATCTATATAGCTAGCATAGGATATGATTGTACCATTCATTTGGGCGACTCCTCATAGTCCCAAAAGAGGACTTTTATTGGATTCAGAGATGAGTTTGCATTCCTTATCCTGGCAAGGTATTGGACGGTTGTGGCAAGGTCAACAGTTCATTGTATCATCATGTAGCTCATAAGTGATGGTTGTCAGTTAGAGAAACTCCCCAAGAGTAAATTATTATATTCTCATAAACTGAGTTGCATTTACTTATCCATATCTTTTAAAGTATTGTTATATATATATATATATATTTATATATATATATATATGAGCTTTGAGTTTTATACTGAGTTATTTAAGCTTATTTACACTTTGTGCCCATCTGAATATGCTTTTTATGAGTAAGTTTTTTGCTTAGTGAGTTAGCTAGGACAAAAGTTTGCTTGGGAACCAACAATAGTTTTTGAGTGATGGCCACACGTAAGGTGTAGACTCAAGGTCATGTCAACCTTCAGGACACAATGAAGTTCATGGAAGGACCTTATTGAGCTTCATAAGGAGCAATACCATGTGTGGATGATAGATTGGAGTATGAAATATCTAGAAGAGTAAGCGAAGGAGAGGGCAACCTACTTCCCACTTTGGTGAGCTCAAGCCAAGTTTGGCAATAGGCAGCACACCTGGGCAAGCTTAGGCAAGCTCAAGACACACATTGGCGATCAACAAGGCGATATCAATATCACTTAAGCAATCAAGATGTCAATTTGGCGATGAACCTTGAAGATCAAGAAGGGCCCTTTGGGGGTATTTCCTAAATATCCACTTTTGGGATATTTATGTAATATCCTCAATGTTATCTAGCCAAACTCGGTATCATTTCATCTTCTTTAACTCTGATGAGAGGAGAGATCCTAGTAGCTCATCTCTGCATCGTTGACTCGGAGTCTCTTTTGGTTGTACTCATCAACCCAGCTTGAACAGAAGAAAATGAAGACTTTGGGTCGAATGAGATTTTTCTTAAAGAGCTCTTCAGCTTTCCTCTTTGGAGCTGAAGAATTCTCCCTTGTTTGTTTTTTTTCCTTTTGTCTTTTGTTTCTTTATTAGGTTTGGGCCAGGTTTGGGCCTAAACTCTTTGTAAGTATTGATGGAGTTTTTGATTTTTAATAAATGGCCTACATGTCTGGCTTTCAATTTTTTTAAAAAAAGTAATAGGCAAAATTATAAATAGGTACCTTAATCCGTTTTCTTCCTTAGATTAATTCGAGATGAGGAATTGAGATATTGGTATCTTGTAGAGGGTTGAATGGGTGAATTCTCATTGTTGTTGGAAAATTCTTGTTCTTGATTTCATATTGAATCACCTATTTGTGAATTTCAATTGTGTTTCACGTTTTTACTCAATTCAAGTCTTTTCTTCCTTTGTTAATTGTGGATTGAATTAAGAAAAAACTACATAATTAGACATATTTCACTACCATATATATATATATATATATACTAGTATTACCTAAATTTTTAAAATATTATGTATCTTACCACTAATTAAGAGTTTTTTTTTATCATATATTGAGGAATATACACTTAGATAATTGTATTTTTGCTATTAGATATACTAAAATAGGCAGAGAGGCGGGCGAGATGGGGTGAGAGGCAAGGAAGATTCATTATGTATCTCAAATACATGTGAATCACACTAGATACATGTAGTTATATGTATTTATTATGATTTCATGTATCACAAATACCAGATACATAGGAGAGTGGTGACTGAGATAGGAAAGAGGCTACGGAGGCGAGCAAGATTGTTATGTATTTCAGATACATGTGAATCCACTTGGATGCAATGTATCTTGAACAAATTACGCCTAATTTTGACATCATGTATCCAGAGATACATGTATTTGGATGTATCTGGACGCACCAACATCTGGTAAGATACGAAATATTGCAAACTAGAGCATATTTAAGTAATTAGCTCCTAAATTAGTGTTATTTATGTAAGTTCTCTTTCAATTAAAACTTTTTTTCTTCTCTTCTCCTTGTTTCTCCCTATATTTAATTTCGTGTTTGAGTCGATTTCAATTGGATTTGCTTGATTGAAATCGTATTACTTGTTTCCACATTGATTTGATTCTATATGTTCAACTAGGATCGTATAAGAAATAAGAATTTGAACAACCTATTAATAACTATTTAGAAAAATATACAAACTATTTGTTGGAATTTTAATGTTCTTGTTTAGAGGATGCAAATGAGATGAAGTTATTGTGGGGTTTTAAGAGTTAATTAGTGTAAAGAAAGAGTAATAAAAAGAAAAAAAAGGTGTGAAGAAAAAAATAGTGAAAAATTATATCTTTAATGAATTGCTAACATGAAGCTGATGTGGCACGCTGAATATGGTATTATGCTCTTAGGCTGACATTAATTTCACTAAGAATAAGAAAAAAGTCACAGAAACCCGTAAAGTAATAGTTCTTAATAATGTTAAGTGGACAAGTTTATTTTATACATTTTACCTTTGAAATAAATAACGTAAGAAAAAAAATAGGGAAGCTTACATAGATATATTACATTAAGAAAATATTTATCATTTATAGCAATAACATTTTTATTTTTAGTAAACATTCATAATACATTTATAATACAGTTTTAATATATATTATAGAGAATAATTTATAAAACACGTATAATACAAATTTTATTGATGAATCATACATTTATCACACACTTTAATATACTTATAATACATTGTGTCAATTTCTTATAAAGCAAGCATAATATATTTTAAAATCACTTATAACATTTATATCACATGCATAATTCACTTTTAATACATAGTGCAGATTTATCATAGTATTGCTATATATTGCTATAAATGATAATAAATAAAAAGTATCGTTAAAATTAGTAATTATTTATTAAAAAGTACTCACCCAAGTAATTCTTCCAAAAATATATTAGCATGATTCGCTTAAGAGGGTGCCTTCCCAATTCATGTTCATGATATAGAGCCTGGTTGTATTAACTCATTTTAGACACTTTAAAACACTTTTATAGTATTTAGGTAAACAAAAGAAATATTTAAAGTTAAAATAATAAAAATAAATAAAATATAAAAAAAATTAAAGTTATATTTCTCATTCAAATTCAAATATACTTGTAAACCCGTAATTTTTAGAACAAATTACACCCATTGACCATTCAGCCCTTTTCTTTCGAAAAAACTAGCCATTGCTTTCTCTTACCAAAAAAATGGCTAATGGGTCACTCGGCTGTGCAAGGCCCATTATTTTTTTTTTAAAAAAAATGTTGTGCTATTTTAAAAAAAATAAATCATTGATTTAATTAATTAATTTATTTTGCTCCTTTTTATTTTTTTCTTTTATAATTGTTTCACTTCTTTTGTGGAAAAAATAAATATTTACGTCGTTTTATTTTTTTGCTTATTCTTTTATTTATTAAGGTGAGAATGCATGATAATCAAATAAATATCGATACATTACATAATTATTTATATAATACCGATACATTATTATACACATTTATACAATATCAATATATTACATATACACTACATAATATTTATACATCATATATATATTTTTATACAATATTTATACAATATCGATACATTACATATACACTACATAACTATTTATACAATATCGATACGTTACATATACACTACATAACTATTTATAAAATATTGATACATTACATAAATATTTAGAAAAAATCGATACATTACATATACACTACATAATTGTTTGTATATTATATATATACATGTTTTTACACAATTTATACAATATTGATAGATGAAAAAAACTCCATGAAAAAAGTTTTTTTTTTAAAAGGATATAAATATCCTTTTAAGTTGAAAAAAGTTTTTGAATTCTGTATGACTAATAATATTTTTTATTTAATATTATACAAGAAAAAGAAAGAAAGCAATAAAGGCCTAGTGGTCTTGGGCCGAATTAAGTCCTATAATATTCAGCCCATGGCCTATTTTTGATTATTTTTTGTGTAAATAAAAATATGACTATATTTTTTAAAAAACTAATAACTTTTTGGAAATTAACATATTTATTATTATTACGTATGCATAAACAAATGTGAAAAAAAAAAAAAAAAGAGGAGTGGCCCATATTTTGTATTGCTCAGCGTCAAATTCATCATAATTTAGTCGCTTCTCCTCTTATTCATCTTGATGATTCACTGCTCTCTCCAGGTAAATATATTTTTCTCCTTGCCGCATCTACAAAACGCGATTTTATTAGTCATACAGAATTCAAATTCTGATGCATTAATGGATTATTAGATCCGTTTGCTAATCTATGGTTTGATTATTTCTTCAATTCTGGGTTTTATATATCTAAATTTTTCCCTTATGATGATTTAATTAGTTCATTGTTTGGCTAAGTTGTCGAAGACATTTAGTGTTAAATTTTTTGATGTTAACAGGCTGCTTGTAATCTATTGCACCTTTGGGAAGTTGAGTGCATAGTGAAGTTTAAGGAATTGTGATAAGGTAAGAAATGCGATTTGGAGGAATTTCACTTGAGCTCCTATCCATCTTAAGTTGTACTAATTACATTAAGGAAAGATATACAATTTTCCCTTCGTTTCTCAGAGAATTGGTTGACAAATTGATATAAGATGTGGTGTTGTCGAGTTTCTTTAATGTCTTTTGTCTTTTCTTTGAGGCAAGGTATCATTGTTAAGTTTCTGCATTGGGGAGCAGCCAGGATTTTTAAGTCATGGGTGCTCACCGGGAAGAGCTCCTTAAGAGGAGGAAAAGAATTAGTTCTGTTGTGTTGTGAGACTAGACTAAAGTTCCATTTGCTTTTGAGGAAGATGAGATTGGGTGGAAAAGAAAGTAAAAAGGGAAAAAAGAATTCTATTTTGGGAAGAAGGTTGGGAAATTGAGAAATAAAGTACAGAAAGGAAAAGTAAAAGTAAAAAAGAAAGCAAATAAATAGCATAAAAGGAAAAAAAATGCATCAGCTTATTTAAGAAGAGAAGGGTAGAGGGTAGACCCATTATCCACCGAGTTTCGAACCTTGCGTCACTGGCCCTTGTGATTTATCAGTAATTAAAAAGGAAATGCATCAGCTTAAAGAGAATAATTGTGTGAAGCTATTTGATCCTGCACCACAAGCATTTTTGTAGCCTGGTACCTCATACTTGATCAGCTAGCACATTCGTCTTGCACAATTCTGAGTGCTCACTCTATTTTTATGTAGCTTTATTCTTGATTTATTATGCAAATATATTGAATGTGATAAAAAATTATGGATGCTTGAGCACCCACAAGGATCTAGATGGGTCTACCCCTACATTGCAGCATCACTACCTTTTAAAGCGCCATGATGTTATGATCTGACATTTATTGTTCATGTATAATAATCTTAAAGTTATATTCTTGTGATATTATGCTTATTGGCTAAGTTGCTCAGACTCGGGTGCGGGTGTCCGAGATGGATGTGAATCCGAGAGTCGGATTCGTCATAAACTAAATTTTAAGATTCGGGGATACGAATCTGAGTATGGATACAGATGCGGGGATTTGGCTAAAATATTCAATATTATAAAAATATAGTTATAAAGATAAAGATATTCTTCCCCTCAGAAAAGATAGAGAAAGTCATTCAAGACCTTCAACCAACTCTCCTTACAGACCATTGTTACTGTCTACCATAAGTCGGAACACAACCGCTTGAATATTTAGCATCTCTTTGTTTGGCTTGAAACATGAAGCTACGAATGTTGACCAAGAGGAAAAGTATCTTGGTCAAAGTATCTGTTGTGGGTTGACCGCATCCCGCACCCGTCTAATGTATCTGATGTAGGTTGTCCATGAACTCTTGGTCAAAGTATCTGATGTGGGTTGACCGAATCCCACACGTATCCCGCACCCGTCTCGTGTCGACACGGGTGCGACAGCAAATATGATGAGTCCGCGCAACTTAGCTTATTGGGACTAGAGTATATTACATAGCAAGAAGTGTTTTGACGACTTTGAAGAAAGTGAATTGTCATTTCTGCTCTTACTCTCATCTAGAGATATCATTTCTACCTCTATTTATTACAGCAATGGCTACAGGAGGAAACAAGTCTGAGCCAAATTGATGTTAGGCTCAAACCTTTGTTCTTTGTTTTAGTATTTTTGATCAGTAAGCTCAAACTTTTATTTTATGATGACATTAGTCCGTAGATATTTAACTTGCATGTCAATAGGACAGATTTAGAGGGCTCTTCCTTTGTTTTTTTCCTTTTTCCTTTTTGTTTGTTTGTTTTGAGGGGTTATTCATAGACCTACAGGTATATTGACATGGGTTTCTTGTCAGACATAGCTCGAAATTGATCATCTTCAGAAACCTTTAGCATTTTACCTTCACGTAAGGACGATAACAGAGAATGGTCAAAAGGTTAGTTCAATTTGTTTGTTTTTTCATTTTCTATAGTTTTCTCCTGACACAATTGACCAATCAAACTTCCCACCCTTCCTCGACTCTGATGTTTTTGGTTGACCAGATATGGAGCGTTTTGAAGCAGAAATTATATCATGTTGCAGTGCCTAGAGGGGATCAAGCATTTAGGTGCCTCTCTGTCTAAATGTTGTGATCTGGACAGGCAATCAACAGCCTTTGAAGATCCAGAGATCCTTGCACGAGAGACAGTTTGTATGCTATTGGAACACATCTGTTAACATTTAATTTCTGCTATTGGAAAACATGAACCAAAAGCAATGTTTATCTGGTTACAAATTTGTCCTTTTATGATGGAGTCCTCTGGAAATCCGTATTTGCATTTTGAAGACTGTGTTCTTTTAAATTAAAAGTAAAAACTTGCTTTATTTTCATAATTTGTTATGTTGTTTTCGATATCATACTTTGTCAATTCATAAAAGTATTGGGACAATGAGTTGAAATATACAAATTTGAGATACGAGTGTTCTAATCTATATTGTTAGTCGTATTGGCTTTCTACTATCATAAATAATGTTATAAACCTATGTAATGTCATTCTTGTTGCAGTCAGCGTCAGTGAGATTGAAGCTCTTTATGAACTCTTTAAGAAGATTAGCAGTGCAGTGGTTGATGATGGGCTGATCAACAAGGTTTGTGTTTTATCCTTTGTTAAGTATACAACTTTGGGAACTAGCACCATTGTGTTTGAGATATAGGTATTGTAGCAGTTAAACTCTTCTTTTGGTTTCTGGCATGAATTCTTAATCAATCTTGTGTCCAGAGGCATTGATATTTGAGCCTATTACTAAATTGCAGGAAGAGTTTCAATTGGCATTATTCAAGACGAACAAAAAGGAAAGTTTATTTGCTGATAGGGTGTGTTCTCCTTGCCAGCTACACTAATCTTTTCATTTTGCTTCGGTTATTACAAATTTAGGTAGAGCGAAGGATGTTGCTTTCTTCATATAAGATCAACTAGTGATATCATTTTTGAAATCACAATTACTATTTCCTAAACAGTTAAAGTTGCAGTAGTAGTTATTTTAATGGGTTATTTCTACAAGGATTCAAGTATATTAAGTATCAATTTTATTTGTTTAATCACTATGTATAATACATTATTTTTGTTTCGAAGGTTAAAGGATAAATAGCTTATCATTTTATTTCTTCCTACTTTGACTTATTTAATTGCAGGTGTTTGACTTATTTGACACAAAGCACAATGGAATCTTGGGTTTTGAGGAGTTTGCTCGTGCCCTCTCTGTTTTCCATCCAAATGCTCCTATTGATGATAAGATTGAGTGTATGCGAGTTGCTTAACTATGTCAATAGTGTCACTTTGTGTAATCCTGCTTCTAATGGTATTGCTATTGTAGTTTCTTTTCAGCTATACGATCTCAAGCAACAAGGCTTCATCGAGCGGCAAGAGGTAAGTTTATCTCTCATAAGGTGAAATAGTTACTTTCACTTATGAACGCAAATCTGTTGTAATATTTTGATTGTTCCTATGTTTTTCTACTTTTAAGATGCCCTAGTTTCAGACTTTCAGCAGCTCTAGTTAGGGTTAACTCAACATATCTTGGAAATTGTATTCCACCTTTGATGCATTTCCAGGAATGCTTGACATAATAATAGTTTGGTTTCTATGCAGGTGAAGCAAATGGTGGTTGCTACCCTTGCTGAGTCTGGTATGAACCTATCAGATGATGTTATTGAAAGCATAATTGATAAGGTGCTTCATCAATCTACATTTAGATACCTCTGTTAGTATATCTTTCATTTGCATTGAAGGAGTGGCTCTCCTGGTTACATGTACAATGATGTAGTAGTACTTCTGCTTCTTGGTTGTCTCCTTTGCTATCTATCTTTTTTAGTTTAGTTCCATTGGAGTTTATCATTTTCAAGGATGATTTCTTGGTGACTTGGACCTACAGGAAAAGAAGCACCACCAATCCCCTGTGGTTTCTTCAAGGATGATGTCTCGATAATCCCCCTAAAGGAAACAAAGCACCCCTAATTCCTAGTGCCTAACATAACATGAAAACATTCTTTCGTAGGAGCTAATTCTTTCTTTTTATGGTATGGTTAGTTAGTTGGTCGCAATTGATATAAAAGATCAGGTGGAAGAGACTTTAACAGCCATTTTGGAGAGGCAGGTTCACAAGTTGAGGTCGAAAGAGCTTTCTTTGGTTAAAGTGTTGTGGAAGAACCATCCACACGACGAGGTAACTTCAGAGATCAAAGGCATGCAGCCCGCAGCTGTTTGAGACATCATGTATACTTCTTACTCCGTTCGAGGAAGAACATGAGTTTAAGTGGCAGAGAATGTAATGACCAAATATTATTGATATAGATATAACTTATGAGATGCAGAATTATCAAGCCATTAGTGGGATTAATTTACTATTACACTTGTTAGTTGGGTAATGAAGTAATTTGGACAATAAATAATAGTGAAGAAGTGGTCTAGGCACACATCTTTCCTTGTTGCCCACATATTAGGACGTAGGGTCAATGAGACATATTAACTAATACATAGAAATAGCGGGCTTTGCAAACAGCCAACAGTGCACTATAATGGGAAATACAATTGCTACCATTTCAATTTGGTTAACATATCATTTGGGTGGAGAAAATCCAAGTATCAGGTGTATATATATAGAAAGAGAGGGCTTTGCAAGCAGCCAACGCTACAGTGCAGCAGGAAATACAATTGCTACCATTTCAATTTGGTTAACTTATCATTTGGCCGGAGAGCTATTGTGGAAAAAATCCAAGTATTAGGTGTGTGTGTGTGTGTATACACACACTCAATCCAATAATAGTGTATCTAATAGCATTGAAATGCCATAGTTGTCACTTTGTCTTAGGTAATGATTGAACTTGTAGAATTGGATATAAGTTGAGATTTACGTAATGAGAACTTGGTTTAGAGCTTAGCCTTTAGAGTCCTCTGAGTCAAGGAGCAGTGTCCTAGTAGAGTCTTGTTTATGGATATGTTGTCGACCATATTTATAAACAAGAGGCTACAAGGCATTTTAGAAAAGTTTTACCTTCATTCTTTTATTTTGTCTCCTAAAATAGAGTTTTAGTTAAGATCGAATTCTTGAATGTTTTCATCACATATGGTGAGAACCAGAGGGTCCCCTAGTCCTAGATCTGTGATGGTGAGAACGAGATGGTCCCCTAGTCCTAGATCTATACAGGACACTGCTAGTAGAGGCCAAATGACGAGCCCTTTTCTTGTCTCACTCAGCATGCGCATGAGCCTGCATAGCCTCAACTCATTATCAACAATATCCAGATATGAACTATTACGACTCTCGCCCACCAATGTAACTCGAATATGGTATCGTAAGCCATCAACAAACCTAATCACTTCTCCTTATCGGTAGGGACCAAATGAGGTGCACAACGACCCAAATCAGTGAACCTAGCATCATACTCAGCCACATTGATGGCTCTCTACTCAAACTGTCGCTGCGTCTCCTCACGCTGACTCTGTGGAATGAACTTCTCCATGAATAAGGCCACAAACTCGCTCTAAGTGAGCAGTGGAGATCCAGCTAGCCTGCCCCTCTGATAAGAAACCTACCGAGATTTAGCTATGCCAGATAACAGAAAGGCTGCAAGGCTACCCCATGTGAGTCTCTAATACCCATAGTAAGAAGGATCTTCTATCACAACTTCTGGTCTGTAATGGTTAATGTAGTGTTATCAAACTCTGGAGGAAATAATTTCATGAAGACTCCATCTTCCTCACATGATCATCACCAGCAGCGGTAGAAGGTCCTGTTCCACCTAATGGTATCACAATTTGAGGAGTTACAATAGGAATAGGAATCACAATCTCAACAGCTGGGATAGGCTGCTGACCCACATGAATAGCAACAGGAATCTGAGTACCAATAGTAGCATGCCCCTCTGTAGCAGCTGGTGGTGTTGGCACCTCAACTGGTCGAGGAGAATAAGACTCCAAGACGTCAATAGTCTCACTTCTACATGCAGCTAAGAGTAATGGTAAGACCAGGAACTGTAGTCTGAAAGGGAACGTTCTGCACCTCAAGTACCACAGGTTGTGCTACTCTATCACGCCTACTCGCCTAGCAGTCGGGGGGTTACATCCAATGGACTCAGCAGTCGTGGTCCTAGTCTAAGCTCTCAGCCAACCACGTGACCTAGGCATAACCTGCACTAGTGGTGCCTCCTTTAGTACTCCTGGGGACGATCCCGTTCTCACCATGTGTGATGAAGATATTCAAGGATTAGATCTTAATTCAAACTCTTCTATCATAGGAGATAGAAACCAATGAAGGGAAACTTTCCTAAAATACCACTATGGCTTCCTGTTTTTTAAATATGGTGGAAAACATTCCTTAAGTCACAAGACGCTAAAGCCTAAACTATGATACAAAGTTCTCGATTTAATATCCAATTTTATAAGTTCAATCATTACCTTAATCATTTATTCTCAAAGACATAAAGATAACTATATCATTTCAATCCAATTAAATACATTATTGTTGGATAAAAAATAGGTAATTATATATACCTGATACTTGGATTTCTCCACAATAGGTCCCCACAAATGATAAGTTAACCAAATTAAAATGGCAGCAATTGTATTTCCTGTTCTGTTGGCTGCTTCGAAAGCCTCCCTCTCTATGCATTAGTCAATGAACTAAGTCCTCTTTTACTCTCTCTCCACTCGTGCTTATATGTGGCCAGTAAGGGAAGATGTGGGCCTAGCCCGCTTTTTCACCATTATTTATTGTCCAAATTACTTCATACCCAACTAACAAGTGTAATAGTAAATTAGGTCCACTGACCACTTAATTAATTCTCTATCTCATAAATTATATTTATATAAATAATATTGGGTTATTACATTAAGTAAATGTGAAAGGAGGTTGGTCACCAATAATAAGTGATACTTTTCGACGGGTAGTAAACTAGCATTTATTGATTGTGTTCTTGATGAGATCCTCACATATTATCTACTTTTGCACCCAATCCCTGCAAAAGTAGCAAAGCTACTAGACAAATTAAGAAAGATTTTCTATGGGAAGGCACAAATTATACCTGATAAAGTGGACCACAATAATGATGTCTAAAATACGAACGATTTGGGAGATAAAATTTCGGAACTGCATAATGAAGTGCCTTCTTCTAAACTGGCTATGTAGATTCAGCAATGAAAAAGTTTAATGAAGGAGTAACCATAACAAGTTTGGAATAGCTAGACACTGCAACAGCATACCTAGTGTAATTCCACAAGTGGGGTTTGGGGATGGTGATGTATACACAACCTTACTCCCTACCTTGTAAAGGTAGAGGGGTTGTTTTCGATAGACCATCGGCTCAAGTAAAACATATGCCCATCAAGCAATAGCGAAGAAACCATGTTGAAAACAATTAAAAAATTAGCAAGTAACAACAACAAATAATATGATTATTGAAGCAAGAAAACTACATGTAATAGTAAAGTCAAAGAATAAGATAGTAGGAGAGTAATAAAAATAATACTGATAAGGGAACTAGACAATGCTCGACTATCTACTAACATTCTATGATAATTCTCGACTTCTATATATTTCTATATATGGTCATGTCCTCGGGTTAGCTGCAAGTGTGTCATGTCCCATCTAATGTTCTTTCCCCAGACTTCTTCGGGCTACCTCTACCTCTTCTTATACATGCTATAGCCAACCTTTCATACCTCCTTATTAGGGCATCTCTGCATCTTCTCATCACATGCTCGAGCTATCTCAGTTTCGCCTCCCTCTTCTTGTCAAATACGGAGACCACTTATGCCTTGTACCTAATAGCTTTTTACCTTAGATCCGGGTAACAACTGCAGTCTCATTTTGAGTATAGTGATGATGCACTTATCTTTTCTCTCTATTACCTATTGAATCAAAGCAAAGCTTTCGAAGTCTCCCTCAAACTACTAGCAATAGAGCTTACATTGAACTATCTACCATCAAGACTAAATGAGGTGAGAAGATAATTGTAGATATTTGAAATGTATATTGCTTCTTCGCCTATTGGTAAATCAGATTTTCTTCTATTCTCGGCATCAAGCCTCATTAGCTCGAGTAAAGTGAAGTAGTTGTCGTTTCTATCTGTCCTAGTATGCCCACACATCTATCTCAACATCCTTATTTATGTTACTCTCATATTCTGGATGTGCAAGCTTTTGACTAGCCAATACTTCGCCCCATACAACATAATTGGTTTGACCACCACTTTATTAAACTTACCTTTAAGGCTTGGTGGCACATTCTTATCACACAAGACATCAAATGCATGTCTCCATTTCATCCACTCTGTATCAATACGATGTGTAACATTATCGCCAATCTCCCTATTTCCTGGGTTGGTCCCAGAGACTTGAAACTTCCTTTCTTGGAGATGATTTATGTATCAATTCTTACTTCCACGTTTGCCATGTGGGTTACGTCACTAAACTTGCATTCCAAGTATTTTTTCTTAATCATGCTCAACTTGAACTTTTTAGACTCCAGGGTTTGTCTCCAAATCTTCAGCCTATCGTTAACTCCACTGCGTGTCTCGTCAATCAAAAATATGTCATCTGCAGAGCAAATAGCAAGATCCCATTGAATGTCTATTTGGCGATGGATAAGCAGTTATTAAGAGTTCTATAAATCCCCCAGGGTTTAGTTCAAGTGGTAAAGGTTGATGGACTTGTGAC
This sequence comes from Solanum dulcamara, assembly GCF_947179165.1. Taxonomy (NCBI): domain Eukaryota; kingdom Viridiplantae; phylum Streptophyta; class Magnoliopsida; order Solanales; family Solanaceae; genus Solanum; species Solanum dulcamara. The sequence continues at coordinate 13,719,764 of NC_077246.1, forward strand.
CTAGGTCACAGTTCAAGCCATGTTCATGCAAATTAAACCTGATATTAAAGTGGAAAAGATTAGAGGGGAAGACTCATTATCTCTGAATTTTGAAGGTTGTGGTAGGTTCTAAGGGTTGGGCCCAAATAAATTTCTTGGTCATTAAAAAGAAGAATTCATTAAAACGGTACAAATGACTGTTAGGGATTGAAGGAAAACTATGAACAGATCCTTGGATAGATCAGATTTGTCTGAAGCAAACCTTTCCTGATTTTCACAGTACTGTATTTAATCAGGAGGCATTAATTGCTGAATGCACTGGGTATGTTGTTGTTGCATACTTGCATTAATTGCTGAATGCAGACAAATGAATGAGGGGAAGCTAAACTTTAGGGGAAATTCTTTGAATGTGAGATTGAGAAAAAAGCACAATAACTGAGGAAAACTGAAGGAGATAAGAACCCCACTTAAACATGATATGCTTAATCTGGAATGGTGCTAAGAATGATGAATTTTCAATTAAGTCCTAAAATACTATATTAAGCAGAAAGTCGAATGTAAAAGATATGTAAGATCTTGCAAAAGGGAGGTTTCAATATCAGCTCAAGGGTTACTTATATGAAGCGCAGATCTGCCGGCTACGTATTTCTTCTCTGCAAATAAGCCTGGGAAGTGTGGTTTATCTTCCTGAATGCATTTTGGGTGCACCGTGTGACACCCTCATTTCTAGAGGATATTATGAAGAGTGCAGGCATAGACAGAAAGTACAGTAAGTTGTCCTTTGCTCCCGTCCTTCTTTCTATCAGTCTCACCTTGCAAGCCAGCCCAACCCTACAGCCAAAAAAAGGTAAGCGCCTAGCGCGAACCTTATTTATTAGTTTAGTAAAGTCAATCTTTGGCTCCCTAAAGACTAAGAAATGGATAAATAATACAGCATTGTCATGTGCTTATATAAATATAGGGGTCATTTGGTTTGGAAGCAAGTTTTGTAGGGATTGTAATAGAGGGATTATTCTAATGCAACTATGCAAGGACTGTAATGTAGGGATTATTTATTATTAGACATTTGATTTGTTGTATTAAAAACTAATATATAGTAAAATTTGAAATATTTGTTTTCTAACAAAATAAATATTCTTTGCTATATGAAAGGTCATTTCTGCTTAGTATTTTTAATTGATGTATTATTATTACTCGCATTCTTATTCAGTGTGCTATCTTTGCATAAATTATACATAGATACCTGCATAACTTAAATATGTATTACTTAGGCAAAAAAGAAAAAAACATGAACCATTGTTTAAACAATGCTAGATTCGATATGGGGATTATTTCTTCCTATTTTGCAACCAAATGACACCTAATTTTAAAAATACAAATGTGATGTAAATATTTTTGTGCACTTCTTGAATTCTTTCAAATCTATGTGAATCAAGGTCCTTTTAGCACCTTCTTGGTGCATATCTATGAAATATTTGTTTAAACAATGCTAGATTCAATATGGGGATTATTTCTTCCTATTTTGCAACCAAATGACACCTAATTTTAAAAATACAAATGTGATGTAAATATTTTTGTGCACTTCTTGAGTTCTTTCAAATCTATGTGAATCAAGGTCCTTTTAGCACCTTCTTGGTGCATATCTATGAAATATTTGTTTAAACAATGCTAGATTCAATATGGGGATTATTTCTTCCTATTTTGCAACCAAATGACACCTAATTTTAAAAATACAAATGTGATGTAAATATTTTTGTGCACTTCTTGAGTTCTTTCAAATCTATGTGAATCAAGGTCCTTTTAGCACTTTCTTGGTGCATATCTATGAAATATTACTTATAACACACACAAAAAAAAAAGTGACATGGAACTATCTGCAGTGTGGTTGGGATTTGCTCATTTATTTGAGTTGTGTTTTGGTCAAAACTGAATTATATAATATCCAAATGGATCTGGAGGGTTATCATATTTATTTCTGGTTCATTCTTCTGGCTCCAATATTTTTATTCCGGTAGTAGAGGTTTCTCATGAATTTTACTGTTTAACTAATGTTTCTCTTCTTCGTCAGACTTTTGAAGAAGCTGATACTAAACATGATGGAAAGATTGACAAGGAGGAATGGAGAAATTTGGTCTTGCAACATCCTTCACTTTTGAAGAACATGACCCTCCAATATCTCAAGTGAGTGGCATTTAGAAACATGACATTACTCCATTATCATATTTTCAAACTGTGATATTATCCATACTATGTTCATGTCATTCATCGGCTCATTTAAACAGGGACATTACAACTACATTCCCGAGCTTTGTCTTTCATTCTAGGGTTGAAGATACCTAATTTGGGGTGCACAGGCTGGAGTTGTTTAGAGAGCTACATTTACATCTTTTTTTTTCATGTTTTGTTTGTGCAACTTAGCCAGTTTTCTGGATACTGTTCATGCTCTTATTTTTACCCGGTTCAAAATTTCAATATTTTCTTGATTTGTTATTCATTTTGAGTGTTGTTGTTCTCTATTTTGTTGCCGTAGTAATAAATGTCTGATTTCCCATTCAGCTATGTTATCTATGCTTGTAATTGGTTCACAGTCCGCCGGCTTCAGTAAGATAAAAATTTGTTAGGTCTTTAGGTTTGTGCAGGTATTGTTATTTATTTTTTATGAGAAAAAAAATCACCTAGTGGTATAATTTAGGCTAAGTGGTCCTATAATTATTACTGTACAGCTACCAAATTTATAATAACGTAGATCAGCGCAACTTCCCATTACGGGCATTAATTACTTTGATGGATTAATTGAATTATGAATTGTAGTGAAACTGTCATATCTACAAACACACAAAATTGAGATAAATTTTGGCATAGTCAACTTTTCAGTGTATACAAATTATGCTTATACAGTCTTAAAATCTATAGCATCTTAATTTTTGTGACTGCCAACCAGCCATTCACTTCTAATTGTTGGTATAACTGATAACAATAGAGTTCTTATATTTGTATATCTCATCTTCAAATGCTGTTATGATTTGTGTTTGACAATTTCGTGTTATAGAGGTAGTTGATTTTACCTGATATTCTTGTTTATGAGCTACATGATGTGTATTTTTCTCTTCTAAAATAGGGTTCCTATAACAGTAAACACTACCTCCCCCCAGTCCCTACCTGTTCTTCGCACTTCAGAATCCAGCAATTGTACACTGACCTCAAGCTGTCCATGTCAGAAGACCTCTCAACTCCACTGCTCACTCCCTTAGACATCACTCGAAAGTTCCATTAGAATTGTCCGTTTTAGTACTAATCTATTACGTCACATGTAGATCACAAACCTGTGTTAAGGCCACTGACAATTCACAAGCCGGAAGATATGAGTTCAAGCAGCTTTGTGGTTATTATGTGTCTTGTGTTCCTAAGCTTGTAGGAACTCTCATACGTACGTTTCATGCCTTAAGAAATTCCTTGATGGCAGTCCCTCCCCCTTTATGAAAAGCCTAGCGTTTGCCTCAATAATTTTTAGTATTGGCCAAAACACAAAAATCAATTTTTCGAAAAATTGCTTTTCAACAACATACCTAGAAGTCTTAAGTTTTAGACTATTCAAAAGTAGTTTCTAAGTTTCTGCAAAAATATGAGCTTTCTTTTGAAACAAACGCCAACGACGCCTCTACTGCAAGCAAGTTTGAAACGAGTGCATGAGTCCCGACTGTGCATGTTGCTCTATGAATACACATTTCAGTGATGGAACACTTGGTTGATATATTCAACTGTGGTGCAAGCTTTTTCTTTTTCTTTCTTATTTAACAAATGATGCAAAATAACTCTTTTTTCTCCTTTTTGATGCAACATAAAATGGAAAACATCATAAAAATGACCTTTACACAGCTAAAGAGAACATAAGAATTTACATTAACCCCACACTTGAAATACTGCAAGAGGAATATCTCTCACTAATAATAAGCACTGCAACGCCTAAACTCTGAAAAGTGGCAACAAATTTTCCTTTGATGAGAGAAGGGTAAGGGAGTAACTCTGGTTCGCCCCTCAACCTTGCCAAATAGAAGAGAGCAATTTAAGCATCTCAATTCTTGCCCAGGGTTTTCACTCAATCTTCTACAAAGAAGGTCCTAGACTTTGCTACTTAAAATAGGAAACATCCATATCAGTGCAAACAAGAGTTATCAAGTAGGGTCAAATCCAATAATTGACAGCGAGAAGAAAACGAAAGCAATCTTCAGGAATATAGAGACCTCACTTTGTCACGTTCAATCCTACAAAGCACAGACAACTCAACCATAGAAAGATGCAAAAAGCAATTAGGCAAAGTAAAGAATCTATCGTCACAAAAAACGTCATAACAAAATGAGCCAAGGAATAATACCCTACATTGCAGTAAAAATAACACAAAAAACTTAATCATATCATGTCCTGCTGGTGGAGCTGAGTTAAAACCAAAAAACTACAGAGGTTAAAGGGCTCCATGATAATCGAGACAAAACACTGGTGTCTTGGATTTAGTCAACTTCCTCCATCTTGCTGCCCTCAGCATCAGCTTCAGGATCCTCCAATGGTGGCATGTCAGCTTCAGCATCTCCACTGTCCTCATCAATACTAAGACCAAGTTTCAGCATCCTGTGAATTCTGTTGCCAAACGTGTTTGGCTCATCAAGGCTGAAACCTGATGTGAGAAGAGCAGTCTCAAACAACAATAGAACCAAATCCTTGACAGACTTGTCGTTCTTGTCGACATCAGCTCTCTTCCTGAGCTCATCCATGATGGCATTCTCAGGATTGATCTCCATGGTCTTCTTGCTAGACATGTATCCAGCCATGCTAGAGTCCCTGAGAGCTTGTGCCTTCATAATTCTCTCCATGTTGGCAGTCCAACCATATTCTCCAGTAACCAAGCAGCAAGGAGAATCCACAACACGGTCAGAGACAACTACTTTCTCAACCTTGTCACCTAGAACATTCTTAATCACCTTGCACAGGCCCTCAAACTTCTCCTTTAGCTCTTCATGCTTTTTCTTCTCATCTTCAGTCTCTTCAAGCTTGAGGCCTTCCTTGGTAGCAGAAACAAGCTTCTTACCTTCAAATTCCTTCAATTGACCAATTGAATACTCATCAATAGCATCGACCATGTAAAGAACCTCATAACCCTTCTTCTTCAGCTTCTCAAGGAAGGGTGAGTTCTCAACAGCCTTCTTGCTCTCACCAGTAATGTAGTAAATATCATTCTGGCCTTCTTTCATCCTAGTTACATAGTCTTTCAAGCTGGTCATCTCATCACCACTCTTCGTGGAGTGATATCTCAGCAGCTCAGCAAACTTAGACCTGTTCTGTGAATCTTCATGGATACCAAGCTTGAGGTTCTTTGAGAAGGCCTCATAGAACTTGTCATAGTCTTCCTTGTTTTCAGCAATTTCAAAGAAAAGCTCAATGCATTTCTTTACCAAGTTTTTGCGAATAACCTTCAGGATCTTATTCTGCTGCAACATCTCTCTAGAGATGTTGAGGGGAAGGTCTTCAGAATCCACAATACCCTTCACAAAGCTCAAATATTCAGGAATCAATTCTTCACAGTTATCCATGATGAACACGCGGCGAACATACAGCTTGATATTGTTGGGCTTCTTCTTGGTGTCAAAGAGGTCAAAAGGAGCCCTCTTTGGAATAAAAAGGACCGCCTTAAATTCCAGCTGACCCTCAACAGAGAAGTGCTTCACAGCCAAATGCTCTTCCCAATCATTTGTGAGGCTCTTGTAGAATGCAGCATACTCCTCCTTTGTGATCTCCTCAGGCTTCCTCATCCATATAGGCTTCTGCTTATTCACCAATGACCACTCATTAGAGACTTCCTTAATTTTCTTCTTTTTCTTCTCTTCCTTCTCCTTTTCTTCATCAACCTCCTCTACCTTTCCTTCCTCATCTTTCTTCTCCTCTTCCTCCTCATCATCAGAGATTTCCTTTTCTATGGTCTTCTCAACCCACAAAGAGATTGGATAGCTTATGAACTCAGAATGCTTCTTAATCAGGTCTTTGAGCCTTCGCTCTTCAAGGTATTCAAGTTGGTCCTCCTTGAGGAAAAGGGTAATTTTGGTACCCCTGCCAAGGTTCTCACCAGATGTATCTCTTGTAACAGTGAATGAACCACCAGCTTGAGATTCCCAAACATATTGTTCATCATCATTGTGCTTTGTGGTCACAACCACCCTTTCAGCGACCAAGTAAGCAGAGTAGAAACCAACACCAAATTGCCCAATCATGCTTACATCAGCACCAGCAGCAATAGCCTCCATAAATTCCTTGGTGCCGGACCTAGCAATTGTACCAAGGTTGTTCACCAGATCTGCAAAAATGAAACAAATAAGATTAGAATTTAGCAGTCAAATTAGAGAAGATGAGTATCAAGTAAAAGTAGCAAAGCTCCCACAGGGTATACTAACTTACCAGCCTTTGTCATACCAACACCACTGTCAATGATAGTGAGGGTATTGTTGGTCTTGTCGGGGATGATGTGGATGAAAAGTTCAGGTTGAGCATCTAGCTTGCTCTTGTCAGTCAAACTCTCAAAACGGATCTTGTCCAGTGCCTGCAATTTATACCCAAATAATAATTAGATGCTTCATTACCTGAAATATCTGATGATAATACAAATGACATGAAGACAACCACAACTTGTTACAAGTTCCAAAGAATCTCCAAGACTGATTTTGGGACCATAACTGGATTTTACTGACTGATATCATTGAGCAAATGACACTAAAGGATTATGTTAAACTTGAACTCATTGACAATTTTGGGTTATTGAATAGACTGGTAGGGTTCATGCGAAACCCACAATACTACTGAGGAAACGGCTTAAATTTAACCAAAAACTCAGAACATAAAGCCTGGTACAACAAAAGTGCTTCTTTAATTAAGAAATTCTCCTTAATATGCAAGTATCATAACTCCCATTCTCAAAATTAACCAACAATGCGTTATGTTCCTCAGTTAATTCTTGCATAACTTCTCCATGACAATAACATATTTCTAGCGTTTTGCACGAGGCATAATCATCCACCAAATCGATTGAAATTACCAATGATATATACATAAGAGACGACAATCTGCAGGTTCAAACATCAGGAATAACAACAATTACGGTACATTTTCAGCATCTATCCCATAACAAACCAAGGCATGTAATCAAAATAACAAAAGCTCATGCCTTAACCAGAAAACGTCCAGTATGTTGAAACAAACTCATCAGTACGTCAAGCTACAACCACTAAACTCATAATTTTACAACAACAAACTGACACCAAATCACATACCAAACATCGGAAACACATTTAAAACTACAAATACAAATAAGGCACATAATGTCCGTGTGTATGAAAAAATACTCACATCAGAAGAGTTACTAATGAGTTCCCGGAGAAAGATCTCTTTGTTGCTGTAGAAAGTGTTGATGATAAGACTCAAAAGCTGGTTGATCTCGGCTTGGAAAGCAAACGTCTCTGCCTCCGCCATTTTTTCTTTGTGATCTACAATTGTAGGCAAAAGCAAAAAGAGGAGAAATTCGTAAGAGTGAGATGAAAGAGAACGAACGAGATACAGAAATTGCAGGGGAGAGTAGCGAATTTATATAGTAGGGTTTGTTAGGGTTTCTAGATCCTTCTATGTGGCTTTTTTTAGCATGATTTCCTCCCCTTCAAGTTTTCAAATTTTAATTTTTTCACATGAGGGGCCGGTATTTTATATCTTTCGCCTTTTGTGGACCACTCGTTCCGACACTCTTTTAATTCTTTCTATGGGAAAAGTCAAAATTGCCCTAGGCTATTCCATGAAGGAGGGGCACTTTTGTCCTTGTAAAATAATTGGGTCATTTTAAGCCCTTGTCAGTTGTCATGACAAATGTGGGTCATTTAATGTCCTTAATTGATTAACTTATTGTTAGTTCTTGTTAAGGTAGTGGCAATTCGGATTTTTTATTTTCAAAAAACAAATAGCCATATCTTTTTATCTTATAAAAAAAATGGTCAATGGCCACTCGGCTGTGCAAAGCAAAGCCATTTGCTTTTTTAAAGAAAAATTGCTATGCTCTTTTAAAAAAAAATGTCGTCGCTTTAATTTAATTATTTATTTGCTTCTTTAAATTTTCCAAAACACCTAAGACAACCAAAATATCAATCACAAGGCGGAATTTCTCTCTCTAGCTAACGGTCATCTCATCTCTCTATTTTCATACTGTTCATCAGCTCCGGTCAGTTCTGAATGGCTTCACCGCCGCCGGTGAAGCTCCCTTGGCCGCCGAATATAGATCATCAAACACCACCCCTTCATCCGGCTAATGACACTCTGAATCTGCAAAATAACACTGCAATTTCAAGTGAAGCTGGTTTGAATCAACGACAATGGATCGGTCAACAAAACACTGATGCAATCACTGTCTCTGAAGAGGAGCTGAGAATTGCACACAAAATCATCAATTTTCAGAAACATGGGTTGATTCGACTATCAAAAGCTGTGGTAGATGAATCCTTATCTTTTGGACTACATACAATCCAAAAATTGGAACAAACCATCGCACCTTTTGAGAGCACTGAACAGGAGACTCCTGATAGAGACATCGCAGAGTCGCCGGAATTGCGCCTTCATATTCGAAGGGGTTCCGGCGACATTCGAGACAGCGGACCCTCTGGAGTTTGTTCCCCACCTAATGGCGATCCTACCACCAAAATTTTAACCCAAATGGACGATGAAATCATCGGGGACGATGTTACCGGCGAGGTTGCCGGAGCTCAGGCGACATTCTCAGGTGGAAACCAATGCAAAAAGGGGCGATTCAATGATACAAATACACCCCACCAGGTGAACTCTCTCGAATATATGACCAGCACTCAGCAGAAGATTTCTTCAAGCATCGCTGCACACACACAGGAATTGCTCCTTCAAATTCGAGCAGATTCCAGCTTCGTTCGTGATGGCGCAGTAGCAGGGGTTTGCTCTCCATGCCAAGATGAATCTTTGGGTATAAGTTTTGACGGAGGAACCATTGCCGGCGAACAGAGTGATGGCGGCGCCGGAGCTCCAGTGACCCAAATCGAACAAGATGAATGCCAACATTTTCAACAAGATGCTGTGCATCTTCCCACCCATGAGCACCATCTCAGGTCCTCACCAAAAGCTTCGAATATCTACAAGAACACTGACAGTACATTTCTCGCTGGAGCTCCGATGAATTTTCTGGCACAAAATCAACCCCAAAAGAACCACAATGGGGGTGCGCATCATCCTATCCAGGTAGGGAACTTCGAATCGTCCCCAAATTGCTCAAATTCAAAAAGTCGTCAAGACGATTGTGGTGGTGCCGGAGCTCCGGCGATTCAATTGACTGGCGACCAATGCCAAAAGGTTCATCAACGTGTTATACAGCTTCCAAGCTATCAAGGGTACCTCGAATCAGTGCCAAAAAGCTCAAATTCAAAATGTCGTCGAGACACTCTTCAAGAGGAAGAACACTGTAACATGAATGTTCAAGCTAAAACAGTGGATGGTGTGTTGGTTCATGACCAATACCAGCAGAAAAGGGGTAAAGTGCATACATTGGAATGCATTGAGGATCATGATCATGTCCCAAAAGGAGGTGCTGATCAGCAATGCAACAGTAGTCCTACAGTAGCTCCTCCAGTTCAATATGTTGGTCATGTGGATAAACACAATGCAAAAGGGAATACTGCTATTGGAAATGTGCAAAAACAACCAACACATTTGAGTGAGGGACACAATGTGAATCTGCAACCAGTACAAAGACCTTATATCCCTAATAGTAATCCTATGAGAGTGTCAAATAACTTTGAAAGGCATAACTTCAATAACCCAGCTACTGCTATCATTAGAAACAAGCCTAACCACATAAATCCTAACCTGAGTGTCTCTCAAAATAAGCCTCCTAATACCAATATAACCACCCCTCCTAACCCTGTCATCCCTCACACTTTAGCTACTAAATTGAGAGCCCAAGAGGAAAGAAAAAATGATGATATTGATATTACCCCTCCTAAAATTACTACAAAACAGGGATATCCTGCTGTGGTTTTTACAAAAGAAGATTTCATGGTAAACCTAGCCACTGACTGTAAGTATACATTAGTAGGTAAATTCACCAACACCATGCCCAAAATGGAAATCATTAGAAAGGAATTCATCCTTCAAACAGAACTCAGAGGAGGAGTGAAACTTACACATTTTAACTCTAGACATCTTTACATAGACTTGGACAATGAGTATGACCACTTTACTGTATGGTCCAAAGGAAAAATGTATATAAATGGGCAGCTTATGAGACTCCAACTATGGACTCCCACCTTCAAGCCTGAAGAAGAAACACCTCTGGTTCCTATATGGGCTATCTTACCTGAACTGCCATGGCACTGCTATAGGCTTAAAGTGGTAACCCCTCTACTGTCTCCAATTGGAAAGGCATTATTCTTGGACTTGGCAACTTACAAGAAAACAAGAGGTAGTGTAGCCAAAGTCAAAATTCAAATTGATCTAACCAAACAGAGACCCCAACACATTTGGATGGGCTTTGATGAAGATGAAAATGGAGATGGCAGGTGGCAACCCATTCAATATGAGGGAGTGCCAGATTACTGTCCTTACTGTAAACATCAAGGGCACACCATACATGTTTGTAATGTTAAAAAAAGAGATGAAGATAATAAGAAAAAGAATGATCAAGACGAAGAGGTCAGGAACACCAACAAGAACATCACTGATAAGAGAAAGGCTCAGTAACAGGCTACGGATCAACACAAGGAAACACAGCACCAAGAAGACCAACACATTAAGGAACAACAAAACACTAACAGGGCTGAAGCTGAATAGAGAAATCAAGAACATGCAGGGTGGCAAACTCAAAAGAGGAAAGGCAAGAAAGATGGACACCACCACCAACAACAAACACAAAAGAATAAAACACAAAGCCTCATGCTACAAGGGGAAAGTTCTGTACCTCTCCAACACAAGACCAACAACAACCATCAAGTAAGAAATCAGCAACAGGCAGGTATGATTATTAACGCTAACTCTAATACTTCTAATATCCAAACTTGTAATGTTGACTCTGGAGTCCAGAGCCAACCCCCCCATCCCCATACAATAGTGAATCCCAGTCCCCATAATCCCATGCAGCAGGTACTACATGTGAAGAAAGCAAGCAAACCTACAGATACTACCAGATCTGATCCTAATACTGATTTGCTTAATGTGGAATGCAACAATGCCATCACAGGTATTGACTCAATGCTCCCACACCACCATGGCCCCCCCAATACTTTTAATGTCTTAAATAATTTTGCTGTTGTGGCTGAAGAAGTCTGTGGAGGTGAGGTTGGGGGAATACAGGAGAAACTCACTAATCTGCAGGAAGGGGAACCCAGGGGGAGGGAACATCTATTGGTAGACCATAGGAGAGACTATACAACCTCTGCAACCACTTTTGCAGCAGCCATAAAGTCCAACAGGCAGGTTCAACAAGAGGATGTTCAACAGATCTCTGAGGACATGCTCCAGATTAATGTGACTGATAAGGAAGATGCTAAATCTCCAAAGAGCAGTGAACAAAACCAGGGTGCAGTAGCTCAGCTTCTGAACAATAAAAGTACTCTATCTTTGAGTAAAAAGAAGAGGGATGCTATTAAAAAGAAATTTGTTCAGGACATGAAATCTGGACAACCAAGTGAGATCTATGTTCTAGTGCCAGAACAAGCAGGCATACATGTGACCCCTCTACAAATTCAAGATACATCTAATGAGAAGTGTGCACTTAGAAAAGGAAACATCTCAGAAGATTTAACTGATGAGTACAGGGTCACTCATTCTGAAGATGAGGATGATCCTGACCAAAGGGAGGAAATAAACCCGGAAGATCAAATAAAAGCCTTTAGAACCACTATGGAAGTTTTGTTGCAGAAGGAAAAGCAGCAGGTCAATGAGGAAAATGATCCATCTCCAACAAGTAAACAAACAAAGAAGAAGAATAAGAAAAGTACCATCAACAGTTCTGATAATGTTGCTTTCAAAAGCAACATCAACACAAGGTCTAAATCCCACAAACTTTGATGATTAGTACAATTTGCTGGAATGCAAGGAGTATTAATACTCAAGGTGCCTTAGACAGACTTCAAAAACTCAAGGATTACCACAACCTATCTATGTTAACAATTCTGGAACCATTTGCAAATCAATCACAGCTCAACCACTACAAAAATCAATTGAGAATGGACAGTGCCATCCATAATCCCAATAACAAAATTTGGTTGTTTTGGAATCAGGATGTGGACTGCACTGTTATAGATCAAGATGAACAGCAGGTTACTTGTGAAATCAAACATGTGGCTAATCCTAATTCCCATATTATTACCTTTGTTTATGCCAAGTGTAAGGACTACATGAGAAGGAGCCTCTGGGATAAGATGCTGCAGTATGCTAATACAAATAAACCATGGTGCACTATTGGAGACTTTAATGTGATCACAGATGTTGAAGAAAAACTAGGAGGGCAACCATACAATATGAACAAAAGTTTTGAGTTCATAAGTGTAATTGAAGCATGTGGTCTCACTGATTTGGGCTTCCATGGGCAGAATTTTACATGGTGCAACAACAGGGACATGGAAGCTAGAATATGGAAGAGGTTGGACAGGGCCATGGTGAATGATAGGTGGTTAGAGATAATGCCTATGACTACCATGACTCATCTTGCTTCTACAGGTTCAGACCACTGTCCTCTTTTACTTGAATGCAAGGAGAATCACAATAATCCTATAAAATACTTCAAGTTCCTTAATTGCTGGGTGGAGAATGAGTCCTTTTTAGACACAGTTAGAGCATGCTGGGAAGAATCTATTGAAGGTAATCCAATGAGAATATTCCATATGAAACTTAAGAGGGTGGCAAACACTCTTAGCACTTGGTCAAGACAACAGTATGGAGACATATATGAAGCTGTCAAGGATTTTGAACAGAAGGTACAACAAGCAGAAGAGGCTATTATCCAACACAATTCTGAAAGTAATAGGAGCAAGCTTAATCAGGTGAATGCTCAGTACATTAGATATTTGAAGACAGAGCATTCCCTCCTTAAGCAAAAAACTCAGCTTCAGTGGTTTAAGGATGGAGATGCCAACTCCAAATATTTTCATGCTATCATCAGAGGAAGGAGAAGAAGATTATTTATTCATAAAATTACTGATGACCAAGAAAACACCATTCAAGGTGATCAAAACATAGCTATTGCTGCCTGTGAATACTTTGAGAAGATCTTTACTGGAAAAGAGGATTTGATCAATGAAGATATCCTAAAATGCATACCCAATACCATCACAGCTCAGCAAAACCAAATTCTTAATGCTATGCCTACCAAGGAGGAGTTGAAAGCTGCTGTATTTTCTCTCAGTGATGTGTCTGCTGCAGGTCCTGATGGATTTAATGGCAAATTCTTCCATACTTGTTGGGATATTATTAGTGAAGATTTGTTAAACTTAGTAAAGTACTTTTGTTGTGGACATTCTATTCCCAAGTTCATCACACATGCTTGTTTGGTTCTACTCCCAAAAGTAGACTATCCTAATAAACTTTCAGATTTCAGGCCTATATCACTCAACAACTTCACCAATAAAGTGATCTCTAAAGTCCTTTACCTCAGACTAGCCCCAATTCTCCCTCAGGTAATCTCTGAAAATCAGTCTGGGTTTGTACAGGGAAGAAACATTTCTGAAAATATTATGTTAGCACAAGAGATCATTCATGGCATCAAAAAACCAAAGATTGGAGACAATGTTATTATCAAAATAGACATGGCCAAAGCCTATGACAGTGTGTCTTGGTCATTTATATGTCTAGTCATGAGAAGAATGGGTTTTGGAGAGGTATTTATTGATATGGTTTGGAGGTTAATGGCTAATAACTGGTACTCAGTTATTGTGAATGGAGGTAGGCATGGTTTCTTTCATTCTACAAGAGGCCTCAAACAGGGAGATCCTTTGTCTCCAGCCCTATTTATTTTAGGTGCTGAGGTGCTGTCAAGACTACTCAACAACCTTCATCAACACTATTTGTACACAGGCTTTCACATGGAGAAGAAGGGTCCTTCAATTAATCACCTAAGCTTTGCTGATGATGTAATTATTTTCACTTCAACCTCCAACTTTTCCCTCAAGCTGATCATGAAGACTATGCAGCTATATGAACACACATCAGGACAGCTTATTAACAAAGAAAAGAGTCAATGTATGATCCCTCTGAATACTGATCCAGCTATTATTGAAAGGGTATCTTCTATCACTGGTTTCAAATCAACTCATGGCCCTATTACCTATTTAGGATGTCCCTTATATATTGGAGGTCGAAGAATCATTTACTTTAATAATATGGTCTCCAAAGTGATCTCCAGGATTAGAGGATGGCAGACCAAAATATTGAGCTATGGGGGAAGAGCTACTCTTATTAAGTCAGTGTTGCAATCCCTTCCAATCCACCTTTTGTCAGCTCTCACCCCTACAGTCACTACCCTTAAACAAATTACAAGGCTTATGGCAGACTTTTTCTGGGGCTGGGACAAAGAAAAGAGAAAATACCATTGGGTATCCTGGAAGACACTCAGCTACCCTGTGGAGGAAGGGGGTATTGGTATGAAAAACATACAAGATGTGTGCTTGGCCTTGCAATACAAACAGTGGTGGACCTTCAAGTCCAAGAAAACACTATGGGGAGAATTCTTAAAGGCTAAGTACTGCCAAAGAGCACATCCAGTGATAAAAAAATGAAATACAGGTCAATCTCTTATGTGGAAGAATATGGTGGCAAATAAAATGAATATTGAGCCTCATATAAATTAGCACATCAATTCAGGTACATGCAGCTTTTGGTGGGATGATTGGATGGGTATAGGACCACTAGCTAATCACAATAGCTATCTACCAAGGCTCAATAATACTACAGTCTCTGAATATCTGGAGAATGGGGAATGGAATGTGCAGAAAATCAGAAAAGATGCCCCTCCTCAGCTGGTGCAGCAGATACTTAGCACTGATATTATCTACAAACACAACATACCTGATCAAGCTTGCTGGAAACTGAATTCTCATGGTGGCTTCACATGCAAATCTGCTTGGGAACAAATCAGGGAGAAGAAATCTAGGACTTTAACTGATGGCAGCACTTGGCACACTAACATTTCTTTCAAAGCTTCCTTTCTACTTTGGAGAGCTCTCAGATATAAGTTACCCACCAATAATAAACTTGGCCATTTTGGAGTAGCACCAACAACATGCTCTTGTTGCTACAAACCTGGATTGGACGATATAGAGCACATATTTGCCTCTGGAGATTTTGCCAAGCATATTTGGCAACAATTCTCCAGTTCCTGGGGAATCCTGCATGACACCATGTCCTTGAGATGCATCCTGATGAAGTGGTGGACTTCCAAGCCCAATAATGATGTCCATCAGCTCATGTTGCAGGCCACTCCTATCTTTGTTTGTTGGCATATATGGAAGAATAGATGTGCAAGCAAGTATGGAGGAAAGAAATCTAGTGTGACTAGAGTTAAATTCTCCATAGGTAAGGATCTATACATGCTGATAAACAATGCTTACCCATACATTAAGTGGCCAGAGAGCTGGAAGGAGCTAGTTACTATGGTAGAAAAATGCCAGCATGATATGAGAGTGATCAAAGTGGTGTGGATCAGGCCTCCACCTTCCATAGTGAAGTTGAATACTGATGGAAGTGCACTAGACAACCCTGGGAAAATTGGAGCAGGGGGAATATTAAGAGACCACAATGGGAACTTAATATATGCCTTTGCAACTCCATTGGGACAGGGTACTAACAACCAAGCAGAGGTGCAAGCAGCAACTATTGGCATCAAATGGTGCCTTCAACATGGCTATAATAGAGTGATATTGGAAGTTGATTCAGAACTATTGACCAAGTGGCTGAAAAAAGATATCAAACCACCTTGGAACATTTACAAATATGTTGCAAATTTGCAGTCTTTGGTCCAGCTATTGGAATTCTTTCAGTGCATACACATATTCAGAGAAACAAATCACCCTGCAGATACCTTATCTAAATGCAGCCACATGTTCAATCAGACACAACAATTCTACAACTTACAGCAGCTTCCAAAAGAAACAAAGGGTTACTTCAAGATGGACAAGCTAGGACTGGCAAGTTTCAGAAGGAAAAGCCTAGAAAGGATCAAACAACCTCCTTGATTAATATATCTTAAGTCAGATTGTGTAATAGTTTCCTATATGTATTTGCAATGTACTTTTTCTTAGTCAAAAAAAAAAAATTGCTTCTTTTTATTTTATTTTTTTATAATTGTTTCACTTCTTTTGTGGAAAAAATAAGTATTTATGTTATTTTATTTTTTGTTTATTTATTTATTAAGATAGGAATGCATGATAGCCAAATAAATATCAATACATTACATAATTATTTTATATAATATTGATACATGTGTATACAACATTTATACAATATTGATAGATTATATATACACTATATAATTATTTATACAATATTGATACATTATATATACACTACATAACTATTTATACAATATTGATACATTACATATACACTACATAACTATTTATACAATATTGATACATTACATATACACTACTTAACTATTTATACAATATCGATACATTACATAACTATTTATAAAAAAATGATACATTACATATACACTATATAATTATTTGTATATTATATATATACATGTTTTTACACCATTTATACAATATTGATAGATGAAAAAAAATGATGAAAAAAGTTTTGAAAAAAAAAGATGATATTTTTAATTTTAAAAAATGCTGCAAAAAACAACAGAAAAATAATTTTTATTTTTTAAAAAATCAACATTAAATATTCGCGTCAAGAAAATAATAATCAAGAACGAAAAATATCGCAACAATCATAGTATTTATTTTTTAATATGAATGTTACAATCTCTATGTATTCTCTGATTCGTCTTTTCGAATATAAATTCAAGGGCTCTTGAGCTTGATCTTGAATTTGGTTGAACTTGATGGATTTGATCTTGACTTGTTGCTTTAATTCAAGGGCTTTTGGGCTTGATCTTGAATCTTGTGGTCTTCATTTGTTGATTTGATGATCTTGAACTTCACTTGTTCTTGAACTTGACAATCTTGATCTTCACTTGATCTTGACTTGTACTTGAATTCAAGGGCTTTTGGGCTTTTTTTGAATCTGGTGATCTTGATCTTAATGAATTTGATCTTAAATTCTTGAACTTGTAGCTTGTAGAAAAATCTGAAGCATTTGATACACGAGCTCTCTCTGGCTTCTTGTTAGAATTCTGGTATTTTTTCTGAATTATGAAACCCCTCTTTATAGTTGTGGAATAGAGGAATTATGATGAAAATAGGTTTCCCTTCGGCCAATTAGATTTAAGTGACATAGCATAATGGGCTTTAGCTAATGAGTTTGTCATTCTGACACATGACATGATCCTATTGGCTTATTTATTTGATTGGCATGACACGTCACTTGACACGTGGCATTAAAATGGACCTCTAGAATGAGATGATATCAGGCTTAATAAAGTGGGTTCATCTTTGTAGTCCAAATCAATGGACCAGCCTAATAAAATTGAACTTTAATTAAATTCATATTTAGTGGATTTAAATAATTAATCCAATTATATTAATCCATAATATTTATTTGAACTAATCTATCTTGAATTTAATATAATTCAAATAATTTATAAATTTATATTTAATAAATTTTAAATGATTACAAATGCCCCTTGCTTCAAGAATCTGTCGAGGTACACATTTCGTATGATCGAAGACAAGGCTTGAAGTATTTCGTATATATATGCATGCCACTTTTAATGTTGCAGCTCAACTGCTCGTTATACCAAAGAAATAATTTTATTATTTAGCCATAACTTTTAGTAACATTTTAAAAAGTAGAAATTATATGACAAAGATGTATTGGATAACTGCATGTTATCTCTTTCTCCCCCTCATTATTCTTTGTGGATCCATGATTAGAAATATTGTTCCCAAGCGAAAGTCTATTGATATATAAAATTAATTCAACGCATTTTCCAAATCCAACTCAAAGTAAAACATTTTTAAGTTAACTCCCAGCCGTCAAATCCGTGTTCAACCCGGATAATATCACCGCCTCAACAAAATATTTGATTTAGAATAGAAAGTGTGACTTCAATTTATGTGATCCACGTAATTAAAATTATTATATCATGTTGGCTTTGATCAATTGTGATAGAAAAAGAACAAGAAATTGACCAATCACAATCCTAGAGAAACAAGAATTATTGGTAGTTTAGGAGAAGGATTCCTTGCCACCACCATCTTAGCATCTATAAATAGATGCTTGGTCCTTGTTCTTTCACATCGGCAAATTTGGAGTTCATCCCTGCAGCTACTCTTTGCGTCAAAGTTTGAGGTATGTATATATTTGTGTTTCTCATTTTTTTGTTTTTTGTGTCCCTCTTGTATTTTTTGTCCCCTTTTTTCATAGGCCCATGGAATTAATATTCGTATTTTATGGAGGCTATACAATGGAGAGTTTTATTATAACACAAGAATTTTGTCTCGAGGTGTGAAGAGATGGATACGCGTCCCCATTTTGGGGAAGGTAATTTTATGGTATTCTTACAACGCAAAGAGATGGATATACATCCCTGCCCTAAGAAAGGTAATTTTATAGTATTCTTACGGCGCAAAGGGATGGATATACATCCCTGTCCTAAGAAAGATAATTTTATAGTATTCTTACGGCGCAAAGGGATGGATACGCATCCCCACCCTAAAAAAAGTAATTTTATGGTATTCTTACGGTGCAAAGGGATGTATACGCATCCCCGCCCCAAGAAAGGTAATTTGAAGGTATTCTTACGGCGCAAATGAATGGATAAGCATTCCCGCCCTAAGAAAGGTAATTTCATGGTATTCTGAAGGCGCAAAGGGATGGATACACATCCCCGCCCTAAGAAAGGTAATTTTATGGTATTCTAAAGGCGCAAAAGAATGGATACGCATTCTTGCCCTAAGAAAGGTAATTTCATAGTATTTTGAAGGCGCAAAGGGATAGATACACACCCCCGTCTTAAGAATAACAAAGAGCTCACTTAACACGATTTTTTTTGTATACCCAAGTTTTGTCACTAATGGTCTCTTTTATTCCTTGCAGTTTGAAGAGATAGTGATTTTCAGACAATACATCTGTCCCTCTACCAAACTTAGGCATCTTGTAGTTGAAATTGAGGAAGGGGTGGATCAAACTAGGTTCTTGACTCACACTCCACTAGTCGGTCAATATGCGAGTCCGTGGCCTTTCTTGAAAAACCCATTTTGTATAGCAAGTTGTACTTTGGTGCAAACCTATAGTTCTAATAAGCTGCTCAGGTTGTGGTCCCTTCAAGCACTAGATCAGCATCATGCTTATATTGCAACTTCTCTTCCAAGTTTAGGTCATCGCATAATCCAAGGTGAGATACGCTTGGGAGATACAATGATAGTTGAGGGAGAGTATCGTCATATTCCAATATACTGAGAGTGGACTGAAGATATACTTGGTAAAAGCCAAGAAGTCTTGGGTATGGCACAAATTTATGATGCTGTTTATGCATCTCTTTTCACTTATGATCGTAATTCAGATATTTTACAAGCATTCTATGAAGATTGGTGTCACAAAACAAACACACTTCTTACCTCTGTTGGGGAATTAACTATTTCTCTCTGAGATTTACGTACTTTTGAAGGCTTGTCGATTTGGGGTTCTCTTTATGAAAAAATGGTGCCTGAGGCTAGAGAACTTATGGTATTAGATGAAAAGAAGGTAAAATACATTCCTCAGACTTGTGAATATCTGTTTGCGGCCTTTCATCATCTTCGGGGTGCCAACCAAGAAGTATCTTTTAGTAAGTGGATAAAATTCTGGTGCAAGAAACCTTTAAGGTATGGATCTGCTCCGCCGAGGCAGGAGAAGAAGTCTTCTTGCCTTGAATTGATACATAATCCTAGTAGGGTTTAACCTGATACAACAAGATGGTCACGTACCGAAGAAAGAGTATTTGCTGAGCTTGAGGTGAAATCTGACAAAAGAGATGACACATATCTGACAACTTTCTTATCTTGTTGGTTGTGCACTTTTGTTCTCCCCAATAGGGAAGGTGACTTCATTTGTCCGGGGATTTTCAAGATGGCGAGCTTGATGGCGAGTGGGAGGAAGGTCAGCCTTGCTATTCAAGTATTAGCCAGTATCTATATGGTTTGAAGAAGATCTTGACTTCATCACAACTTAATCAAATTGAAGTTTGCTTCCCCATCCACTATGCTTATGGCTGGCTTGCTCATTATTTCAAGACTCATTACGCATTTAGCAATGGGCCCTTTGTTCCTACTATGGTAGTACATTCTAGAGAGGGTAGCGTGAAGTATTTTGACAGAAATGATGCAAGAAAATGCATTCATGGTGGAGAGGACGTGGCTTTGACATCTACCACACTGATAAAACATACCCTTACTTTTGTGTAGATAATAATCACGCACCAGAGTTAGAGTCAAGCTATTTCATGAGTATCCACTTCAACTATTTCCCTTTTAGATGTAAAAATTCATTTATCATTGAGCCATATAGCCCACATCGCTTTAGTCGTCAATTTGGATTCTACCAAAATATTCCTAGCATCATGAGGAATGACATTTGCAGTGCCTCTTTGGACAAAGGGCTCATGTTTTGGAGGATTTGTACTATGAGTTGTTCTTCATCACAAGCAACTTTTCCTTCAATCATGCCTAATGCGGGAAAGTCTTTTGGATCTGACTATGAGACTTGGTGGAAGAAAACTCATGGGAGTTTTCTTAATGATCATTTACAGACTTTAGTGAATGTTGTTGGGGCGACTCCTGTCGTACATCTAGAGGGTTATGATAAAGTACATATGAACAAAGTCCTTAATTCTGGTGTGCCTATTTCTTTGAATGCCACATTGCCCTAACAACGTAGAACAAAAATATCTCAACCGTCTTCAAGGGTGTTGAAAGAGAGGACACTTGCTCAGGTTGCTCATATCTCTAAAAGGGTGCTTCAAGATGAGAGTGAAAGTAGCAGCAAAGATCGTTGTTGGAAGAGAATAAGATCAAGCCCAAGTAATATAAAGGATGCTATTATACTTGTGGTTGAACTACATGATGATACGAATAGCCCCTCAAGAACTATAACATTCCCTATTGAAGAGGTAGATTAAGAACTTCACTCAACCGAGTATGTCCTAACCCTTTTTTTTACTTGATTATTTATCTCTCTCCTTTTCTAATGCAGGAGAACAACATTGTGGCATTGTAGCAAGGAAAGTCACAAAATAGTGGTGAATCTATATTTGCTCCAAATTTGATGAAACCACCTTCTATGGCTAAAACGGGTGAAGGGCTACTTTCTATTTCTCGTGACGAGGTCAAAACAACTTTGAAGTCTGATGTACGCAAGCATCCATCAGTTGTTATATCTATATTTGATGGGAAAAAGGTCATCTTAGATGCTCAAAAGAATTTTGTCTCCATTCTTTGGGTCATCATTCGAGTCAAACTTTTTAAAAGTGAGGTAGATTCTACTTTTTCTCTTAAAGATAAAATCCAAGTAATTATCAAGGAGATGTACTGCAAGGACATGGATATCTCACCTTTGAGAAAGTTACTGAACTCCTTCTTTGAGTTTGCCACTTCGTATGACCAAGCACGATCAACCCTTCATGATATGGATGTGGAAATCGTAAAAAATGAGTTGTTTTTAACATCGGAAGAATGCCTTTCAAATGCTATGCTTGAAGAGCATGAAAAAGTTAAAGTGGTATCCTCCCTTTGTCAATCATTAGTTACTATGAAAAAGGAGATAAAAGAATTGTGTAGAAAGGTGCAGGATTTAGAAGTCCTTTTAGTAGTTGCTGAGGCTGAAATCGAAAGAGCCAAGCTAGCCACCTCACTATAAGTTAAGGAATTCAATGCATGCTTTGATACAGACTTGTCAAATGGTTTGGGACAAAAAGGAGCGTCTAGAAGTTATGCGTCAAGAATTGATCAATTACAAATTATGCCTAGATTAGATTTTTTCCCCTTTATCTTCCTTTTCATTTGTTTGCTTTAAAGTTTGTTTGATATGTTTTGACGATTTTATGGTAACAAAGTTTTTCTTTTTTTTGTTTCGCCCTACACCATGCATTTTATAGCTCTTTCGTTTGCACTCTTCTATTCTAAATATGCTTTTTTATTTTCTAATAATCCAAACTCAATCTACATTTTGCATACCAATAAGAATAAGAATAATGGAGTTTTTTTTTATTTTCTTTAAGTTTGTGCATTCAATTTTGACTTGCAAATATTATGGACTTTAAAAGTACTTCAACTTATAGAATTAATAGATTTTTGAGGACTTCAACTCGTAAACCTAATTGATTTGAGAACTAACTTGAAGACTTGAAGAATTTGAGGACTTTGATTTGTAAAACTTTGGTTGATTTGGGACCTCAACTTCAAGACATACAGAATTTGAGTGCTTCAACTTCTATTGAAGAAACTCACATTTCATAGGGGTTTGCCCCCATCGAATCACCACTTTTTTGTACAAGTATGATAGTTTGATGAGAGAGTATATAAATTCAATATTCATGTGATAGATCAAGCGGGAACATGTGGATTTTTGACACTCATGCAACTGAACTCAGAATATAATTCTAATCGCCTACGTACTTCAGTGAAGAGGATCAATGTCAAGACCCAACCCCGTAGGCCGCGACTAGGTTCTGACTTGGACCCCCGCATACGTATCTATCAGCTATACTTGAATTGAACTATGTATAATGTGATACTACTCACAAAAATCTCAATGGGTTAAAACTTTTTCATGTACATGTAACCTCTTTCATTCGTATCATATCATGAAAGGGCACGCAAGCCGAAAGGCTACCATAACATAAAAATATTTACAATATGCCATATAGGCACAACCAAAACAAACTCATAAGCAACTCACATTTACATGTCTACAGACCTCTAAGAGTATTAACGATAATATGGGGTGGGACAAGGCCCTCGTTGTACCTTTGAATAAGCGAAAGCAAATATATACAC
Source organism: Solanum dulcamara (assembly GCF_947179165.1). Lineage (NCBI taxonomy): Eukaryota > Viridiplantae > Streptophyta > Magnoliopsida > Solanales > Solanaceae > Solanum > Solanum dulcamara. The sequence continues at coordinate 13,742,923 of NC_077246.1, forward strand.
AAATGATCATACCACAAACTAGACTCCGATACAATGATGCTTTTTCCAACTTGCTGAGTGAAATCCTAAGCTGGCGGATCCTCAAAGCGCATGTCTATATCAGCGGGCATTAAATGCAGCTCTCCGAAGAAAGAGGGGTTAGTACGATATGTGTACTGAGTATATAAAGCATAACATGTCATAACCGAGATAACTGTGTAGGCAACAAGTGTAACAGATAACAAATTACTATACTTGCAGCTTATGAAATGAGGGCATGTACATTATCCTCATATACCGTACCCGGCCCGTTGTGAGAATCAGAGTTGCAAATGTATCGATATATCATTATGTACAAGCCTATCTATTACACCTGACCCTTTAGTGAGGGACTCGGTGAATAATCATTTCATCATTTATCATGCCGAGCCCTTCATGGGATGTGGTGAATAATCATTTCATTATTTATCCAGCCCTTCATAGGACACTGTGAATTTATCATGCCCGGCTATTCATGGAATGTGGTAAATTTATCATGTCTAACCCTTCATGGAATGCGGTGAATTTATCATGCATGGCCCTTTATTGGACGCGATGAATTTATCATGCCCGGCCCTTCATGGGATGCGGTAAATTTATCATGCCCGACCCTTCATGAGACGCGGTGAATTTATGTATTATTAGCATGCACGAGCAAAGTAGTAAGAAACCATACAATATTTAAATCATTATCGGAGACTCAATGAAGTCATCAAGTGAACTGTCACTTGGAAACCAAGGTAGGAATCATCTCCAGTACCCTCTAGATGTCACTAGGGACTATATCAAATAAAGCCTCAACGGCGTAGTCGTAGGTTGCTATGGTATAAATCATCTTATAGAAGTTCGAGTATTGGCTGTCCCAGAGCCTTTTAAAAAAATGAGCTTTTTCGTGTCAATCACTATCAAACCGTATAGAGGACTTGAGGAATATGAGCTTAACTCCTTTAAGAGCTTACCCTCCATAGGTGAACCAGAGCATGTATCAAGGAACTTCCAAATAGCTTATGGAATCAAGGACATTTTTCATCGTAGAGTCCTTAAGAATAAGAGCCTACACATCCAATTACTATCGCACATATAGAAGGCTCGAGGGTGATAGCTCAACTACCTTAAGAGCCTTAACCTTTAGAAGTGAATACGAGTCACGAGTTATACTCGATCATGGATAAGACACTCAGAAGAAGAAAGATGACACGAAGATGGTTAGCTAAGTTTATGAGTAGAATTACCCTCAATGCACATATTACATTCCACTTATATCTAAGACATGCCGAAAGAAAAGAGAAGATAGCTTTACATACCTCTTACGGATTACTCTTTATCTAATTCATCTCGTCGTCTTTTGAACCTAAGTAACATAAAAGCAACATGAATATTAACAACCCTTGGCTTTCCAGCATCTTAGGTTATATATGAGTATTCATATAACTCAACCCCTCGCTCGCCTTCTCGACTAGTTCCTTAACTAGTTAAGGAGTTAACGGAAATCGGGCAGCACCTCCCCTATAACATGCCCTATCCAAATTTCCAATCATATCCCTAATCACTACACCCAACCAAACAACAACCTGTAGCATATATATAAGCAATTAACATCAACATTATACATAAACTCCAAACGACTCGCTCGAAACTACGATATCAAAATAAGGTTTGTAGTTTCCATTTTGTAAAACCTTTAATTACACGAGATAGAGGGTCGGGTGTCTGCAAACAAAAGCAACCACACCTCTTTTATAACATGTTCCATCACCTTAACACACCACCACATGACCAGCAGTAGCCCCCACATGCACAACACCTCATTTCGACTATAATTTAACTATAACGATTCCATTTTAGTTTATTTTAAACGTCGAGCATTTCCACAACTTTATTAAACTTACACCAGAATACAAGGTGTGTAATACACCCTATAACAACACCATAAATTTCAAATTTGAAGAGAAGACCTTACCTTACCCGAAATTGGCCAAAACTTGCCAAATTGTGCCTCGGAAACTCTTCTAATGCGATTTAAACATCGTGGTTGCTTGCTATCCATTTGGTTCTGATCCAAACCATAAATTTATACTATTAATACCTCCATACCATCATAGTATATCCTAAATAATTAATTTATGAAGCAAAATCGGGACTTACCTTTTTCTTCCTTCTAAGCCGTCCTTTTTTTCTCTCTTAGATTAAGGTTTTGATTTCTTTGTTGTTGCTGTAGCTTTTGGATAAGTAACTGAGTTAAGAGTCATATAATATATATATAGGTGCCCTTAGGAGGTGACACATGTTATCTTCTAAGGGTTACACGTGTCTAGTCCCTATTGGGCCACCGTATCATGCAATCAAGAAGGGGATGACACGTGGCAGTGGGGGACAACCCCCCCAAGTAGGTGGATCACCTTCTTGCTTGAGTTGCTTCCACGTGTCCTTCTCTTCTCTCCCTCATGGGTTCGTAATCTCGTCTATTTTAAGAGCCTATGTAATCCGTACTTTATAAGCTTGGTACATCCTCAAGTAGCTTAGGTATGTAAGACTTCTAAGTTAATAGCTTACGTAGGTAAATCGAGTCCTACGACTCATTACTTAGACTCCAATTCCTTTCGGATTCTTATGACTCTATTTCCAACCTTCTCTACTATGGGGTATTACATTCTCCCTTCCTTAGAGTCGTTTGATAGTGCCGTAGATTATCCGGCTCATATGCTAACTTCTAAGAAGCTTAAAAGACATTCTGAGCTTAAGAGTGTGGGGTGTAACATCCTTCCCCCCTTTAGAACATTCGTCATCGAATGTTAATTAGTCTCATAAGGTCTTACGAGGACTTTAGGATTTCTTCGTAATGGTTGTCATCCATAGGCCTTTTATTCATCAACTCAGCTAATCTAGGAGTTTAGACTTCTTATAGACATAGGGGACACGTACATATATCTTTTTTCTATCTTCCTTTTGGCTTTCTAGGTCATCCCTTTTTCGTTCTTATTTTGCCATAACACTTTAACGGAAGTCACGTCCTTATTTCGCAACCTTTTAATCTGCTGATCCAAGATGGCGATAGGTTGCCCCTTGTAGGATCATTCCTTTGCTACATGGGCCTCCTCCATGGGGAATATTCTTGAAGGGTCGCCTATTTATTTGCGGAGCATTGACATGTGAACGACTGGATATATCGCTTCCAAATCAGATGGTAGGTCTGCTTCACAGGTAATCTTGCTTACCTTACAAATAATTTAATAAGGGCCAATATATCTTGGGATAAGTTTCCCTCTCTTACCGCATCTCATTATTCCTTTCATTGGCGAGGTTTTCATGAACTCCCAATCTCTAACTTCAACTCTATGTGTCGATGTCGACTATCTGCATATGATTTCTGCCGACCTTGGGCTGTTAACAACTTCTCCTATAATAGGTTATCTAGCTTCTAATGCTCTATCTTGTTTAAGCTATTTCATAGTTTCTCTTACGCCAACTTGTAATACTCTAGGTATATTCCACTGTGCTTTTACTCAGATTTTCTTTTTAGTTATCTTACTCCGCGTCATATTGCAATCCTCACACGAGCATGTGTAGGTGCTTAGTCAGTTCTGAAGATGCCTTAGCGTCTCTATACTAGTCTTCATGTAGACCCTACATTGCCTCTTACCCCCTTCGATTGATGTCAGGGCTCACTATAGCTTTTGCCCTCAATATTAACCATATCTCAATAGTTCTGCCTCGAACCATCTTACATTTTTCTTTATTAGAGTTTAAATATGGCGATCACATTGCTATTGCCAACTTCTTTTCATCGAATAATCACTTGATCTTACCCTTAAGTTTTCTCATTTCCCAATATAGGAGAGATTTCTTATCCTTACTCTTTTGCTATTTGTATACCACAATGTCAGTAGCTAGTAACTCTGTTACCAACATCTTACCCTTTAGTCAAGTATAGCCTGGCTATCCCTTACAATATCTTTAAGTTCTCATTGTAGTTCTCTTGTCATAGTCATTCCCTTTGTATGCACCTGTTCTTTGATATCATACTATTCAAGGTCCTTACTAATAATTCTCCGCACTGTCTCAGGTATCATGGCTTTTATCCGTTCATTGCTGGCTTTTAGATCTTGTTAACCTATGCTAGCATGAGATCTCACTCAAAGCCACTTCCCTCCTTTAAAGTGTACCCATGTCACTATCTGTTTGTGTTCTACCTTACGCCCTTAATTCAAATTTTCAAATACATATGATTCTTTTCCAACATATTTGGCATACTACACTATATCTATGCCTTCCTTAATATCATCCATACCCTTGGTTGCCTATGTACGACATCTTAACATAATCGTGAGATGATGATCCAGTTTAATCATTGGTACACGAGTCACATAGCAATTTATTCAAGCCACATTATATTTATTTTGATCAATAACTAGTTAGTGCTTATAGTCATTTCCAATTCTCGACTAGGCGGTACATACATTCTGACGCTCAGTGTCCCCAACTTTCATAACCCTAGCCTTATCCTTGTGGGTACCACTTATTCTTTTAATAACTTCGTAATGCACCAGTTGTTTTGTAAATCGACACCCCCTCTCCTTGAAGGATCTCACTAATCTCCCAAATGGAGTCACCTATACCCAATACTGCTTTATGCCTCATGAGCTTTCATCTTTGTCATGTACCTAATGCTCACTTCTAATCTTACTCAAAATCTCATCAATTTTGCTTTAATAGCGGTCCTGTCTTCTCATCTTTTCCTTGTACTACACCTTTATTTCATAGCAATCTATCTCCCTCTTTGCCCGATATTCGTACTTAATTAATCATGTCTATCTCGAGTGCCTCTTTTCGTAGTCTTTTCATTTCGCCAGCCTATGTCTACCCTTTTTTTTGTGCCCGGGGAATTTCATGTCACTCCTATACCCTTTGGAGAACACTATTTGTACCTAATCTCCTTCTTATGATGGGCAATGCTTACTACAACCCTGTATCTCATTCTCCTTTTATTTCTAAAAAAAATTTGGACAGAGTTTTCTCACAGGGCCAACATATATATTCATATCATATCATATCGCAGCCACACACGGCTCCCAATATTAATGCATATATATTCCAAAAGAAAATTGATAATATACTTATAACCACATTTGGTGACGCCTCCCAACCCTGTCTTCTAGTTAAGGTGTAGATGCGATTTAAAGAACTGCTAGAACTAGAAGTTCTACCACGACCTCTACCACTGTCTGCTGGCATCTGAATACTCTATCCCACAAGGCGCATAGCCACAGGCAAAAATAAACCATCAACTGGCCTAGTAGGTTGAACTGCACTTCCTAGGTTGCCCCCGTATGGACAGTCCCTCATAACGTGGCCTTGACGGCCGCAGGTAAAACAAACATTTGTCCCAAAACAACATTTCCCAGAATGAGCCTTATCACAATAAGGACAATGAGGCAAGGTTGGCCTCACTTGACGTGAGCCCTTGTTCATCTATGAACCTGAAACCTTGGAGCTCTGACCAGCTCCTGAATATCCTGTACTATTGAATCCCCCACCCGTGAAATATGGGGGTACACTCCGGGCTGGCTAGGAAGAATACCTACTATACTATTGAGGCTGCTCGCCTCGAAAGCCACCATAATAACCAACTGATTTAGTCCTCTTATGCTGGCCTCTATCAAAATCTCTCTCGGGCTGACGTCCCCTGTACCGATCCTCCACTTCTTGTGCATACGATTGTACCCGAGCAATATCCATGCCTGGCTAAGAAGCCATATCCATACAGCTATCAATCAAGTGACGATCTAGTCCCATCACATAACGATGCACCCTATCAGTCATATCGTCCATAATAGTGAGCGCATGTCTCGCCAACGAGTCAAACTTGAGGCTATAGTCTTTAACACTCCTACCATTCTGCCTCAGTTGTAAAAATTTATCAACTCTGGCTTATTTCATTTTCGGAGGTAGAACGTGGCTAAGGAAGTTTTCCACAAACTCATCCCAAACTGCTAAAGGAGCACCCTCGCCCCTTGATAATTCCTAGGACTTATACCAATTAACGACTATGTCACATAGCTGAGTTGAAGCCAACTCAACAAATTCAGTCTCAAAATCCCTAATTATTCTCAATGTATGTTGCATCTGTCGAATGAACTCTTGTGGGTCATCTACAAGCCTCGACCCATAAAACTCTAGAGGGTTACAAGTCAAGAAGTCATGAACCCTCAAACTGTCATATCAATTTACATCATCCACTCCTAACCCATGCCTTCGAGCCTTCCCTGCCATTATCCTAGTCAGTAGTTGCACTGCATCTCTCATGGCTCTATCTTCTAGCCCTGGTTGTAGAGTTGGAGGCTCAGGCATTGGAGCTTCAGGACCTGCAGCTGCTACTGTTCTAGGCTCCTTTGAAGGTGGCCGCGTAGTAGAGCTCGCCGATTAAAGCACAATCCCTGGCATAGACTGGGCATGAGCCCTAGTAATTCTCGGGGTCTAACTAGTTTCCCCTGCTACTGACTTGCTCTTATGGGCAGTGGTCACTTTTCTTGGAGGCATTGCTATAAACATGATGAACCGTTAGGTAGAAATTATCTTAATATTGTAGCTTTATCGCACGATGCAAGATAAGAAAGAAAGACAACATCCTAAATGCACTGTAGCCTCCTGTTTATAGATGTGGTACATAACACACCGATAAACAAGACTCTACTAGATACAGTATGGACAATTCGAGGATGAACCACTCTGATACAACTTCTGTCACAACCCAACCCCGTAAGCCGCGACTAGGTTCCGACCTGGATGTCCGCATACATATCTATCAGCTATACTTGAATTAAACTATGTATAATGTGATACTACTCACAAAAACCTTAATGGATTAAAACTTTTTCATGTACATGTAGCCTCTTTCATTTGTATTATATCATGAAAGGGCATGCAAGCCGATAAGGCTGCCATAACATAAAAACATTTACAACATGTCGTATAGGCACAGCCGAAACAAACTCATAAATAACCCACATTTACATTTTTACAGACCTCTAAGAGTATTAACGATAATATGTGGCGGGACAAGGCCCCCGCTGTACTTTGAATAAGCTAAAGCAAATATATATACCAAGGATCAGTACCACAAACTAGGCTCCGATACAATGGAGTTTTTTCCAACTTGCTGAGTGGAATCCTAAGCTGGCGGATCCCCAAAGAGCGTGTCTATACCTATGGGCATTAAACGCAGCCCCCCGAAGAAAGGAAGGTCAGTACGATATGTGTACTAAGTATATAAAGCATAACATGTCACAATCGAGATAACAGTGCAGGCAACAAGTGTAACAGTTAACAAATTACTATATCTAGAGCTTATGAAATAAAGGCATGTACATTATCCTCATATACCATACTCGGCCCGCTGTGAGACTCAGAGTTGCAATGTATCTACATATCATTATGTACAAGCCTATCTATTTCACCCAGTCCTTTAGTGAGGGACTCGGTGAATAATCATTTCATCATTTATCATGCCCGACCCTTCATGGGACACCGTGAATTTATCATGCCTGGCCCATCAAGGGACGCAGTGAATTTATCATGCCCGACCCTTTATGGGATGTGGTAAATTTACCATACCCGGCCCTTCATGGGACGCGGTGAATTTATGTATTATTAGCATACACGAGTAAAGTAGTGAGAAACCATACAATATTTAAATCATTATCGGAGACTCAATAAAGTCATCAAGTGAACCGTCACTTGGAAACCAAGGTAGGAATCATCTCCAGTTCCTCTAGATGTCACTAGGGACTATATCAAATGAGGCCTCAATGGCGTAGTCGTATGTTTCTATGGTATGAATCATCTTATAGAAGTTTGAGTATTGGCTGTCTCAAAGCCTTTTTAAAAAAGGAGCTTTTTTGTGTCAATCACCATCAAACCGTACAGAGGACTTGAGGAATAGGAGCTTAACTCCTTTAAGAGTCTTACCCACCATAGGTGAACCAGAACATGCATCAAGGAACTGCCAAACAACTTATGGAATCAAGGACATTTGTCATTGTAGAGTCCTTAAGAATAGGAGCCTACACATCCAATTACTATCTCATATATAGAAGGCTCGAGGGTGATAGCTCAACTACCTTAAGAGCCTTAACCTTCAGAAGCAAATATGAGTCACGAGTTATACTCGGAGCTTATGAGTAGAATTACCCTCAAAGCACATATTACATTCAACTTATATCTAAGACATACTGAAAGAAAAGAGAAGATAACTTTACATACCTCTTACGGGTTACTCTTTATCTCATTCGTATCATCGTCCTAAGTAACATAAAAGAAACACGAATATTAACAACCCTTGACTTTCCATCATCTTAGTTTACATATGAGTATTCATAGAACTCAACCCCTCGCTCGCCTTCTCGACTAGTTCCTTAACTAGTTAAGGAGTTAACAGAAATTAGGCAGCACCTCCCCTATAACATGCCCTATCCAAATTTCCAATCATACCTCTAATCACTACAGACAACCAAAAAAAATGACCTTCAGCATATTTATAAGCAATTCACATCAACATTATACACATAAACTCCAAACGACTCACTCGAAACTACGATATCAAAATAAGGTTTGTAGTTTCTATTTTGTAAAACCTTTAATTACACGAGATGAAGGGTAGGGTGGCTGAAACAAAAAGCACCCACACCTCTTTTATAACATGTTACATCACCTTAACACACCACCACACGACCAACAACAGCCCCCACACGCACAACGCCTCATTTCGACTACAATTTAACTATAACGATTCCATTTTAGTTTATTTCGAACGTCGAGCATTTCCACAACTTTTTTACACTTATAGCAGAATAAAAGGTGTGTAATACACCCTATAACAACACCATAAACTTCAAATTTGAAGAGAAGACCTTACCTTACCCGAAATTGGCCAAAACTTGCCAAATTGTGCCTTGAAAACTCTTCTAATGCGATTTAAACGTCGTGGCTGCTTGCTATCCATTTGGTGCTGCTCCAAACCATAATTTTATACTATTAATACCTCCATACTATCTTGGTATACCCTAGATAATTAATTTACAAAGCAAAATTGGGACTTACCTTTTTCTTCCTCCTAAGCCATCCTCTTTTTCTCTCTTAGATTAGGGTTTTGATTTCTTTGTTGTTGCTGTAGCTTTTAGATAAGGAACTGAGTTATGAGTCATATAATACATATATATAGGTTCCCTTCGGAGGTGACACGTGTCATCCCCTAAGGGTGACACGTGTCCAGCCCCCATTGGGCCACCATATCATGCAATCAAGGAAGGGCTGATACGTGGCAGTGGGGTCCATCCCCCTCAAGCTGGTGGGTCACCTACTTGCTTGAGGTGCTTCCATGTGTCTTTATCTTCTCTCCCTCATGGGTTTATAATCTCATCTTATTTTAAGAGCCTATGTAATTCGTGCTTTATAAGCTTGGTACATCCTCAAGTTGCTTAGGTATATAAGACTTCTAAGTTAGTAGCTTATGTAGGTAAATCGAGTCCTACGACTTATTACTTGGCCTCCAATTCCTTCCGTATTCTGATGACTCTATTTCCAACCTTCTCTACTATGGGGTATTATATTCTCCCTTCCTTAGAGTCATTTGATAGTGTCATAAATTATCTGGCTCACATGCTAACTTCTAAGAAGCTTAAAAGACATTTCGAGCTTAAGAGTGTGGGGTGTAACAATCAAGTCACAATGTAATTCTGGGGGAGTGATTTGTTTTTATGTCCTAACTTTTTCCTAGGCCACCTTTTTCGAGATTTTCAATCTAGCGGACCTTTTTTGGGCCGTACATTTATACTCTTGCGGGCCAGGAGTAACATGAAGTTTATACTCGTACCTTAAGAAGTGGCATCTCACTTCAAGGATAGTACCTTTTTAGGAATTTTGCATTAATAGGACTAATCTTCATGCCATCAGCATCAACAAGCTTGTAAGCGCCATTTGTATAAGGTTCTTGTATGACATATGGTCCATCCCACTTCTAGGTGAATTTGCCCCCAGACTTATGTGAAGTGATAATGGTTCTTCTTACTACAAGGACTTGATATCCAACTTGGAAGCACCTCAAAACCAACTTTCTTGTTGAAAGCACGAGATTAACGAACTTGATAATATTCAAGATTTTGTTGAGCTTCCAACCTCTCGTCATCAAGTGCTTCTAACTCGACAAGATGTAGTCAAGCATTTTCTTCTTCAGTGCGACCTTCTTAGATATCAAGTCTTAAGGAAGGTATTTGGCGCTCAAATGGTAGAACTGCTTCGACTTCAAAAGCAAGTAAATATGGGGTTTATTAAGTCGATGTGCGGTATGTCATCCTATATGCCCACAAAGCTTCTTCCATTCTTTCATGCCAATCTCGCTTGGACTTGGAGATGACTTTCTTCAGCGTATTACATAGAGTCTTATTGAATGCTTCAACTAGACCATTAACAGTAGAATGATAAATAGAAGATTTGCGTTGCTTAAAATTGAAGAGATCACAAATTTTGTTCATTAACTTATTATCAAGCGACTTGCCATTGTCTGTTATTATATAGCGAAGAATGCCAAATCGGTAGATGATATATACCCGAATAAAGTTTGCAACATTTTCCTTCTTCACTTCTTTAAGAGCAACAGCTTCGACCCATTTTGAGAAGTAATCTGTTGCAGCCAGGATATACAAGTGTCCCCTGGAAGACTTTGGCTGTGGTCCAATAACGTCCAATCCCCAAGCGTCAAATGGCCAAGATGTGATAGTTGGATGTAATACTTCGGGCGGCTGATGTATGAAATTTGCATGAAATTGACAAGCTTTGTACCTTAGAGCATAGTCTAAGCAATTTTTCACCATGGTTGGCCAGTAATGCCCCATTCGTTTTATGTGGAAGTGGAGCTTTGGTCCAGATTGATGTGATCCACACTCCTAAATGTGCTTCTTGTAGAGCTTGGATGACTTCTTTCTCTCCCAAACATCGCAAGAGTACTCCCTCAAATGATCTTCTATATAATGTGTCCTTGTAGTATAGGAATCGAGGTGCACGACGACGAATGTCAGTCCTTCTCTTCAGATTTTCTGGAAGTATCCCATAACACAAATAGTCGGTAATAGGTTGTCACCAATCTTTCTTTGTGGCTTCAGAAATAATGACGAGATGCTCAAGCTCATTTTCTGCATATTCATCCTCATTTGGCGGTGGTACTACCCATTTTGAGATAAGCAAAAACACACATGAACTATCCCTCTTTTTTGAATTTCATACCTAAACTATTGGGAATGTGAGTTTTATACCTAAACTATCACTTATTAGTTTGGAAAACACTGTTCTCTCTTTTATTCCACTCTTATCATGTTGTGTGTACTACACTCTCTCTTTCATTTCAAAAATTTGTCACATTGCACTCTTCATGGACAAAACATTCCATCTTAACAAAAATTGAATAAATTGTTAGAATTAGATTAAAATTAAATTAAATAAATTATCTCATGCCCAAAATAATTATAAAATAAAATATAAAATATTTTTCTTACCTCATTCCATCACTTTCTCTCACCTTATACCCCCTCCCAACCCTAATTTTTTATTTTTATTTATTAAATTTTCTTTTATAAAAGTTTTTTTTTAAAATTCTTACTTCTTTTCCTCCCCACCTCCTTCAAAGAATAATTTAGATATTTTTATTTTTATTTAAAAAAACTAAATTCTATCCTGCACTACCTAACACTCTGCTTTCAATTTTTTTTATCCTTTTGTGTTATATATGATTTTAGGAAAATATTTTTTACTTGTCGCAAGATTTTTTTATAGTAAATTTTTTATTTATATTATATTCGTACACAAGTAGGAAGATTTTTTCCCTAAAAATATATGTACATATCTAACACAAAATAAAAAAAATATTAAAAAAATAATATAAATTAAGAGTGGAGGGTTAGATGGGGTAGGTATAATTTTTTTTAAAAAACAATAATATATATATATATATATATATATATATATATATATATATAATTTTAGGAAAATATTTTTTACTTGTCGCATATATATAATTTTAGGAAAGTATTTTTTACTTGTCGCAAGATTTTTCTTAAAATAAAAGTTTATTTATATTATATTCATACACAAGTAGGAAAACTTTGTTCCCCAAAAATATATGTACATATCTAACACAAAACAAAAAATATATTTTAAAAAAAATATAAATTAAGAGTGGAGGGTTAGATGGGGTGGGTGTAATTTTACTTTTTAAAAAAATAAAAATAATAATCTTTTTTAGGAAGGAGTGAGAGAGGGGATGAAGTATGAATTTTTTAAAAATATTTTATAAATAAATGTTTTAAAAAAATTAAAAATAAATGGACGTGGTTTGTGGGGGGGGGGGGGGTGAGTGTTGGCGTGCGTGAGAAAAATATTTTAAATTTTATTTTTAAAAAATTATTTTTTAAATAAGTAATTTCTTTTATAAAAAAATAATTTCTGTTTTTGAGAATAGAAATATTTTAATCTTTAACTTTTAATTAATATTAATAGTTTATCTAATTTTTGTCAAGATGAAATATTGTATTAATGTGAAATGCCAAGTGGCAAGATTTTTTTTCAAAAAATAGAGAGAGTAGAGAAAGTGTATTACACACACCACTGAGGTGTGTTTCTCAAACTAATATGTGATAGTTTAGATTTAAAACTTACACTTTCAATAGTTTAGATTTGAAATTTTAAAAAAAAGGATAGTTTTGGTGTGCTTTTGACAGTTATCTCTACCATTTTTGATAGAGAGTGACTTGTGTCTGATTTGGGAGAGTTAGAGTCGAAAAAAGGGCGGCTAGGGCATCGACTTTCTTGTTCTCCTTCCTTGGCACATGTTGGAGGGTCACATCTCCAAGCCATCTTATCAACTTTTGAGCGTAAGAATGATAGGGACGTAGTTCAGGCTTCTTGACTTCATAGCTCCCCAGAATTTGATTGATCACCAACTGAGAGTCACCAAATACTTGTAACTGCAATTATTTCATGTCGACGGCCATTTCGAGCCCAAGTATTAATGCTTGATATTCAGCAACATTATTGGAGCAACATTGTTTCAAAATGAAGGAGAATGGTAGAACCTCTTCTTTTGAAGTGATAAATACCACGCCAGCACTAGCTCCGCCATGATGTGCATCTCAATCAAAGTACATTTTCCAAGGAGGTAGAACTTTGATAACCATTGCATATTTAGGAAGCTCGTCGGTTAACTCCCAATCATTTGGTATTGGATGGTCTGCCAAATAATCTGCCAATGCTTGTCCCTTCACAGCTTTTTGAGGGATGTACACGATCTAAAACTGTTGGAACTAGAGGTACCACCTTGCTAGTCGGTCACTAAGGACTAGTTTCGGCATAACCAATTTGATAGGATTTACAATGGACACAAGGCGAACAATATGAGCTTGAAAGTAATGCTTCATCTTTTGGATTGAGAAGACTAGAGCTAATCACAACTTTTCGATTGGCGAATAATTCATCTCATTTGATGTCATCATTATGCTTAAGTAATAAAGAGAGTTTTCCTTGCCTTTACTATTTTCTTGAGCTAATAGGGCTCCTACAGACCTTTCTTGTGCCGCAATATAGAATATCAATGGCTTTCTAAGTATGGGGATGCTAGAATTGGAGGCTTCACCAAATATACTTTGATACTTTCAAAAGCATTGCTGCATGTTTGGTCCCACTTGAAAGGAACACCCTTCTTCATGAGATGGCTAAATAGATGATATCTTCCAGCTAGATTCAAGATGAACTGCCTCAAGTAGGCTAACTTTCCTTGAAGACTTTTTAGCTCATGAATATTTTGAGGCTCGGGCATCTTCAAGATAGCATCAACTTTAGCTTGATCAATATTAATCCCTCGATGTCACACAATAAAGCCAAGAAACTTGCCAAAAGCAACTCTAAAGGCACATTTCAATGGATTCATCCTTAGTTGGTATCTTCAGAGCAACTCAAACACCATTCTTAAGTCTTTCAAATGGTCATTGCTCTTTCTTGACTTCACCACCAAATCATCAACATAACATTCGACATTTTTTTTAGCAAGTCATTAAATATATTTTGCATAGACCTTTGATATGTGGAGCCAACATTTTTTAAACCAAAAGGCATCACCTTATAGCAATAAATAACTTTAGGCGTGCGAAATGTGATGAGTTCTTCATCTTTTGGTGCCATACAAATTTGATTGTAGTTGGATGAACCATCCATGAAAGTCATTGCCTCATAGCCAGTTGTAGCATCAATCATCATCTTTGGAATGGGAAGCGGAAACTCATCCTTAGGGCATACATTATTAAGGTCTCTAAAGTCAACACAAACTCGAATTTAGCCATTCTTCTTCCTCACAGGAACAATACTTGAAATCTATGTAGGGTATTTGAATTCACAAATAAATCCTACTTCAATGAGTTTGTTAACTTCATTCTCGATCAATGGAACCAAGTCTGGCCTAAACGTCTTTTAGCTTGCTTAACTGGGCAAGCACCATTTTTGACTGCTAATTGATGGGCTGCTACTTTAGGATTCAAGCCAGGCATTTCTTTATAAGTCCAAGCGAAGACATTCCTATATTCTTTGAATATATCCATATAAGCAATTTCTTCATCAGCTTCCAAAAAAGCAGTCAGGTAAGTTGGCCTTGGATCTTCATCAGTGCCAAGGTTAACTTCCTTTAAGGGATCTACTGTGGTCTTCACTTCTTCTTCTAATTCTGGCGGAGCATCTCTAGCCTCTCTTTTTTCTTGAGGATCATTGTCATTGACAAATATGTGATAGCACCAGGCAATATCTCCCAACTCTTCATCAATTTTCATTTGAGGTGAGATTTCATTCTCACTTTGGGTTGTCACATGATATGAGGAGCCTACACTTTCTTCATCTTCCTCACGCTCCTTAGTGTAAACCACAGTGTGAGTCTTCGCCTCAATATTTCTTTACATGAGACCATAAGTATCACTTGTCTCCTCATTCTAGAAGGAATTAAGCTTTTGAAATCTTTTTGGATCATAGGTGAAGCATGTATTGTCACCCTCAAGTAACCTTTTCGGTGCTCGTTATTCATTTTCTTCAACGGACCTAACCTCTCAAACACAGAAGTTTTTGTGGTTGATTTCCCAAGTCGATCAAAGATGGAAGGCCTTTGGTTTAAAGCGATAGACTCCTTTTTTATAGTGATATAGTTATTGCTTGCCCTTCTTATGGAGATGCAAACTGGTGGTGGTTAGCTATAGCTGAAGCCTCACGTGCTTGCCTGGTTGTATCTTTTGATGGGAGTTTCCCTAACCTTGACATCTTGTTAGGATTGTATCCGACCTTCATGAATAACTTGTAAGCATTTGGGTCAAAGCCTTCTCATGTGCGTCTTGTAGGAAATACCACATCTTGCAATGGATTTTGGGCAATTAACTTTCCTGGTAGCTTCGAAGACAAGTTTATTGTATCAATCTTTTATAGGAAGGGTTAGTACTTTAAGTACATTTCCTTGGGTGCAAGATGATTGACCTTCTTATTTATTCACCTTTGGAATATAGCAGAGTATAGAAGCCGACTTCTTTTTCGAGGACATGATCTTCCCTTCATTCAGAATGGAACAAGGCTCCTTAATATCAACCTTGACTTTCCCAACAGTTATATCAACTGTTTTACCTATAAGCTTATCAAACTTGGTCGATTTGATGTCATCGAGTTTTGCCTCCTTCGTGACATAAATCTTCAAATAGAATTTTGCATCGGCAAAGTGTGATTTGACTTCAGTGAAAGGATTATCATCAGCAACTATTTTCCTTTCAATTCCACCATCAAGGTATTTCAAACATTGATAGTAAGAAGAAGAGAATTGTGTTCTTATGTACCCAAGGCCTGCCAAGCAATATGTTATATGAAGTCTTTGCATCGACCAAATACATCCATATACTTGATCGCAAGTCTTTCATTTGTATTTCTAACTTGATTGATCTTATGGACCTCTGACCTCCCTGATTGAATCCTTATATCAGCAAATGACTTTCACTAAGTTCTTCGGTTGTGATGCCAAGTTCCTTCCAAGTGTGGATGGGCCAAATGTTAACTCCAGATCCTTCATCTATTTGGATTCTGTTTATTTTGTTCTCTAGCACATGATCCACCATATACAAAGGATGATTATGTAGTGTTTCACCAAATAGAAGATCGTCATCTCTAAATGTGATTTTTGTATCACATGCATGTACTTCTTAGGAAGAAAGTTCAAGGGGATTTTTAGAAGGTGAAAGAGATACCTTTGATAAGATTTCATATTTTGCTCTTTCTTTGTTAGAAGAAGACGCTTTTGGTGAGGTTTCACTCACTGTCTCTTCTTTGTCGACATTGAAACATGACTCTTTGATTTTGTCTTGAGTAGCCTTTGCATAGAACTAACTTGGTAAGAATTCCTCTAGAGTTGTAGGACATCGAGGTTTCTGGTGGTGATGCACTTCAACCTTTGACCTCTTTAGATGCTTTATTGGTTTCTACTTTTTTAGTATCCTCACCATCTTTTTTCTGATTGGTTGTTTGAATGATTCTTTTTACAAACTTTTCTTGTTGTGTCTTCTCCTAGTCACAAAAATCCAATCTTCCTCATCTTATACATCAACTTGGAATTTGTCTTGCTCCAACGACTCTTCTTTATGCTTTTCTGAGATACATATTTGGCTGGATCAAGCGAGTCGAATATGATAGAGATTTTGTTAGAGTTAGTCTTCTCATCATCAAAGACAATCTTCTTTTCATTAGCCAATCACATAACTTTATCCTTGAAGACAAAACATTTTTCAAAAGGGTGACTTACAAGTCTATGATACTTGCAATAATTTGGGTCATTAGTTTTTCTAGCTTCATTAGGTCGCTTCATCTCTAGAAACTCAATGAGTTTTATTTCGAGCAACTTATCAAAAATTTCAGAAATGTCAAAATCTAGGAATGAGTATTCCTTTTCTTGCATCTCCCTCAAGGTTGACTTTTGATTCAGACGATCTTGAAAAGTCGTCTTCACACATTGCCTTTTTCTTTCCTTTGTGGTAAACTTCACAGGCAACAAATTAATATTTATGGATTCTTTATCATTCCTGGGCACAAATTTCATCCACCTTTTGGGTTCATGTTTGTCCTTTACTTTGAAAGGATCATGGACAAACGTCATATCTTTTCCTGTAGAAGATATACTCAACTCCATATCATGAGCACAAGTAGCTAGATCTTCAAAAGACTTCAGCTTTATTCCCTGTAAGATGTACAGAAGCTCCCAGTGCATTCCTTGGATACACATTTTGATGGCAAAAGCTTCACTGAGTCTATCTTTGCAATTTAGGCTTGCATTTCTCCACCGATTTATGAAGTCTATGATCGGTTCATCCTTCCTTTGATGAGTATTTATGAGTTCTACCATGATCACAGTGCACCATGTGCTATAGAAGCGATTGAGAAACTCATGCTCTAGTTGCTCCCAACTATCAATAGAATTAGGCTTGGGATCAGTGTGCCAATCAAAGGCATTTCCTTTTAGAGAGCAAACAAACTGCTTCACAAAATAGTCTCCATAGGTCCCAGCATTATTGCATGTCTCCACAAAGTGTGCAACATGTTGCTTTGGGTTTCGTTTTCCCTCAAACTGCTGAAATTTGGGAGGTTGATAACCGATAGGCATTTTGAAGCTATCAATTCTTGTAGTGTACGACTTGGGATACATATGTGAAGACTTGGTGAAGACTTTATATTTATCTTTAATGGTCCCTTCGATGAACTCCTTCAATCGATTGAGTGGGATCATCCCTTCAGAAGAGACTGGCATATCCTTGATAGGCGGTGCCTACTTTCTAAGATCTTCAATCTCTTGAACTTCTATACCCTTTCTGGGTGAATGACTGACATCTCCATCTAAGAGACCCTCCATCCTATCCATTAACTTATCAATTCGAGAATCTTGATAGTATATATGCTTCATCAATCCGTCAACTAACTTCGTCAGGTTTGTAAGTTGTTCTTCTGTGGATGAAGCTCAGTTACCATTGCTTGCATGATCAGTGGGGTTGTAGGAGAATAATATGGATTATCGCATAAGTTGATCTTCAATGGACTCATATTGCACTATGCATGTGAAGAGGATCTACCAATTGCATCATGATTCCCATTTGTGGTAGAGTCTTTTGAGCCAGAGCGCTCGAGTAGAGCTAAAGTCTTCTTGATCCTTTCATCAACACTGCTTCCTCCTTTTAAAGCATTTGTGAAGGAATTTGATCCTTTTGGAGTTAAGGACCCAAAAATAGGAGTTGATGTGGATGACACTTGATGTGTTTGTTGTCCCAACATAGTGGCCTTGCTCCCTATGATAGCTCCAAAGCTTCCGAAGGTAACACCAATGATTCCTTCTACATCATCAGAGAACTTAGAGTCAGCAATCTTAGAGGAAGTTGATTGAGAGTTGATCTTCTTAGAAGTCATTTTGATATTTTCTGATGCTTGAAAAGTTGAGATGAGAGGTAGAGGCTGTCCCACTGGGCGTGCCAGAATTTATAGACAATAAAATTCGCGTCAAGAAAATAATAATAAAGAAAAAAGGCCTAATGGCCTTGGACCGAATTGAGCCTTGTAGTGTTCAGCCCATGGCCTATTTTTAGCTATTTTTTGTGTAACTAAAAACGTGACTATATATTTTGTAAGCTAAGAATTGTTTTGTACATATATGAAATTAACCCTTCTTATTAAACATCGCCCAATCCTATAGGTTCGCGATTCAAACACAAATAGACCTCCAAATTTTAAAGAAAACTACACAAAATAAATTCAATTGTGAAACTATTTATTATTTTATAGTCCATCCCAAAGTAATTTTCTGAATATCCATTCGGTCCAAAATATTTACAGTCCAAACTTCCCTTTAGTTTAGCCCAATTTCATCCAGCCTCCTTTAAATTTAGGCCGCAATTGTTCTAGCACAAGTCTTTTGTCCTATTATTAATTATTTTTGTTCTTTCCTCATATATTTTTTTTTCTATCATTAATTATTTTTGTTCTTTTCTTCATTTTTTTTCTCATTTATTATTTTTATTCTTTTTTATTTTATTCTTTATTAGAGATTCTATTTGATAATATTATTATTTTTTCTTTTTTTGGTTAGTTTATCTTCTTTTTAACTTTTCTCTCTCTATCTATGTTTTTACCTTTTAAGAAAATAAAATAAACTACTTTTGTTCTTTTCTTATTTCTAATTTTTATTTTTTATTTTATTCTTTTCTTAGTTATTTTTTTTCTTTTTTCCATATTATCATTTATCAGAAATATCATTTGGTAACATTTTTATTATTTCTTTCTTTCATTTGTTTTTGTTTATTTTTTTCTTTTTTTATTAGTTTATCTTCTTCTTCTTTTTTTCTCTTTCTATATTTTTACCTTTTCAAGAAAATAAAATAAATTATTGTAATGATATTATGAAAGTC
This sequence comes from Solanum dulcamara, assembly GCF_947179165.1. Taxonomy (NCBI): domain Eukaryota; kingdom Viridiplantae; phylum Streptophyta; class Magnoliopsida; order Solanales; family Solanaceae; genus Solanum; species Solanum dulcamara. Next base: position 13,762,437 of record NC_077246.1, read on the forward strand.
TCATTAAAAAACTGAAGAAAACCTCAACAATACCATGACAATATATAAATATATTGTCATAGTATCATGAAGGTCTCATCAAAGGAATGACGTAAACCTCAATGAACCATGACAGTGTTTAAATATGTTGTGATGGTATCTCACATAATTTGAGGAGTGTTACAAATTATCTGAAATGATCCGTAATGATACCATGTCAGTATATATATGATATGTTGTGATGGTATCATCAAGAAACTATGAGTCCTTCCCATGAAAGACTACTCATTAGTCAATGATATTGTGCTATTATATATATAATGTGGTGTATCATTGAGAAATAAGTTGGTTATACATAAATGGTTGTAGAAAACCTTAATAATATCATAGCAGTATATGAATATATTGTTATAGTATTATTAAGAAATGAGTATTTTTGTAAATGAATGAATGAAGGAAAACTTAGCGTCACCACAACATTATATTCACATACTGTGATGATATCATACATGATTTGAGGAGTGTTATCAATATATGAAATAGTCTTTAATGATACTATATTAGTATATGATATGTTGTGATGGTACCATTGAGAAATATGCGTTCTCTCTTAAAGGATTGTGTTGGTATCATTCAGGAATGATTTGGTTGTACATGAGTTAAAAGTAGGAAATCTTAATGATACCATAGTAATATATGTATATATTGTTATGGTGTCATTAATGAATTATTAGTATTATGAATGAATGGAGGAAAGAAATATTAGTGCTACCACAATAATATATTTACATACTCTAATGGTGTCATACACGATCTGAGGAGTGTTACTGATTATATGAAACAATCCTTAATGATAACATGCCGGCATATGATTATAGCATGGAGGTGATACTGAATGATCAAAGTACACATTAATGATACCATGACAATTATATTGTGATGGTATCATTACGTATTGAAGCAAATCTCAATGATACCATGATAGTATATGATTTCTTGTGATGGTATCATTTAGAAACTATGAGTCCCTCCCTTAAAGGAATGCTTAATAGTCAATGATATGTGCTATTATATATAATACAGTGCTATTATTGAGAAATGAGTTGGTTGTACAAGAATGGTTGTAGAAAACCTTAATGATACCGTAGCAATATATGAATATATTGTTATGGTATCATTAAAGAATGAGTAGTTTTATAAATGAATGAATAAAGGAAATCTTAGTGCTACCACAATAATATATTCATATACTATGATGATACTATACATGATTTGATGAGTGTTATCAATATATGAAATAGTTCTTAATGATACCATCTCAGTATATGATATGTTGTGATGGTATCATTGAGAAATATGAGTTCTCCCTTGAAGGACTGTATCAGTATCATTGAGGAATGATTTGGTTGTATATGAATGAAATATAGAAAACCTTAATGATATCATAACAGTATTACGATCCTGCGACTTTCCTCTTGGTAGGGTGGCATCCTTGGGCTAACTTGGTCATTTTAGTTATGGTAGATTTGGTGTTGTTTGGGACATATGAAATATACTAGTGGTTCTATACGCACAACTTTGCTTATGATGATTTATAGAAAAGCTACCATGAATACTTGTAATTGTCCGACAATCTTAAGATTTATCTCATCATCGGGGTCACATTCTGGCTATGTGTGATTGAATGTGGGGACCATTGGATCTAATTATGCCGCTCTTAAGGGTTGTTTACAATCACAATTATTGATCTAGTATTTTTGATAGTGTTGTTAAAGGTTCTGTAGGCTTGAGTGTATTGCTCGCTAGGTGGTTTCTCGATCATTTCCTTCTTTGAGTTTGATAAATTTTATTTTCTCAGATGAGTATCCAATGTCTAAAGATCAAGTTTTTATAGTCTAAGCTCGTGGAAAGATTTGGCTGTGAGAATAGAATCTTGACAAAATCTGTGATGGTGGGTGCATTGTGAGTGTGGGGTGGTTGGTTCAGGTTTGCTTCTGGTTGTAGCCGGTATTGAGTCAGAATGTTATCATGGTTATGTGAGAAAAGAATCGTCCTGATGGTTGTGTTACGATCCAGTGGGTTTCGGTTCATATTGGATTTATGAGTTAGTTTGTGGCTAAGTAATCACTCTTGATTTGTAAATATGCCAAAGTTTGATTCAAAAGTTCAGTTCTTAGTAGTTGATCTTGATGGAATGGTCTTAAGGAGGAGCTCACTTGGAGTAATGAACATCAACTCTGGAAGATCATAACTTAGGCTTTTGGTAATGTCTGTTATTCTTCTTTCTCCTTCTTTATGTTTGAGGATGAATATGATTTTGAGTGGTGGATAATGTAATAACCCATTACGTCATTTTGAGAATGAGTCCTCTCTCTTTCATAAAAGACCCTTTCTATAAAGTTAAATTGGAATTTTTGAACTATTCGGTAACTACGGCTAATTAGTTGATAGGTAATTTTAGATAATTAATTTAATTAGTGGGCTAAATTATTAATTTATTTAATACCCTTTACCATTTGTCCCATATTTATTAAAATAAGTTAATTTGGTTTCATTTTTAGTACAGAATTATTTTATTAAGAAAAGAAAAGAAAAAAAGGGAGAATAGGCAAGAAAAACCTCGACGTCGAACGAACTGCAAAAGGGGAGGGGACACTTCTTCAGGTAAGAGCTAATTAAAGCTCCAACTTCTCCAATTTATAGAATACTACACATACATTAGTCGTATAATAATAATATTAGAGAAAGATGCCTTCATTCATTACATGGTTTTGTTAAAACAAATTGGCCAAAATAGGACAAAACAAAATATAGTCATCATAAGGTAATGGTGACATGTAATATATAAGATATTAATGGTGTCCTATAATGTGGTAATCATTAGGGATATTATATTATGATGGATTGGTTTAGTATAGGTCAATTGTGCACGTTGGTTCATCATCAAAGGCTACTGGTGTATGGGTTTTGAGTTCTATTTGAATTATTTTTATCGTTATCATATTATGATTTAAGTTTTAATGTATTGAGATAGGTAATTAAATATTAGGTGTATTTTATTATATAAATACAATTAAAATTATAATATTGGAGAAATTAGAACTTAATTCTAAGCTTGAAATTTGGAAAGTATGAGAGTTGACATGTTATTAGGCATCAACATTCAGAATTTAATTATAGATTTGGGTGAGTTTTGGGTCTAGGCTAAACATATAGTAATATGGTGTTGTTATTTCAAAAGCTTATTGTGATTATTTGTATGAATAGATTCCACTAATTTGGAAGCCCAACAAAAGGGAAAGACTCAAGTCCCGAAGTGATTGTTCGATTATTTGAGGCAAGTGGATTTCTCAATCCTTGTTAAGTATATAGAATTCTGTATTTCCTTATTGTTTGTGTTGGGAAGTAATGGTACTTGGTGATGGGTTGACTTGTTCATATTGAATAATCTTAATAATGAAAAAGGGGTAATAAAAGGCAACTTGCTTATATATTGATGTGTGATATGTTGATAACTGTTTAGAAGGTCTATTGATTCATTGTTGATGTTGTATCACGATTATGTTGTTGTGAATTATGCATTGTTATGAAAATGGTCATCTATTTATTATTTGTGTGAACATGCCTATTTTTATTGGTTTTGAGACAGGGTTGTTACAAGTGTTATGTGCACTGAGGAACAATAATAAATCGAAAAGGATATACTATTTCGAGGGACGTGCCACACACCACGGTAGATACTATATGATATTCGAAGGATGTGTCACACGCCATGGTAGATACTATATGATATTCGAGGGGACATGTCATACACCGTGTTAGATATCATATGATATTCTATGGACGTGCCAAGCATCATGGTAGATAATATAAGATATTTGAGGAATGTGACACATGCTGTGATAGATGCATGGATTGATTTATCCCCTATGGATTCCGAACTGAAAGACAACGGGTGTATATCGCTAGGTCAGACATACATCACTATACTTGACATTGCATATCTCTATCAGTTGTGAACTTATGAGTGATTTTGTGGAATTTATGATTAATGAATGTGATGCCGCGTATTGCTGATTTATAATTTTTAGTGTTGTTATTGAATTATATGTCATGTAAATTGTGAACTGTTAGGTTGGGATGGTTTTATGCAAGTTGTAGTTGTAGAGGTTCGGCTGGAGTGGTAGGAGTACCCATATTTTATATTACTTGACTTTGTATTTTGGAGTTTACTTACTGAGTACCGTGTTGTTTGGTATTCACCCTCTTGCTTCTACATTTTTGTAGGTTATGAGCCCAGATATTTATGACACTCTATTTTCTCTTCTTTTTCGAGGCTTCTTGTGGAGGTTTTGAGGTAGCTGGTTGTCATCTTCGCGACCCTCTTCTTCCTATTTATGATTTTGTTCTACTTTAGAAACAATATCATTTGAGACTGTGTTTCCCTTTCAAATCTATTGTAATACATTAGATGCTTGTGCACGTGACAACCAGATTTTGGGGGTTTAATTAAGTTAACTTTGTTATCCATATTTTTATTTTACTTTGGCATTTTTATCATAATATTTAGGTTTTAGACCGACTTGTCTTGGTGGGATAAGATGAGTGCTATCATGTTCGATTTTGGGTCGTGACAGGTATCATTAATGAATGAGTAGTATTATGAATGAATGGAGGAAGGAAACATTAGTGTGCTACTGCAATAATATATTCACATACTCTAATGGTATCATAAATGATCTGAGGAGTGTTACTAATTATATGAAATAATTCTTAATGATACTCCATATCCCACTTTGTATGATTTCACTGAATATGTTGTTGTTGTTGTAATCCTTAATGATACTATGCCAACATATGATAGTATCACGGAGGAGTCGCTAAATGAAATTTAGAAATAAACAATGAAAAAAAAATAAAAATAAAATATAGAATAACCAAAAATATGAAATTAATGGTGCCAGAAAAAATAAAGAATATTATCATTTGAGAAAAAAATGCATGAAAAAAGAAAAAAAAATAAAGAATAAAGAAATAATTAGGAAAAAAGGAGAAAAGAAAAGGAATATATAATAAAAAAATAACAAAAAATTATAATAAAAAGTAAAAGGAACTAATAAAATAGAAAAAAGGGAAACAAGGAGAAAAATAAAAGTAGGAAAAAAAGATTTAGAGAAAATAAAAGAATAAAGAAATATATGAGAAAAAACAAAAAATACAAAAAAGAAAAGGAGTATATAAAATAAAAATTGAGCATGAAGTAGATTATGGTGTAAAAAGAAAATAAAGAATAAAATAATTTGAAAAAATAAAGAAACAAAAATGTGTACACATAAAAAAAGAAACAAGAAGAAAAGAAGTAGAGAAAAAATAAACGAATAAAGAAACAAATGAGAAAAAAGAAAAAAAAGAAGAAAGTATATTAAATAAATATTGAGTATAAATCAGATTATGACGTGAAAAGAAATAATGAATAAAATAATTTAAAAAAATTTAAATGAACAAAGAAACATAAAAAGAAAAAAAAAGAAGGAGTAGAGAAAGAGAAACAAAAGAATTAAAAATGAGCTAAACAACTAAAGTTAGAAGGGAATGGGGTATTTATTGTAATTAGTTAGGGGGGAAAATGTAACGGAGTATATGTTTGTAATTAATTTACTTTTATGCTTAGTTTTCCCCCAAATTATATTTCCTTTATTTTTACATGCATCATTCTCTTTTTAGCCGATTCATTTAAACTCAGAAGTTCAATCTTTGTTCATGGCTTCCATAGAGATTTTCAAGTTCCTTCTTCACATTCACAATGTTTATTAGCTTGAGTTCAACTCCAAACATCAACAACTAATAATTTTATTAATCAAATGACGAATAAGATTTTCAACTTTTATTCGCACTTCACTAATCCGATCAAAGCGAACTTCACAATTCTTCAATAGAGTTTATGCTTTTTTCTCTTTACATTGTTATGCTCTTCAATGATGTGTTTGCCACGATCCAAATTATGAGACTATGTGGATATCTAATTTAATCTAACTAGATAGGCGAACCCTCATCCATTAATAGAAATAACTAAATAAAACATCTACATTAATTAAGAATAAACAAAATAAGAAAAAAAAATCAAAAATTTTACAACCAACTAACACTTTTCAAGGATCTAGTCTAGACAGGTATAGGAGCTTTATTGGCATATATGAGTCTACCACGAGTGTCACAATCCAAGCAAGGCCCTAGGCGTGACACGGTGATTAGAATCACGAGGGATCCCAATCAAGTCTCTTAGCCTATCATACATTAGCATACATAAGGTAAATAAAGCAATAAGACTGGATCATAGATGCGGAAATAAGTCTCAACATTAATGCTCTCAAATGGGAAGAAAACATAGACTCCATGAATATTTAACATGCCTCTACTAGTATAGATGGGGGGCAATGGACCAGCTCCTAGCTCACCCAAAATATGTAATTAAAAGTCGTAAAGAACATAAGAAAGATACAAAATGTCAGGTCTTCGAAACATGAGGACTCACCATCAATGAGGATATCAATCAACTCTAGCCACTAGTAGGATGCACATGATTGTCAGACCCTACATTATGATACAATGTAGGAAAAAAACTATGCTTTAGTACATTAAATGCACTAAGTATGTGAGAAACATGCATAAACAATGATAACAGGACATAAACAATATGAACATGGAAAGCATGACCAATATCTTGAAAATATTTAAATAAGACCATAATCATGTGGTCAATGCATTATAAAAATCGTAAGTACTTATACCATTACGTATACCTTTGTGTGTGATAGGACCTTTAACCGATATATAAGACCATGCGAGCTATAACATGGAATCCAATGTAACTCCCACATTGAGAAAAAAGAGACTACTTTGCCAAGGTAGACTCCATGAGAACCTTTTTTAACATTTAGCTGTTTGTGGATCCACTAGCTAGGCCATATTGCCAAACCTAAGCGGGCAACGTAGTTAGGGACTAAAGGTTGCTACTAGGATTCCCTTGGGTCGCTACTTGAGCTTCTGGACCGAACCCCACCTTAAAGTTCTCTCGGTGCTTAGTCATTATTCCAATGGAAATCATAAATCATAGTCAAAACATTATTAGGATAGGTAATAATAGACACTAATCCAACTTCATAAAAATACTCATAAGAGTAGCTCATTAACATGATTGATTCAGACAAGAATGAGAAAATCTTTCAATCCTTATGAATCTATGATTATGTGAGAATATGCCTTTCACCTCTTTAACATAATGTGTGAGAAAAATCCATCACAACCTTTATACCTTGCTTTGAAACATCATTGAAATTATAACTCATCATCATTCATTACCATGAGTCATTAGTAAACCTTGAACAATCATTCATAAAATCCTTTGTCAATCATTATCATAATTTCATAACTTTATACTTGAAAATAGCATTTGGCATGGGTCCATGAAAATCAAATTGAAATCATGCAATGTAACTTGAATTATGCATAATTAGATCAATAATAATAATATAAAATATAATTGAGATGACCTAATACAATTTCATGAAAATTAGGGTTTAGAAGGATAATTCATAAAAGAGATTTGAAGAAAACCTATGGACTCCATGGACGGAAGGATCCATGGATGAATTCCCACATAACTTAGACAATTTGAGTGCTAAATGCATTTGAATTGGGGACTTGAGCTTGAAACCCTTGAAACTTTCTTGAGGAAGAAGCTTAGCTTTGAGGGAACTTTTACAGAGAGAATTTTGTGTTTAGGGTGATTGCGAGTGAATGGGTGTAACACCCCAATTTATTTTTTAAGCTAAGACCGATCCATCCTTCATATGTGTATGGCGTTGTACCAGATGATTCATAATTGTGTGCATATGTGGAGGTTAAGTCTTTAGTGTGAGAATAGATTTGGAGATGAATTAAGGTCATAAGGGTCCTCTAGCACACAAAGTCGAGTTGAAATCTTTCTTATCGATTGAGTTTTGATAAAAGATTTTACTTGGGTCAACGTCAAATGATCATCTCCTATAATATACAGAATTAGATATCTCATGATCTATCAAATTAAAGGTCTTTGAGTCCGCTTTCCAACTCCACCAAGTTTGCTTCATTTCGAGTTTGGAGTAGAAAGTTATGACCGTTTTACTATAGCCTGCCAGAACACAAAAAGTTATGACTCAACTCTATGACTAGTAGAGTTTTCAACGAGTCGTAGAATTTAAATCCTCAGAAAAATCCTGCACGTCCTCCAGAGCTATTTTGGTCCCTTTTCAAGCTTTTAAGCCCTATTTTAAGTCATTTTTTGAGTGTTTTAACTGAGTATATGATCCAACTAACTTGTTTCCCTCTCATAATCATCAATCCAAATAATCTAGTCTTAAGAAACTCTCTCAAAACTACCCTAGGGTTCCTCTTCTTCATCAATAACCCTAAGGCTTTCAAATAAAAAATTCAGGAATCAAAGAGAAGCCCATCACCTAAGTTTTTCCCAAGTTCTTCCACTCTAAGAACTTTATAAAGGAGTTTATTTTACCCATAATCAAGAATCGAGGTTCCGAGATCAAAGATTTCCTCCAAGGAAGTTTGTGTTCTTCAAAGTTTTTCAAAGTTTTCCTTAGATAATTGTCATTCCAGGTATGTAAGGCTAAGCATAGTTTTGGATTGATTTCATCCACGCAACCTACATCTAAATTCTATAGTTAAACAATTGAGTTGAGTTTTAGCCCTAGTTTCTTGAGTTCCGAATGAGTATTGTTTTCTGTTCATTGAGTTCTATATAATTATGCATCGAGATTATTATTGATTCTACATCTTGAATTTTTGAGATTGTTGTTCATGGTTTCATTCACATGAACCCTAGTTGAGTTGATGATCATTATTTAACATGTATTTATTTTGAGTTGATGAGAATGGTTTTCGTGCATTAAACAAAGTATGATTTAAACTGAGTCTATGCATATTTGTTGAGTTTTGAAAGAGCATGAGGATTGAGTTTAAATGTGTTTGAGAAGTCTCTTAGTTATTATTTTTGAGCATGAGTTTGAAAAGTCTCTTATTATTTTGAGCATGTGTTTGAAAAGTCTCTTAATTATTATTTTGAGCATGAGTATTTATTATAAACTAGTTTGAGCATTATTATTTTAAAACATCTATTTTGAGAAGTTAAATTATATTTTTATTTTAAATGCATTCACTGAGTTGGACTTGTCTCAACATTTTGGGGTAGTCGTGGACTTGTCTCAACATTTTCTTATAAGTCAGTTAGAGGCTTCATAGACAGAGTAGAGTTGAGTAGAAGGATTCTTTCAGAGTCTGTTCTTAAACCATAATTTCATTATTGAGTTTATGACGTTGAGTTACATTATACTTTGAGTATTTTTAGTTTATTATTTATTTGTTGATGACAATATTTCTAAATTCCCACTTGAGTTAATTATCTATTGAGTCGAGTCTTACTCAAAGTAATTGAATGCGTGATCAGATCAAGTGGTTTGCTTGGGGCCAGTGATGGCCTCTAAGTGCTGGTCACGCCTAGAGCACCCTCTCAGGGCGTGACAATGGGAGAGTTAGGAGGATTTAGGGTAGTTAATAGAATATGATTTGTACCAAAAACCATCCAAATACATTAATGAGATATTAAGAAAAAGTCCAAAATACCCAATTTAAAAAATAATTGGACGACCTCCTGGACAGACTATCATCACAGTCCGTGGAAAGCTCTACGAGCCGTAGAGTGGTCTGTGAAAGCTGACTTGGCCAAGGCTGGGAATAGAAAGTTTTGAAGGAAGAGACTGCTGTCCGTGGTGACTATGAAGGGATGTGAGGGCCCTCGTGAAGATGACTCGTTTCCTTGGTTCTGAGTGTTGAGTTCCATAGACCACTTCATGGTCTATGGATACCTCTGCGGGTCATGGTACCTCTCTTGGTCGTCAATCGACTTGGGGTCTTGAGTGCCCAGGTTCATAGACTTCTTTACTGTCTGTGGTTCACACTCATTAGTGCACTTTCATGATGCCTCTCCATGGCATGTGAAGAACACTATAGTTAGTCAAGGGCTCCGTGAAGGGACACCTGGTGCCATTTTCTTAGATTTCCTTTTTGAACTCTGTTTTCCAACTTTCCAACTTATGGGTCTAACAATATCTTTTTCTTGGGAACATTCGTCCTAGAATGGGAATCAAATTAGCATGAATGGAATAGGAAAGAGACATAGTAGCCCAACATAAATGCATACATATCGAAAATACATAAAAACATGGAATATTCAATCCCAAGCTAAATCATAAATTTAAAACTCATTTCATGAACATGAATGAATATAAAAGATTGAAACGCATGGATTCGATACAGTGAATCATGAAGGGAATCATTAACTAAACTAGGAAAGGAAGGAAAAATATAAGTATATCGTGACATCATATCAGCTTCAGCTTCCCATGTAGCACCTTCAACCTCTTGGTTCCTCCATAATAACTTAACATCAGCTACTTCCTTGTTTCTCAACCTTCTCACCTGCCGGTCTAGAATCTCAATTGGAACCTCCTCATAAAATAAAATCTCTTTCACACCAATGTTGTTCAAAGGCACAATAGAGCTAGGATCACCTACACACTTCCTCAATTATGACACATGAAACACTGGATACACCAATGCCAAATCCAAGGGCAAATCCAACTCATATGCCACCCTGCCAATTCACTTTAAATTATGATATGTGCCTACATATCTAGGACTAAGCTTTCCCCTTTTGCCAAAATGCATCACACCCCTTCATGGATGAGATTTTCAAGTATGCTTAATCATTTACCTCAAATTCAAGTTTCCTTCTCCTCACATTTGAATAAGACTTTTGTCGACTCTGGCATCCTTTAAACTTTTTTTGATAAATCTAACCTTTTCCATATCTTAATGTACCAAGTAAGGTCATATCAAGAAAACTTTACCAATTTCAAACCACCCAATAGGAGATCTACACCTCCTATCATATAGGGCCTCAAATGGTGCTATCTGGATGTTAGAATGGTAACTATTATTATATGCAAACTCGATCAATGACAAATGATGATACCAATTACCCTTAAAGTCAATAACATAAGCTCTCAAGATATCTTTCAAGGTTTGAATGGTACACTCGTCTTGACTATCCGTTTGAGGGTAAAAAGTTGTGCTAAGCTTAACTTGAGTACCAAGACCTTTTTGTGAGGACCTCCAAATCTGAGATGTGAATTGAGTACCTTGGTCTGAAATGATAGATAATAGAACACCATGAAGCTTAACAACCTCACGAATATAAAGTCTAGCATAATCCTCATCTGAATAAGAAGTCTTAATGACAAGAAAATGCACTGACTTAATCATTCGGTAAACAATCACCCAAATTGAATCATGTTGCCTATGGGTACGAGACAAACCCGTAATGAAGTCCATATTCATGGCTTCCCAATTCCAAGTAGTAATCTAAATGTCTTGAGTTAAACCTCTTAGTTTTTGATGATCAACCTTCACTTGTTGACAATTAGGAAATTTGGCCACAAACTCCACAATGTCCTTCTTTATGCTATTCCATCAATACACTTTCCTCAAATATTTATACATCTTTATGGAACCAAGATGAATAGAATACCGCAAACTATGAGCTTTAGAAAATATCATTTCCCTTAATCCATCAACGTCGGTAACACACAAATAGCATATCTATGCACACCATCTCCTCCTTGGGAGAAAGCCTCAATAGATGTTTTGGCAACCGCTTTCTTCAACTCAACCAAAGTAGGATCACTATCTTGCTTTGACTTAGCATTTGTCAGAAGGGATGATTTAGAACTATTTTGCACAACTATACCATCATCCTCAGAATCAACCAAGCGAACACCCAAATGAGATAGTCTATGAGCATCACAAACTAATTCCTTCTTTTCGTCCTCAACATGGGCAATACTGTTCATGAACAAACTACTTAGAACGTCGGCCATATTTGACTTATTCGGATGGTACAACACACTCATATCATAGTCCTTCAACAACTTAAGCTATCTCATTTGCCAAAGGTTCAATTCCTTTTGGTTGAATACATATTACAAACTCTTATGATCGGTGAATATATCAATATGGACACCATATAGATAGTGTCTCAAAATCTTCAAAGCAAACACAACTGCTGTGAACTCTACGTCATGGGTCGGATAGTTCTTTTTGTGTACCTTAAGTTGTCTAGAAGCATAGGCTATCACCTTACCATTTTGCATCAAAACACTACTACGACAAATCCTTGAAGCATCACAATACACCACAAAACCAGTGAAACTTTCTGGTAAAGTAAACACCGTAGCAAAAGTAAGTTTATCTTTAAACTCTTGGAAGATTTTCTCGCATTACTCGGGCTATTGGAATTTTACCTTCTTTTCAGTCAAAGTAGTCAAGGGCGATGTAATAGAGGAGAATCTTTCCATAAATAGTCTATAATTACCGGCTAAGCCAAAGAAACTTCAAATATTAGAAGGCGATAAATGTCTAGGCAAATTCTTAACTATTTTGGTTTTCTTAGAATTTACCATAATACCTTTAGCGAAGATAACATGGACAAATAAAGCAACTGACCTCAATGAAAACTCATACTTGCTAAACTTAGAAAATAATTGTCGGTCCTTGTGAACTTGCAAGACATTCCTCAAATGATTAGCATGCTTCTCTTTACTCCAAGATAAACCAAAATATCATCACTGAACACAATAACAAACATATCCAAGTATTTCTTGAACACCCTGTTCATCAAATCCATAAAAGTTGCAGGAGCATTCGTTAGTCCAAAAGACATAACCAAAATTCAAAGTGACCATACCGATTTCTAAAAGTTATCTTTAGAATGTCACATTCTCTCACTTAGAGTTGATGATAATTTGAACGAAGATCAATCTTTGAAAAGTAGCTTGTACTTTGAAGTTGATCGAAAAAGTCATCAATTCTTGGAATGAGACACTTATTCTTAATTATGACCTTGTTCAATTGACGATAATCAATACACATACAAAGAGAACCATCTTTCCTCCTCATAAAGAGAACCGAAACACCTCATGAAGAGATACTCAATTTTATAAAACTCTTATCCAACAAATGCTTCAACTTATCCTTTAACTTCTTAATTTCTGCTTGGGCCATTTGGTAAGAAGGGATAGAGATAGGTTAGGTATTAGAGAGAAGATCAATACCAAAGTCTATCTCTCTTTTGGGAGGGATACCTGGGAGATCATTAGAAAAAACTTTTGGAAACTCATTAACAACCAAAACTAACTCGAGAGTAGGAGCTTTGGATTCGTATCCCTAACCCCAAACTAAATGGTAAATGCAACCTTTGGAAATTATTTTTTGAGCTTTAAGGCATGAGATGAATTGAACTTTAAAAATGGAATTACTACCTTTCCAGTCTATGACTGTCTCACTAGAAAACTAAAACTTAACCATGTGGGTTCTACAACATATAGAAGCATAACATGCATGAATCCAATCCATCCCGAGAATGATATCAAAATTGATCATATCAAGCTCTACAAGATCAACTGAGGTGATTTTATGGAAAATTGAAACTAGACAACCTTTGTATACTCTTTTTACCCAAAGCTGAATCACCAATAGGATTATAGACAAAAAATCTCTAACAAGATCTTGGGATTAACAACAAATTTTATAACAAGATAAGGAGTAACAAATGATAGAGTAGCATGGACCTAAGAATACATAAACATCAAACTCAAAAACCTTTAACATACCAGTCACCACGTCGGGTGAATCCTCTAATTCCTGATGACTTTGGAGGGCATAAAATATATTTTGGTGCTGATCGCCACCCGAAGTAGTACCATGCTGATTCGGTTGGCTCATAGTAGTCTAAGCCTGAGTTTGGGCCTGGGGTTGATTACCACCTCTATAATCCTTCGCCTGATTACCCGATTTACCATACCTCAAATATACATCCATTCTCACTCTCCTCTATAGTTCCTTCCATATTTCTTGTATGGAGGAATGACTTGGCCATTTAGAGCTCCTTCTTGAACCTTAAGCTTAGGTACTCTATCCTTGTCGAACTTTGGTGTTGGAGTGTTTGAAGAATTTTGGTTGGAGTATCTTTGGTGAAATTGAGGGAGGCTACCATTTTCTAACTTGGCATGAGACTATCCACCGCTATTGGTTTGAGCCCTATTGAACTCCTTTCTAGATCTCTCTTTCAACTTCCCCTCTTCTATTTGTTTGGAATCTGTCATGAGCCTTGAGATATCCATCAAATTGATTAGCATAGAAGTTCTACATTCTTTTACCACCGAGTTAGATACACCCAAAATGAATTTGCTCATATGAGCCCTTGAATCTACAACCATGAAAGAAGCATATTTTGATAACTTTGTGAACTTGAGAGCATACTCCCTTACACTCACAATACCTTGTCATAAATTGAAGAACTCTTGAATTTTTGCCTTCCTTTGCTCAAGGGGAAAGAAACGGTCAAGAAATACCTCTTTGAACTCCTCCCAAGCAATAGGACCCACTTCTGCAACTCGTTTACCCCTTCATTGATCAAACTAGATTCTAGAGACTCTTTTCAATTGATAAGAGGCGAACTATGCCATCTTCATTGTGCTAACCCCCATAATCACCAACTACGATTTTATGGATGCTTTCAACAAATTCTTGTGAATCCTCATCCACCTTTGACATATGAAACTCCGGTGGGCTCATCTTTATGAAATAATGAACTTTTGTTGTCGCTGTACCAACATTTGGTTTCACGAGATTAACTACTTATCTGTTGGCTTGAGTTGCCACAACTTGAGTGAGAACATAGAAAGCAGATCGGAACTTTGCATGAGAGACTTGCTCATTCAAAGGATCATTCATAGCTACTTTCTCCTACACAAAATTTCTTCTAACAAGAATTCTTCGTGGAGGCATATATCTGTAATTGCAAAGAGAAAGCGTAAGAGGAAAAAACCTTAGAGTTCAAGTCTATCACATAGCACAGGAATGATGAAAGAACTAAAGGTTTTTTCCCTAAATGCCTCCTTTTCATAGGTGTGGCGTGCTTCACACTGATGAAGAATATTTTACTTGACACATTATGTTAGACTCCATAGGACACCTTAAACCTTGTGCTTCGATGCCAAGTTTTTCAAGACCCAAGCTAGGCCCTAGGCATGACACGATGATTAGAATCCGAGGGATCCCAACTATGCCTCTTAGCCTATTATACATGAGAATACATAAGGTAAATAAAGCAATAAAATTGGATCATAGATGCAGAAATTAGTCTCAAAATGAATGTTCTCAATAAAAAAGAAATAAATCTCAACTCAAATGGGAAACAATATAGACTACGTGAAGATCTAACATGCCTCGACTAGTCATATGGGGGGCCTAAGATAAGCTCCTAGATCACCCAAAATACGTAAGTAAAAGTCATAAAGAACATAAGGAATATATAAATTTTCATATCCTCAAAACATGATGACTCACCAACAATGAGGATAGTAATCAACTTAAGCCACAATTAGGATGTGCGTGATTGTCAAAACCTATATTATGATATAATGTAGGCAAACAATATACATTAGTACATGGCATGCACTAAATATGTGAGAAGCATGCATGAACAATGATAACATGACATAAGTAATATGAACATGAGATACATGACCGAATCTTGAAAATAAGAGTAAAACTTGAAAATATTTGAATAAGATCATAATCATGTGGTCAATGCATTATAAACATAGTAAGTACTTAGTCATAAGGCGTGGTCTGACTCTGAGAAAAGAAATTCCTATTTTTAGGTCCCATTACGTATACATTTGTGTGATATATGACCTTTAACCGACATATAGGAACATGTGAGCTATAACATGGAATCCGATGTAACTCCCACATTAAGAAAAGAGAGACTACTTTGCCAAGGTAGACTCCGTGAGAACCTTCTTTAACATTTAACTGTTTGTGGATCCACTAGCTAGGCCATATTGGCAAACCTAAGGTTGAACATACGAGCTCCATGAAAAGAAAGAAAAGTCATAACCTACCTATAGGTTGAACATACGAGCTCCAAATCACAATGCCAGAGCCTTTCCCTTTCGAGCGGTCTCAAAACACTGCCATGCTCTCAAAAATAGAATTACAATGTCGGTATGGGCATTTAGACACTAATTTCATAATTTTTGTTGACGAACCAATTTCAGGGTCTAAAATAGAAAATATGGGACCCACATCTGGAATTTCAAATTTGACCCCAAAAATAGGTTCTAAACATCACCACATGCTTACAAATCAATAAAATAACATAATTCGGGGTGTGAGACTACGCGGGATGAGCATGCAATCATAATTCGTAAAAATATGATTAAAAGGGTCAAAAATGGCAGCTTCTTGATCACCACATTTTGGAAAAATGAGACCCTTCCAACATAAATAAATTACACTACAACGATCCTTGTGAGAAACTCTACAGTCTAACCTCAAAAATCACAAATCGGAGTTCATATGATCAAGTTACAACCTCCACAATTTTAAGAAGATTCAACTCCAAAAATCACTAGAGCAGTAGCTAAATTCGATTTCTTACCTCACACGAAGCTTCTCCTCATGTTTCCAAGCTCACCACTAGATTCCCTAAAACAATCTCTTGAATTTGGACCTTTGAATCACCTAATTTGAGCTAGGAATGAGTGATATGTCATCCTTTAAAGTTTGATGCAAATGCTGAAATGTGACATATAAAAACTAAAGAGGATTCGATGAATTTTTTCTCCGTGAACGCGGTGAAAAGTGCTCCATGAATGCGGTGAACAGTGCTCTGCAAATGTGGAGAGTAACCAGGCTGACCCTTTATGAACACGACACTGTTCACCACAATCACGAAGGCCAAATTTTCCTACACCAGATATTAGCTAAAAAACTGATATTTCGCAAGTCCAAATACTAGATGGGGTGCTCAAAATTTGTTCGAAATCCCATGTGCACAAACAAAATATGCTATCTTACCAAATTCAACATTTTGGACTCAATGACATAGTTGAAATTTCCATACGAGGTCATTACAACTAAAAGCAGGTCCTACACCCAAAGGCCATTTTGAGCCAAATTCCACAACAAGCCTCAGAATTAGATCAAAAATCCTCAGAAAGCGAATAAAGGGTCGTTACTAGACCAACATCAACATTTCGGAACTAACCGCACTGTCAAAATTTTTGTTTGAGTGCATTTTCTGGGAAAGTTGACCAAAGTAAACTATAAGCCAAATTTCCAATTCAAAAGCGCTAAATGGCCTCAAACTCGAACCGATTACCTCGGTACTCATTTAGACCATGTTAATAGCCTAATTTGTCCATTCTAGAGTGAATGAAACCGTCAGAATTCCATTTTGAGGTCATTATGACTAAAGTCAACTTTTCAAGTTATAAAAACTGCAAAATAGGAAAATGGATCTAAAACCCAAATGAATGACTAGATGGCCATGCTACTGGCGCCAGCAAACAAAATGACCTGGGGTCACTATAAGAATGCTCTAAACAATGAAATGGAAGCAGTATTAACCTGGAGGGTCATTATAATTACAACGCAAGAAAGGCTGGTTTGGCACAGATTTATGTAGGGTTATCAACTAATTTTCTGAAGTTTTGATTTTGCTTTGGGTGAAAAACAGTGATGTATGAGAGATTCTACATTTTTATGTTGGGTTGGATTATTCAAGTTATGGTAGGTGACTTATGGGTGCACTACAGGAAGGACTTATAGAGCCCGTTTGGATTGGCTTTAAGTTGGTCAAAACCAACTTAAAGCCCCTTTTTAGCTTTTGGACGTGTTTGCCTAATGCTGACTTTAAGCCATAAAGTTCTTAAAGTCAGTCAAAAATGAAAAGTTAGGATTTCTAACTTTTTTTTTACAAAGTGCTTAAAGTCATTTTCTTTGACCATGGAAATTACTTTTATATCCCTTATATTTTAACTAAATTCCCAAACTACCTTTTTTTATTCTTTTAACCCTAAAATTCACATCATAAGCACTTTTATCCAAACACTCATCTGCTTATTTATAAAAATAACTTTCAGCACTTCAAAGTTTTAAAAGCACTTCATACATAAAAGTTACTTTTTTAAGCCCATCCAAATGGGCTCATAGTACTACACAGTTATTGAGGATTATGAGCTAGATTTATTCTACTTTGTTGATAGAAGCTACACAAACTGTTATAATGAGTTACATAGACACTTGGTGGTGAATAAACATTATGCACTTATGGTATAGGGTGATCAAGGGTTTCTCTAAGATTTGGCATGTGAAGGGTTATATGTGATTGATATTGGTTTCTGATTTAGTAGTTATAGCTCGAGAGAAATGCATTAACAGATTTGGAATTAGTGTTATCGGCCTTGGAATATGTCACGACCCAACCCTGTAGGCCGTGACTGGGGTCCGATCTGGACCCCCCGTACAATTAGCTATCAATGGTGGTAACATTGAACTGTAATTAAAATAATATTATGTAACCAAGCCCCACTGGGCGATAACATTTTCGTAAATCTGTAGCCCTTTTCGTTGGTATCACAACATGACAGGGCACACAAGCCGATAAGGCTGCCATAACATCATATCATATATCATGTACCATGTAGACCCATATGAATCACATTGACATACACAACCCACATATACATGTATGCAGACCTCTAAACATATAAATGACAACATATGGCGGGACAGGGCCCCCGCCGTACCCCTGAATGGATAAAACAATTTTTATACATCAGTGGACAGTATCAAAAAGTAGGCCCCGATATAATTGAGCCTCTTCCAGCTGAGATGCATAGAATCCTAAGCTGACGGACTCCCAAAATCTGTATCTGTACCTATGGGCATGAACGCAGCCCCCTGGGAAAGAGGGTCAGTACGACATATGTACTGAGTATGTAAAATGTAACATAATATACTAGGGGTATATTCGAAATAGAGAGGCAGGGGAACAAATTATTAAATCGAAGTCATGTACCTGTACTCTATGAATCACAAAAGCATGCATGCTAAATTTATACACTATAGCCGGCCCTTTCAGGGGTCCGGTGAATCACAACTGTAGGACCATCATAGGCCCGATGCCATCACCACCTTATTACAACATATCATCATATATATACATACGTACCCGGCCCTTTAGTGAGGGGTTTGGTGAACAATGTAGTGAATTGTGCACGACAACGTACCCGACCCGGGACTCGATGAAAGAAGTATTATAGTATACACAAGTAGAGTAGTGAGTAACTATATGCAATTCAAATCATTATCAGAGACTCGATAGAATAAGAAAGTTAAGCTTTTGTTTGAGGACCCGAGTAACAGTGTAGTCATCTCGAGTGTCCTCTAAATGCCATTATGGGCTGTCTCAAAAGTAATCTTGGGGACCCTAGACATGTATTAACGTAGGGCCAAATCATTTATGGAATTAAAACACTTAATCTCGTATAGTCTTTAAGACTTGGAGCCTGTACCTTTGGTACCTTTTTAACATACAACAGCTTTCAGGAGAATAGTTTGACTATTGTAGGAGTTCAATATTCAGAAGTAAATAAGAGATGTTTGAGAATGGAGTTACCCTAGAGCTCAGATAATATTCAACTTACAACTAAGACAAAGGCATGCCCAAAAGAAGAAAGAGAATAAGCTTTATGCAGTCTGTACTTTCCTTCAGGTGATCTTCATATACATATTTCATACTCGGCCCTTCATGGGTCTCGGTGAACCACTATGGCATCATAATCTCATTTTCGTATCAAATACATCTCAATGGAAATGAGAGATAGCTTCCCATACATTACATTCTGACATACAGAAGCCCTATTAGGCAATACTCAGAATTCTGGGAATGGAATTATCCCCGCACTTCATATACAATTCACTTAAGGCTAAACACTGCCAAAAGGAAAGAAAGATAGCTGTACGAACTTATACCAAAACATGCCAAGGGAAAGCTTTACATACCTTGTCTGAATTATTCCTTATCCTGCTTGCCTCACCGTCCTTTGAACCTATTCAACATGAAAGTAGTATGAATATCAACGCATTTTACTTTCCAGCACCCTAGGTTACATCTTAGTATTAATGGAATCTATTTCCTTAGTCGTTTCCCCGACTAGTTCTGTTATTCGCTAAGGCGTCGATGAAAATTGGGCAGCACCTCCCCTATAATATGCCCTATCCAAATTTCCAATTAGGTCCCTAAGACCTACAGCCAACCAACAATAACAACCTGCATCAATTTGAACCCACAATATACAACATAAACTCCAAACGACTTATTCAAAGATACAGTAGCACAATAGGGTGTCTAGCCTTTATTTTGTAACGCCTTTCATTATACGCAACGAGGGGTCGTGTGGATTCAACTAGCAGCAACCTAAATCACATTAGAACATATTTAGTCCCTGCAATAACACATCAAATGCCTGCAGCAGCACCTCACACGAACAACACTATCCTTCGACGACAATTTAACTATGGCGATTCCAATTTAGTGTATTTCGAACGTCGAGCATTTCTACGACATTCTTAAACTTCTAGCAGCATACAAGAGGTGTAATATACCATATAACGACACCATAAACTTCAAATTGAAAGGAAAAACCTTACCTTACGTTAAGCTTGTCAAACTCGCCAAAACTATCAAAGCGCGAAATCTGGACAGCCCATTGCCTTATATTGTCGCTTAGTTTCGGAGGGGTAATTGAAGGAAACAAGATTTGTGGCCTCAATGAAAGTTATAGAAATGCATATCAAGGTCGCAAACAATTTGAATTACCCCCACAAAAATTTTGTACGAAAATATATGACCAAAATACTTACAGCTGTCCGTGTAGAATTTCCAAAACCAAATCTAAGCAGTACCTCCTCTACTCTTCATAACCGTTTTTCGAGATGATACAAGTAAACCTGGATTTTGAAGTCTAAATAAAAGTTATATAAACAGGAAATACCTTTCCAAAACATGTTGAATCACCCAAAACGAAGCTATACACAAGAAGTTATGCCAATATTACTAACCACTGTCCCTTCTAAAAACGGGTTTGCTAACTAGCGTTTTCTCTTTAAGTTTCTCTTAGTTTTCCAAGTGAAGAACTGAAAATATGGTTGCGTAGGCATTGTAATATACATATATACACCTCCACGTATTTTAGAAACGTCGTATATAATTAATTCACGGAGAGGAAATTAGAAAACTCACCTTTAAACTTCAAAAACCATGGCTGCCTCTCTATCTCTCTCCCTCAAGTTTTTTCTCTATGTTGGCTGATGTTTTTGATGGATAACTGAAGTATATGATATATATCAACATATATATGTGGCTTTAGGGTGTGACACGTGTCAACCCCAAGAGGTGACACGTGTCCAGCCCATATTGGGCCACCGCACCTACCTGCTCAAGGAGGGGCTGCCACGTGGAAGTGGGGCCCACCTACCCGAAGCAGGTGGGTCACCTACTTGACCCCAAGCATGTGGGTCACCTTCCTTTTTAGGTACTGCCACGTGTCAACCTCCCATTGGCTGCCCCGCGATTGTTTTTCTTTCTCATGGGTTCGTAATCTCGTTTGTAATCTTTTCTCACTTTAAGAGCCTATGAAACCCTTGCTACATAAGTTGGTATGTACTCCAATAGCTTAAGTATGTAAGACTTCCAAGTTAGTAGCTTACGTAGGTAACTCGAGTTCTACGACTCATTTCATAGCCTCCAACTCTTTCCGAATTCGTATAACTCTATTTCCAACCTTCCTTCTCACGAGGTATCACAATCCCCTTTCCTTAGAGTTGTTTGATAGTGTCGTAGCATATACGGCTTACATGATAATGTCCAAGGAACTTATGAGACATTCCAAGTTTAAAAAAAAGGGTAGGGTGTAACATCCTTCCCCCCTTTAGAACATTCGTCCCCGAATGTTAGACAAAACTTCTCTTAGCACCTTATACAACTCGTAAGGAGGTTCTTTGCTATTTTCTTAACACATAATTCCATACGAGTACTTCATATATGTGTTTCAGGAATCGGGGTTATCTGTACATATCAGTTACAGGTGCGAATACTTGTATTTCATATTCTCTTCAGTTCCCCAATCATCCTTTTTCTGGTTTTGGTTTTTCTATCGTATCTTGCTGGAAGGCATGTCTTTAGTCTACAATCTTCCAGTTTTCCGATCTAAGATAACGATAGGTTTTGCCTTACAGGATTCCATCTCCTGGACCTTATTTATGGAATATACCCTGGGTGACTCGTCAGTATTTGATGGACTGTGCGTATAGTTTCCAAATAAGGTGGTAATCTTAACTTACCAGTCATGTTGCCCATCTTATGAGTAACTTGATACAGTCTGACATATTCTGGGTCAAGTTCCTTTTGTAGGTGACCCTATGATGAATATTCAATCATCAACTTGAACTCTGTATGTCGACGTCGATTATCTGTATATCATTCCTGCAGACTCTGGGCTTTTAGTCAATATCTTGCTTAATCATATCGGGGACTTACAACTTAGTCTTTTCCCCCTCAGGGGGACTTATAGGCTCTCCTTTACAACATCTGGTAGGGGGTCATCTGAATACTAGAACGGTGGCCCTTCTCGTGGGCAAACTCGATAAGTGGTGGACAATCGTCTTAGTTACTCTTCAGGCCAACCATATAATAGTATGCTAAGTCTGTTCTATAGCTCAAGGAAAAATGCGGTACGACCATCTGTCTGTGCCCCCGAGTTTTTCTTGGACTGATATCTAGACATTAATCATAATTAAAGTCCCTCCATTTGAGATATCAGCTGGGGAACTTCACGGAACCTTACTACTTCCTTGTTATATAACTTCACCTAGTTCCAGTTACATAGGTGGTCTTTCTTGAAAGTAATGGGCTGATTCGTTAGCCTTCTCGCAATAACCCGTATAGCACCCTACTCTCGAAGAGTATAGAATAGGTGCGTGATGACGTTAATAATTCGGGAATCGTTAGCTTCGTATAGTTTTCTCGACTTTCTTCAGAACTTTAACTGGCACTTTATTCTTTTAGGTCCTTCTTCTCCCTTATCCTATATTCGATGTCGGGGAAGATCTTTGGTCCACTCGTGGCCATGTTTTACTTCACCTATAGTATTAATTCCATCTTGATAATTGACTTAACCTATCTTTGTATCTCTCGATAGTTAATCACAACTTGGGCTCCCTTGCCTAGGACAATAGCGCGGGGACTCCGTGAGGTCCTACCACTCTTTTACTTTACAACTTTACACCATCTCGGTGGAGTAGGTAACTTGTGATCGAAGGAGTAGGGGTTAATACCATTAATTCACAAGTAACCTTTGTGGAATTTTCGACCTTGGGTATTGCTTCTTGTCATCCGTAAGTTACCTCAACTGATATCCTTACCTTTTGGGTTTTGCTTTTTCTTGCCCTCAGAATTGGCTGCCCATTGGTGTCGAAATTCCCTCACCCACTGGCCCATATAGCCCTTCGGGGGTTTGCCTCTTATTAACAAGTACTATGTTGACGAACTGTGGCATTCGAGTAAGTCATCAATTAGGAATTAGCTAATCCTTCTTGTTTTGCTTAAGTCCTTGTTAGAATTGCCTTAATGTATCTTATAATACTCTGGGTACATAATCTCCTATTGTTTCTCCGTCGCTAGTTCAAATTCTTCCATCTCGCGTGATCATACCAGCACTAACGCACTAAGTTCTATCAGAACTTCGAAGTTAAGCATGCTGGGGCGAGAGTAATATTGGGATGTGTGACCTCCGTGGGAAGTCTTCGTGTCGCATTTCATTGTAACCTTTTCCATTAGGTGCGGGCACTCAACTTAGCTCCAAATTTACCTCAGCGCTGTCTCGCGAGTCTTTATGTTTTGCCCTATCGTTTCGTCTATTATCTTGCATCCAGTGTCGGCGTAATCTTTAGATCCACTATCCTCCATTCCCTTTGTGTTCTCCTTATTTACTACCACATGAGGCTTTTTATTCCTTTTCCTTTGGTTATTTATCTATCGCAACACCATTTGCGACTAACTCTATGACAAACATTTTGGCTTTTGGCCTAGCATGCTGTCATTCTCCTTCATAGTGTCTCTTGAATTATTTGATATCCTTTTAATGGTTACACTATTTTGTTTTTATACGTAGCCGCCTTCTAGGGTTATGTTGTTCAGGGTCTCGTCACAAATTCTTATCACTGCCTTATGTAGCATTCTGGCTTCCATCCAACTATTGGTAGCCTCCGAACCTTCTTAACTTGGTTCGGCAAGATACCTCATTAAAGTTAAGACGTTCGTCTCAGATATATTCCCATATCGATTGACTTCACCTTACTTTTGCCATTTTCTCATTAACTTCCCCCCTTTAGAGGGTACTCGCACTTTCATTTGTTTGTACTTGTAGTCGTTCAATTTCAATTAGGCAGTACTAGTATTCTGACGATAACGATTCCAAGTTTTCTTGAAGCAGTGGCTTTGTCCCAACCTATATCCTTTGTTTCTTGGGACGAATAGAAGTTGCATCATTTGTTCCTTAAGTTTTCCATCCTCGTCCCTTAAGGGTTCTAGTATTTTTGGGGCGATGTTGTGTACATGCATCATTTTTTGGTATCGTAAGGCCCATGCTCTTACTGCGTTCTCAACGCAGGCCTTTAACTTAGTCAACGCGTACTATGTGCGTCTGACTATTGGTTCCACTTTATCCCTATATACTCGTATCACACTGTTCAATTCATACTTACATATCTCCCTTTTAATTCGTATTCGTGTTCCGTCCCTGCCATTTCTTTGAGGAGCTTCTATTCAAAGCTCTTTCCCCAATTTGTCGGTGGAGAACTATAAATGGTTATCATAAATCATTTTCCAATCATTGTTGGAATAAATCAAAACCTCTTACACATCACAGTACTTCTTTTAGTACTTGACCTACCTAGTTTCCTTCTGAGTTTATCCTCGAGTTATGAACAACTCGTCTAATTTTTCAATTAGGAGTTGAAGGCTTGGTATTTTTTTCCCCCAAAAGAGTGAAACTCATTCGCGGGACATCTTATCCTTCATTCTGAGCCCTCCGTTTATATTCCTACAATACAAATACGGCTGGAGATACCGTAATCTGAACTTTACTACTTAATTAAGCTTTTGTTCCTCCGAATTAAATTTTTCAAGTAAAAAGGGTGCCCCTTGTCAGCTACCTGAAGGATACCTCTTACAGCTTTAGTTAAACACAGTAGGGGTATTTGGTATCAATTCCTCGGACATCTCAAAAATCTATGCTTCATTTCCTTTTCCTTGTTCTGGGAAAATTTCGGCAGAGTTTTCTCTATATTTCTTACTTATCCCAAAACCTGCACGTAGAAAATACCAACAATGCCTCACAGGGCCAACATATCATATCTCAGCTGCACAGGGCTTTCAATGTCATCTCATATCGCAGCCACACAGGGCTTTCAACGTCAATAATAATATAAAAATACTGGACTTACCTCATATGTCCCACTTCAAACTGCATTTGTTGCACTTTCTGTCTGCTTTTCTTTCAGGTTTCAACTTTATATTTTAATACCTTACCCGACGGATATGTTCCGTGGCTTTACTTCACTTACCTGCATGCTTCATAACTTTCCATGTCGTCAATTACTTCCTTCTGTGGGTGTCGTCCTTCTGTTAAGATCCAAGGTTAGTATAAGAAATTTTCCTATGACTCAGATCTATAGCACGATCTCAGATGTAGAATAAAGGTAACATCCTAAATATCTTGTAGCCTCCTGTTTATAGATGTGGCACGTAATACACTGATAAACAAGACTCTACTAGACACAGTCTGTAGACAATCCGAGGACGAACTACTTTGATACCACTTCTGTCACGACCCAACTCCGTAGGCCATGACTGGGGTCCGACCTGGACACCCCGTACACTTAGCTATCAACGGTGGTAACATTGAACTGCAATTAAAACAATATTATGTAACCAAGCCCACTGGGCGATAACATTTTCGTAAATCTGTAGCTCTTTTCGTTGGTATCACAACATGACAGGGCACACAAGCCGATAAGGCTGCCATAACATCATATCATATATCATGTACCATGTAGACCCATATGAATCACACTGACATACACAACCCACATATACATGTATGCAGACCTCTAAACATATAAATGACAACATATGGCGGGACAGGGCCCCCGCCGTACCCCTGAATGGATAAAACAATTTTTATACATCAGTGGACAGTATCAAAAAGTAGGTCCCGATACAATGGAGCCTCTTTCAGCTGAGCTGCATGGAATCCTAAGCTGACGGACTCCCAAAATCTGTATCTCTACCTGCAGGCATGAACGCAGCCCCCCGAGAAAGGGGGTCAGTACAACATATATACTGAGTATGTAAAATGTAACATAATATACTGGAGGTATATTCGAAATAGAGAAGTAGGGGAACAAATTATTAAATCAAAGTTATGTACTTGTACTCTATGAATCACAAAAGCATGCATGCTAAATTTATACAATATAGCCGGCTCTTTTAGGGGTACGGTGAATCACATCTATAGGACCATCATAGGCCCGGCGCCATCACCACCTTATTAGAACACATCATCATATATATATATATACATACGTACCTGACCCTTTAGTGAGGGGATCGGTGAATAATGTAGTGAATTGTGCACGACAACGTACCCGGTCCGAGACTCGGTGAAAGAAGTGTTACAGTATACACGAGTAGAGTAGTGAGTAAGTATACACAATCAGCTAACATAATATTGAAGTGAAATGCTGAAATTAAAATGACACAAAGTATTTACGTGGAAACCTCCTTATTCAAGGGATAAAAAGCCATGATGTGTCTCACAGGATTTCTCAATGCTCCACTAACTTCAAGCAACTCATGATTATAGACTCGAGTAATTACAAAAGATTAAACTCTTAATCCTACCAACCTTGTAACATATCTATTACAAGACTAATGTAGTAACTATGATGCACCCATACATCAACAAGCTCTAGTTGACACTCTTAGACAACTCTACCCAAGAGAATACCAAACAAATGATGAAAAGAAACTAGACTAACCTATTGATGATCCAACTAACTAACTCTAGTTAGTTCTACTCAAACTAAAGACTTAGACAAGAAAATGATCTACAATCCTTTATAACTTAGGAGAGATTTGGAATATAAGAACACAAGATACAAAACTCAAAATACAACTAAAGATGATGCATCACTCGATCAAGTCCCTTGTTGAGTATGGGTAATATTCTTTTATGAAATGACTTTTGCTTTGTAGATAGACTTGTTGAAACTGGATTTTGATATCTTCACTTATTCCTTTTATAAGAGAGAGAGAGAAACCTAGGACGCATACCATTGGTCGAGGTTGGTTTGCCCCTGCAATACCATTTAGATTCAACTTTTTTTGATCACTTGACTAGATGATTAATCCTAGTAATAAACTAAAATGTCATGACCCAACTAGGTGATAGGCGTGACACGATGATTATAATTCTCAAGGACTCCAACCAAACCTCTTAGCATATCATAGATGAGCATATATAAGGTAATTAAAACATAACACATCATGAGCTTTGAAGATGGTAAGAATCTCGAAATACTAAGTTCATCATAAATACTTGAAAATCATAAGAATACCTTCTTTAACATATCATGAAATCATAACATATTCATAAATATACTTATCTAAAGGATCAAGATCATGATAAATTTGTTCAGAGAAAATCATGGAAAACCTTTATGATAGCATACTTTACTTTTAAGTAACCTTTCTATTCATTGAAAATCCATAATTCATACTTCATCAATAAACATCATTAAGACTCATAGTTCATAAGCTTATGATGCATGTATAATCTTGAATCATAAATTGGTAATCATAAAGTAATCATAATGTATTGGTCATCTTAAAATACATTGAAAATATGCAATCGAATTGAAATCATGTATGAACAGACCATTAACATTGAATAATAACATAATTGATTTGACCCAAATGCAATTTGATCAAAAATTAGAATTTAGGAGAAATTCATAGAATCAAAGAATTGAGAAAACCTTGGGTCTCCATGGATGAATTCTCACATACCTTGGTAATCAAAGCCCTAAGTGCAAGCTTCTAGCAATGGAGACTTGATCTTGACCTTGTATCCCTAACTTGACTTGGGGAAGAAGAAAGATATTTGGGAGAGGAAATTCATACAGAGCTGATTTTTGTGCTAGGTGTTTAAGAGGGAATGAGAGTTTAAATAGAGTTTTAGGTATTTATAGGTTATGGGGAAAATGACCTAAAACTTCCAACTATTAATATAAAAGAGTGGGTAATTCCCAAAACATCCCTAAGAAAATAACTGAACAAACCCCTGGACGAACCATTTTCACGGTTTGTGAAGAGCTCCACGGGTCATGGAGTGGTCTGTGAAGATTACCTCAGTTAAGTATAGGCGAGGAATTTTGATAGAAGGGGTGATACGCCCAAACTTACAATTCAATTAAGAAGTATAAAGTTGTCTCTGTCAAATATAGAACCCAACTAGATTGGGGTCTAACCCACAAGAAATGTGAAGAAATTAAGTCTACTAGCACTTAAACTCAATTGCAGTCAATATTTCCAAAATAATAAATATGCGTAGATTAAATGGGGGGATTTATTGTTTTAATAATTAAAAGTTCACAGGAACAGAATAAAAACTTAAGATTGTTAACAATATGAGATGGTAACTAAGACAGTGTTTCTCATGACATATAACTCAGTAGTAGTTATATATTGGTGATATTGTATCAGTGCATCTTATGCAAAATATAGCAAGTTATGTACATCTAAACACCTCCTGGACCTATTAAATTTATTTCACTCATCTCCTCCCGATCTCGGAGTGTGTTCCCATCTAACCCTTGCTTTGGATATCAGAAAACTCTCTCTTCTCAAGCTCAATTTCTTAGAAGAAGGTTATGCTTTGAATCTATGTTGCTGTTATCTTTTCCTAATCACTATCCCTCTCCAGAGAAAGTAATGAATATGGGCGAGTTTTAACATATTCACTCATTAAAAGGAAAACAACCTGAAGATAACAACAATGCAACGCTAAGCAGTTACTGACAATCACCTATACGTTTACCTACTTTATTATTGTGCCATGGTTCCCACAACCCTAGTTATGGGGTTTAGCTACTCATAATCTCAAGGAATGAATCAAGAATTAATGTTAAATTCATAAAACAATACTTATGTTTATAGAAAAGAAAACATCAAATCACAAGATGAATAACAAATCAAGAACGAAAAAAGGATTGAATATCGTTTGTATCTTGAAAAGTCACCAAGTATGCTCTCACAATGTTCACAATATGCCAAAACTAATAATAAATGGCGTAAACTCAAAAATAAAATAAGTTCGGGTATTTATAGAAGTACAAAACCTACTCCTAAATCAACTAGGAAAACTTAAATCGGCAGAGTTCACACCTAAGCATCACAATCCATATTGGCCTTTATGATCCGTGGTCATGATCAGTAGTCATTGAATTGGTTCCACCACTGTGTGGGCCTTCACTTCTTCACGAGCAAGTACCACATCTCATGGTCCTGACTACGACCTGTACTGGGGTCCGTAGTGATCTCTTTGGCCTATTTCCATCTTCCACCAGCCAGCCTCCACGAGCTTATATAAGTACAAATTCGGGTATTTATAGAAGTACAAAACCTACTCCTAAACCAACTAGGAAAACTTAAATCGGCAGAGTTCATGCCCAAGCACCACAGTCCATATTGGCCTTTACAGTCTGTGGTCATGCTCTGTAGTGATTGACTTAGCTCCACCACTGTGTGGGCCTTCACTTGTTCACTAGCAAGCACCACGTCTCGCTGTCCTAAATACGGCCTTTACTAGGCTCCATAGTGGTCTCTTTGGCCTATTTCCATCTTCCATAAGCTAGCCCCCATGAGCTTCCATCACACCCTATAGTGGAATCCACGGCCCGTGAAGTGTCATGTGGAGTTACACTTGGTTAAAATTTCAGCACTTGAAGCTTTATTCACCTCTGTATCATGATTGCCACCACAACCCTTACAAGGCACCAAAGTCCATAGTGGCACTCGTAGTCCTTGGTCCTCAGCAAAAATGCATCACATACTCACAAAATCATCCAAACTCATGAACGACTTAATTTTCTTGCAAAATGAACAAAATCTACAGAAATATGCTTGTAATGCACGCTAATTCACTACTAAAAAACCCGTAAAAAGAGATATAAAAAAAGACCTCAACTATTGGTTGCTCGAACGCAAGTGAATTTTTTATAAAGAACTCATGAGGTCGCTAAATAGAGACCTCACGAGGTCCCTACCATTTTTTCTGGAATTATTCACAAAGAGACCTTGTGAGGTCGCTAATTTATTATTTATTTTTATTTTATTTTTTAAAAATAGAGACCTTATGAGGTCCCTATATTATTATATATTTTTATTGATATTTATGTAAAGAGACCTTATGAGGTGTCTAAATATTATTAAATTTATTTAAATTCTTGAATAGAGACCTCATGAGGTCGCTTTATCTAAAACACATAAGACAAATAAGCGATCTAATGAAGTCTATTTAATTTGGAAAAAATATTTTTTTTCCAGAAAAGAGACCTTAGAGGTCGATTTATCTCATTGCTTAAAAAATAAATTTTTTTGAAAGATACCCAGCGAGGTATCTTTTATGCAATTGCTGGAAAATATAATGTGGAAAATTGCTCAAAGTGACCTCATGAGTTCTCTTTTCTGGAAAAAAAACTGGCAGCTTATTGTTTATTTTACCGATATCCACCTGTCATTTTAATTCAATATATATTCTAATCAGCTAAATCAAGCGCAAAGAGCTGCCAACAATATATCAATATAACAAATCATTTACTAAATATTCTCTTATCAACTCAATATGAAAAACAACTTAAAAGTGATTTGAATTTGAATGAATAAAACATAAAAGTCGTAAGTTATATATAATAGAATGCCAAAGTTATCATGTATTCACAAAACACATAATAAGTCGCATAAAACAACTACATGGCATACTCATATCTACTAGGACCACCAACTGAATCTAGCCAAACTCTCTCAGCCGGATCTTGGCTAAGTGACATGACTTGGTTGACTTCTGGCTGAGTCTGACGAAAATCCTCTAAGGCTTAAAGATACTGATTCTGAATTGAACAGTAATAATATTAAAATATACATTTAGAAAATAAGACAACTGTTGTTTAAATTAGTAACTTACATAGGTTTGTTGAGTTCGTGGCTCAACCCAAACATCTACATCTTCGGGATTTTTCTTCTTTCTTTTGTGTGTAGCAATGAATGCCTCAGCCTGAGTTACCAGCCTCCTAATAAATAGTCCCTCATAATAAAACCACTAGTGAAATTTCTCCATTTCAAAATAAATGGTGGTTTAAGTTTGAACATAAAATGTATATAAATTTTATTTTATAAACCCTACGAGTAAATCACATGATTGATATTGTTAAGAAATATGATCAAATAAATAAGATTCATGATAGAGTAATGTTTCTAAGAATAAGTAATTTCAAAAATTACTTAAAATACACTACAAAAAATGAGGGTTTTAACTACGTAAAAAATCGTGGCTAGCTAGTAATCAAATCATGGCTAACATTACTTTGCCACGGTAATTTAGCCACAGTTGCTAGCATGCTTATAAGGGGAATCTCCAAAATATTATCTATGATTTTAGCATCCGTGGTAATATTTAGTTAGCCACGGTTAGGCATAAAATTAAAAAACATTTTATTTTTTAAAAAATAGAATTATTTTTCTGTATTTTCCTGGTATCAATACATAAATAAGGTTCAACAGAGTATTTCTTGCCCATTTTGTTCTTGAAGAAAGTTGCAACAACTTTCAACAAAGTATTTTTTTATCACTATTGGCCTTCCATATCGTAGCATCTACACATCTACCATCTAAGATGCATAACAGAAATGTAGTAGCCTTGGATTTACCTACAAGGCAGCAGTTTGAGGAAATTTAGAGGCAACTCGACAATAACATAGACATGTACATGTCCATATTCTTTCAGAGTTTTCTGTCACGCCTCAAAAGGGTACCTTAGGCATGACCTACACTCGGAGACCATTAATGGCCCCAAGCGAACCACTTAGTCTGATCAATCATTCAATCATACAGCGGAAGACTCGACTCAATAGATAATTAACTCAAGTGGGCATTTAGAAACATCATCATTAATAAATAAATAATAGATTGAAAATACTCAAAGTATAATGTAACTCAACGTTATAAACTCAATAATGAAATCATGGTTTAAAAATAGACTCTAAAAGTATCTTTCTACTCAACTCTACTCTGTCGATGAAGCCTCTAATTGACTAATAAGAAAGTGCCAAGACAAGTTCACGACTACCTTAAAGAACTACTAAATAATAAAAGAATGACCGAAAATAAAGGATCTCCTCTGAATGCAAAGAGGTCTCACCAAAACTAGAGATGTAGATCCTCAACGATCAACCTGTTGATGATCCCTAATATCGTGTCTGCATCATAAAATAATGTAGGCCAAATGGCATCAGTACATAAAATGTACGAGTATGTAAAATAGCTGGAAAGAAACATATGCAACAATACTCAACCTTTGCATCTCAATTCAAGGAACTCACTCTGAAATGACTAAACTCAATAAAGCATGAAATAGAATAACACAGTGCTTTAAAATGATATGCAATAATAAATGCAACTCAGTAAATATATAAAAATATAATATTTTTTCTCTTGGGAAGTTTCTCTAATCGAAAACCATCATTGATGAGCTAGCAATGATGCAACGAAGAGATGTCATTGCCACATCCATCCAATATTGTGTCAGAGTAATGGACATCAACATCTATGGATCCAATCGTCAATTCCTCATTTGGCACAAGAGAGGCGTAGCTTCTATCCTATATTGGCTATGTAGTTGTGAGGTTTGAGTCAATTAAACTCTTACCTAACTCGGTGCTCAATACTACTCCCAAAATGCATGTTCATATTAACAACATCAGTTAGTCTCATTGGACTTTTAATTTAAACATCAAACTCATCTCAAAACATCATCATCATCATTACCTCTTCATCAGTTATTACACCTTTTAAAAAACATCATTTACATCGTCATCAAAATATTTTGCTCAAAATCCTCAACTCATCTCTTCTCTTTAAAATAGGTATAATCTCGACTTAGTGAATGCATTTAAAATAAATATATAATTAAAATCTTAATTCAATTTCAAAATAGATGTTTTAATGTAATAATGCTCAACTCGTTTATACTTAAAATACTCATGCTCAAGATAATAATTAAGAAATTTCTCAAACTCAACTCATGTTCAAACGCTTTCTCAATCAAGATGAAAATAGTCATTCTTTAAATTCAAAATATTGCATAAAAATAATTAATGTAAAAACATTCACAAATCATACTTTAAATAGTCCATCAATGCATAAAATATAAATAAAATCTCACGTAGAATTTATGTGAATGAAAACATGAATCCATACTCTCAACAAGACTCAACTCAAGAAACTCATCAAGGAATATTAAAATATATATACAATAACACAATGGAATTCATATACAACACTCGATAGGAATTATAAATAATTCAAAAAATCAATTCATGGAATTTCGAAACTCAACTAGGGTTCATGTGAATGAAACCATGGACAAAAATCTCAAGAATTCAAGGTGTATAATCAATAATAATTTCGATGCATGATTATATAGAACTCAATAAATAAAAAAACTACTTATTCGGAACTCAATAAAGTAGGGCTAAAACTCAACTCAATTGTTTAGTGATAGAATTTAGATGTAAGGCATGTGGATAAAATTAATCCAATGCTATGATTAGCCTTACATACCTGAAAGATTGATATTACAATTAAAACTCGAAAAATAATAGCTTTCTTGGAGGAAACCTTTGATCTTGGAACCTCGATGCTTGATCTCAAGAAAAGAAACTCTTTTATGAAGTTCTTAGACTGGAAGAACCTGGGAAAGCCTTGGGTGAAGGGCTTCTCTTTGATTCTTGAATTTTTGATTTGAAAATCTTAGGGTTCTTGATGAAGAAAAGGAACCTAGGTTAGTTTTGAGAGAGGTTCTTGAGACTAGATGGTTTAGATTGATGATTATGAGAGGAAGACTAGTTAGTTGGATGATATACATAGTTAAAACACTCAAAAATGACTTAAAATAAGGCTAAAAAGCTTGGAAAAGGATCAAAATAGCCTTAGAGGTCATGCAAGATTTTTCTGATGATTTGACTTCTACGACTCGTAGAAAACACTTTTGGTCATAGCTTTTGAGTCATAACTTTTTATGTTCTGACAACCTCTAGTACAACAGTCATACTGTTTACTCTGAACTCAGAATTAGGAAAACTTGGTGGCTTTGGAAAGAGAAGTCAAAGACCTTTAATTTGATATATCATGGGCCACATAATTCTTTATATTCTAGAAGATATGATTGTTTGAAGTTGACTCAAGTAAAATCTTATACCGAAACTCAATTGGTAAGGAAGCTTTCAACTCGATTTTGTGCTAGAGGATCCTTATGACATTAATTCATCTCCAAATCTATTCTCACACTAATGAATTAACCTCCACACATACATACAATTATGAATCATTCAGTACAACCCCATACCCCTATGAAAGATGTGTCGGTCTTAGCTTACAAAAATTTTGGGGTGTTACATTTTCACACCAAATAAAAACACTTGAAACCTGAACACCAATAACCCAAAAATTCATCACATATAGAAAAAGAAATACAATGTGTAAAATTAACAATACTCCCAAAGGTTATTCAAATTACCAACAAAAAAACGAAGACAATCCAATTGTAGAAAGTAAGGTATATATGCTTTGCACCTGATGAAACACCAGCCAAAAATGCTCAAAGCTATACTATAAATTTTTTAGTGCAACCAAAGCATGATCTAGTGTCCATGCATCTGAGGTGTGTATTATTAGTTGTATTCTACAATTAAATAAATCGATCAGTTGTGTCACCACCACAGCTAGATGCCCGTGAAGATGGCCAAAAAGTGACTACTCTTACCTGGGATTCATAAAAGGCAGAATGGTCCATAAAGTTCATCACGAGTCGTAATCCCCCTATAATCTTGAAGTTAATTTGTCCTGTGCCCACTATGCCACTCCACTGCGGGACGTGTTTCCCTATACAATCTGTATAAGTGCCCATTGTGGGGAACCTTAGCTATTTATTTCTGATGTTTTTTCCTCCTTTGAGACCCTGCACTCACAGAACACGCCGTGACACTATAAAACATTAAATAAAAAAATTTAACCTATCTACTACAGTACAATCCTTGAGTTTCCTCCCAAAAAGTGCTTGATTTTACGTCGCAACATGACGTGGGTCACTCCACTACTCAGACTTCATCAAGATGGAGCTTCTCAACATGTCTGGCTTCCTTATTTGATTCCAAGTATAGTTTTACATGCTATATATTTACCTTAAACTTGTGCCCATCTTGCGCTTCGATCTCAAGTTCACCACGAGGGAACACTCTTGATACAGTGAAAGGTCCCAACCACTTAGACTTTAACTTACCTGAAAACAATCTCAGCCTAGAGTTGAGCAACAACACTAAATCACCTAGATATAACTCTTGCTTCTCGAAATGCCAATCATGATATAGCTTCATTTTCTCTTTATACAGAGCTACTCTCTCATATTCCCTTATATAGAAATCATCCATCTCATTAATCTGTTCTAGCCTCATGTTCATAGTTTTGCTCAAACACAGATTCAATTTTTTATAGTTCCCATAATGCCTTATGATCTAGCTCCATAGGCAAATGAAATTCGTTTCCAAATACTAACTTATATGGTGGCATACTAACGGGTGTTTTAAAAGCTGTTCAATATGATCATTGTGCATCATCAAGCTTTCTTGACCATTCCATTCTATTGGCATTTATAGACTTAGCCAGAATTTCTTTGAACTCGCTGTTGGATACTTCAACCTGCCTAGTTGACTGAGGATCATATGAAGTATCTACCTTATGATGCTTTACACCATACTTGGAAAATAAAGTGCGAAAGACCTTGTTACAAAAATAGAACCCCCGATCACTGATAATTGCTATCGGAGTGCCAATTTTTGAAAAGATGTGATTTTTCAGAAACCCCACTATGCTCTTGCTTTCGTTATCTGCCAAGGACATGACTTCCATCCATTTTGAGACGTAGTCAATTACAACTAGGATATTTCATACCATATGATCTCACGAGTGGTCCTATGAAAGTGATACCTCACACATCAAAAACCTCAACCTCGAAGATTGGGGTCATAGGCAATTCTTGGCGCCTTGATTAAGAACCTTTTCTTTGGCACTTGTTGTAATTCTTTGCCAAATCATATGCATCTTTGTAAATAGTAGGCTAATAATATCTACATTGAAGCACATTTTGAGATATTCGGGCTCCACTATGATATCTGCCTACTGGTGAAGAGTGACAGGCCTCAAGAATATTCAGCATCTCAGCTTCTAGTACACAGCTCCTAATTACATTATCAGCACACATTCTAAACAAGTACTCCTCATCCCAGAAGTACCTGTTCACATCATGTATGAGCTTCTTTATTTGTTGGAACGTCATGTCCTCATACAGCATGTCACTAACCAGATAATTTGCAAAGTCAGCATACCAAGGAATAAGATCAAGAGTAGCGACTAATACCCACTCATCTGGGAATGATTCATCAATTGCAAGCTCATCCCCATCGCTCTTTTCAACTTCCATTCTAGATAAGTGATCTGCTACTTGATTCTCACAACTTTTTCTGCCCTTGACTTCAAAGTTAAATTCTTATAGCAAAAGAACCCATTTGATCTACAGGGTTTTGCAACTTTCTTTGCCATTAAGTACCTCAAAGCCGTATAGTTAGTGTGCACTATCACTTTTGTAACCAAAAGATATGCTCTAAACTTCTCAAATGCATACACAACTACTAGCAACTCTTATTTAATGACAATGTAGTTCTTTTGGGTTATATTGAATGCTTTGCTTGCATACTAGATGGGTTGAAAGATCTTGTCGTACTTCTGCCCTAGTAAAACCCCAAAAGTGACACCACTAGCATCACACATACTCTCAAATAGTGCAGGCCAGTTAGGAGAAACAAATTGGTGCTAAAATCAATTTGGCCTTCAAGCTCTCAAACATTTGTATACATGCCTCGTCAAAATAAAACTTCACCTCCTTGTCCAATAATTTACACAATGGATGTGTAATTTTGGAGAAGTCTTTGATGAATATATTGTAGTACCTAGCATGGCCCAAAAAACTACGGATACCCTTCACGAAGATAGGAGGGGGCAGCTTCTCAATAACCTCAACTTTTTCTTTTTCTACTAACAAGCCCTTTTCTGAGATCTTGTGGCCTAGCGCAATGCCTTCTTTGACCATGAAGTCACACTTTTCCCAGTTTAGAACCAGGCTGTCCTCTTCACATCTTTGCAATGCCCTGCTAAGATTTAACAAACAGTCATCGAAAGTATCTCCTACCACAAAATAATTCATCTATAAATACCTCCAAAGTGTCTTCCACCATATATGAGAATATTGACATCATACACCTCTGGAATAATGCGGGCGCATTATATAGTACAAAAGGCATATGCTTGAACACAAATGTGCCATATAGATATATGAAGGTGGTTTTCTCTTAATCCACCTGTGCTATAGATATTTGATTCTAGTTGGAGTAGCCATAAAGGAAGCAATATCAACCTTTACTTTCCATCTTATCTAGCATCTAGTCCATGAACGTCATTGGGAAGTGATCTTTCAAGGTCTATTTGTTTAGCTTCCTATTGTCCATGAAGTTTCACCATCATGTGACCGGCCAAAACAGAACTAGCTCATTCTTTTCATTTGCAACAACTGTCATACCACTCTTTTTGGGGACACACTACACAGGACTAACCTAACTACTGTCTAAAATAGGGTATACATCACCTGCATCAAGACACTTTATAATCTCCTTTTTACTACCTCTTGCGTAGGTAGGTTCAATCTCCATTGATTCTCAATGTTAGGAATATAGTCCTCCTCACCCTAGATCTTGTGAGTGCAAATGCTAGGCGGTATGCCAATGATGTCAGCAATAGTCCAACTAATTGCTTTCTTGTACCTTTTAGATCTCAACAAGTGCCTAAATCTATTTTTCATTCAAATCTGCAGCAATAATTACTGGCAAAGTGTTATTTTTACCTAAAAATACATACATCAAATGATATGGTAGTCCTTTCAATTCAAGTACCGGCTTCTCAATGAATGGTTTGACTAGAGGAGTTGGTCTATTTTTCAAGTCAAGATCTATCTTTTTAAGGGTGTGATCCAAAGCCATACAAAGCATTCACAGTCTCATCAAACTTCTCTAAGCAATCATCCTTGAATTTCATGATCACGGCAGCCAATGTCTCGACAGTGAACCTTTTCTCAATAGATGCTTCAATCACTACTTCTTAGCTATATCGATTACGAACATCATAGTCATATCTCTAGAATTCTTCATGGTTTTACAAACATTGAATTTCACTTTCTCATAATTAAGCCTGAAGGTGAGTTCACCGATCTCCATGTCTACCAATGCCTTGCCCATGGCCAAAACGGCCTTCGTACGATTATAGGGACTTCAAAGTCCACTTTGTAGTCCAGGATGACAAAATCAGCAGAGGATATGAACCTGTCAACTCCTACCAGCACATCACATAGGATCCCTACGGGCTTATTCACTGATCTGTCAGCCATTAATAACCTTAGTTTAGTCAGTTTTAGGGATCCTAAGCCCAACTGTCTGTAGATTGCGAGTCATATCAAGTTGATACTAGATCCTAAGTCGTATAAAGCCCTAGCAAAATTGAATGCACCAATAGTGCATGGGATAGTGAATGCTCCTGACTTCTCCTTTTTTTCAACCAACAACCTTGTAGAAATAACACTAAAATGGTGTAGGTTGTCAACAGACTCGAAGGTGACTGTCCTCTTCTTAGTAACCAAGTCTTTCACGAACTTTGCACAACCCAACAATTGCTCCAATGCCTCTACCAAAGGAATTTTTATGAAAAGTCAATAACATGGCGATGAATGTCAAAAACTTCCCGTCCTTGGCCTTTTTTTTCAATCTATGTGGAAACGGAGGAGGCGGTTTGCGAATTGGTGGCAATGGTTATGCTACTTCTGTCTTGGTCGAGTGTTTACCTTTTTCCTTTTCTATCATCTTCAGCTCTACCACTATCATCTTAACCTCATCATCATCTTCAACTAGAACTACATCATGTGACCCATTCTTTTTTTGCTCGTCAGCGTCGGATGCGACATCCTTTTTCTGCTCAATACCTATAGGTGATGGTCCCTGGATTGTCTTATTACTTCTGGTTGTCATTTCCATACATTTATCGTGTTTCATTAGGTTTTGTACAATGTCACTAGAAAGTGTGCCATTCTTCCTTTAATTAAATATTGTAGATAAGTGATACATTTGGTGCTCTAACTATTTGATAGCAGTGAAGTGTGAATCTACTAGTTGACCAATGTTGGAAAAGTCTCCCTTCAAGTCTTTGACACCTGCATCAGTTGACTCTAACCTTTTTAGAACCTTTGTCAACATGTCCTCCAACTTCGAGTTTCCAGAACTAGTTGCAACTCGATCTTTGTTCCAAAGAGGCACATACACACAACTACGGTCATTCTTGAAGTTGTCTTTTCTTTGCCAGCTTCCTTCATCACGATTACCAGCTCTATCATAATATCCATCCTTCTGAAAGTTATTACCTTAATTTCCTTAGTTGTAGTTACAGAAACCCCCTGGTTATTTAAATATTTAGCTTCCTCTTCAAAATCTATCTTTGGATCGTCATACCTATTTGTACCCCAACTGCATTTACCAATACATCTGGATAGTAGATGCTTAGTCAGTAAATCCATCTAGGTTTTAATATGACCCATATCTGGATCACGCTCCTCTTCCTTCCTTGTCTACTCAGCTAACATCTAAAAAGTATAGCCCATACCTCCAACCTCAGAATCTCTAGTATGCCAAGCCCTGCTAGTGTTTGAATACTGATCCAAAATAGCTAACGCTTCCATAAAAGTTTTAGACATAAATGATCCACCGCAAGCTTGATCAACTACTGGCTTGGTCACAACATTGTATGATCTATAGAATATATCCATCAAATGCTCTTCCATGATATTTTGATTTGGGAACTGTTTTGGCTTCTGATTGAATCTCAACTATGAGTCATGTAACACTTCGTAAGGGAGCTGTTTGCGCACATTGATCTCATTTTTTATTTGCAGCTTCCTTGAAGGTGGGAAGCATCGCTCTAGGAAGTTTCCTTTAGCTCTCTCCAATTTGTGATTGAGTCATGCGGGAGCTCATCTAGCCACTTGATTACCTCCCTAGATAGAGACAATGGAAATATTTGCAGGCAAATTGCAGTTTGGATAATTGGCAAGGATGTCACACGTTTTACATATAGCAATGAAGTTCATCAAATATTGATGTGCCTCCTCTCCGGCCATTTCTTTAAATAGTACTTTCAACTTCAAGAGCTAAAGCATGGTACTAGTGATGGTGAACTTCACTCTTGGTGGGAGTAGAGGAAGAATTATCGCCCTAGTGGCTCCAATTCCATCCATGTTTGGATCATCATCCTCCAGAACAAAATCAATGGGTCTTTGTTGCGCTCTACCTCATTGCAGAGTTCACGCCCAAGCACCATGGTACATACTGGCCTTTACGATCCATGGTCATGCTCCATAGTCTTTAACTTAGCTCCATCACTCTGTGGGCCTTCACTTCTTCACGGGCAAGCACCATATCTCGTGGTCCTGACTACAGCCCGTACTAGGGTCCATAGTGATCTCCTTGGCCTATTTCCATCTTCCATTAGCCAACCTCCATGAGCTTCCATCACGCCCCATAGTAGACTCCATGGCCGTGAAGGGTCATGCAGAGTTTAACTTGATCAAAATTTCAGCACTTGAAGTTTTATTCACCTCATCATCATGCATGCCACCACGACCCTTACAAGGCACCATGGTCCGTGGTGGCGCTCGTAGTCCTTGGACCTTAGAAAAATGCATCACATACTCTCAAAATCATCCAAACTCGTGCGCGATTTAGTGTTCATGTAAAATGAACAAAACACACATCATATCTACAGAAACATGCTTGCAACGCACACTAATTCACCATTTTGAGTGTCGAAAGTATCGTAAATAAGCTACACATCAAGGGGACCATGGGCCGTGAATGTCTCATTGGGCCGTGGTGGCCCTCGTGAAGTTGACTCACTATAGAGGTTCTGAGGGTTGGTTTCCACGGACCACTTGATGGTCTGTGAACAGGACTACGGATCGTAGATCGGTCGTGGTCCTCTTTATGATCTTTCCCCTTCTTCCTGTCACCTTCACGGCTCCTTTCCATGGGCCATGGTGCTGAGTACGGTCCGTGAAGGGCCTCATGAACCTCATCTAGTGCAAATTTTTCTGAGATTTCATTCTTACATTTCATTTTCTGACTTTTCAATTTTCGGGATCTTACATAAACACGGGGTATATTTTTGTGCTTTTAATGAAGTTAACAGTCTATTAATAGCAAGTTGTCATAGAAAGTAGAAGGAAATCTTTTTTTTTCTTTATGAAAAAGACTAGTTTTTTCCATTCTATCGACTTCTTTTTATTTTGAAAGTGTGTTGATGATTTTTATTAACTGGTGATTATTTACTTAGTGCTTAGTGATTTGACATGCTAGTTAAGGTTCAGTGTTGATAGAGAAGAGTACATACTTATACTCATATAAATATATACAATTATATTCTTAGAGTACTGGTTTGGTTGTTGTGTACTTGTGAATTATTCAATGCGTTTTGATAGTGATATGCTAGAAGATTGTTGTGCAGTTATATCCATATGCATATTGATGTGCTAGTGACGGGTGACTCAATCGTTTGATTATGTGGAATGAACCTGTCTACTTGTTTTATAACTGTAATTATATCCTTGTTACTAATCTTAGTCGGCCTATGATGTCTATCGATACATAGTGTTTGTATTGATGCTACTCTTGCACTTTTTTAAAATGTTGATTGTGATCCAGAAATATCACTACGGCCCTGTATTTAGCCATGCTTATGTTCAGACCTGAGGGTGAACTATTTCTGTCTAGGCTGCTGCAAATTTTTCTCAGTCTTTGATGTTTTTCCCTTCAGACACTAAGATACTTTATTTATTTATTTATTTTATTTTATTGCTACTATTAGAGAGCCTTAGCTAGAGTTTTAGTATGATATCTTTCGGATTCTAGAGATTTATTGCTTTATACTTTTGGTATTATTTATTTATTTATCCTTAAGACTATAATTATATGTTTATACTTATATATTGTATTTAGATGTTTAGAAATTGCATGAGCTATATGTTAAGTTTTGGTTCGCTTACAGGGGTTGATGTGGGTGCTAGTGACTGCATTTTGAATTGTGACAAAATTGAGGTATGAACTTGGAGAATATTGTTTCTCTTTGAGATAATAACCAACAATTCTTGTCTATACTTACCTTAAGTTGGTCATACTTCACAGCAACATCAAAAATGAAAAGTTTATAGAATTACTTTTACGTTTATTATTTGAAGCTTGATCACTATAGTAGGCATCAATTATCATAAAACAAAGTTAATTGTCTAAAGAGAGGTTTAGAGTGTAATGGGGCTCTCTT
The DNA here is from genome assembly GCF_947179165.1 of Solanum dulcamara. Taxonomy (NCBI): domain Eukaryota; kingdom Viridiplantae; phylum Streptophyta; class Magnoliopsida; order Solanales; family Solanaceae; genus Solanum; species Solanum dulcamara. Next base: position 13,805,299 of record NC_077246.1, read on the forward strand.
ATGCCCTAGATGACCGCAGATATGAGTAAGAAAATAGTATATAGAAGATAAAGAAAAAGAAAGTTTTCATTTCCCGATATTGCAGTTAAGAAAAAATGATCACAAATTAATTAAATAAAAAGAATTAGAATGGATAATTAGTCCGATCATAATTTGTTATATTGATATTAAATACTAAATAGATTAAAAATAGTATTACAAGAAAATGAAAATAAAGAAGATAAGTGTAAAATCGTAATCCTTTGAAATGGCAGGGAGTGTTTAATTTTTTAAAACAAAATTTGAGGGGAAACTAATTTTCACCCAAATATCATGAGACTTAACATGTCGCAATATCAAAAATTAAAAATTCTAACATATTTTCCTCAGATGAATAAAATATCTTTAATAAAAGTTTAAGGGATCGTTTGACAGAGTATATTAGAAGAAATAATATATGCATTAGCTTTGTGTATTAGTAATATTTTTTTGGCACACTTTTTCAACCTATCATGTATAACTATTGCTTGAATTAACTATACACTCTATTGTGTATTAAGGACTTTATTACTGATACATGAAATCCATGGTATTAGTAATGAAAGAAAATTTAATGCATGCATTAGCATGGTTAAAGACTATATTGCCCCTCAAAACCTTTCTTTCATAATATTTGTGGAGGGTATCTTTGTAAATAAATATTTTTTTTAAAAAATTATGCAATGCATGCTATTTTTAATACACTAAACCAAAAAATGCATAAAAAATAATCTCTGCATAATTGATGCAAGTATAACTAATACAAACATTACTAATACACTATATTTAACATTATTTTTATACACCTTACCAAAAGACCCGTAAGAGTTACCATACTTCTAAAGTTGAAAAAGGACTAAATTGCCAGCTCAAGACAAAATTTAAGAGGTTGAAAAATAGATAAAAGTTCAAGAATTATCATTTCTATTAAAGTATCAAAATATAGAAATAAAATATAACAAAAATAAACTTGTTTCACATGGCTTAAAAAAGAATGTTGAAACAAAATAAATTCTAAAGTGGAAAAAAGATCCGTTGTCACCCTTTTCCTCAAACCCATAAATTTCCACATAGTCAATCATCGTTGCCATGATATAATCTTGGCATCAATACAACAGACCTCAAAATTTTAATATTACCATAAAAGTTTGCAGGTTATTAAGGTGAAATCCTAATTGTATGTGTTCATTGATTTCTACAATCATCTTTTCCTGAATTGCTCAAAAAGCAATCATCTTTTCTATACCAATAATACATTCTTTTCTAAGGTAGCAAATTTACATCATTTTTTCTGATCTTTCTTTTAATGCATTGTCTTCTAAAAAAGACAATTTCATCATATAATTATGGGGAAATGTTGGAGTTGATATTCAAATGTGTTTTAGGAATCTTTGTTTTGAATAATTAAACATTAATGAAAAATGTCATGTGTTGTTTCGTTATACCCCATGTTAGAATGATTCTTGGAAATTGGAATGTTGAAATTTGAATAGGCCAGATTTTGTACACCTGTTTTTGACGATGTTAAAATTACCATTAGAATCTGAGACTTCTATGAATCAGAAACAATCGGAAGATCAGAAGCTAACAGAGGAAACTATTGTTAATAAATCTGGGGATGACTTTATCACTTGTATTTATGTAGCCAAAATTGGACACTTTTTCCATGCCATAACTACAACATGGTCCAAAAACTTGACTAGCCATACCCTTTACATCATAGTGGAACACCTCACAGAAGAAACACATTTCACATGTAAAATTGACCTAAAATCCTGGCAATTTTGGGGTAAGAAAGGTCTGAAATCATTCAAGGTGGGTGGAAAACGCGCGGACATCTATTGGGATTTGAGATCTGCCAAATTCTCCAGCAGACCAGAGCCTGTATCAGATTATTATGTGGCATTGGTCTCAGAAGGGGAGATGGTATTATTGTTAGGTGATCAAAATAAAGAAGCATTCAAGAGAACAAAATCAAGACCAACCATGTTGGATGCTCCATTAGTGCACAAGAAGGAAACTGTATATGCAAGAAAATGCTTTTGCACAAGAACAATGTTAGGCCAAGGGAAAAAGCAACATGATATTACTATTGAATATGTACTTTCAGGTCCATCTGATCCTGCTATGCGGATTAGTGTAAATGGGACTGAGGTAATCCGGATCACGAATTTGCATTGGAGATTTAGGGGAAATGAGACGTTTTTTTTGGATAATTTACCTGTCGAGATCTTCTGGGATGTGCATGATTGGTTATATAGTGGCCCTAACTCTGGTCCTGGATCTTTCATTTTCAAGCAAGGTAATGAAGGTAGCGGTAAATTACAAGAGAGATATTCAGACTCTGCGGGCTATATTAATGATGAAAGTTCTGATTTGCAATCTCCATGCACAGAATTTTGTCATTTTCTTTCTGCATGGAAGATTGAATAATGACTAGTTTCTTTCATAAAATTGAAACAATACAGAGAATATTAAATAAGTATTTTGTGCATGCTTTTAAGCTTGTAAACCGCATCTGGATGTTAATATTATGTCATTAATGAAGCTGAATTTCATGTTTTCAGTAGATATATGAGGTTTTTTTTTGTTCTTTGTTTAAATTGAGCGTTCATTGTTACATAAATACATTAGGTTTGTCATATTGTCGGAAATTTCTGTTTTTTTAAAGGAAGAAGAAAGGAAATCTAATTTAGTAGAGTAAGCGGGTTCCATGTTGAAATAATTCAATCAACAAAACAATGTAGAAGTCAGCGCCCCCCCCCCCAGCTCCGAGGTAGCTTCTTCTCTCTCAAGAACGAAGTGGGAGAAATAAAAATGATTTTGAAACTTTTTCTCGTTGAAAGCCGCGACTATCCCGCCATGGCATCGTGCGGCCCCACCATACCGAGAATAATTCAATAGCGGGTTACACGGAGACAGAAACTTGAGATTTGCATCCCAAACCTTCATTTCGCAACACACCATCAAACCTTGACGTTCTAAAACAACTCTTTCACGCTATGGTCAATTCCAGGAGTTCCACTCAACCAAATTTGATTCCGTAAAGCCGCACAATCTCCTTCACATCTTGGATATTAACTCAAACAAACAAATTGATAATTTAATCATCCATCCATTATCGGATTACCCAGAACTCACATGACTCAGATTTTGTCCAAGTTTAACCTAGGCTCAAAATTTCGAAGTTACTACTCAGAAGTTTTCTAGCTCAAATTCATTCCCCATTTGCTTATCTATAACAATGAAAATATGTCGTTACATCTGATTAGGGGAAACCTAAAAAATTTGGCCATAAAAAATGTAACAACCTGTCCCCGTCGTTATGGATAGGCTTGAAGAAGGAATTTAGACCAGAAAACTTTCGGTAGTAACTTCAAAAGTTTTTAGCCTAAGCTAAACTTGGACAAATTTTGAGTCACGTGAGGTTTAGTGTGATCCGATAATACGTGAGGGGTCAAATCATCAATATGATTAAGTTATCTGATAGTCAAGACAATACGGAGCCTTTACGATTTTACGGAATCGTATTTGGGTGAGAAAAACTCCCAAAATTTGATTTGGCATGAAGGGTATAATTTAAGATGCCATGAGTTGAGGGTGTGTTGTGAAATGGGAGTTTGGAGCTCAAGTTTCGATCCCTCTATTTCCATGCAACCCACTAGAGCGGGATGGTCCCGCTAGTGCGACAGACGTTACTTAAAGTCAAGAAAAAGTCTCGGAAGGGTTTTTAGTCATCCAACTTCATTCTTAAGAGACTAAAAGCGATCTAGGGTGAATTCTAGCTGATTTCCACCATATTTTGTGTCCAAGGTAAGTAAATCACTCCCTTAATTGGTAATTCGATTCTTAGAACCTAGAAACTCTGGTTAGTGATCATTGGGGGAGGGTTTTGGACTGAAACTAATGGTGGAAAATAGCCCTAGGGGAGCGTTAGGATCATGGATTTGCCTAGGAGGGGAATTATGCTATAATTCATGAACAATAGACCTTTGAAACAATTCTTTTTATGTTATTAATGTTTTTAGACCTAGAACAAACTGAACAAACTCGAAAGCACAAAGCTCCCGCACTTTAGAGTTGTCAAATCTTGACTTTGAGGTATGTGATAGTTTTGTTTCCCATATGTGATTTATGTACTTGCTAAATTGCCTCATTGTGTGTATATGTGTATATGAATAGGGAAACATGCTAGAAAAATTGTGAAATGATCACTTACTGGCCTGATTTGTGATGAACCTATTCTTGATGATATGATGTAGACTATTGATTGTAATTTTGGTTGCTTGTATGTTTCGATTAGGTGTCACGTTCCAACACACATTTGGATTAAGTGTCATATTCCGACACACATTTGGATCCGGTGTCACATTATGACATAAACCTTGGACTAGGTGTCACGTTCTAATATATAAATATGTGTTTGCAAGTCCCATAAGAGAACCCTTATGTGAAATTGCATGATATTGACACTAGTGAATTGTAATCTTATTGAGTACTTTTTGAAATTAAAATGATTAAGTTTATTTTTTAAATATGTTCTTACTGTGTTGGGTTTGCTTGTCCATGACTCACTTACTTGCTAGCCGCTTGATCCTTCTAGTACATTGTGATTTTATGTACTGATACTACACTTGCTCTGTCTTTGTTGAGTACAAGGTATATTCAGCCCGCTGGAGAGAGACGTTACATAGGAGACCATTAGTTATTGAGAGATCAAGGGTGAGCCACTTCTTATGGGCTACCATGAGATCTTCCTATTTCAAGTCCTTCTTTCAGGACATAGACTTCCAGACACTTTTGTTATGTTTCTTTTGGGGTTGCATCCCCTTTCTAGACTTGTTACTTGTTTAGAGTTTTGGTACGTCGACTTTCAGTTCCTAGGTAATAATTTCTGCATGTTGGGGTTGATAACTAGATATTTCTGAGTTTATGGGAACTCAGCCTATGTTTTGTTGATTAAACTTGTTTCCACATCTTTAAAATTGTTTATATCTTGCGATTGTTATTAATTTGGCTATAGTAATGGTTCTCTCACCAGAGGGTTAGTGTGTGTGCCAGCCATGGTGGATCAGAGTCATGACAAAGTTGGTGTCAGATCCCTAGGTTCGTTGATACCATTATACCAAAATAAGTCTAATAGAGTCTTGTGGAAAGATACAGAGACATCTGTGTTTTTCTTCGGAAGGCTACAAGACTTTTGGGAAAAGTTTCTCTATCTTCTTTCCTTTGTGCTATAACTTGATTCCAATTGGTATCTAAATTATTTCACTCTCTTATCTACAGATAGTTAATACCCACTATAATGATGTTCGGACTATAGCTCCAATTGAGCCGGAGGAGGAGCCAACACCCCTCTAGTTAAGAAAGTACCAGTAGGTGAGACCCCTCCAGCTCCCTAGGATGAGTTAGAGGAGAATCTAAAGATTGAGTAAGAAGGAGTTGTTGAGCAAGAGGAAGACACCCAACTTGGGTCTGCCAGCCTTCCCCCTCTGGACCCCATATTAGTGCAGCAAATCATGGCTTTTCTAAGTGGGTTGGTAGGCACTAGAGCCATTTCCACCATGCCCGCGACACCTCCCCTTTTGTTCGTCCATTTATTGTTGCAGCTCCCTTGGTAGATAAGGTGGTAGACCCCTCATGGATCCAGTTATGAAAGGCACTGAACATGACATGCTTACCAGGTTCCTGAAGCTTAAGCCCTAATCTTCCATAGTTCTGAAAATGATAATGCCTATGAATTCATCCTTGACTGCTACTAGAGGTTGCATAAGTTGGGCAAAGTATATTAGCATGGTGTAGAATTTGTGACTTTCCAGCTACAGGGTGAGGCTAAGCAATGGTGGAGGGCTTATGGAGTGTCACTTGCCAGTGTTGCCCCCACTCACTTGGGTTCGATTTCATGCCTTATTTCTAGAAAACATATGTGCCATGTACCTTGAAGGACCGCAATAAGGATGAGTTCATAGTATTGGAGTAGGGTGGAATGTCAGTAGCTACTTATGAGGCCAAATTTCATACACAGTCCAAGTATTCTATTTAGCTGGTAACTACAGAGGAAGAAAGAATCTGATTGTTTGTGAAGGGGTTGAACCCCGAATTACAGGTGTTGTCGGTTCACATAACTTCGTCAGGAAGGAGTTTCAATAAAGTCACATATTTTGTGAAGAAGGTAGAGGGTGTGAGGCAAGATAGGCAGGCCAAGGCTTTGGCTAAAAAGCCCAAGATCATAGGTAATTTCCAGGGATCCTATTCTAGAGGATCAGATAGGCCAATATTTGCATCCGATTGATTCAGTCAGCTCTGCCCACTTCTACTGGTAGTTTTTCAGGTACTCCATAATAACATCCGACCCATGTGGGCAAGGGAGCATCTTTTCCAATTCTTTGAGCACGACTATTTTAATTATGGAGAGCCGGGAAATATAAAGAGAGAATATCCTTACCCCCACGGGATAAATTTAGCACCTCAGCAGGATATAATAGTAGTACCCACTGGTAGAGGGGGGCAATGGTAGAGGATGTCGATAAAATGGGAGAGGAGGAAGCCAGAGAGGCGATGGAGGATGAGGTAAAGGTAATGTAGGTTGAGGAGCAGAGTAGACAGGTAGGGAGGTGGCCCATCAGGATGATAGGGCTTAGTTATATGCCTTCTGAGAAAGACCAAGGCTGAGGCATCTGATGCAGTAATCACACGTACTATTCTTGTCAGTGACCGGATGACTACTGTTTTTATTTGATCTGGGGTCTACTTATTCATATGTGTCTGTGAAATATGTCTTGGTTTTTGATGCACTTTGTGATATACATGATTCACCCATCCATATTTCTACCCCTGTTGGAGAGTCAGTCACAGTTACCCATGTTTATCGTGCTTGTTCTGTGATGTTTATGGGATTCCAAACTTAGGTTGATGTAACACCTCCTAAAACATTATATGTGGTATTTCAATTCTCGATGAAAATAATACTATTTTTGTATTTTGGACATAACCTTTCATAGAATAGTCCAAATTAGGTAATTTAAATTTCTAAATAATTCCAACGGCATTACCTACTACTTTCATGAAGACCATATCTTAAGATTCGGAAGATACATTGGTCAAATAAATTAAATTTTGCTAGACATGGTGTTTTGATGAAATGGAGTATTTGTAGAAGAAAAATCATATCTCGTGGTAGGATGCTCCAAATCGGTTGATTCTTCAACGACATAAAATTATACTTCTATATCTACAATTCATATGAGACACTAAATCCTAATTAAGAAGTTATCTTGTTCAAACTCATCTCCGAAAAAGAGTATTCTATTAAAAGAAGGTTCATCTCACCAACTATAGAAAGATCTAGATCCATTTGACATCACCCATAACAGCAATAGTCCTCCATTTGACATCATCCATGAGATCATAATCCTCCTTCATACATATAAATACCCACCTTATTTTCTCATTTTATTCATCAAGATTTCTCAAGCAACTCTTTTCTCTGTACACTTCTTTACTCATTCTCAAATATAGTTTTAGTTTTTAGTGGTGTAGAAATACTATTTCGATGATTCTTATATTCCAGTAGTACACAAAATGCTCCAACGAGGAGTAAAGTCTAGGGGTTCAAGAGTGGTCATTGAGTTCTTCAATTCGGAGTAAAGCTTCAAATTCTAGGTATGTAAAATTATTCATAGCATTGGATTGAGTTCGTCCATGCGCCCAATATTGAAATTTATCATAATTGAGTTATAGTTGAATTTTACCCAAATTTTGAATTCTAAATGAATTAATTCTTCTTTTATTGAGTTAGATATATTTATGCATTGAGATAATTATTTTTTTTATCTCTCATATTATTGAAATTATTATTCATGACTACTTTCCCATGAACCTTAATTGATTTGATGTTCATGAATATTTTTACACGTGATTTGAGTAAAGATATTGACTTTTAATATTTATTGATAAAAAAAGTAATTTGAATTAATACTATATATGTATTTTTATTGAGTTTTGAAAGAGAAAAATAATTGAGTTTAAATGAATTTGAGTAAATGTTGTTTTGAGCAAGATATTTTGATGAGATGAAGTGTAATGATTGATGAAGAGGTAATAAGATGAGTTTGATATTTTTCCAATAATACTAGATGATGATGTTAATATGAGAATATATTTTGGGAGTAGTATTGAGCACCGTGTTGGGTAAGAGTTTAATTGACTCAAACTTTAGAACTACATAGGCAACGTAGGATGGAGGCTATACTCTTAAGTCCCAAAAATAAGACTTTAATAATTGGATCCAAGATGGTGATGTCCTTTACCCTTGAAAGGTATTTGATGGATGTGGCAACGACATCGCTTCGTTGTATCATCACTAGCTCATAAGTGATGGTTGTCGATTAGAGAAACTCCCAACTGAGTATGCATTGCTTATTATTATTATTATTATTATTATTATTATTATTATTATTATTATTATTATTATTATTATTATATTATTATTATTATTATTATTGTTGTTGTTGTTGTTATTGATGTTGAGATAATGTTGAGTTCTAAGCCGAGTCTTCTTAAGATGAGTTTCTTGATATATGTCCTTACTTTCTTACCATTTTACATACTCGTACATTCCATGTACTGACGTCATTCTACCTGCATCATTTTATGATATAGATATAGGTGTTAGAGATCCTCAACAGGCACATCGTTGAAGATCATTACTTTCCAGCTATTTGGTGAGTCCTTGTTGTATTTGGAGGAACTATTTATCCTTTTATTATTTTTGAGTATTATGTTTCTTTTGAGGTATTCATAGACATATTATTTGAACCGTCTGATAGTGTTAGAGGCTTCATAGACAGATTTTGATGATGTAATTGAAGTAGTTCTTCTTTGAAACTACTTCTTCTAAGGATTATTTCTTTCATTTAATGTTGATGATTGTGAGCCCATATAAGTATTATTATTTTTACTTAAGTTTTTCGCTGATGAACGAATGAGTGATGAGACCAAGTGATTCTCTCGGAGGCCAGAGATGGTTTCTAAGTGCCGGCCACATCTAGGGTACCCTCTTGGGGCTTGACAATTAACTTGGTGATTTTAGACATGATCGATTTTGATGTAATCTTAGGCATGAATTGGTTTTCCCCTTATTTTTCTATACTTAATTATAATGCTAAAACTATGACTCTAGAGATCCCGGGGAGCGAAAGGTTAGAGTGGGAAGGAGTGTACATATTCTTTCTCCAGGCTAGCAAAATATTGGTGTAGGGTTATTTGGGCTATTTGGCCCATATTCAGAATGTTGATATAGATCTCCCTCTATTGTGTCTATATCGGTAGTGCTAGAGTTTCCAGAAGTGTTTCCTGTAGACTTGCTTGGTATGCCTCCTAACAGAGACAGACTTCTACATTGACTTAGAGCCGGGCACTTGCCTAATTTCTATTCCTCCCTACCGTATAGATCTACCAGAGTTGAGAGAGATTATGTCTCAAAGCCAAGAACTCCTCAATAAGGGATTCATCCATCCTAGTTCTTCTCCACGAGGTGCTCCATACTGTTTATTCAGAAAAAAATGATAGTATGAGAATGTGCATTGATTACCGAACACTGAATAAGATCACTATCCAGAATAAGTATCCTTTAACACGTATCAATGAAATCTTTGATCAATTGCAAGGCACATTAGTCTTTTCAAAGATTGATCTTAGGTTTGGGTATTATCAATTGAAGATTATGCCTGAGGACGTGCTCAAAATAACTTTTAGAACTAGCTACGGGCACTATAAATTTTTGGTGATGTCTTTGGGCTGACCTATGCACTTGCAGCCTTCATGAGATTGATGAATGGGGTTTTCAAACCATTCCTAGATTCATTTATTATTATGTTTATAAAAGATATCTTGGTGTGTTCAAAGAGTGAACAAGAACATATAGACTATTTTCGTATTGTTCTAGGTATTTTGGGAAAGCAGAAGTTGTATGCAAAACTCTCTAAGTGTGAATTATGGTTGCCATCAATTGCCTTTTTAGGTTATGTTATTTCAAAGGAAGGGGTAATGGTAAACCCCCAAAAGATTGAAGCAGTTAAAAACTGGGCTTGACTTTGTTTTGTGACTGAAGTAGGAGTTTTGTGGGACTGGCCAGTTATTATCACCGGTTAAAGAGGAACTTTGCTTCTATCACTACTCATTTAACCAGACAGACTCAAAAGGAGGTACTATTTGAGTGGACTGATAAATGGGAAGAGATCTTTCAAAAGCTCAAGACTCTTCTGTCTATAATGCTTATCTTAACCCTGCCGATTCAAGTTTGGATATCGTATTGATGCATGATAAGAATGTTGTAGCCTATGTTTTGCGGCCGTTGAGGTGTATGAGAGAAACTACCTGACTCATGACTTGGAGTTGGTAGTGGTAGTGTTTTGGTCTAAAACTCTGGAGACATTATCTGTATGGTGTCAAGTTTGAGGTATTTACTTATCACCGCAGTTTATAGCATGTGTTCACTTAGAAATACTTGAATTTGAGATAGTGGAGGTGGATGGAGTTTTTCAAAGACTATGGTGTTACCATCCGGTATCATACAAGTAAGGCTAATATTGTAGTGGACGCTTTAAGTTATAAACCGGTTAGCATGTTCAGTCTAGCCTATTTGGGAGCCTGCAAGTGGCCCTGGCTAGAGAGATTCAGGCCTTGGAGGCTAGGTTGATGAGACTAGGCATCTCAAAGAAGGGTGAGGTGATGGCTTGTGTTGATCTAAGACCCATTTTTATAGAAGAAATTAAGGCCAAACAGTTTGAAGATGTAAGCTTGAATGAGATTACAGAAAAAGTTTTGATGGGAAAGGTCTAGGATTTAGTCCTTGATGTCAGTGGGGTGCACAACTTTAGGGGAAGGATTTTTTTCCTCGGGTAGATGGCATAATTCAAAAAGTTCTGTCTAAATCTCATGGTTCATGGTACTCTATTCACCCTGGAGTAACCAAGATATATCAAGACTTGAAACATCTATATTGGTGGCCGGGTATGATGAAGGACATTGTCGAATATGTATCCAAGTGCTAGAATATCCAACAGGTGAAATATGAGTACCAAAGACCTGTAGGTTTACTTCAAAGAATGCCCATTCCTGAATAGAAGTGGGAAATGATAGCCATGGATTTCGTGGTGGGACTTTCCAAGACCTTAGGGAAGTATGATTCCATTTGGGTGGTGGTTGACAGGTTGACAGAGTCAACTCACTTCATCCCGGTTAGAGTGGACTATAATGCACAACAATTGACAAAGATTTATGTGAGGGAGATAGTAAGGCTGCACGAGGTTCCCCTTTCCACCATTTCAGACCGTGGTACGCAGTTCACCTCTAAATTTTAGGGAAAGTTGCATGAAGAGCTAGGAACTCAACTCACTTTCAGTACGACCTTCCATCTACAGACAAATGGACAATCAAAGAGTACTATCCAGGTACTGGAAGATATGTTGAGAACATGTGTGATCGACTTACGGGGATATTGGAACAAGTTCTTTCCCTTATATGAGTTCTTCTATAATAATAGTTACTATTCCAGCATTGAGATGACACCCTTCGAAGCTCTTTATGAGAGGGGATGACGGTCTCCCATAGGATGGTTTGAAGCTGGAGAGGTAGAGCTGTTAGAGGTAGACTTAGTGAGGGATGCTCAGGATAAGGTAAGAAGCATCCAAGCTAAGTTTCTAGCAGCTCAAAGTCGTCAATAAGAGTATGCTGACCGTAAGATGAGGGATATAACATTCCAAGCAGGTGAGCAAGTGCTTCTAAAAGTGTCACCCATTAAGGGGGTAATGAGGTTTAGTAAAAAGGGCATGCTTAGTCCTCACTATATTGGCCCTTTTGAGATTCTTAACTATGTAGGGCCAGTGGCGTACAAATTAGTTTTACCACCTAGCTTGTCTTGAGTACATCGGGTGTTCCATGTTTTAATGTTGAAAAAGTATCATTGAGATGGGGATTACATCATTAAATGAGACTCAATTTTGTTAGATAAGGATCTTTAGTACGAGGAAGAGCCAGTTGCAATCCTTGATCGCGATGTCCAAAATTTAAGGAATAAGTAGATCAGCATGGTAAAGGTGCAATGGAAACATTTTTTTATGGATAAAGCTACATCGGAAACTGAGAAGGACATGCAGGACAAGTATTCTTAGCTGTTCATCAAAGTAGGTACTACTCTATCTCTCTCTGCTTTTGACCTATTTTTCCCTAGTTGGTCACTCGGGGAATAGTGATGGGTAAATTGATATCTGTTGTAATGACATATCTCCAATGTTATGGATAGGCCAATAGGGAAAGAATTCGGGCCAGAAAAATTTGGGTAGTAAGTTTGGAAAATTTAGCCTAGGACAAACTTGGATAAATTATGAGTCAGGTGAGGTTTAGGGTTACCCGATAGTAAGTGGGGGGTTGAATCAGTAATCTAATTAAGTTATCTGATAGACAAGATGAGACAGAGCCTTTATAGCTTTATGGAGTCGCATTTAGGTATGTAAAACTCTCAAAATTTAATTTAGCCTTAAGGGTATAATTTAAGATACCATGAGGTGAGGATGTGTTGTGAAATGGGAGTTTAGACCTCAAGTTCTGAGCTCTTTATTTCTGTGCAACCCGTTAGAGCGGGATGATCCTGCCGGAGCAGGATGATCCCACCGGAGCGGTACAGTTGCGACATAAAGTCAAAAAAAGTCTCTGAATGAATTTTAGTCATCCCACTTCATTCTTAAGAGACCAAAAGTGACCTAGGGCGAATTCTAGCTTATTTCCACCATATTTTTGTCTAAGGTAAGTATATATCCCTTAATTCGTTATTCGATTCCTACAACCTAGAAACTATGGTTGGTAATCATTGGAGGAGGATTTTGGACTAAAATTAGTGGTGGGAAATAGCCCTAGGGGGAGGGGATAGGATCATGGGTTTGGCTTAGGAGGGGAATCATGCTATAATTCATGAACAGTATGCCTTTGTAATAATTCTTTGTATGTTATTAATGTTTTTAGACCAAGAACAAGCTGAACAAACCAGGAAGGGGAAAGCTCCTACACTTTAAAATTGTCAAAGCTTGACTTCGAGGTAGGTGATAGTTTTGTTTATTGTATGTGATTCATGTACTTTCTAAATTACTTCATAGTATGATTATGTGTATATGAATAGGGAAGCATGGTAGGAATTATGTGAAATGATCACTTACTAGCCTGATTTGTGATGAATCTGTTCTTGGTGATATAATGTTGACTATTGATTATAATTGTGACTGCTTGTATGTTTGGATCGGATGTCACGTTCCAACACACATTTGGATCGGGTGTTACGTTCTGACACACATTTGTATCAAGTGTCATATTTTGATATAAATTTTGGACCAGGTGTCATGTTCCAATACATAAATAGGTGTTTGAAACTCCCATGAGATTCTTATATGAAATTGCATGATATTAAGATTAGTAAATTGTGATATTGTTGAGTATTTTTTGAGATGAAAATGTTTAAGTCTATTATGTATATATGTGCTGATTGTGTTGGGTTTACTTGTCCATGACTTGCTTACTGCTAGTCGCGTGATCCTACCTTTACATTGTTGATTTTGTATACCAATACAACACTTACTCTGTCTTTGTTGAGTGTATGGCATATTCAGCTGACTGCGGAGAAAACCTGCATAGGAATCACTAGCTATTGACAGTTAAAGGGTGAACCACTTCTTACGGGCTACCATGAGCTCTTCCTATTTCAAGTCCTTCTTTCAGGACTTAGAATTTCAGAAACTTTTGTTATGTTTCTTTTGGGGTTGCGTCCCCTTTCTGGACTTGTTACTTGTTTAGAATTTTGGTTTGCTGACTTTTAGTTCCTAGGTAGTAATTTCTGCATATTGGGGTTGATAACTAGAAATTTCTAAGTTTATAAGAACTCAGCCTATGTTTCATTCATGAAAACTGCTACCGCATCTTTAAAATTATTTATATCTTGCAATTGTTGTTAATTGCGTTGTAGTAATTGTGCTCCCACCGGAGAGTTAGTGTAAGTGCCAGTCACAATGGATTGGGATCGTGACAAAAAACAAACTATAATAGCAATTCTTAATTTAAACAAAGAAAAGAAAAGTTGTGCCAATTGATAATGTATAATCAATCCATTTAATATATATATATATATATCAAATATTAGATTCAAAAATTAAATAAAAAGTGAGAATAATAGAATTTGCTCGTTAATTTTGATAACTTTATATAAAAAAAATCACTTTGTCAATTTACTTATGACATTAGTTGAAATAATAAAAAAGATATTCAATATATATTGTTCGATGCACTACAAATAAAACCAGAATAATATGCATGACAACTTTACACTATCTACGAAACCTCTAATAGAAATTTTAAATGTACGATTTCAGATGGTTGGGACAGGACCCCTACACATCCAAACTATGACTACAAGTGCAACAAAAGGGTACGAGACAACTCTTGGCTCCAGATGAGAGTTAGCTTACCCACTATTTTGTTGAATACGCAATAACGGCCTAGTGTGAAGGTCTACTAAATTGTATACCTAATCATGTATTTGTAAAAATGGAGCACCCCAAATGTCGGAACCTCAGTATATATACAACATGTATTGGTATGTAAAGAATACAAAGTAACAAGTAGATAAATACAAATGATCTTTACCATAACCCCCAACCGCCGTGAATGATACCCACACTAATCCTCCGGTGGGATAACCAACTACTAATCCAAACTTAACTAATCAAACTATTTTAAGAAGCAAAGTTATTATATAAAACACTATGAAAACAGTTTAACCAAATAAATGATCGAGCTCCCATAAACTCAATCAATTATCAAAAACACTTGTGAAATTAACTCCAAGAACCTGAAAGTAATAGTATCAAAACTCAAGAGTATCTAGAATAAAAGGATGCAACCCCAACAAAAAAACATAAATCTAAGAGTCTAAATGTCAGTGTCCGAAAAGATGGACAAGGCAAATGAGAAGAATCCATGGCATACTGAAAGAAGCAGCTCACCCTTGGATTCGGAAGTTGCGCATCTCACAACTGAGGTCGCATAGGATCTGCCTGAATATGCCCTGTACTGAACAAAGAAAGAGCAACTGTAGTATCAATACACAAACCATAGTGTACTGGTAGGATCATTCGGCCAATTTCAAAGATATGAATTAACATAGGTAACCATAACACAATGACACAAGTCAACACATATAACACCAAGTCAACAACACAAATACACTCCCAGTCGCAATCTTGATTTAACCAACACATGAAGCATGTCCCATATGATCACAAGCAAACTCGGTTCACTCAAGGAACCAATAACATAAACAAGTCAATCATGTCAAATATATACCGGCATGGTACTCTAGCCAACAAATGTTATTCCCATACCATGCGTGATACTTGAGCCTACCATTAGTAATCCCATACCAGGAGTGGTACCTGAGTCAATCGTTAGTAATTCCATATCAGGCGTGGTACCCCATTCAATCATTAGTAATTCTGCACCAAGAATGGTACCTGATCCAACCGTTAGTCACAAATAACATGCACAATCACAATCATAATAAAACAACTACACATGAAGTCAAAAGTAAATTAAACAGGTCCATTGCATGAGATTATCAATATGATTTCATTTCACAGTCAACCCTTATGTTTTCCCTACATGCATTGCACAAGTGATAATATAAAGTAGTAAACATGCAAACATTACATAACTTGGAAAACAGAAAACCATCACCTACCTAGAATCTAGCCTTGGAAATTCTATTCAACATGAGCTTTCCCCCTATTATAAATCCTAGCTTGTTCTTTTGTATAAAACAATTACAAAATAGCATAATCAATGAACAATGGTCTAATTAAGCTAGGATTATAACTTAATCCTATTCCTATGATAATTTCATGATCATTCTACCCAAATCAGGCCTTTTCCCACTATTAATTCAAGTTAAAACCCTCCCTTAAGGTTAACCACCATATATTCTAAGGCTTAAGAATCGAACTACAAGATATGAGAGTAATTAACTTACCTTTATCAAAGAGAACGGTGGACCATAAATGAAAAATTCCCTAGGTCGCCTCTGCAGTTTCCTAAAATGAGTTACCCAAAAAATGATTAATTTTTGGACATTTCTGCACTAAATTCTGACTAATCCCGCTATAGCGGCCCCTCTATAGTGGGATTCCACCCGCAATAGTGGATTGCACGGAGATAGAAACTCAGAATGTTTTCCCCAAGTCCTTATTTTTCCACACACCCTCAAACATTGATATTCTAAATTAATCATTTCATGCCAAGTTCGATATTAGGAGGGTCTACTTACCCGATTTCAATTCCAAATAGTATTGCGGACTTCTTAATATCTTAGCTAATAGATAAACCAATTTGCACTTAGACATTGACTCCAATTCTTTCTTGGATTGTTCAAGGCCTCACCTTACTCATATTTCATCTAAGAATAGCCTAGCCTAAAAATTTTAAGTTACTGCACAAAAAATTTTCTAGCCCAAATCTTTTCACTATTGACTCTAGCCATAACGACTGGAGGGTCGTTACAATAGATACCAATTGACCCATGCTCATCCTCGAGTAATCAAATAAGAAAATTAGTGTCATGCCCCGGGAGGGTACCCTAGACGTAACCGGCACTAGAAACTATTTCTGGCTCCCAAGCGAACCACATAGCCTGATCACACATCCGTTCATTCATTCAATCAGCGGAAAATTTAAAAATAAGGAATAATTTAGTGGGCAGCTCAAATCACCCATCCAACTCAAAGAATAAAGGCCATGGGCCGACATATCAACTAAAATATTTGTCATTTAAAAATAGTTTGACAAGAATAACTCAAGGATAAAAATACTCAATCGACTCCTCACTATCCAGTCTATGAAGCCTCTATCACTACTATCTAATTGGTGCCAATGACATGTTCATGGCTACCTCAAATCAAAATGGAAAGGGGCTAACTCAATGTAAGAATACACAGATGGTGTCCTCCGAATGTAGGGGAGGACTCACCAATACGCTGAGTGCGAATAGATCCCCAATGATGTTCCTATTGACGATCTCTTAAACCTGTCTCTGCATCATGAAACGATGCAGGTCCAAATGGACGTCAGTACGTGGAATGTAATATGGCAGAATGAAACATACCTTAAGGAAGAATAGCAGTGGTCCAAATATCTCAAATTGAAAAGATAAGAGAGACTCAACAAGGCATCATAAGTCTAAAGTAATAATACATTTTTAGACAAAGACCAATCATATACCATATGGTCCAATCCAATCATACACATTACATTTCAATCAAATCATTTACAATTTGATCCTTTTCAATCATGTACAACCCGATTATATACACTCAACTCAACAATCAACTCAATAATCAAATCCAATCTAGTCGCATACCATTCTATTCAATCCAATCACAATTCATCTAATCCAATTCGACCATATAAAATCAACTCAACATTCAACTCAAACATCAGCTCAAAGGACTCAACTCAGTAAATATGCAAATTAAATTATGCAACGTTTTACAATTTAACTCAAAGGACTCAACTCAATAAATATGTATACATCACAACTCACTCAACGTCCTAAGTTCAACAAGAATAGTTTAGACAGGACTAACTCATAAGCCACTTAACTCAACTGACTCAGAGCACTAACAAGGCCTAAATGGGAGTTTCTCTTAACCGACAACCATCACCTATGAGCTTATGAGCTGGTGATAGTACAATAATCCAACGTTATTTCCACATCCGTCCATACCTTGCCAGGGCATGAACGCCTCTCTAATCATGAATACCATCGATTAGTCAAGTCCTATCATTTCTGGACAATACAAATGGGAAACATCCGACTTTAACGGTTCGATCCCATGGGAAGCATCCAACTTTAATGGTTCCAATCCCTCGGGAATCATCCAACTTTAACGGTTCCATCCCTACCTACGTTGGCGGCATAGTTTCTGGGGTTCGAGTATTGACTATACTCTCACCCGCTTTGGTGCTCGATAATCCTACCATGACTCTATGCTCATAAGACTCCTCAAATCATCTCAAACAAGCCCTCATGGCTGGTTTCATGTGGTGCATTACCACCTCATCAACTCTGTTCTCGTTTCAACTCAAATAAGTTATAATGACAAGTCTCATTGGACTTTTTTCAAAACTCAACTCAAATCATCAAACTCTTCTCTTTAAAACTTGTACAATCTCAACTCGATGAATGCAGAAAACATTATGTACATTAAAACATAATTTCAACTCCTCAACTCAAACTCAAAATAGATACTTTAATGTAAAAATACTCAACTCATTTAAAGGCTCCTCCTCAAAAGATCATTTATTTTTAAAATATTCCTAAGACTCCAATCAACTCAACTTATGCACATCACGTACCACAAAAATCACATTAGACTCCAATCTACTTAATCACATAATATCCTCATCAATATACCTCTTCATCAACCATTCTACATATATTAAATAAGCACCATTCACGTCATCTCTCACATCGTCATCAAAACATCATCATCACATCATCATCAAACATTATCATCATCAAATATCATCATCACATCAATCGTTAAACATCTACTCCCTCTTCATCAACCATTCTACATATATTAAATAAGCACCATTCACGTCATCTCTCACATCGTCATCAAAACATCATCATCACATCATCATCAAACATTATCATCATATCATCATCATCACATCATCATCAAACATTATCATCATATCATCATCAAATATCATCATCACATCAATCGTTAAACATCTACTCCAAAATCCTTATTTTAGTTCTATGTTCATTTTATAGAAGCAAAAGGACATTCTTAACTATCTAATTCATTCTTTTTATTCCAATCAATACATATATACACGAAACCATCCACCTCAACTCAAGACAAATTATGACCAAAGAAATCTCATCTTGGGTTCATGTGAATGAAACATGAATCTATACTCTCAACAAAACTCAACTCAATAATATCGTCAACATCTATATACAAAGATACATTTATAATCAATAATATGAAAGATAACTATTTAGTAACTCAAATCATTAAAAACATAAATCAACTAATAGTACTTAAAAACATTCTATAGTTTAGGAAAACTTTCAAGAAAACCTTCTTAGAAGGTTCAACTCTTTCACAACTCCTATTCAACACATGTATGGGCATATGGAAGAACTGAATCCATATTTTAGGTTAGCCTTACATACCTTGTTTGAAGACTTTGAAGAAACCTTGGTGTTAGATCTTCAATGGAAGGTTTGAATCCTTGAAACTCTTGAAGGCACCCTTTTTTGGAGATGGATTTGGAGAAGAAGAAGAAGAAGAGAGGGAAAATATTTAGGGCTTTTTAGAGAGAGAGAGGAGCTGAAAATAATGGTCCAAAATGCTCAAGGATGGTGTATATATAATTTGGAAAAAGTCCAAGTTGCCCCTCTTCCAAAAATCTGAAAATTTGGGCAAAGGTCTTGCTGGCGCTATAGTGGCGCGTCGCACCACTGCAGCGCCAAGTCAAAATAGGCTTAAAACCCTACACATCTACTAGTGGCGCATCGCGCCAAGCCTCAAACTACTGAGGTTGTTTTCTGGTGCTATAGTGGTGTGGGGCGCCACTGGAGCGCCAAGCCCAAATTTCGCCTAGGCCTAAAATTTCCTGCAGTACTAGTCTGTAGTAAAATGGCCATAACTTTTGACTCCGAACTCCAAAAATTGCAATCTTGGTGGCGTTTGAAAGAATACTCAAAGACCTTTAATTTTGTAGGTCGTGGTCCAACCAGTTCTTTATATCCTAGGAGATATGGTCGTTTGAAGTTGACCCTTATACTAACTCGTCTGAAAACTTAATCGATTGGAGTTCTTTGGACTCGACTTGGTGTTAGAGATCCCTTATGACCCCTAAACACATCTAACACACTTCAAATACTTAGAAATTAATCCTAACTCACATGTAGAATTACAAGTCCTCCGGCCTAAGTCTACCCACACGTGAAGAAATGTTTGATTATTTGCGAAATATTTTCCGGGGTGTCACAATTAGGCTAAGTCAAGAATAAAGTAGCACATGAATCCTCAAACAAGTGAGGGTACTTATCTCACATGTCATTCTCAGTTTCTCAAGTGGCTTTTTCAACTGGACGATGCTTCTATTGAACCTTCACTGAACTAATCTCCTTAGTATTCAATTTCTAGACATCCCCATCAAGAATTGTAACTGTCTCCTCTTCATACTGAATATCTTTGTCCAACAATATCGTGTCCCACTTAATGATGTAATACCAATCCCCATGGTACCCCTTTAACATGGATACATAAAACATTGGATAGACCCTCGATAAGCTAGGCAATAAAGCTAATTTGTAGGCCACTGGTCCTACACAATCATGAATCTCAAATGGACAAATATAATGAGGATAAGATACCTTCTTACCAAACCTCATGACTTCTTTCATACGTAACACCTTTAAGAGAACCTTCTCACCAACCTGAAATGTCATGTCCCTTACCTTACGATCTACATACTCTTTTTGTCTGGTCTGGGTTGCCAATAGCTTAGTCTACATACCCCTCACCTTTCTATGAGCTTCTCTTACTAAATCAATGCCTAATAGTTTCATATTACCATCCTAAAACCACCTTATGACGATCTACATACCCTCTCATAGAGTGCCTCAAATGGTGCCATGACAATGTTGGAGTGATACCTGCTGGTGTAAGAGAACTCACATAACTGAAAGAACTGATCCCAATGCCCCCCAAAGTCGATTACACATGCTCTCAACTTTTCTTCTAATACTAGAATTTTCCTCTCTCTTTGTCCATCTTTTTGAGGATGAAATGATGAAAGTGAGTTAAATTCCCAACTCATCATTCAACTTAACCTAGAATTTAGAAGTAAATTGCGTACCTCTATCTAAAATAATAAAAGAGACACCCAGTGCAACCTCGCTATCTCCTTAACATAAATCTTTGCCAACTATTGAGAGTTGTAATACACTCTAACCAGAATGAAGTGGGCTAATTTAGTCAATCGATGGACCAAATAAAATCATACTTCCCCAAGGTCTTAGGACATCACACCACAAAGTCTTAGGAAGTCCCACCACGAAGCCTTTGATGCTCATATTTTACCTTTTGACATTTTTAACACTTATCCACATACTCAGCTATGTCCCTTTTATCCCTAGACACTAATAAAGCCTCTTCAAATTTTGATACATCTTGGTCACACCCTGATAAATCCAATACCATGAACCATGAGACTATGACAACATATTTGGGATCAAATCATCAA
Organism: Solanum dulcamara; assembly: GCF_947179165.1. Classification (NCBI taxonomy): domain Eukaryota; kingdom Viridiplantae; phylum Streptophyta; class Magnoliopsida; order Solanales; family Solanaceae; genus Solanum; species Solanum dulcamara. The sequence continues at coordinate 13,826,683 of NC_077246.1, forward strand.
CCCAAGAAACATAAATTTTCCCTCTAAGACTGATAACCCTAGGTGTTTGGGGGCTCTCTAAACACCGCCTTGATCTTGAGCTTGTTCAATTATTCATCTTCAAACTGCTTAGATTTGATTTTCTCAATAAATATGGATTTGACCTCAATACTGGCCAACACCCCACCCTTCTCTAAAATCTCTAACTGTATGAACTTACATTCTAGAGCTTGAATCTCTCTTTCCAAGGACCGCTTAGATATCCCCAAGCAAGCCAAACTACCCATGCTAACTGTCTTTCAACTCAATGCGTTTGCCATCACATTGGGCTTACCCGTATGGTACTGAATGGTCATATCATAATCCTTTAGAAACTCAATCCATCTTCTCTACCTTAGATATAAATCCTTTAGAGTTAACACGTGTTGTAGATTATGATGATTTGTGAACACCTCACATATTACACCATAGAGAGAGTGTCGCCAGATTTTGAGAGTAAACACTACCACTGCCAACTCTAAATTATTTGTTGGGTAGTTACTCTCATGAATCTTCAACTATTTTAAAGCATAGGCTATGACATTATTGTCCTGCATTAATACAACACCCAAGCCCAAATGTAAAACATCACAATAAATACTAAAGTCCTTACCTTTCACCGACTATATCAGATAGAAGCATTTGTTCAAGAGTATATTAAGATTTTGAAAGCTCTCCTCACACTTGTCAGACTACACTAAGGGTACCTCTTTCCGGGTCAGTCTAGTTAGATGCATAGCAATAGAAGCAGAGTTCTTGACAAATCTACAATAGTAGCTAGCCATACCCACAAAGCTCCTACCCTCTACCATAGAGCTAGGCTAGCCCTAATACTTGACTACCTCAATATTTTGGGGATCTACTATCACCCTATTTTCTAACACCACATGCCCTAAAACGTCTATAAAATATAGCCAAAATTCTCACTTGGAAAATTTAGCATAATTTTCTTGTTTCCCCAATATTCTTAGAACAATTTGAAGGTAATCGGCATGCTCTTTGTTTCCCTTGGATAGATCATGTCACGACCCAAGCCTAGGGACTAGACGTGACACGGCAAATGAGACACCCGAAGGTACCTCACCCAAGCCTCTTAGCATTCATTAAGCATTTCATTAGTAACGATAAATAATAATAAGTGGAAATAAAAACATTTTTCCATTTGTGTCCAAACATACCTCTACTAATAGACTTGGCGGGGGCTAAGACATATCCCTAGATCACCCTCAATATAAGTGTCAAGAAATGCCTTAATTAAAGTCTTACTATTCTACATAACACAAGCTTAGAATAAAAAGGATGTCGTTCCCGAAACATGGGAACTCACCACAAGAAATCTTCAACTAACTTGAGCTAGCCACGAGGAGGAGGTCGAAGAGTGACGCCAGTTCCTACATGGTGATATCATGTAGGCAAAAGTATGTGTTAGTACTTTGAATGTACTAAGTATGTGAGTATGCAATGCAATATATCATTATACAATAAGGTGAAATAATGGACCATATTAGAACCTTGTATTCATTCGAAATACCATTTGGAGTTATGAATCTTAGTCAATAAAATATAGAAACCATCATGATTCATAAAAGAAACTTAAATATTTTAGAGGTAGTCATGACTCGTTATAAGAAACCATATAATTGCAAAATACCATGAATAGTAAATAAGTAATCCATAAACCTTTTGAAAGAAATCATTACTTTTGTGAGAGCACCTACTTTACCTTGTGATAGACATAGTAGACATCATATGATATATCTTAAACATTGGAAGAGGGACCTCATACCTTTGTGAGAGCAACCATCAACCAACATAAACCATGTGAGCCATAACATGGAGTCCCGATGTTAACCCTACACCGGAAGAAAGGGGAAGACTACTTGCCAAGGTAGACTCCGTCATGCCTAAGTGGATCCACTAAGCTATTGTGTGAACCGGGTACTCACCTCTAGTTCTTAGACTTGGGTACTCACCTCTAGTTCTTAGACTTGGGTACTCACCACTAAGCCTTGATATTTTGGGTACTCGCCTCTTAGATATTGGGTATTCACCTCTATCTCCTTTATACCTACGGTGGCACGTAGTTCTGGGACATGGGTATTTGCCTCTTGTCCAGCTCGGTGCTAGGTAAGCTCTCAGTAGAATAACATTTAAGTATCATAATAACATAAGCATTTATATAACTTTAGACATCAAATCATCATCGGTGGGATAGCTTATTAAAATCTTTGGTTTATAATATCATCATGACTATCATGCTCTATTTACCGTTCTACTAATGAACCTTGGTTTATAAGAGAATTAGGTCTACAATAAGTGATGGCATTCCAGGTACCATGCTAATCGGACCTCCTATTTTGGAAAAATGTTCAAAAGCATTGACGGCCTATAGGGAGGTCAAACATGTCATATCATAACCTTAAACATTTCATTTGATTCAATGTGAGAATTGTCCTTTCACATTGAAACCATACTTTGACTAAGAAGCCCTTTCATCAATCAAGCATTTCATAAAGACATTTTATTTCACAAGACTCCCTTAAACATAGGCATTTGCTTCATAAACTTTCATTTGGAGTCAAACTTTCAATTCAACTTTATTTCAACATAAGAAGACTAGGTGGGTTCATTTCATATAACTTTCAAATACATTTAAAAGAATACATGTATGCATGAGAGTGATATGAATGCATCAAATCAAATATCTTAAAAATAACCCACCATATGCACTTTAAAACTACTTTCAAGCCTTCATATAAGTGCCTTAATAAACCATCTATTTCATGTAAATAAAAATCAACATAAGTTAATATAGGTAATAGACTTCAAATATTCAAGAATCTATACATTTGGAATCATTGTATGAAAATCCATAAAATTTCTTATCGCTTGAAATCAAGAGTCAATATGCATATATATCAATAGGAGTAAATAAATCTAAATATACCATAATCTATGCATTTAGAACCATTATGTAAAATAACATAAGATTTCATCATTTAAAATGGAAATACTAGATTGAGAAAACTTTTGGGCTCCATGGGTGGAAGAACCCATGGATGAAAACCCACATACCATAGGGAGGAACTTGAAGAAGATTTGGAGAATTCTTGGTCTTCAATGAGGAGCCTTGAATCCTTGAGTTTGATAGAAAAATTGGAGGGGATTATTTGAGAGAGAAGAGGATGAAGTTTAGGGTTCTTTGGAGGTGAAAATGTGTAGAAATTGACCCCAAAAATGTTCCAAGTCCGTATATATTGTTTAGGGAAATGTCCAACTTGCCCTTCCTCAAAGAAAATCTGGAAAATGGGCCAAAAACCCTGCTGGCGCGATAGCTGGCGCACCGCGCCAGCACCCAAACTACTGAGGCTAGTTTCGGGCGCTATAGTGGCGCGTCGCGCCAAGCCCCACTGCATCGATAGTCTGTGGAAAAAGGGCCATAACTTTTGATTCCAAACTCGGAATTTGGCAAACTCGGTGACATTGGAAAGAAGACTCAAAGACCTTTAATTTGATAGGTCATGGTCCACCCAATTATTTATATTAAAAGAGATATGGTCATTGGAAGTTGACCCTTATGCGAACTCATTCAGAAACTTAGCCGAAACGAATGTTTTGGACTTGGCTTGGTTGTAGGGATCCCTTATGACCCTAAATCACATATAATACCCTTAAATTACTTAGGAATGTCCTAACTCATGAATGCCCTTTAAATTCATCAAGTACGATCCTATACGTACATGAAAAATGCTACGGGCCTTGGCGTAGATATATTTGGGGTGTTACAGATCAGAATATCATTCTATAAACATAATCATAAATGAATTCAAGAATGGCTTGAACACACCTTTCATCAAACTCATAAAGGTTTTCAATGCATTAATCAACCCAAATAACATCACTATCGAGTTTTGATAGCCATTTTTGGTATATCCTCAAGCCTAAGTTTTAATTAATGGTACCCTAACCTCAATTCAATCTTAGAGAAAACTGAAGCACACTGCAACTGGTTAAAAAGATCATATGTATGAGGTAGTGGGTACTTATTTTGGATGGTGACCTTATTCAACTGCTTGTAATCTATACACATCCTTATAATCAAAATCAGAGCACCCAAAGCAGAAGCACTTGGATGAATAAAACCTTTATTCAGAAGCTCCTGAAGCTGAGTTTTGAGTTCCTTCAATTCTATCAAAGCCATATGATTGGGAGGAATAGAAACTAGGCAAGTGCCCGACTCCAAATTAATATAAAAATCAGTCTCTATCCGGTATACCAGGAAAATCCATAGGAAATACCTTCTAAAACTATGAAAATACATCAATTAACTCAATGTAAAGGGGCTCTACACTAACATCCTAAAAATCAGCCAAGTAAGCTAAACAACCCTTTCCCACTAGCCTTCTAGCCTAAATGAAGGATATTATCCTTATTTCTTAGGCTTGTACACCCCTTCTTACTCTAATGTTTCCTTATTTGAGATCTCTAGAGTTACAACTAATTCATACTCCTGATCTCATCAAACTCAACCATATTTAATATGACCATATCTATCCAAGTCTGAAAACCCACATATATAACAAAGCATAAATGGTACATATGGGTAACAACTAAAGACTCTCCAATTGGGATAGAAACATAGATAACAACAATAAGAATATGATATGCCAAGTTAAGACTTAAAGCAAACTTAACAGATATGTAGGAATATGTATAACTAGGATCAAACAAACCAATAGCCATCTGGTTACAGACACAAATATTACTTGTTATCACTGTATCCATTGCCTCTATAACACCCCGAAATGTTTTTTGCCAAAAACTCGAACCGTTCTTCACATGTGTGTAGACTCGACCCGAATGACTTATAATTTTTATATATGAGTTAGGGTAAATTCCTAAATATTTGAAGTGTATTAGATGTGTTTTAGGATCATAAGGTATCTCTAACACCAAACCAAGTCTAAGGAGTTTCTATCGATTAAGTTTCCGAAGGAGTTTGTATAAGGGTCAACTTCAAACGACCATAACTTTTGGCATACTAATAGTTATGTTTCTCATGACCTATCAAATTAAAGATCTTTGAGTCTTATTTCTAATGCCACTAAGATTGTATTTTTGGAGTTCGAAGTCAAATGTTATGACTATTTTACGATAGACTATCACTATAGGAATTTCAGGCCTGGACTGTTACAGTAGAAAATTCAGGCATGGCGCTCCAGTGGCGCCGGGTGCCACTATAGAGCCAAAAAGTAGCCTCAGTAGTTTGGATCTTGGCACGATGCGCCACTATTGCACTTGCAAGTTTTTAAGCCTATTTTCTAAATTTTCAGAAATTTCAGGCTTGGCACTGCAATAGTGCGGCGCGTCACTATAGCACCAGTAGGGTTTTAGCCCAATTTTCCGGATTTTGATGAAGGGAAACTTGGAATATTTTCCTAAACATATATACACTAACTTGGAACATTTTAGGATCAATATTTTTCAGTCTTCTCACCTCCAAAGAACTGTAAACTTCATCCCCTCTTCTCTTCCAAATTATCTCCAACAAAATTCTCTCTAAAGCTCAAGGATTCAAGAACTTCAAGTTATGTCTTGATTTTTGGTGAGATGTTCTTCATTTCCAGGTATGTAAGGCTAACCTAAAATATGGATTGAGTTCTTTCATATGCCCCATAGATGTGTTGGATGAAAATGGTGAAAAGCTTGAACCTTCTATGAAGATTTTCTTGAAATATTTCTAAACTCTAGAATATTTGTATATACTAGTAATTGATTGATGATTTTCATAACTTGAATTATTAAATAATTATCTTTAATATTTATTTCATAAACCGTAGCTACATATTAACCACAAATGAATTTTTGTCTATAAATTCATATGTATTGATGATGTTCTTGAGTTGAGTTTTGTTAAGAGTATGGATTCATGTATTTATTCACATGAACCCAAGATGAGATTTCTTTTTGTCATAATTGTTTTGAGGTTGAGATTGATGGTTTTTGTGTATATGTATTGATTACAATGAAAAGAATGAATTGGGATAGTTATGAATGTGAATGGCATAAAAAGAAATGAAACATTGGTAGAGCTAGAATGCCATTTTTGTTTCTATAAATAGAATATAGAATTAAATAAGAATTTTGGAGCAAGATGTTTGATAATGATGTGAATGATGATGTTTGATGATGATGTGAATGGTGGTATTTAACATGGGTAGAATGATTGATGAAGAGGTATGTTGATGATGATGTTTGAGGTAAAATGAATTAGAGTCTAATGTGACTACATGATATGTGATTTGCATAATTTGATTTGATTGGAGTCATATGAGTATAAATTATTATTTGAGAAGGAGTTTTAAATAAATGATTTATAAATATTTTTGCATAAACTATTTATACACTATTTTGAGTTTAAAGAATGATTATTTTCATCTTAATTTAAAAAGAGTTTAAGCATGAATTGAGTTTGAGAAGTCTCTTAATTATTATTTTGAACATGAATATTTTGAGTATAAAAGAGTTGAGTATTTTTACATTAAAATATCTATTTTGAGTTTGAGTTGAGGAGTTGAAATTATGTTTTAAATACATCTAATATTTTCTGCATTCATTGAGTTGAGATGGTATCAAATTTAAAGAGAAGAGTTTGATGATTGAGATGAGTTAATTTGAAAGAAGGTCCAATGAGGCCAGATTTGATTTAGTTTTGAAAAGAGTCCAATGAGACTAAATGAGTTGATTTGAAAGAGTCCAATGAGACTAAATGAGTATTTTGAGTATTTTACTCACTTGATAGATATGAGCATATTGAGTTTTGGGAGGAGTATTGATCACCGAATTGGGTAAGAGTATAGTCCATACTCGAATCTCATGAACTACGTAGCCAATGTAGGAAGGGATTGGACCGTTAAAGTCGGATGTTTCCCATTTAATTGTCCTGAAATAATAGGACTTGATTGATCGATTGATCCATGATTGATTGATTCATTTATACCCTGGCAAAGTATGGAAGGACATGGCAACAACGTTGGCTTGTTGCACATCACTAGCTCATAGGTGATGTTTGTATATTAGAGAAACTCCCAAATTGAGTGGATTGTGCATGATATGATTGGTTAGATTGTGATTGTAGATGATTGAGTTCAATTGTAAAACATTGCTAAATTTTAATTTGCATATCTATTGAATTGAGTCATTTGACTTGATTGTTGAGTTGATTGTATATGATTAGATTGGATTAGATGATATGTGATTGGATTGGATTGGATTGGATGATATGTGATTGAACTGTATCTGATGAAATATGATTGGATTGGAGTTGATGGTATATGATTGGATTATATATGATTGTATTGGATTGATATGTGATTGGATTGGATCAGATTGTATATGATTAGATTGGATCAGATTATATATAATAGGATTGGATCGGATTGTATATGATTGGATTGGACCGATTGTATATGATCAGATGGTATATAATTGAATTAGATCGAATTGAATGATTTGATTGAATTGTATCGCACATGATTAGATTGGATTGGATGGTTTATGATTGGTCTCTGCCTAAACCGTGTTCTTACTTTAGACTTAGGACACCTTGATTGAGTCTCTCTTATCTTTTTGATTTGAGATATCTGAACAGATATTATTCTACCATGATGTATGTTTTATTCAGCCATATTACATACTCGTACATTCCATGCACAATGTCTATTTGGACCTGCATCATTTCATGATGCAGAGATAGGTTTAAGAGATCGTCAATAGGAGCACCATTGAGGATATATTCACACTCAGCTTATTGGTGAGTCCTCTCCTACATTCGGAGGACACCACTTATGTTATTCTTGCATTGAGTCTAGTCTTTTCATTTTGATTTGAGGTAGCAATGAACATGTCATTGGCACCAATTAGATAGTAGTTATAGAGTCTTCATAGACTAGATAGTGATGGGTCGATTGAGTATTTTATTTCTTGAATTATTCTTGTAAACTATTTAACAACATAGATTGGAGTTCTATTTATTGGCCCATGACCTTTATTATTTGAGTTAGATTGATGATTTGAGTTGCCCACTAAATTATTTCTTTATTTTAAACTTTTTGTTGTTTGATTGATATGAATGGATGTGTGATTGGATCAAGTGGTTCACTTGGGGACCAGCAATGGTGTTTGAGTGCCGGCCACGTCTAGGGTACCCTCCTGGGGTGTGACAGCCTAAGCCTCAGATTTTTTTACAAAGTCCTAACATGAGCTTTATCATCATTACGGGAAACCTATCTATCTAGATACACTGCTACTCTCCTAGCATTACCATGTTCTTATCCTCTACAGCCTCCTTGATTACCTCCTCACGCATCTTGTAGACATCCTCTGCGATTATTACTTCCACATGTTGGTACCACAACCTTTACCTATTGTTACACATGGCCAACTATCTTCCTGTGAGGGCATTCCCTCTTGAAGTTTCCTTGCTTACCATAATTAAAACACCAATAGTAAAGTGAGGGCCTACTATCTGACAAACATGAAGCTCCTTGACCATCATGAGTCAGAGACTATTGTACGATCCCTGAATAACCACCTGTAGAAGCGAGCAAAGCTGCCTGAATTTGACGAGCTGAATACACCTGCTAACCAGAATCCTTGGATTAGGAACAACTATAATTGCCCATATTCTTGGACCTCTTAGTCAAGGCCTTGGTCTGCCCAACCTGTCGAACTCCTTCAATTTTCCATACATAGTCTGTTTCCTCATTGAAGTTCTTCCTGACTGAAGTCATATGTACGAACAAGACATGCAAGTCAGTATTTAGTACCTTCACATAAAGACGAACTGTCTCCTCCTCAATAGCACATGCTGAGTACAATAATGGGATAAAGAATGAAATTTAGCCTCATAAACTATGACTAACATATTACCCTGTTCTAGAGCTAGAAACTCATCATTCTTATGATCTCTCAAAGTATGAGGCACATACTTCTACAAAACAACATAGAACTAGTTCCAAATCAATTTAGGCAAGATGATGAACGACACTCTACATAACTGTGAAGTCTTGCATAACTATCCAAGATAAAATCAAACGCATCCTCACTCTATGTACCCTGGAACACTGGAGGTTCCAACTTCAAAAACATAGTCAGCATCTCATATTTCATGCCAGTCATCACAAGGCCCAATAACGGATGGAAATATACGTCAGCGCTAGAAGCCTCATCCATCTTGGAGGTTGTAGTAGCAATAGGATGAGTACCTGGGGCTTGAATAGCCGGTACAGTGGGAGTGGCTTCAGTACCTTCCAACTCACTAAAAAATGTCAACACCTGTTGAACCGCATCAGAAGACATGTACCCTTAACCTGCACTGCTACCTCTAGCTCAGCATCCTCCCCAATCTTAATCTCAACCTATTTCTCAATATGATTTTAAGGTAGGGGGTCACTTTCCTAGGACCAGTCACCTTGATCTCTACTCCTGGCGGGTGTTGTTATCCCTCTACCCCTGCCCCTACCTTTGCCTCTTTCTCTAACTCTACCTTGTGCTGCCGACTCTTCAATTGGAGCTACTTCCCTTGCATTGTTATGTCAAGTATCAACCATCTGTGGATAGAAGACTGAAGGAGATTAAATACGAATTTGGATCACTAGATACCAATTGGAATCAAGTTATAGCATGGAAGGAAAAAGAAGAGATAATTTCCTAAAGTTCTGAAGCCTCTTATAGAAAAGTACAGACGTCTACGTACCATTTCACACAACTCTACTAGACTCTTATTGGAAGGACGAGATAAATGAACCTAGGGATTTGATACTAACTATCATGACCCCAACCACTATGAGGGGCACTCACACTAACCCTCCGGTGGGAGAACCAACTACTAATCCAAACTTAACCCATAAAACCATTTGAAAAACCAAAGTCATTATATAAAATACTATGAAAACAGTTTTAAAAAAATAAAGGATTGGTTAGCCATAAACTCAATCAATTATCAAAAATACTTGCAGAATTAACTCCCTAGATCATGAAAGTCATAGTACCAAAACACTAGAGTACCTAGAATAATAGGATGCAACCTAAATAAGAAAACATAAATCTAAGAGTCTAAATGTCCGTGTCTGAAAAGATTGACAAGGGAAATAAGAAGAATATATGAAAGCCTGGAAGAAGAAGCTCACCCTTGGATTCAGAAATCGCACATCTCATAACTGAGGTCTCATAGCAGCCATCTGAGTATGCCGTGTGCTTAACAAAGAAAGAGCAAGTTAAGTATCAGTACACAAACTACAATGTACCGGTAGGATCATTCGATTAATTCCAAGGATATGAATGTAAAATAGGTAACCACAATGTAGTAATACAAATTAACATATATAACAACAAGCAAACAACAAAAATAAACTCTCAATCACAATCCTGATTTAACCAACACATGAAGCATGTCTCACTTGATCACAAATAAATTCAGTTCACTCAAAGAACTAGTAAACATACACAAGCTAATCATGTTAAACCTATATCGACATGGTACTTAATCACACTAATGTTATTCCAATATCAGGTGTGGTACCCGAGCCAATCATTAATAATCACTTACCAAGCATGGTACTCGAGCCAACCATTAGTAACCCCATACCAGGCGTTCTACCTAATGCCAAGTGTGGTACCCAATCCAATTGTTAGTAATCTTGTACTATGTGTGGTACCCAAGCCAATCATTAGTTATAAACAACACGCCCAATCACAATCAGAATGAAACAACCACACTTGAAGACACTAGTAAATTAATCAGGTTCATTCCATCAGATTATCAACATAGTGTAATTTCACATTCAACCCTTATGTTTTTGCCACATACATTGCATAGGTGATACTATAAAGCAGTTAACATGCACACATCACATAACTTAGAAAACAAACAACATCACCTACTTCAAATTAATCCTTGGAAACTCTATTCACACTGAGCTTTCTTCATGCTATGAATCTTGGTTTTTCTTGGTCTAAAACAATGATAAAATAGCATAATCAATGAACAATGACCTAATTAAACCACAATTATAAGTTAATCCTAACCCTAGGCCAATTTTATGATCATCCTACTCAAACCAGGCCTTTTTCTACTATTAATTCAAGTTAAAACCCTCCCCTAAGGTTAACCACCATATATTCTAAGGCTTAAGAATTGAATTACAAGATTGGGGAGTAATTAACTTACTTTATCAAAGAAAACGGTAGAAACCAGATGAAAAATATCGTAGGTCGCCTCTGTAGTCCCCCAAAACTAGTTAGCCAAATAATGATCACTTTTGAGACTTTTCTACACTAAATCTTGACTAATCTCGCTATAGCGGCTCCCAGCCTACTATAGCGGTGCTGCTATGGCGGAATTCCACTTGCCGTAGTGGTTTGAATAGAGAGAGAAACTCAGAAATCTTTCCCCAAGTCCCCACTTTACAACTCACCCTCAAACCTTAACTTTCTCAATTAACCCTTTCATGCCAAGTTCACTATCGGTAGTTCTACTTACCCGATTTCAATTCTGAAATGTCCTACAGATTTCTTATCATCTTATCTAATAGAAAAACAAATCCACACTTAGAAATGAACCACAAATTTTTCTCAAACTTTCCTAGATCTTACCTTACTTATATTCAATTTGAGAATGACCTAGCCTAAAAAATTTAAATTGTTATACAAAATATTTTCTACCCAAAATATTTTCACCATTGATTCTACCCATAATGACCGAAAGGCTTGTTATTGTCACGACCCAAAATAGGGCCTAGTCGTGACATGGCGAATGAGGAACCCGAAAGTACCTCAAACAAGCCTCTTAACATTCTTTTAGCCTTTCATAGGTAATGATGATAAATAAACAAGCGGAAATCATAATAAATCTTCAACTTACATATGTCCAATAATACTTCTAACTATTAGATTTAATGGGGCTAAGACAAGTCCCTAGCTCACCCTCAATCATAATAGAAGAAATTCCATAGTAAAATATCTTAACATATCATAAACTAGAAAGATAAAAGAGTATTGTTCCCGGAACATGGGAACTCACCAAAAGTAGTCTTCAATAGAATATCAACTAGCCACGTGGAGGAGAACGAGGAAGAGTACTGATCCCTACATGGTGATATCATGTAGGCAAAAGAGTATGCATTAGTACTTTGAATGTACTAAGTATGTAAGGATGCATGAACATTGAGGAAATATTAAAACATTTATGTAATATGGAACATAATTTAATGTATGCATAATAAATCATATAAATATCCTTTAAAACATTCATTTTGTGGGAAATTAACCATAACCGACATTTAAGACCATGCGAGTTATTACATGGAATCCAACATAACCCCCTACGTTGGCCGGGGAGACTACTTGCCAGGTAGAACTTTGTCAACTTTATTTATTTCTTTAACTTTAACTTTAAGGGCTATTTATGGATCCATTAGCCTAAGCCTACAAGGGCTCCTATATTGGCACATAGTTAATGAGACAAGGGGTTGCTACTAGCATTCCCTTATCGAATCCCACCTCAATGCCTCATTCGGTGCTAAGTCAATCCTACGGAATAGTTTAATACTTCAAAATATTCATAGCATATAACTTGAGAATTCAAACATCATATTCGGTAGAATAGCTCATTAAAACATTTGATAATTCAAATATGCAAGAATTGTCCTTATTGCATAAAGAATCCATTATTCATATCATTTCATAAGACTCCCTTTTTGATCATAGATATTGCTTTCATAAACATTTATTTGGAGTCAAAGTTTTCAAGTCAAACTTTATTAAAAACATAGTAAAACTAGGTGGGTTCAAATCACTTCAACTTGCAAATATGTGTGTAAATAAATATACATAAATACTTTGAAATCCATTAATTAAAAATCATGCTTTAAACAACCCATCATGAATTTCAAGAACCTTTAAAGATATAAATAAATAAATTACTTGCAATCCATCAATTCATACATATAAAATTATGTTGTATCAAAATAGACCACTAATCATTAGTTTAACCATGATTCATACTATTAAGTAAAAAAATAAAAGTTACCATAACGAAAATATTACTTGAAATCAAGAGACTTTATTGAAAGAGTTTTTGGACTATATGGATGGAAGAATTCATAGATAAATACCACATAACTTAGAGTAAAGCTTAAAGAAAATAAACATAACTTATCATATAATCAAAATAATTTAGACATGAGAGTGGAAGGAATACTCTCATTGAAACCTTACATACCTGGAAACCGAAGCTTTAGTTGGTACCGAAAGACTTAATGAACACTCTTGAGTCCTAGCTTCTCTCCTTGCCGGAACGTTTTGTGTACTACCCGGAGTACATGAATCACCGAAATAGTATTTCTTCACTACTAAGAACTAAAACTATATTTGAGAATATGTAAAGAAGTGTATAGAGAGAAGATTTGCTTGAGAAAGCTTGATGAATAAAATGAGGAAATAAGGTGGGTATTTATAGGTGGGAAAGAGGGACCTAACAATAAATAAAATAATTATAAAAAAATCTGAAAATTTAGTGGAATATATTAATGTCATGGATGATGTTAAATGGAGGACAATTTATGTCATGAGTGATGTCAAATGTATCTAGATCTTTCTATTGTAGGTGAAATGAGTTATTTTTGACAGAATACTCTTTTTGGGAGCTGCGTTTGAATAAGATAAATTCCTTAGTAGGATTTGGTGTTTTCATAAGAATTGTAGATATGAAAGTCTAGTTTAATATCGTTCAAGAATCAACCAATTTGGATAAACCTACAGTGAGATATGATTTTTCGTCTATAAATACTCATTTCCGTCACAGCATTCTACCTTACAAAAATTAATTTATTTGACCTACCTAACCTCCGAATCTTAAAATATGGTCTTCATAAAAGTTGTAGATAATGATCTTGTGGTTACGCAGAAATTTTAATCACTCAATTTGGATATTCTTATGAAAAGTTATTCCCAAAATACAGAGGTTGTATCATGTTTAGGCAAAAATTGAAACATCATATACAACGTTTTTAGGGGATGTTACAGTTACACTCATATAAAACATATATCAAAGTGAATGTCGTATGGACATAAACAGATACATAATGTGAAACTGTAACATATACATTAGCCTTGTTAGCTTAGCATATAACATCTTATAAGTTTTTCATTATGATAGAGCACCTACTAGTTTGCCTAGGTGATGTATAATGACTATTTATAATATAAATGATCATATGATGGTCTATCGAAGGTGATTTATGTTAAATGCAAGGCATATATTTCCCAAATAATCGTGATTATGATTATATACACATAACTATTATCAAGGTCTGGCACAACTCGCATATGAGGGTCTTACCCTCTATCCATATATGTCATATAATGGTTTGAGTTAGGCGAATCAATACATGAAATTCTAGTTGACTCCAAATATAAATGATTCCACATGGGTGTGTATGCCACAATCTTCGAGCTTACTATAATGGTAGAGTCATAAATATATGCATAGAATCTCGTTGCACAGGTGTGTCAAGTAAAACCTATGAATATTATCACATCCCATCATTAAGGATAAATTTTATCATATAATTCCTTAAAATTCTATACAAGTAAATTATGATTCAGATTTCTTAGCCACTCAAGTAGTATCGCTATATAGCACTTAATTTTTGTAAACATGATATTTAGTTATTCAATAATTATTCCTTGTTTTAACTTATGACTTTGTTGCTTATGTGATCAAATATACTAGTGAAACTATACTATGGTAGATTATTCTTATCACGAACCGGACTAGGCCCTAGACGTGACATGACAATCAAAACCCTGAAGGGGCTCCAACCAAGCCTCTTGTCATATCCTAAGCATACATAAGGTAAAGTAAAGTAGAAATGACATAAGAAAGGTCTCAAACATAAATCATAAAAGAGAGTGAAAGGTTGACTACATAGACTCTACATCTTTTGTCCAACAAATGCCTCTACTAATCATGAAGGGTAGGGCTAAGACATATCCGTAGCTTACCCTCAACATGAATATATCAAAGTATTTAAAATGAAATAAACTCATAACTTGTCCTCGATAGATGATGAGTCACCAGTATTCATAGGATAGCAACTCAACTAGCCACGTGTGGAAGAAATATGATCCTCAATCCCTACATTATAAGACAATGTAGGCAACAAATTATGCATAAGTATATTTGAATGTACTAAGTATGTGGGCATGCTATGCAATATAAAACATAAGGTACGATGATCAAATAACATATATGACATGGAAGAGAATAAGTAAAGTCATGAGAAAACATGATTGATCAAGGTATTTAAAGACATGAATAAAATCATAAAGACACATAAAAAGAGAGTATACATGTGTGGGATAGAATCGCAACCGACAATAAGACCATGCAATATATAACATAAAATTCCAATGTCTCCCTATGAGTCGTAGGTGAGTTGACGAGTCATAGGGACGACTCTTCCTGCAGATCCTGAAGAACTCTGAAATTCTACCTCTCTGAACTTCCTCTACAACTCATTTTCACGAGTCGTAATCCTCTCTACAACTTGTCCTGTTGAGTTGTAGAAGAGGTCCTAAGATTCAATAGTTGCAGGAGTTCAGACCCTACTCTATGTCTGACTTTTATGAGTCGTAGACTCCTTTACGAGTCATTAAATGACTCTTAGACCCACACACTTCACTTATCAAATTTTCTATCCTCTCACTCACTTCCACGAATCATCTCTATGACTCATAAGAGTCCCTATGAGTCGTAGACCCACTCGTAGACTTAGGGACTGTTCCACTTTCCTTGAATTCTCTTTTATTCTACTTCTCAACTTTTGGGGTCTTACAATTCTCATTTATAACACATGAAAAATATATCATGTGACTTCTAAGAAGTTCAAGTAAAAATACTTCCATTCATGCAAAATATTATGAAACTCAACTCGAAAGGAGTAATATGCATACTTAAAAGGTTTAATGATTAGACATGTGAATGGAATGAAGAAAATGAAGACTTTATTTTTTCTGAAAATAAGAATCAAATACCTTGTATTTTATAGGTAGTTTAGTCTCTAACTCTCCTTATATTTGGAGATGATTATTCAAAGTCAGACCATTTATGCGATCATTTGAAACATTCCGCTGCAATGCAAACTTCAACTTAAACTTTTGTTTTAAGATTCTCATTGACCTATAACTTTAGTTTAATACTTCAAATAACCTACTATAAGGGTTTCTTGGTATAAATACCGATTTGCAAACTTATTCTTTCAATTTCACACTGATTCATCGATGTTAAACAAGCCACACAAGTACTAGTTACAAAGTGTTACAACTTAAAATTTTAATATGAAATATTAAAGATATGGATGCTAAAATTGACAACATAGATGAATTAGCATTGACAACATGATAACTTTGTGATTGAGGATAAATTAAGTAAACATAGTAAATAATGGAAAATATAGAAAGAAACTCTCATGGAACACTGGATGGACTCCAAATAGACTAGGCGGTAGAGCCAACCAATAAGCCACTGACCTTACACAATAAAAAATCTCGAATGGACCAATATAGCGAGGACTAAGCTCATCCTTCTTGACAAATCTCATCACACCCTTTATGGGTGACATCTTTAGAAGGACATGTTCACCTTCCTGAAATGTCATATCCCTCACCTTGTGGTCTACATAGTCTTTCTGCCGACTTTGGCTGGCCAGAAGCTTGGGTTGGATACTTTTTCCCTTATCCTGAGCATCATTTACCAAATCAAACCCCAAGGGTCTCACATATCCAGCCTCAGACTATCCTATGGGCGATCTACACCCCCTCTCAAAAATGCTTCAAATGGTGCCATGTCAATGCGGGAGTGATAACTATTGTTATAGGAGAACTCACACAAAGATAGGAATTTATCACAACGACCTCCAAATTCAATTACATATGCCCTCAACATGTCTTCCAACACTTGATTTGTACTTTCTGACTACCCATCTGTCTGTGGATGAAAGGTTGTGTTGAAAGTTGGTAGAGTGCCTAACTCCTCATGCAATTTCCCCCGAAACTTCCATGTAAATATGTTCCACAGTATTAGATGATAGAAAGAGGCACCCGTGCAACCTTACTATCTCCTTCATATAAATTTTTACCAACTATTGATAGGCTGACTTCTTCAGTCTTGTAACCACAACCCAAATACAGTCAAACTTTCCCAAGGACTTAGAAAGATCCACCACGAAATCCATAGCTATCCGTTCTCACTTCCATTCAGGAATGAGGATCCTCTGAAGTAAACCTACAAACCTTTGATGCTCTTACTTTACTTAATAATAATTTTAACACTTAGCCATAGACTCGGCTATGTCTTTTTTCATGCCAAGCCACCAGTAAAGCTGTTTTAAATCCTGATACATCGTGTCACACTTGGATGAATAGAATACCATCAAACTATGAGACTCTATTAAAATATTTTGAATCAAGTTATCCTCTCGGGGAACATAAATCCTTCCCCTAAAACTGAGCACTCCACCTGTATCAAGAGTTGCATCCTATGCTTTGCTAGACATTGTCTTTGTTCTAAGCTCATTCAAACTCTCATCTTCAAATTGCTTGGTCTTGATCACTTCAATGAAGGTGGGCCTAAGCTCAATACTATCTAATACCCCACCGTTCTCTTATATTCCTAGCTTCATGAACTTGGGCTCCAAAGATTGAATCTCCTTAGCCAATGGTCGCTTAGAAACACCCAAACAAGCTAGACTGCCCATACTTACGGCTTTCCAGCATAATGCGTCTGCCACCATATTAGCCTTACCCAAATGATACTAGAAGGTCACATCATAATCTTTAAGCAACTACATATACCTTCGTTTTATCAGATTCAAGTCTTCTAAGTTACTACATGTTGTAGACTGTGATGATTAGTAAACACCTCACACTTGACACCATAAAGGTAATATCGCCAAATCTTAAGAGCAAATACTACTGCTACCAACTCCAAATTATTTGTCGGATAGTTTCTCTCATGAACCGTCAACTACGGCAAAGCATAAGCTATGGAATTCTTATTTTGCATCAACACAAGACCCAAATATGAATGTGAAACATCACAATAAATAGTGAAATCCTTACCTTCAACCGGCAATATCAAAATAGATGTCATGGTAAGAAGAGTCTTAAGCTTTTGGAAGCTTTCTTTATATTTGTCAGTCCACTCAAAAAGTATCTCCTTTCGAGTCAACCTTGTCGAGTATGTGGAAATAGAAGCAAAATTCTTTATAAACCTCCTGTAATAGCTGGCAAGCCCCACAAAACTCCTAATCTCAGTCACAAAACTAGGTCGGTTCCAATTCTTGACTACTTCAATCTTTTGGGGATCTACCATCACCCTTTTTTTTGAAACAACATGCCTCAAAAAGGCAACTGAAGAAAACCATAATGCACACATAGAAAATTTTGCATATAATTTTTGTTTCCCTAGGACACCTAGAATAATACAAAGATGGTATGCATATTCTTCCTTACTCTTTGAAGAGAAAAAAATGTCATTAATGAACATAATTACAAAAGAATCCATGAATGGGTTGAACACCCATTTATCAAACTCATGAAGGCTGCAGGTACATTGGTCAACCCAAACGACATTACCAAGAACTCATAGTGCCTATACCGAGTTCTAAATATCGTTTTAGGTACATCCTCAGGCCTAATCTTTAGTTGATGGTAACCAAACCTTAGATCAACTTAGAAAATATTGATGCATACTACAACTAGTCAAAAAGATCATCTACACAAGATAACGGGTACTTATTTCAGATAGTAATCCTATTCAACTATCGATAGTCTATGCACATTCTCATACTACCATATTTCTTCTGAACAAACAAGGTTGAAACATACCACGGGGAAGCACTAGGACGGATGAATCCTTTATCAAGGAGCTCTTGCAGTTGGGCCTTAAGCTCCCTTAATTCTTTTTGAGCTATGCAATAAGGAGAGATAGAGATTGGATGAGTGACCGACTCAAAGTTAATACAAAAATCTATATATCTATATGGAGGCATACCAGATAGTTAGAAACACCTCCTTAAATTCAGATACTATAAGAAAAGACTCAATAGAAGGGGACTATGCTTCAACAACCCGAATATGATCCAGGTATACCAAACAACCCTGTCCCACCAATTTTCTAGCTCAAATGAAAGATATGATCTTAGCTGGCTTAGGCTTATAAACCCCTTCCCACTCTAATATTTCCCTACCCGAGATCTCTAGAGTCACCGTCTTAGCATTATAGTTAAGCACAACTTAATAGGGGAGAATCAAGTCATGCCTAAGATCACATCAAAATCAGCCATATCCAAAATCACCAAATCAGCCTACGTTTGAAAACCATAAACATAACAGAACAAGCACGATAGATATGAATGACTATAATAGACTCTCCAAGTAGGGTATAAACATAGATGGGGGCATCAAGCGTGTCACAGATCACATCAAAACCCAAGACAAATTGTATTGACATATAAGAGTAATTAGAACCCGAATCAAATAAGATAGTAGCCATCTGATGACAAAATAGAATAGTACATTTAATCACTGCATCAAATGCCTCAGCCTCTGTCCTACCTAGAAAAGCATAAAACTAGGCCTTATCATTCTGACGGGCAACCTCTCTACCTAGATGCATTATTCCTCTACATGCATTGCCATTTTCCTAGGCTTCATGACCTATTTGATTTCCTGATCGCCTACCTTGTGGATGTCATCTGCCATTATCACATCTGCCTTCCAGTACCATTACTCTGGTCTGTTATTGCTCATGATCATTCATGCGAGGGTCGGGGTAATTTCTTTTTATGTGCCTAGTTCCCTAAAATTATAATTTCAGTCCAGGGATGGCCTGCTGCTTAATGTTAAAGAACCTCTTTGACGATCCAGAGTGTTTTGTGGAGTCCCTGAGTAGCCACCCGTAGAAGCGGACATGGGTGACTAGATCTGTTGGGTTGAAAATGCCAGCCTACCTGAGCCCTTGGAGTAAGAACCACTGAAGTTACCTTTGCTCTTGGGCTTCTTAGTCAAAGACTTGACTTGCCCATCCCGCCGAACTCCTTCCACGTTCTTCACAAAGTATGTCACTTCATTAAAGCTTCTACCTACAAAGGTCATGTGAATAGACAATACCTATAACTCGAGATTCAATCCCTTAACGAACAAATGGATCATCTCCTCCTCAGTAGTCACCAACTATGTATTATACCTAGAAAAGGTAACTTAGCCTCATAAGTGGCTACAGTCATGCCACCCTACTGAAAATCCATAAACACATCCTTCTTATGATCTTCTAGATTCTGGGGCACACCTTTTCTAAAAATAGGCAATAGAAATAAATGCAAGTAAGTGGAGGCAAAGCCGACGATCGGCATTCCACAAAGGCTCTCCAACATTGCTTAACCTGAACTTTTAGCTGAAAAGTCACAAACTTAATTTAAATACAAGATAAAGAAAATAAATAGATTTAAAAAGAATTAAAAACTTAAAGAATAAATAAAATGAAAAAAATAAATTAATTATTGATGTAGCGGCGAGTGTGTATAAACACAACCAACTTACTTGGTTGAAGGTGCCATTTCAGCATAAAAGGTTCACAAAAATGCAAAAAAAGTGAGTTCGGAGGGAGGAGGATAAGAGGACCCTAGTTAAGTTAAGGTGTGTTGCTGGGATTTCGGTCATAGTTCATGGGATACTTATGCATTATCCCATAAAGTCCTGGAATAGTCTCAGTCTAGAAAAAAAAAGGACAAGACTGAGAAAAATCTATGGTAGCCTCAAATAGCTGGCTCACCTTTGAATTCTGCAGTCACTGATTTCCTAACTAAGGTCTGTCAGCAGCCGCCTGAACATGCCTTGTACTCAATAAAGAAATAGCAAGTGCAGTATTAGTACACATAATAGTGTACTAGTAGGATCACACGGTCAGTCTAATAAGTGCAATATACGAAAGTAACCACAACATAGTAAATAAAGGCATATACAGAACACATTACCAATCATCATTTAATAAGCATTATACAGTTTCACAGTAACAATCTCCAATACAATAGTCAATAATGGTCTTTCCATGGAAACCATACCCAAACTGTTAATGTGTTGGCGTGACACCCGATCCAATAGTTAGTATGTATCGATATGGTAATCAATTCAATAATGTGTTGGCGTGACACCCGATTCAACAGCTAGAATCACAATCACAATGAATAGTTCACACACTTGCAAAATCAAGTAACAAGTTCATTGCATATAATTGATCATGAATAGTCATTTTATTACGTTCATTACATCTTTTCCTATTCACATACATGCATGTAATACTATAGATGCAATTAACACGTACATATAATACAAACGGCAAAATAAACAATCACCTACCTCGAAACAAGCCTTGGGAAATCTAAAGAATTGGAGTTTTCTCCTTTTTCAAAATCTTGGCTCGTTCTTGGTCTAAAAACAATGAAGAAATACAAATAATCAATGAACAATGACCTCAATACCCGGATTAAATCAAAATCTCAATCCTTGGCCACTTTCATGATCATCTCTCTACTAGGGCTTTTTCCCACCATTAGTTTCAGGCCAAAACCTTCTCCTAAGAGAATTTCCATAGATTTTAAAGTCTAGGAATCAAATTATGTATTAGAGGACTGAATTACTTACCTTTATCAAAGAGTGTGGTGGAAAACTGAAAAAGAATGGCCCTAGGTTGTCGTTTTCTCTCAAAAAACAAAATTTATAGAAAAATAATGTTTTTTGAGACTTTTCTCATTTTTGCTCACGACTGGCCTGCCATAACGGGACCAGCCCTCCATAGCAGCCTCGCTAAAGCGAGAAAAATCTCATCAGTCGCGCCTCATTTTTCCTCTATGTCCCATTTGAAGACAAAACTCCAAAATCCTCTGGTCGAAATTAGGTTTTGTTCTACGATTTTCGTGCGAAAATGTATGTTTTTCAAGACGTGTCTCTCTTCTCTTTTTTTTTTAAGCAAAATTTTGAATTGCTTCAACCATGGCAGAACTCATTCATCCTCTTTAGTGCAACTTCCGTCTTTTTCCACAGTTACCTTAATGTGTCTAAAACATTCTTCTACCCTTCTCATTTTTGTGCTCTAAGACGTGGCAAATCTTCAATGACCAGAGAAGATCTGGGCATTTTCAGAAAGCTACGATTCAAACCACATGAAGGTCTACACGTTCATCTAAAATACCCCATGCAGGGGCGGAACCAGAATATTTGATAAGGGGTTCAAGAAAATTATAAAATAAGGGACTGAATGAAAAAAGTAAAAAAATGTATCATTGCCGAGAATCAAACCTGCAACCATGGACTCAATCACAAGCACCTTATCCACAGATCCACAATCTTCATTTGTTAAAGTGATGCAAAAATAATATTTGTACATGAATAAAAAAATTCGCAGTATATATATAGTGCAATTTTCCGACGAAGGGGGTTCGGTTGCCACCCCTCGCACCCCTTAAGCTCCGCCACTGACCCCATGGAAAAGAGTTTGATTGGATTTTGAAATTCTAGCTTCAAACCCCACCCAAAATCCCAACCTTTATCTCCCATAAATACAATCTTATCTCTTCGTCAAAGGATGTTTTTGGATGAAAAGAAGAAGCACTACGAAAATCTGAACTCTTTATATCTTACCGCACATAACATTTTCATCTATTGAGAGCTAATATACTCTTTAGAATCTTTCAAGCTTTCCATTCTGTCTCTATTGGCAAATAGTCATAACAGAGATGTTTGAACGCATTCTGCTCGAGTTTCAGATTCGACTATGACGAGAGGTTAGGTTCGAAGCCTCTGTCCTAGTTCACTACTCCACAACAGGTGTTAGCCACCTATCTGTTTCTCTTTGTTTTCTTTTTGCAGCTATGATAAAATGTCGCGCCTATTTTGAGAACATTACGTATTAACAGTAGTCTCTGCCCTCTTTAGCTATAATGAAAGAGATGTTAAAAAAATTGTTTTGGTTTAACTTTATTCTTGTAGAGATCCAAAGTCGTATTCTTTTTCACGTGTAGACACCTTGAATTTAAGGAATGATCTCGTTTTGAAATTAGATAGTTATATCAAATCTATTTTTAGTTCCAAGTACCCGTTCATTTGGTATTTTGATGCTGATAATAAATTTGCTTCTTACGTAAGAACTTGTGTAAGAGCCCATTTGTATTAGCTTATAAGTTGTTTATCAGTTGTTTTCAGCTTTTTTGAGTTTTTGATTGTCCAACTTAAAGTCATTTTGTGCTTAAAATAAGCCCAAAAAATAATTGGATCTGATTAACTTAGCTTATCTAAAGCTGCTTATAAATTGTTTTTAACTTATAAGCTGGTTAAAATAAGTTAAGTCAAACAGACATTAAATTAGATTATTATTATTATTTCTTGTTTAGTTGGAAATGTTGTGCAAAATATGTGTTTTTAAAAGAATAAAAACGTAAAGGAAACCATGATTTGTTGGCGTCCCCTGTAGTTTCATTCCATGTCTGTATATTGGTTTAAAGCTTCTTACATATTATATATTATGTACTAGAGTTATATGTATAAGTTTCTTATAATTCTGAAGTAATGGCATATATAAGATCTGAAGTATTATGGTTTAAGTTTGTCAGTAGTTACATTACAACTTAATTATGATGGGATTTGAGTGTAACGTACTTCAGAATGATGTATTATGATTTGAGCTATTTTGAGTTTGGTTCAAAGTTGCCAGCTGCAAGACGTGTCTCGGTTGGCATGTAAACGTTTTATATTTTGGATAATATATTCGTCATATGACTTTACTTGGTTCTAAACATAATTTATTCGACATCGTTTAAAAGTTGAATTGTCTTACTAACCTCCTTTTCCTTTCTCTTTTACACATGTACATTCAAAAGCGCGTTGTGAGTTGTGATATGACTCAATCTCTATTCAAATTAGAGAAGCGATCAATATATGTGTTTTGGCTCGAATTCAGAGATATTTGTTCATTCCAAAAGAAAATTCAGTACTTTCTCCTCATTTCAAAGCTTTATATTCTTTTTATATGTATATATATGTTGTTTTCCCTTGACTAATATTTTACACACTATTTTGCACTTACATTTATGCTTGCTTTTATTTGTATTTAGATTCGTACAAACCTACTAAGAACAATAGTGGAGCGTAGTCTCTCGCCTCTCCATTCTTTAAATATTAGGTTTAGTAAGTCATTTGATTTGAAATAAAGTTTTAATTAAGTTATATTTTTTATTTAACTCTTTTTTTTTTTATGAAAGCATAACTTTGCAAAAAAAAAAAGAAGTGATCTTGAAATAACTTTCTAACTATAGATACCTATTTAAAATTTGTTTTGACAACCTAAAAATTCTAAAACGAAGTTTTATTCTTAGCAACTTACAAGAACAAATTTTTAAGATTAAAAATATATAACTTGGAGAAATTTAAAGTGAAGCAATTTAAGTATCAAAAAGATTGATTTTGAGCAAAAATATACCTTTTCTTAGCACTTTTAAGTATAGATTTTTAGTGTGAAACGTTGACATGTTTAGAATTAAAAAAGCAACTCTTTTTTTTGAAATTTTAAATAGGTTTATGTGAAGTTAAAACATAGCTTTCAAGTGGGGAAAAAATATGTTTTTTAAGGCAAAAATGCATGTTATACATTATTGAAAATTTGACCTCTTTAGCTTTAAGAAACCTTTGTTAAACTAGTTTTATGAATTTGTTTTCTAAATCAGATTATTTCTCTCGATCATTTATTTTCATAAGCAAGACCCAACAAGTAACACATCTCCTTGAGCTCTTTGACTCATTAGAAAAATCAAGTCTTAACTAATTTAATTTTTCTAAAACAAACTTCTGATAAGTTTTATTTCACTTTGTGGAGTCTTTATATGCAAAGTTAGTATATTTTTAAATTTTCAATATTAAAGTTTTCTTAAGGATAATCGGATCTAATTATAATAGATATGAGTATTTTCCTAATTTTTTTAATAGTATATTTTATAGTCTTCTAATTAACCTAAGTATGATCGGTAATCATTTTTAACGAACATTAAAGAATGCTTAATACATTTTCTTTAGGAAAACTAGAATCCATACCTAGAATCCATAAGTTCAGTAGACCTTTAATTGAAGTTAATTTTTGCATTACATTAGTTAAAATTTAGGTGTCCTAATTTACCTTAAAATAATTAGGTGGCGACTCCTTAAGTTTATTAATTTGGAAATCACAAATATGTTGTACACTGATTGACATCGAGTTAAAATGAGGCATAACAGTTTGGCGACTCCGCTGGGGATAAGTTCTAAACCATAACAGACTTAGGTTAATGATTAGAGTTCACTTTATATTTGTATTTTTTTACCTTAATTGTTTGATGTTTTAATTTATATAATATCATTATGTATTTGCTATTGTATGTTTGTATTGCTTTGCATATTTGTTATTGCTTTATGTAATTGTATATTTGTTACTACTTTATAAATTGTCATTCCGTTCATACTTCTTCCAATTCTAAAAAATGACACTATCACAAGTACACGTGAGGTGTGTTTTGCGCACCCACAAATTTTTTCAAAAATCCTAAAATTTAGGAGAGTTGACGTATGCATGGGATGTCCGAATTTTTTGTGTAACCGCATAGCCTTCTCACTCAAAATGTCCGTTCAAGAACCTTTTTGTCTAGAAGCCAAATCTTAGAAAAACATAAGATTGAGCTATACCCCTTTTGATTTAAGTCATGCATGCATACACCTTAGGTGGATTGATCCTTGATATCAACTCTACATTTAGGAAATCCACCCACATGTCGACGGATTTCATGACCCAATGACCAATAAGCATATATTGTGCAACATGATAATGATATATGGATCCGAGCCTAATTTTAACGTAGTGATTTTGGTAAATGTGTTCTCATTTTATTGATTTGCATTGTAAGATGGATTCAATCCCAGAGTGCCCAAAATCATGATGGTTGAGGATGTCCCATACAAATTGAAGATATGATGGGAAAATTTTGGTCTCGGTGAAAAACTATCAATTAAGAGAAGGCTGGGGTTCCTCACTATACTATTCAAGATCTCTCCCAACAAACATGTGATTAGAGCACTAATTTACATTTTGAGATCCAGATCGTGTTGTGTTCGCATTCAAAGACTTTGAACTAACACCTACATTAGAGAAAATCTGTTATGTTACCGGTTTAAAGTATCAAGAGAGAGGTCAAATTACTCCAAACAATCAACCAGAGATGAAATTTCTTCAATACTTAGGATTGAAGTAGACCAAGGAACTTGGGTGCTTCAAACATAATTGAGTTTTATTAGATAATTTATATGAGAGGTACGAATGCTTAGACGACTACAAATTGTTCAAGAAATAATTCTCCAGACGTCTTATTGCATTTGATGTAGCTTTACTGAGAATTTTAGTATTTCCACGAGAACATGGAAATATTAGCACTTGTATATGTTCAGCGGCTAGAATACTTTTCGAAGAAGTTGATGGAAAAGAACTCACCCTGGTTCCTATGATTTTAGCAGAAATACTTAGAGCCCTTGAAAAGTGTAAAAGAGGGGAAATAAACTTTTTTGAAGGTTGCAATCCTCTTTTGCAAATGTGGGCAATGAAACATTTTTACCAACGTGAAAACATAATGGACATATACTTTAGTAATACAAATTATATTAACAATTTTTATGACAGGATAAAACGGTTTGTGTCTCCAGTTGGTATTGATGATTGGTGCGAATTTTTGGCTTTTCGCACTAGTGATCAAATTCAATGGAGATATCCATCACTTTCATGTTCCATTACCTACATAATATGTAGAGGGTTTTACTACATCGAGATTATTGGGTTAGGAGGTCTCCAACCGTATGCTACGGTACGCTTGCTCCAATAGTTTGGTCAAGCACAAATAATTCCTCTTCGAGCAAATATGAGAATTTCTGAAATTTCCTTTAGACCACACTTTATAGTCCATAGATATAGAGAGATCCTTCGTGAATGAAATAATGTTGTCACGATAGAAGTAGGAAATGGACCATCAAGAGAAATTCTAGAATATCAGGTATGGCTTCGAGAGGATCACATTAGCATAAGCCTAGAAGGTGAGCAAGATTTTGAGGCTATTAGGACGAAAATTTGTATATGACATTATCATCTTGGAACCAAAATAGTTACACCGGAGATGTGGGATCTAATGGAAAATATAATGCAAATTCTGGATAATGCAAGAGCAGGACCTAGCAATATTGGAACATCATCCTCACTCCCTCCGCCATCTTGATTAAGAGCAGAAATTAGGCCAAGTCTTAGGATTATTTCCATATTATGTCATCTTTTTCATGTATTTTTTTGTTTATTGTCTCTCAATGTACTCTTTTATTGGTATTTAATGAAAACTTGATCTTTTGTCTTCCAAACTCGATATGTCTCAATTTATGGCTTGGATCAATCTCTCATAATCTCATATATATGTCGTTTAGGCCCACCTTTGGCCTAAAAAAGGTCCCGTGCATATTAGGATGCATTTGTGCTATTGATTTCTCCTTTTACTATGTGATTTATTTGTTATGTGATACATGTTTTCTTCTTTCTTTCTCAACACCATTTGTCTAATGGTTGATTGAATCTATGATTATCCGCTTTATACAAAAAATTTCCTCTCTTATTTTTTGAAGGTTCTTTTTCTTTTTTATTTATTTTCTCAAAGGTTGATTTGTGTTGACTCCGAACTGGCGGATCACCCATACTTCATGATATCAAAAGCCCAATTATCCTCCTATATGACTGATTCAAGTGTATCCAATCAAAGTGGTTTGGGACTAGTCACTATCCTAAGAGAGTAACCTGGGGATTTAGAAGGAAGGGATTAAATTCCTTATGATGAACACATTCCAAATCTAATGCAACAAACGACCAATATGCAAAGTGAAATTGATCGACTTCAAAACCTTATTAATTTTTCAATTAGCTTGAACACACCACTTTTAGTACATGGAACAAATGCAATTATCCCACCTCTTTTTCCCTCTGTTGACTCTCCCTCCCCTCAACACTTTCAACAAAAACCTTCCTTTCTCAAAACTAATGCGATTACTCCCAAAGAACCCATCAACCCACTACAAGTCAATTTTACACAAATCAACTCGCGACAAACCAATCCACTACCTTTCACTACCTCATATGCTTCCCAAACTCCAATCCTCCAAACTACATCACTTACCCATGTTGTACTCACTAAAACTACCCCACTTACCCAAACTACCCTACTCAACAAAACCACCTCGTTCACCTAAAAATGGCAAGCGACCCAACACTATCAGTGGAACATACTGCAATTTCTAACATGCAATATGTGCCACAAGAATATATTGCAAAAGATCAACCTTTTGTTAATCCAATGCCAGCTATACCAGAAGTCGATCCATATGAGGAGATAGACAGAGAAGCTAGGTCAAAAATCGATGGAAGTGTAGCTAGGGAAATTTGTAATTTGAAGGAAGCATTCAAAAGCATCCAAGTCCACAAGAGGTGAGAAGGGATTGAGTATTAAGATTTATGTGTGCATCCCTATGTTGAGTTGCCTGCAGAATATAAGGTACCAAATTTGATGTGTTTGATTGGAAGGGAAATCCTCGAGCTCATTTAAGATCATATTGTGAAAAGTTAGTTGGAGTGCGAAAAGATGAGGTCATTAGAATGAAATTGTTTATAAGGAGTTTGACAGGAGAAGCCCTTGATTGGTAAACAAGTCAAGATCGACAAAAATAGCATAGTTGGGGTGACATGACACAAGAGCTCATGGATATGTTCAAGTTTAACATTGCGGCCATATCAGAGAGGTTCTAGTTGATGAAGGTGGAAAAGAAGTCAACAGAGTCTTTCAGAGAGTATGCCATGCGGTGGAGAGCAAACTCCGCAAAAGTTCAACCTCCGATGACAAAAAGTGAGATGACCTCTCTTTTTATACAATCTCAAAAGGATGCGACGTACTATGAAAAGATGATAAGTGTGGTAGGATAAAAGTTCTTTGAAGTTGTAAGAATGTGAGAATTCATTGAAGATGGTATTAAAACTAGAAGAATCACTAACTTGGCATCCTTGCAAGCAACGAGTAAGGCAATTCAATCAGATTCAAATAGAGGAAACCTTAAGAAGAAGAAGGACGGAGTGTATGCTGTCATGACCATCCAGGAAAATAGGCCAAACCAAATACTAATATACCAAAACCCATTACCCTAACCTTCATACTATAGTTAGTATACCCAATTTTCTCAGCCCTATTACCAACCTTGAATAGTCCCTTACCCATTTTACACTACCCAACCAATATATCATCCACCCAGAGCACTTTCCCATCAAAATCCATCATGATACCAAACTACATACCCATTTCAATCCTACTACCAACCATAAAACCGTCCACCAAACCCACCCACACCCCACCCAAACATTGAAAAAAGGCGAACCAAAACCTATACACCTCTAGATGAACCTTTATCCCAACCGTTTAATAGGTTGAGAACCGTAGAGGTACTCCAACCAATCTAAGGATGAATTCCCAATCCGCTTCCAGGCAGGGGCGGAGCTACAGCCTAGGAAAGTTAACCACCCTTCGTCAAAAAATTAGATCGTGTGTATAGGTAAAATATTCTCAGTTATTTGATTATATTAATTAAAAATGCATGCCTTTAAACACAACAGAAGTTAGTAGCCTAGTGGTAAGTATGTTCATTCAAGTGTCCATGGTATATGGTTCAATTCTTGTTAAAGTGATTTTATAATTACCTTTTTAAAGTTTTAAAGAAAATCAAAAGGACATAAATGGAAATAGTGACCGATGACCATATTTATAACTAGTGTCACACACTAGGAGGATACCCTAGACGTGACCGACACTCAATGACTATTACTAGTCTCTAAGAGAACCACTTGGCTTGATCATACATCCACTCATTTATTCAATCAGCAGAAGACTTAACTTATCAAAAGATAACTCAACATGATAATCAAATCGATAACTTATAGAATAAGGCCAAAGGCCAACAATTTATCTAATCCAATCAACAAGACTAGTATGAATTAAACTAGCCAAAAGACAATATTCAATCAACACATCAATAATCTAGTCAATGAAGCCTCTAACAACTATCAAATTAGTGTCAATGAAAGGTTCATGGATACCTCAAATCAAAATAGAAAGACTAGCAAAGGAGGACTCACCAATCAGCTGGAAAGAAAATAGATCTTCAACGGTATATTTGTTGATAATCTCTAGAACCTGTCTCTGCATCATATAACGATGCAGGCCCAAATGGAAGTCAGTACAAGAAATGTACAAGTATGTAATATATCAAAATAAAACATACATCAAGGTAGAATCAAATCCATTAAGAGATCTCAAATTGAGAAGGTAATAACTAAATCAATATATCCAAAGTCTAAATAAGAATAAGATTTAGAGAGAGACCAATCATATATAATTCAATCCAATTAAAGAACTATCAATGGGAGTGTCTCTTATCCGACAACCATCACTTATGAGCCAGTAAAAATGCAATAAGATGACATTGTTTCCATGTCCTTCAATACCTTGCTAGGGTAAGAACGAATCAACCAATCATGGATCCAAAATCAATTGTGTCCTATCATAGCAGGATAATAAATTAGGAAACGTCTGACTTAACAATTCAATCCTCTCCTATGTTTGGAGATTTGGTTATTGGGTTGAGTTATTACTTACTCTTAACCAATTCAGTGCTCAATACTCCTCCTAAGACTTAAAGCTCATAATAGAATCAATCCAATCAAACCAAATCAATAAGTCTCAAATGGACT
Organism: Solanum dulcamara; assembly: GCF_947179165.1. Classification (NCBI taxonomy): domain Eukaryota; kingdom Viridiplantae; phylum Streptophyta; class Magnoliopsida; order Solanales; family Solanaceae; genus Solanum; species Solanum dulcamara. The sequence goes on from NC_077246.1 coordinate 13,857,653, forward strand.
CTTATTATTTCATCAGTTTAATCAAATCAATCAATCAACTCCCCAATCATTTATTTAAGAAAAGTTTGGACAATCATTTATGACAATATTCAGTTGAGACCATTCACTTGGGTTCAATTATGAAAAAATAAAGGAGTATCAAGTTCATCAACACTATCATCATGCTCACATCCTAATCATAATCATACATTTATAAATTTAAGGTTCTAGACTCAATCCTTTATTATATACATCCAATATCCATCAACATGTTATTAGGGTTTATGAAATAAGTAGTTCAAATCATTTGTTCTAGAACTAGTCTATAGAAAAGCATCAATTTTTCAATAATCAATAAAACATGTAAAGTTTAAGAAAAGAAATTCAACAAATATAATCATGGGGACTTAATCCATTCACAATAATGGTCACACGAAGGAACAAAGTCCATGTTTTAGTTCAACTTTACATATCTGGAACTCGATGAACAATCGAAGATTGAATGGTAGGAGTGAATGATTGAACCCTAGCTTTCTTATCTTCTCCAATTCTTTCTCTCAAAAAACTAAGTATTAATGAGAGTCTAGGCATTCAAGGAACTGTTAAGGGGCTCAAAATAATCCCAAGACGTTAGCATTTTAGTATAAGAAGGGTGGAAAAAGACCAATCTACCCTTTATTAAAAACTGTGTCTAGCCATCTATAGGTCGTTCTACAACTCGTAGACACTTCTATGGGTCGTAGAAGACCAGTTGTAGAACTAGGCTGGAAAAAGCTTGGGGTCTACGACTCAGGTCAAGGAGTTGTAAACTTCTTGACAAATTATAAAAATGACTAGTCCTATAGGTCATTGAAACTCTCAGATTTTGGGGTTTCTGAAGTTTCTCTATGAGTCATAAACAACCTTATGATTAGTTGGCTCATAACAAAAATACTGAGGCTTGTGTCTTTGGAAATTAACCAAAGACTCTACGACTTGTTCTTATGAGTCATCAATATACCTACGAGTCGTAAGGCGTCTCGTAATTCCTCTTTACACTTATTTAATTTTTCCCTCTCTAGTACCAACCCTACTAGTCTATCCTACGATCCATAGAATCCTCTATGAGTCTTAGGTTGACTCGTAGCAACTGGCACAGTCTACTTTCCTCATTCTTTCTCAACTCTTCACAAAGTTCTCAAATTTAATCTAGGCTAAAATAACACTAGGTGTTACAATATCTCCCCATTGGGATCATTCGTCCTTGAATAAAGACCAAGCTAAGGATTTACTCAAGGCACGAATAAAATCTAAACTCAAATACTTAATCAATCAAACAATCACTACTCGAACTCAAACATATTTATCATATACTCAAACTCAGAATGAACATCAACTCAAAGATAAAAGAAGAAACATTACCCTCAATATCATCATTAGGAGGCACAAAATGATGCGGATATCTAGCTTTCATATCTTCTTTAGCTTCCCATGTAGCCTCTTTAACGAACTGATTTTGCCATAGAACTTTGACAGATGCAACTTCTTTGGTTCTCAACTTGTGAACTTGATAATCAAGAATCTGAACTGGAATCTCTTCATAACTAAAACTCACCTATACCCCAATGCTCTCATCTAGGACAACAAGTGATGTATCTCCCAAACACTTCTTAAGCATAGAGATATGAAACATAAGGTGAATAGCTGCTAACTCTGATGGCAATTCCAACTCATAGGCTATATTACTAATCGTTTTCATAATCTGTTAGGGACCAATGTAGTAGGGACTAAGTTTTCCTTTCTTCCTAAATCTCAATACACCCTTCATGGGTGAGACCTTCAAGTACACCCAATTATTTACTTCAAACTCTAAATCTATTCTCCTAATATCGATGTATGATTTCTAACGACTCTGAGCAGTCTTCAACCTCTCTTGGATGATTTTTACCTTCTCCATGGTTTGGTGAACCAAGTATAGCCCAATCAACTCAGCTTCACCAACTTCGAACCAACTAATTGGTTATCTACATCTTCTTCCATACAGAGCTTCATAAAGAGCCATTTCAATGCTCGAATGGAAGTTATTATTGTATGCAAACTTAATAAGAGGTGAATGATCATCCCAATTACCTTTGAAGTCGATGACACAATAGTGCAAACTCTGCGGATGGAAAGCAGTGCTAAGGTTCACTCTTAAACCCAAACCTCTCTGGAATAACTTCCAAAATTGGGCAGTGAATTCAAATCCCCTATCTAAGATGATAAACAAGGGGACTTCATGAAGTCTGAAAGTCTCTCGAAGGTACAATCTGGCATAGTCCTCTGCGGAATCAGTAGTCTTAACTAGTAACAAGTGAGATGACTTGGCCTTCCTCTATACAATCACCCAAATAGAGTCATGTTATCTGCGAGATCGTGGTAAACTTTTTATGAAGTCCATGTTGATCATCTCCCACTTTTATTCTGTAATTTCTATATTTTGAGCCACTCCACAAGGCCTTTGGTGCTCAACTTTAACTTGTTGGTAGTTTGGGCACTTGGACACAAACTTTTCTATATTCCTCGTCATTGGTGCTCAACTTTAACTTGTTGGTAATTTATGACAACATTCAGTTGAGACTATTCACTTAGGTTCAGTTATGAAACTATAAAGGACTATCAAGTTCATCAACACTATCATCATGCTCACATCACAATGACGATCATATATTTACAAATTCAAGGATCTAGACTCAATCCTTAAGCATATATATTAAATATCCATCAACATGTTATTAGGTATTATGAAACAAGTAGTTCAAATCATTTGTTCAAGAACTAGTCCTAGAAAAGCATCAATTTCTAAATAATCAGTTAAACATGTTAAATTTAAGAAAAGAAATTCATAAGAAAACACAATCATGGGGAATCAATCCATTCATAACTAATCTATCACAATCATAGGTACACGGAGGAATAAATTCCATGTTTTAGTTCAGCCTTACATAACTGGAACTCGAAGAACAATCGAAGATTGAAAGGTGGGAGTGAACGCTTGAACCGTAGCTTCCTTCTCTTCTCAAGTTCTTGCTCTCAAATAAACTAAGCGTCAATGAGAGTCTATGCATTCACGGTACCCTTCATTAAAATTGATTTTGGCCGTGTATGGGTATTTCTATGACTCGTAGACACTTTTACTGGTCGTAAAACTGGGCTGGAAAAGGCTTGGAGGTCTATGAATCATATCTACGAGTTGTAAACTTCTTGATGAATCATAGAAATGACTCATCTTGCAGGTCATTAAAACTCTAAGATTTTGGGGTTTCTGAAGTCTCTCTACAGGTCGTTTCTACAAGTCATAAACAACCCTACGATTAGTCCTATTGACTCGTAACAAAAGTACTAAGGCTTGTGTCTTTGGAAATTAGGCAAAGACTCTACGACTCATTCTTACTAGTTGTCAACATCCTTACGATTCGTAAGGCGACTAGTAATTCCTCTTCACACTTGGTCAATTTTTCCCTCTCCACTACCAATGCTATGAGTCTATCCTATCATCCGTAGAATCCTCTATGAGTTGTAGGTTGACTCGTACCAACTGGCACAGTCCACTTTCCTCAATCTTTCTCAACTTTTTGCAAGGTTCTCAAATTTAGTCTAGGCTAAAAAAACACAAGGTGTTACAACTATCTCTCTCACCCCATTATTCAACCCCATTAAATACTTTTTTTTACTAATTCTATGAAAGTTTATCTCATCATCACAATGAAGTCCACATTGTAATGGTACACATTTCAAACTTTTAAAAAACAATTACTGATGGAGAAGTTTTTTTGTTTCTTTATATAATTCAATTACTTATGTTGTTTATCTTTACTTGTTCATTATATAAAAATAGCTATTAAATTTTATTTGTCCAGTTTAAAAAATAAGAGATAATTTATTATATTGTCTTTATTTTATCCTATTAGTAACTACTATTCATTTTCCCATATTTAAATAACTTATAATTAATAGGAGAGATATAGTAAAATCACCCTTCTATGATTATTTCTTAAGGGTATGCCAAGTCAAACATACAAGTAAAGATGAACAAGGAAGTAGTAGCTAAAACTATCTTTGTTGACTCCTCTCTGTTAGTTTTAATTTATACCATTGATAGTTTTATAATTATAAATTTTTAGGGGTGGAAATTGGGCGGATTGGGTCAAGTTTGGACGGGTCATAATGGGTTAAGACAATAATTGAGTCAACCTAATCTAAATTAGTTTGGGTCAAAAGGCGTTAGGTAATGGATTATATAATGGGTCAAGACCTAACCCAGATTAATTTTTACTAAGCTTAATTGTGATTTGTTCTTTTAAACTATTTTCGTCCCTAATAAAATTATTTTTTTTTTCTTTATTATGGCTATATATAACATATCAAATTGGAAAAAAAAATTAAAAAATATTTTAACAAGATTTCTCATTAGTCAATTCGGTTTACATATCAACCCAATTTTTTATGGGTTGAAATGGTTGAACTAATGAATGGGTGGGTCAATAACCAACCCAACTTAAACGGATTGGGTTGGATTGAGCGGATTGGGTTTGATTTTGCCACCCCTATAAATTTTCATATCATTTAGTTAAATGATATGTAATTTAATTTTAAGTTTGGATGCACCCACTCATCACTAATAAAAATATATATTTTGTGCACCTATTTACTCTTTAAACAGTGAACACCTTTGAAAGAATTCTGGCTCCGCCACTGCTTCAGGATGGTATGATGAGACTAATCATTGTACTTATCTCTTTGGAGCTGCTGAATATGACAACGTAAATTGTCTTACTCTCAAGGATAAGATTGAGGCATTGATCAAAGAAGAAGTCATTCAACTCAAAGGTGCTGCCCTTAATGTAAATAACAATCCTTTGTCAAATCATGGCAATGTGAACATGATCGCTATTGATGAAGAATGCAATTTGGAAGGGACCATTTTACCGATCAAAGAAGAGAAAAATGTTGCGACATAAACCTTTATTGCTCCAATAATCACAGTCCAAGCACAAGAACCAATTAAATTGAAAGTCCTGGTTCCCAAGCCTAAGATCACAACCTTGGTTTCTCAATCACCTTATTTTGACACCAAAGTGGTTCCTTGGTGTTACTCTGATGAAAAAGACAAAAAAAGGGAAAGATAGTTGTATAAACTGTTGTTCCAAGACTGAAAAGTTATGGGCGTTGTTATGCACCTGAAGAAGTTGCACAAGTAGAACTAAATAAGGAAAATAACCCAAAAAAGGTTGTGACGTAGGTTGAAATGGAAGATTTTTGGAGAAAAATACCAACTAAGAAGTACTTTGTTGTTGAATAGTTGAAGAAAACTCCAGTCCAAATTTCCTCATTGTCATTATTGATGAATTCTGCAACCCATAGGAATGTTTTGGTAAAGGTTCTAAGTGAAACTTATGTTCCGGTAGAGACCACGGGCATAACAAATCATTGAAAATTACTATTAGGTGTAGGAAAACGTTTATTTCTAGAGTTTTGATTGATAATGGTTCAACCGTTAACATATGTCCTTTCATTACCCTTTTATCTTTGGAAATTGATATTGGGAAAATGTATGAAAGCATATGAGGGTTACAGGTTTTGATGAGACATAAAGGAGAGTCATTAGAGAAATTGATTTGCTGTTGCAAATTGGACCCGAGGATTTTATAGTGGAATTTCAAGTGCTGAACATCTCTGCTAGTTACAACTTATTACTTGGAGGGCCATGGATTCATATGGCTGGTGCGGTCTCTTCTACCCAGCACCAAACTTTGAAATTTGTATGGAACCATCATGAAATTATTGTTTCATGATCCGAACCCAAGTGTGATAGCACTTGTCCATTCCCACCAGACAAGTTAGCCTAAAATCTAAGAATTATGAAAAATAATGTAGAAGTAGTATAAAATAGATAAATATATATATAAAAGAAGAAGTCTTAGTCAACTACAATACCCCAAAGATTGATTGTCACATGTATAAACCTCTAATACAACAAAAATAAAAATAAGTACAAGTCTCAATGTCTTTATCACTCGAATAGAACAAAGCATAATAATAAAGGACAAAGGAGATCGTTGGTATCGAACAACTACCTCTTAAGTCTCCTCACAAAGCCTAGGATGAAGAGATGAAAACGGAGTCACTGTCTAAGCTCAGAACCTATACAAGTGTAGATGGCAAGGAGTGAGTACCAAACAACACGATATTAAGCAAATCAACTAACAAAACAAAGTAAATCTAATAGACACTAAAACGCTTTTCATCCCAATCGAACCTCCTCAACTACAACCTACACAGAAATCAACCCAATCTATACTACACAGTTTAAATAGCACATAGGTCAACAGTAGCTCATCAGCATCACTGAATAAGTCACTTCAATATCAAATATATCAATCACAGAGACACGAAAGGCATATACAGAACTTCATGATGACAGATAAGATGTAATGCAATACAATGTAACATTATGTAAAGTGATGAGTGGCTATCCTAATGATACACATATGTTATATAATAGATCGAAACCCATAGGGGAAACACAAGGACCATGTATCCATTAGAACTATTTTCCATCGTCGCCATCATCAATCGCCGAAACTAATTCTCATTTGCATCGCTGGAACCATTTCTCATAGGCATTAGAATTAATCATCGAAATAATTTTCCATCGTCATCAGTATCAATCGGTCTCATCATAGTGTTCCAGAACTAAAGCAAATACATATATTCACACAAATAAGGAGAAAATGATAGTGTTCACTGTCACAACGCAATTCATATCAATGAAATTCACGTCATACTATCAATAGTATATCAACATCAATAAGTACATCATTACAAGTCATCAAGTCTCTATTTCATTACCCCTTTTTATCACAATTAGGATCACTTGGTGAGCAAGTATATCCAAGTCAATTCTCATAATAAATAATGAGCAAATAACAATTTTTAACAAGTTCACAATCACATAACGGCTACCATAGTATTTCATCAAGTTCATATCAACTTCAAGTCAAGAAATTAACGTTTCCGATCACAATCATAGAATACATAGTCGTTTATCACCCCCGATATTTCATTAAGCATAATTCATATGATTATCATTCCAAACCTTATTCTTATTACTCACTAACACATATATGAAAGCAAGTTCATGTAATCTACAAAATTTAAAGGGTTTTAGAAGTTTACTTGCCTTTGTCAATAACCGATCAATCAAGTATTTGAGCCTTTTCTTTTGAATAACCTCCAACTCACCACAATCTAATCAAATAATGATTCATAATAAAACAATTGAGTCTAACAACACCAAAAACATGAAATTTGAGAAAAAGGGTTAAAATGGCTCAAATATTTAATTTATACGAAAATATTTTATGAAGTATTTCAAACTCATTGGTGAAAATCATTTCGAAAATGGAGTTGAAAACAATTCAAAATCATCATTTATCAATATTCAAGTTCTTGAACAAAGCCTCAATTTCTTTAGTTCCAGAATCACAAATTTGAAGTCAAAATCCATAAAGAATCAATGGGTAATGAAGATTATAGCTCAAAATAATTTACCCAAAGGTTTTCACACAAACAATCTCTTGATTTCACCCTTCCCCGAGCTCCCAAAGTTTGAAAATGGTAAAAATGAGCTAATTCCCGACTTTTGGAAAGAACATTATTCAGACAAGATTAACCCTTCACGATCACAGTAATCAAAACCTCGCGATCGCAAAGAGTCAATAGGTCAACTCATTAAACTGACCCTCGCAATCGGCATGGACCCACGCAATCACGATGTACAAACTAAACTACCATTCGTGATCGTGACTAAGACCCACGTGATTGCAAAGTACAAGGCCGCTCAATCATGCGATCGCAAAATGTGTATCGTGTTCGCGATGCCAAGTGTATCTGGCACCAGAACCAGCAAACACTCATAGTCACAAAGACATGAAATTGACCTTCGAGATTCGTTTGGAATTTTTTACACACAAACCTTGTATGCTACCATACTATTTTCGATGTTTTGGACTCAATGGAATGGTCGGAATATGAATTCAAGGTCTCCTTGACTCGAAATCTGATAAGTCACCAAGAAACTACTTTAGGCTCAAAATGACCAAAATGCCCTTGGAGCTTCCGAAAAATACACAAAAACTCTTCCTAGGCCTAAAATCATTCCCTGAATCCAACAGAATCATTGGAATTCCATTCTGAACATCCAAACTCCAAATGTTGTTCAAATTCAATTCTAAACTCAAAAACTCAATAATTTCCACCTTAGGACCTCAAATCCTTGATATTACTTCGAATCTGATTTTGTCAACTCACATAGACCTAATTCCACATTCCAAAGTTGATGGAATATATAAAATTTTATTTTGATATTCGAAGCTTTGAATGACACAAAATACCACTATTTGACTACTTAAGCCTTCAAAATTCAAATCTTTTCAAAAACCTTAACTTTTCAAATAATTTCACAAAACCAACTTCGGATACTGATGAAACGTGCTGGGGGAAACTACCAAGAGGGGTAAAATGTTCATTTTGTGAAAATTACCAAAAATGACCTTTAGGGTCATTACATGTTGTTCATACAGAAGGTAATAATTCGATATATCCTGACAAATCGATCCCTATTATTGAAAGTATTAAAGGACTGGATGGGTCTGTATTCCATACTAGAGAAACTATGTGTGCTACTCAAGTTGAAAGGGTAAAATTGCTATATGTGATTATGATGGTGGCAAGCAAATATTGAAGAACGGGTTTTATGCCCGGTTGAGGTTTTGGAGTGAATTTGGATGGAATAGTGGAACCAATTCAATTGTCTGGTAAAAAATACGCCTTTGATCTGGGATATGGACCTACTCCTGAAGAAGTCTCTCTGTCCAATCTCAAAAGGAAAGATGATGTTCACTTGCCAAAACCTGTCCCACTTTTGAATCTGTGATTTTCCCAGGCATTTGTTGCACAAGAATCATAGGAAGTTGCTGAAAACAACCTCGTGGAAGAACTCAAAAACTTGTTCATTGAAGAAGTTGAATGCAATATGATTTTAAAGGATTATACCAAGACCCCGATCATATGAGATGCTGAGCCTGAAGATGTTTTAAACAATTGGACTTGTAACCCATCCCTGATTCTCCAGGAATCTTGGTAGATAATTGTATTAGAATTAACAAAACATCACGATTCAAAATTGAGGCATTAATCATGTTTATGAACTTGATGTGTTTTGTCTCCATCTTTTAAAATCTTAAATGCGAAATCAAAAATATATTTTCTACTTTAAAATTATAAAATTTGTATCTAATTATTAATTTTATTTTCTTCTCTCTCTTAACAAGGAAACTAATAAATCTGTCAATACCAAGAATGTGGCATGTAATGAAACAAGCGAACAAATTTGAAATAGCAAACAAGTTTTTTAAGAATTTAAAGAAGATCTACAGCCCGAAGAATTGAATAAAGATTTTAAACATTATGAGAATAAGGAAAAATCAAATTTGGATGAAGTCAAGATGATTAATTTGGGAGATTCGGAACTAGTGAGGAAAACAAGAATTAGTGTCCATCTGACTTCATCCCAATGAAAAGAACTCATTAATCTTTTGAGATAATAGATGGATGTGTTAGCATGGTCTAATGATGATATGAGGGGTCTAAGCACATACATTATTTCATTTAAGTTGTCAATTGATCTATTTTTCCCCAGTGAAGCAAAAGCCAAGAAAGATCAAACTTGATTTGAGTTTCAAAAATAAGGAAGAAGTCTCCAAGAAATTTGATGCTAATGTCATCCAAGTCAAAAAGTATCCCACATGGTTGGCTAACATACTGCTAGTGCCAAAGAAAGATGGAAAATCAGAATATGTATAGATTATCGAGAGCTCAACAAGGCCAACCCGAAAGATGATTTTCCTCTTCCAAACATTCACATACTGATTGATAATTGTATAAAGCATGAGTTATAACAAATGATTACTTTGCAGGCTACCATCATTTCTTAATGGATGAAGAAGATGCTGAGAAAACAACATTCATCACACCTTAAGGAGTGTATTGTTATTGGGTAATGCCTTTTAGACTCAAGAAAGAATTCAAGGGAAACATATATGAAAACTATGACTACCATTTTTCATAACATTATTTATAAGGAGATTGAAGTCTATTTGGATGATGTCATTACCAAGTCACGGAAGATCTCAAATCACATAACAGATTTGAAGAAGTTCTTTGATATATTAAAGCGATATAATCTAAAATTAAATCCTGGAAAATGTGCATTTGGTATCCCTTCTTGAAAATTATTAGGTTTCATTGTGAGTAGGAATGGCATAGAGTTGGATCCTTGAAAGATAAAGGTTATTCAAGACTTGCCTCTACAAAAAGTCAAAATGATGTAATGAGTTTTCTTGGATGTCTCAATTACATTAGCAAATTCATTACACAATCAACTGTAATCTATGAGCTAATCTTCAAGTTGTTAAAGAAGGATGCTTCTACTAAATGGATGGAGGATTATCATCGATCTTTTGACAAAATCAAAGAGTGTTTGTCTAGTCCACATGTGTTGGTTCCTCCGGAACCTAGAAGACCATTGTTTCTATAGATCTATATGTTAGGCAATACATTTGGATGTGTGTTAGGAAAAAATGATGAAACTGGAAAGAAGGAGCAGACTATATATTACTTGAGCCAAAAACCCACACCTTATGAAGCCTGTACACTTTATTAGAATGTACATGTTGTGCCTTGACTTGGGTTGCACAAAAGTTAAGATAATACTTGTGTGCATATACCACTTTTCTTATCTCAAGAATAGGTCTTCTCATATCTCAAGAATAGATCTGCTCATGTATATCTTTCAAAAGCATATGCCTATCGAAAAGTTGGCGGAGTGACAAATTTTGCTAAGTGAATTTGACATTGTTTACATCACTCAAAAGACAATAAAAGAACAAGAACTAGGTGATCATCTTGCTGAAAACCATGAGGATGAAGAGTATAAGCCTCTTAAAACTTACTTCTTGGATGAAGAGGTTTTGTTTATTGGAGAGGTTATTTTAGAGGAATATCCAGGGTGGAGATTGTTTTCTGATGGTGTTGCGAACTCTAAAGGAGTCGGTGCTAGGTCAATAATAGTATCGAAATTAGGTCAACATTATCCCATCTGAGTAAAGTTTAGGTTCCTGTGCACTAACAATCTGGCAGGATACGAGGCTTGTATTCTTGAACTCAGAATGGTTGCTAATATGAACATACAAGAATTGTTAGTTATAGGTGACTCATACTTATTGATTCATCAAGTACAGGGCGAATGGAGCACTAAGAATGTGAAAATACTCCCCTATTTGCAATTCTTGAAGTAATTATGCAACAAAGTTGTCAAGATAGAATTCAGGCCTATTCCTAAAGCTAAAATGAGTTTGAAGATGTTTTAGCAACCTTGTCCTCTATGATTCAACATCCAGACTGGAATTATATAGTTATGATCAAAATTAATGTGTCAATCAACTGACCTATTGTTTCCATGTAGATGAGGAATTGGATAGTGAACCTTGGTACTATGACATTATGAGGTATCTTAAAGAAGGAGACTATCCACAAGACATAAGCAATATTCAAAATAGAACACTATGAAGACTAACAAATCACTTTTCTAAGTACATAAATTATTTATAGGAGGACTCTAGATTTAGGATTATTAAGGAGTGTTGACTCTCAAAAGGAGAGCAACTTGATCGAAGAAATATGTGGGGGTACATGTGGGCCACACATGAATGGTTTTACTTTGGCAAAGAAGATTCTATGGACTGGATATTTCTGGATGACCATGAAAATAGACTGTATTCATTTTATGAGAAAATGTCAGCAATGTCAGATTCATGGTGATTTGATTCGGGTTTCACCAAATAAGCTCAATGTGACGAGTTCTCCTTGGTCATTTGTAGCCTAAGGCATGGATATCATTGGTCCTATTGAGCCAGCTGCATCAAATGGACATAGATTCATTTTTGGTAGCTATTTATTACTTCACAAAATGGGTAAAGGCATCTTCATACAAGTAGGGGTGTGCAAAAATCAAACTGACCAATAAATTGAATAAAAAATGTTATTAGGTTATAGATATTGGGTTATTGGGTTAATGGGTTCTTAATGATTTTATAAAAAAATTATTAGGTTATCGGTTCATTATCGGTTTTTAGTATATTAGGTAAACTGATAACCCATTAAGACAATAGTATTGTACTACTTTACTCTTCACAAATATTAAATATTAGTAATAATTTAATATAATAGTATGCTACAGTATTCACAGTACTTCTAGTTCACACTAGGCCGCTTTAGTCTTTACATAAAACCTAAAGATTAAAGTAAGAACTAACATTGTTCAAGATTGTCTTCTTTGACGGCTTGGTTTTAGTTTTAGTTTTACTTTGTAATTGTAGCTTTTGCAAGTTCGTAAACGTATATAATTTGGTTAACATTAGAAATTCCATATTATGTTTTGGTTGTAACATGTAATTGTAGCCTTCATACTACATATACTCTTATTGATGCAATTTCTCATTATTATTTTTGTTTCAGTATATCAAAGCATTTACAGGCTTACCAAAAATTATTAGAGAAGTGTGAACTCATATGTTTATTTTATGAGCATTCTCTTATTGGTTTGTTATTGATTTAGCGTATTTAAAAATCAAAAACCGATAAATTAAACTGATAATACATAAAACCAAATGGAATCGATCGATGCACACCCCTACCTACAAGTATGTGACAAAGAAGGTGGTGACAGATTTTTCTGCAATAGCATTATTTGTAGACTTAGAATCTTTTATTCAATTATAATAGATAATGGAGGTAATCTCAATAGCAGCTTGATGCATGAGATATGTGAGAAGTTAAAAATTATTCACCGCAATTCCACTCCTTATTGGCCTCAGATGAATGGAGAAGTTGAGACAGCCAACAAAAATATCAAAACAATATTATGAAAGATGATTGATAATTACAAGCATCAGCACAAGAATTTGTCATTTGCCCTCCTTGGCTATCGCACTATAATTAGGACTTCGACTAGGGCAACACCTTATCTTTTGGTTTATGAAAAGGAAGCAATATTACCAATGGAAGTTGACATACCATGTTTGAGGATTATCCAAAAAGTTGAGTTGAGTGATGCCAAATGGACACACAGCCAATATGAATAGCTGATGCTTATTGATGAAAAAAGAATGAACGCAATTTTTCACAGACAACTTTATCAACATAGGATGGTCAAAGCTTTCAACAAAAAGGTAAGACTGAGATAGTTCAAACCTGGACAATTGGTGTTGAAATGGATATTCCTGCACCAAGATAAAGCTAAGTGGAAGTTTGCACCTAACTAGAAGGTCCTTACATGGATCACCAAGTATTGACTGGAGGAGCATTGATTCTAGCAGAAATGGATGGCAAGATATGGCCGAAAGTCATCAATTCAGATGCGGTTAAAGAGATATTATGTCTAGAAGCTTTTATATTATTTTCATATAATATTTTTTTGTTATGTATTAAAAATTATGTTCCAACCTGATTTCCTTGTCAAGATACGTAGGAAACCCACATCAGGTCTGGTCTCTTAGTAGAAATTTTACAAAATAGATCTCATTTATATGTAATATGAACTACGCTTGACCTGATTTTCTTGGTAGGATATGTAGGCAGCCTACATCAGCTTTGGTCATATTATTAGAAATTTTTAATTCCCCTTTTTATTTTGTATGTCATGAACTACGTATGGCCTGATTTCTATTGGATACATAAGCAATCCGTGGAGGGTTCGACTCCTTTGTTTTAAATTCCCAAAAAGTTTATTCTCGAATTACAATTGATAGGACAGTAGGCAGCCTATATATGACTTGGTCTCATCATAATGGAATTCTAGTATCTCTCTTTCACCAAAACTGGACAATTTTAAGGGACATCATTGCAAGAAGACATCAAGAGAATTGAAGAGCATATGGTCAATCAAATAATCAGGCAGAAAAAGACTTTAGAAAAAGGATGTTTGCTTCATTTCACGTTGTGTTACAATCTAAAGTTTGGCAGAAATTCTTTATTGCTATATATATGTATAATTTATCTTATTTTTTAAATATGATCTTTTCAATTAAATATTTTCTTGTTATTTATTAGCCAATATTTAAAATGGACACAGATTGCAAATCCAAATAAAGTTAAGAAAGATGTATGCAGGGCAGAGCTTCAAAGTCAATGCGAATCAACCTCTGTCTAGCCGGGAATTTCGGGTTTAATACCGATATTTTAGCAATAAATCCAATAAATTAAGTGCAATTCTTGGTGTATTGATTTTTCTTAGAAAGGGAATTTGTGCGAGTTGTTTATTTTAATAATAGGCTGGACCAATCAATTGTACCCTCTTCCGTTATAAGTAGGAAAGCGAGGTGCATGATCTCGCGAATTACTTCTGTATAAATTCAGAAATTATATGTAGGAACCATAGCATTTCGCGATTCATTGGTAAATCTATTTTGATTCTCTATTATCCAATAATGTGGAACTATTAACTTTAGTAATGAGCATAACGACCCTATTGTTCGAATGGAGAGAAGAACCTATGATTAGCTTTTCGGAAAATTTTCAAACGAACAATTCAATGAAATCTTTCTATTTCTTATTTTACTATGTTCAACTCTATGTATTCCTCTATCTGTAGAGTACATTGAATGTACAGAAATGGCTATAACAGAGTTTCTCTTATTCGTATTAATAACTACTCTAGGGGGAATGTTTTTATGCGGTGCAACGATTTAATAACTATCTTTGTAGCCCCGGAATATTTCAGTTTATGCTCCCAAAACTTATAATTATTCTTTGAATGCAAGCTTGTCAGAGTTAGTAGAAGCTAAGAAGTCAATAATGTTTACAGTGTCGAAGGACCATACGTTGAATTGTTTGAATTACTTATAAATTTATGTTTTGAAAATATTATAAGGGAAGCCTTGCAAAATTTTCAAATATATTGATGCACAAATATTTTCAAATTCACTCTATATGATATTTAATAGATCTACATAAATATTTTAAAATGCATTGCACGAATGCTTCAAAATATTTTCAAATATACTGCACAACTACTTACAAATATTTTCAAACACATTGCACAAATGCTTTCAAAATTATTTTTAAATATACTGCGCAAATGCTTTTCAATATATTCAAATACATTGCATAAATACTCTCAAACATATTCAAATGCACTACACAAATGCATTCAAATATTTTAAAATGCATGGCTTTCGATTGCTTTCTAATGCATTGCACAAATACTTTAAATACATTACACAGTTCATTTTAGATAATTGCACAAATGCTTTCAAATATATTGCACAAATACTTGCTACAATGCATTATTTTTAAAGACTTCATTGTCATGACACGAATCCAGCCATGATGACGCCTACTATCAGGGGCGGAGCTACAGGGGTGCGAGGGGTGGCAACCGAACCCCCTTTGTCGGAAAATTGCACTATATATATACTGTGAATTTTTTTATTCATGTACAAATATCATTTTTGCATCCCCTTAACAAATGGAGATTGTTGATTAGTGGATAAGGTGCCTGTGATTGAGCCCGCGGTCGTGGGTTCGACTCTTGGCAATGATATATTTTTTTACTTTTTTCATCCAGTCCCTTATTTTTTAATTTTCTTGAACCCCCTTATCAAATATTCTGGTTCCGCCCCTGCCTACTATAACCCCCAAGTAGGCAAGCCAAACCCAAATCAGGTAGAAGTCAAACCTCAATTTAAATAGATAATCAATAACATAAGAAATGTGGAAGCAAGAAGAATATAACAAAATTAAAGTTGGGCTAGGGTATGGATATGTAAATACGATACAAAATATATAAAAGGCCCAATAGAGATAAAAAATAACGGACTGACACTAAACCAACCCATCTGGTGTCACCTATACAGGAGCTACTAAGTACAAAAACTGACAATATAACTCAAGGAACTTATGGCTCAAAAATGGGCACATTCCGAGCACCGGAAGAGCTCAAAAAACCCACCAATTTTAAGCCTTAGAATAGTCAAAAATGCAAGGAAAGAACGAATTTACACGAAACTTACAAGATTTTTAGAATGAGAAAGGGTCTCAAAACATCCCCGAAAGAATTTCCAACACAATGCAACAAGAATTATTGAAAAAGACCAAGATTTGTTCTCAAAATATCAATTTTTCTAAGTCCCAAAATGGGATTAAGACTGCTGGAACAGGCTTTTTAATTCACCGATGCTAGTGAATCTACTCTTCGCAATTGTGGGACCTAGGTTTGCGATCGCGAGACCCAATAAAAATGACCTTTGTTATCGCGACACTTATCTCCGCGATCATGATGACGAAGGAGTCAGTCCTTTGCGATTGTGGCCCCTGGCTCACGAACGTGAAGAACAAAATTCCCTGCAATGGTAGTTCAGCTGGTGCTGAACTTTAGAGAAATGAGATTTTTTTCTAATGGGGGTACAGAATTCATTCGGAACTCCGCAAACGCAAATGGATAATTCCACCCAACCAAAAATAGCATTCCGAACTCAATAGAATATACGGATTTTCTAATGGAGGTTGTTTCATTAAAATGTTGACCAAAATCAACACTTTCCAAAGAAAGCATTCAAAATGCACAAACGGCCTAAAACTCATTTTGAGCACCTGGGTACCAAACCAAAGGTTTTTCTAGACCAAAGCGCTAACAGAATTCTCATCCAAGCACGTTTACTCAAAATATTGAACAAAGTCAAACTTGGCCAAAACATTAAAGTTCAAACGATAAATTGCACAAACTCAAAAACGAAGACTCTAAAACCTAAACCAACCTTCCTTCTAGACCAAAATGGACCTTAAGATTCATTTCATTAATCATCGCTGAAAAGAACCATTTTTTTGAATCATAGGCCTTAAACCCCATTTTCATAAGCTTTGTTAAAGATTTTATCTCATTAAACTATTTTGGCTTGCAAGGCTACATTTTCATAAATTCACACCTAAGAGGTATCATTTCTATGAGTGTATTGTATATCACTTTATATTTAATATTTCTTTACTAATTATTTTATCAAGTTTAAGTTTTGCAAAAGCCTTAACACAACGTGAAACTATTTCTAAGTAGTGAACTGGACAAATTGTTGAGAAGGTTAATCAGACTCCCAGCAAAGGTCAAGGATCTACCTCGAACTTCACCAGACTCTACTCTAAAATATTTTTCATATCGAAGACTCGATGATCAAGCTATATCATATTTCTGACATATGGCTCTTAAGTCATAACACCAGTGTCCTAATAATTCGACACTAGAACAACATTTTAAAGATTTTTTTGTTAGTTGTATTTCCTTATTCAAAGGTGTCATAACCCATTGTGAACTATGCGCGGCCTGATTCTCATGCAACCTGAGATATGTAGGCAACTTAAAAATCAGCGTTCGGCCACAACTCTCTTTTATTCTTCAAGTTGGGACAAAATAAGGTTACTAAGTCAACTTATTTGCACGAAAACTCTTTCATCATTTACGATCAAAAATGGTTGTTGTTGACACCCAATTTTGTCTCAACTTTCTCTCAAACTATTTTCTTTATAAGCCTAATGATTTTAAGAACTTAAGAGTGTATTAGCTATTATACTTGTCCTTAATTTTTTTTATTGTACGAAATTATCAACATAGTTTATTATATGTTATATCACTAGCTTTATTCAATTTATTATCATTTTGCAAAAAAAAAAAAGATGTCATATTTGTCGTATCTAAGAAAGTATTTTTTATAAGTATTATCGCTTAATTTCTATGATATCATATAACTTTATTTAAGTATTGATAGTTTTCATTTAATATATAATTCATCCATAAGTATGCATTAATATGTATTTGATTAAGATCGTCTTTTTTGTTGATTTAGGAAACCCAAAGAAATAAAAGGAAAAAATATTATTGGCCAATTTATGCAATTGTTGCTTTTAATTCAGCCAATATTGGCCCAAGAAAAAGCCCAATCCATAGCACTCCCTCCTCCACATCATCGCCACACAAGTACCCACGTCAGTGCCACATAAGGTGCCAACACCCCAAAACACACAGCACACATTCCCCACATATCTCTCATGACCAACACACACCTCGCCATGTGTCTCTTCCCTATTAATTGGTCAATTCAAAATACTTTAAACTACCTATGTTACCCTCATTTAATCTACCTAAATTGTCCTAAAAACTCTTGAACCCAAAAATATCCTAAACTCATCAGCCGCTCCTCATTTTTCCTCTATGTCCCATTTGAAGACAAAACTCCAAACTCCTTTGGGAGAAATCAGGTTTTGTTCTACCATTTTCGTGCGAAAAGGTATGATTTTCCAGACGTGTCTCTCTTCTCTTCCTTTTTTAAGTAAAATTTCGAATTGCTTCAACCATGGCAGAATTCATTCATCCCTTTTAGTGCAACTTTTGTCCTTTTCCACAGTTATCTTAACGTGTCTAAAACACTCTTCCACCCTTCTCATTTTTGTGCTCCAAGACGCGAGAAATCTACAATGACCAGAGAAGATCTGGGCATGTCAAGAAAGCTATGATTCAAACCACGTGAAGGTCTACACGTTCATCCAAAATCCCCTAACGTTCAGTTCGAAAAGTGTTTGACTGGATTTTGAAAATTCTAGTTTCAAATCCCGCCCAAAGTTCTAGCCTTTATCTCCTATAAATATAACCTTATCTCTTCATCAAAGATGTTTTCGGATGCACAGAAGAAGCACTACGAAAATCTACTCTTTATATCTTACCGTACATAGCATTTTCATTTGTTGAGTACTAGTATACTCTTTAGAATCTTTCAAGCTTTCCATTCTACCTCTGTTGGCAAATAGTTATAACATAGAAGTTTGAAATCATTCCACTCGGGTTTTGAATTTGACTGTGACGAGAGGTTAGGTTCGAAGCCACTTCCCTAGATCACAGCTCCATAACAGGTGATATTCATCTCTTTGTTCTCTCTGTTTTCTTTTTGCTACTATTAAAGGTGTACATGGATCGGGTTGGTTTGGATTTTTTACAAACCAAATCAAACTATTTGTGTCGGGTTATTAAATCTATAAACCAAACCAAACCAATAAAAGTCGGGTTTTTCAATATCAATTTTTCTCGTGTTTTTCGGGTTTTTTCGGGTTTCTCGGGTTTTTTCGAATTTTTCATAGTATCTAATAAAAAGCACAGAGCAGTGTTTCTTAAAAAAAGTTCTAGTACAAAATATCAACATATAAGATGGACGCAGAACACTGTTTGAAGTTTTAACTTTATAATATAACTTTATAAGATAGATTTTTTTGTATATTATTTAGATGGGCTTCTCAAGTCCAAATATAAATGTAAGAAAGAAAACAAAAATTATGAAAAAATTTTAAAAAATATTTATAAATTACATTTTAATAAATATTTTTATGTATAACATAATTTAAAAGTAGTATATCTATAATCGGGTCGGTTTGAGTTCGGTTTGACTTTTTTTAGTTAAAATCAAACCAACCCTATAATGATCGGGGTTTTTTTCCAAACACCAAACCAAGTCAAACCAAACCACTAGTCGGTTTTTTTTTCCGATTTGGTTCGGTTTGTCGGTTTGGTGCGGTTTATCAGTTTGCCCTGTACAGCCCTAGCTACTATGATAAAATGTTGCGCCTATTTTGAGAACACTACGTATTAGTAAGAATCTCTACTCGCTTTAGCAATAATGAAAGAGATGTTAAAATAAATTATTTGGTTTAACTCTTGTCATGTAGAGATCCAAAGTCGTATTCTTTTTCATGTGTTAGGCGCCTTGAATTTAAGGAATGATCTCGTTTTGAAATTAGATAGTTATATCAAATCTGTTTTTGGTTCCAAGTACCCGTTCATTTGGTATTTTTATGCTAATAATAAATTTGCTCCTTATCTAAGAACCTGTGTAAATTATATTTTTATTATTTCTTGTTCAATTGGAAATGTTTATGTATTTTTAAAAAAATAAAAACGTAAAGAAAACCATGATTTGTTGGTGTCCCCTGTAGCTTCATTCCATGATGGTGTATTAGTTTAAAGCTTCTTACATATTATATATTGTGTGTCAGAGTTATATATATAAGTTTCTTTTAATTTTGAAGCAATGGCATATATAAGATTTGAAGTATTATGGTTTTAAGTTTGTCAGTAGTTACATTACAACTTAAATATGGTGGGATTTGAGTTTGTAACATGCTTAAGAATGATGTATTATGATTTGGGCTATTTTGAGTTTGGTTTGAAGTTGCCAGCTGCAAAACGTGTCTCGTTTGGCGTGTAAACGTTTTATGTTTTGAATAATATATTCGTCATATGACTTTACGTTCTATACATAATTTCTTCAACATTGTTTAAAAGTTGAATTATCTTACTAATCTCCTTTTCCTTTCTCTTTTACACATGTACACTTGGGAGAGCGTTTGGAGTTGCGATATGACTCCATCTCTGTCCAAATCAGAGAAGCGATCGATATATGCATTTTTGGCTCGAATCTAAAGTGATTTGCTCATTCCAAAAGAAAATCCAGCACTTCTTCCTCACTTCAAAGCTTTATATTCTTTTTAGATGCATATATATGTTGTTGTCCCTTGACTAATATTTTACACACTATTTTGCACTTATATTTATGCTTACTTTTATTTGTATTTGAATTTGTGCAAACCAACTAAGAACGATAGTGGGGCTTAGTCGCTCACTTCTCCATCCTTTAAATATTGTGTTTAGTAAGCCATTTGGTTTGGAATAATATTTTAATTAAGTTATATATTTTACTTTACTCTTTTTTTATGAAAGCATAACTTTGCAAAAAAAAAGTGATCTTGAAATAACTTTCTAACTATATGTACCTATTTTAAATTTATTTTGACAAACTAAGAGTCCTAAAACGAAGTTTTATTCTTAGCAACTTACAAGAACAAATTTTTAATATTTGAAAAATGTAACTTGGGGAGATTTAAAGTGAAGCAATTTAAGTATTAAAATGATTTTGAAAAAATATATACCTTTTCTTAGCACTTTTAAGTGTTGTTTTCTAGTGTGAAACTTGAAATGTTTAGAGTTAAAAAGCAACTCTTTTTTTAGAAACCTTAAACAGGTTGATTTGAAGATAAAACATAGCTTTCAACAACAACAACAACAACAACCCAGTGAAATCCCACATCGTGGGGTTTGGGGAGGGTAGAGTGTACGCAAACCTGACTCCTACCAATGTAGGACGGCTGTTTCCGAAAGACCCTCGGCTCAATAAAAGCATAGAAAAAGGTCATACAAGAATATTAGAGTAAATAAGTAGATGACGAAAACGGTCCAAACAATAGTATAATCAAAGCACAAAAAAACAGTAGATATTATTATTAGATAATAACATAAATACCATAAATAACATACATCAGAGTACAAGAAATCATAGTGTGTTAATACGCCTACGAATAAGGGAGAATAAAACCACTATTTACTAGCCTTCTACCCTAATGTGTGTCCTCCACACCCTCCTATCTAGGGTCATGTCCTCGGTAAGCCGTAAATGCACCATGTCCTGTCTGATCACCTCTCTCCAATATTTCTTCGGCCTACCCCTACCTCTTCTGAAACCATCCATGGCCAACCACTCACATCTCCACACTGGTGCATCTGGGACTCTCCTCTTCACATGTCCAAACCATCTCAGTCGCGTTTCTCGCATCTTGTCTTCTACCGAGGCCACTCCTACCTTTTCTCGAATAGCCTCATTTCTAATCTTGTCACTCCTGGTATGTCCACACATCCATCTCAACATTCTCATCTCGGCAACCTTCATTTTTTGCACGTGGGAGACCTTAACTGGCCAACACTCCGCCCCATACAACATAGCTGGTCTAACGACCACTTTATAGAACTTGCCCTTAAGTTGTGGTGGCACCTTCTTGTCACATAACACACCGAAGGCGAGCCTCCATTTCATCCATCCTGTCCCAATATGGTGTGTGACATCCTCGTCGATCTCTCCGCTGTCTTGCATGATAGAACCAAGGTACTTAAAACTACTTCTCTTTTGGATGGC
Organism: Solanum dulcamara; assembly: GCF_947179165.1. Lineage (NCBI taxonomy): Eukaryota > Viridiplantae > Streptophyta > Magnoliopsida > Solanales > Solanaceae > Solanum > Solanum dulcamara. The sequence continues at coordinate 13,879,768 of NC_077246.1, forward strand.
TTGGTCCCCGAGCCTAACTTCCGCGCCAACCTCTTGAGGTGTCTCACTGAACTTGCACTCTAGGTACTTTGTCTTGGTCCTACTCAGCTTAAACCCCTTAGACTCTAAGGTGCGTCTCCAATCTTCCAGCTTAGCGTTAACTCCGCTACGAGTCTCATCGATGAGGACTATGTCGTCCGCAAAAAGCATACACCATGGCACCTTACCTTGAATTTATCGCGTCAATCCATCCATCACCAAGGCAAATAGGAACGGGCTAAGAGCTGATCCTTGATGCAACCCCATCATAACTGGGAAGTGTTCTGAGTCCCCTCCTACTGTCCTTACCCTGGTTTTGGCACCCTCGTACATGTCCTTGATCACCCTTATGTACGCTACAGGTACACCTTTAGCCTCCAAACATCTCCATAGTATCTCTCATGGGACTTTATCGTAAGCCTTTTCTAAGTCGATGAATACCATATGCAAGTCTCTCTTCCTCTCCCTATATTGCTCCATTAGTCTCCTCATAAGGCTGATGGCGTCTGTAGTTGAGCGTCCCAACATAAATCCGAACTGGTTCTCTGAAATAGACACGCCTTTCCTCACCCTCATCTCTACCACTCTTTCCCACACTTTCATAGTATGGCTTAGAAGCTTAATACCTCTATAGTTGTCACAGCTCTGGCTATCCCCTTTGTTTTTGTAAAGCGGGATCATGATGCTCGATCTCCATTCTACGGCCATCGTTGCCATCGTAAAGATGACATTAAATAACCTAGTCAGCCATTCCAAACCTACCGGGCCTGCACTCTTCCAAAATTCTCCAGGGATCTCGTCAGGTCCGGTCGCTCTTCCCCAGCGCATCCTACGAACATCATCCTTAACCTCATCGACCGGAATACTCCTACAACCCCCAAAATTGTGACTCCTTCCTGTATGTTCCAAATCTCCCAACAGAATTTCTCTGTCCCCTTTGTCATTCAAAAGTTTATGGAAGTATGACTGCCATCTTTGTTTGATAAGGGTCTCCTCTACTAATACTTTTCCGTCTTCGTCTTTAATGCACTTCACTTGATCCACATCGCATGCCTTTCTCTCCCGGGCCCTGGTTAGCCTGAATAATTTTCTGTCCCCACCTTTCTCTTCCAGTTCAGCATAAAGACGTTCAAAAGCTGCCATTTTTGCCGTTGCAACCGCCGACTTCGCCTCCTTCCTCGCTATCTTATACAGTTCTCCATTCGTCCACTTCTCCACCTCATCCTTGCTCTCCATCAACTTAGCATATGCCACCTTCTTTGCTTCCACTTTCCCTTGCACTTCTCCATTCCACCACCAGTCCCCTCGATGCCGACTACGACTACCTATCGAGACTCCTAGCACTTCCCTTGCTACAGCCCTAATATAACTAGCTGTCCTATCCCACATATCGTTCGCATCCCCACTACTATCCAGGCCCCCATATCCTTCAATTTCTCTCCCATCTCAAGGGTACTAACCGTTGTCAAACTCCCCTATCTGATCCTAGGTCGTTCTTCCCCGACCCTCCTCTTCCTTGTCATCTTTATACCTAAATCCATCACTAAGAGCTTATGTCGGGTTGTAAGGTTGTCGATCAGGATAACCTTACAGTCTTTGCACAAACCTTTATCATCCTTCCTGAGGAGTAAAAAATCTATCTGAGTTTTAGCCACTGAACTACGGAAGGTTACCAAGTGGTCCTCCTTCTTTGGGAAACTCGAGTTGGCTATCACCAATCCGAAATCTCTTGCGAAATCCAACAGTGCGGTTCCTCCTCCATTTCTGTCCCCGAAGCCAAAGCCCCCATGCACATCATCATACCCTCCCGAAATAGATCCGATGTGCCCATTGAAATCCCCTCCCACGACAAGCTTCTCAGTAGGTGGTATGCCTCCCACTAACTCGTCCAACTCCTCCCAAAAGCGCCTCTTATCCTCCTCGCATAAGCCCGTTTGCGGCGCATAAGCACTAATAACGTTCAACGTGATCCCTTCCACGACCATTTTAATCGACATCATCCTATCATTGACTCTCCTAACCTCCACCACCTGATCTCTTAAATCACTGTCTATTAAAATGCCTACCCCATTTCTATACTTCGATTTACCAGAAAACCAAAGCTTATACCCGTCTACCTCCTTAGCTTTAGAGCCGACCCATTTTGTCTCCTGGACACAGGCTATATTAATCTTCTTCTTCTTTAGAATCTTAACCAGTTCTATGGATTTACCCGTTAACGTCCCAATGTTCCAAGAACCTATTCTCAGTCTAGACGCTTCTTTAACCCACTTACCTCTCCTTACCCTCGTCCCCGTCCATGAGCGAGAACATGACCCTAGTCTACCATCACTATCCAAAGCCACGAAAATGCGTATGAACTAATAAATTATTCGGGGGTTTTAAATTGGCAAAATGTAACTACAAGTATATGAACAAAGGATAGAATATAAAGATATAAAAACCGGAGGTACCAACTCCGGTAGAAATGAACCTGGTTGCCGCCGGAAAATACTGCTCACGTCGGAGTACTGTTCACGTCGGCGTACTTAGTTGAGTTGCAGCGATTGTTCGTCATCGAAAATACAGATCAGTACACTTGTAGGCCGACCGCGTGTGCTCCAACTTAAAAAACTAGAGCTTTTCCCTTCCAAGCGTCCTTCGAATGTTTTGATGTAGATACAAGTAGTAGATTGGAGTTTTTGTTGCTAATAATGCCTTCAAGCATCAGGATTAGGAGATTTGAGCGTCTTAGATCGAGTGAGAGAAAGAAAAATTAAAGAGTCTTCAGTAATTTTGGCATAGGAGAGAGAGAGAGAGAAATCTAAGATCATTGATATTTAGGGATCATAAAACATAGCTTTCAAGTGGATAAAAAATATAGTTTTTCAAGGCAAAAATGCATGTTATATATTGCTTAAAATTTGACTTCTTTAGCTTTAAGAAACCTTTGTTAAACTAGTTTTATGAAAAAAATTCTAAAACAAATGTATTTCTTTCGGTCATTTGTTTTCTAAAGCAAGACCCAACAAGTAACACATCCCCTCGAGCTCTTTGACTCATTAGAAAAATCAAGTCTTAACCAATTTTATTTTTTAAAAAGAAGCTATGATAAGTTTTCTTTCACTTTTTGGAGTTTTTATATGTAAAGTTAGTGTATTTTTAAATTTTCTATATTAACGCTTTCTTAAGGCTAATTCGGATCTAATTACAATAGACATTAATATTTTCCTATAAATTTTCAAGAATATATTTTGCAGTCTTCTTTTAATTAACCTAAGTATGGTAGGTAATCGTTTTAAACAAATCTTAAAGAATACTTAATACCTTCCCTTTAAGACCACTAGAACTCTTACCTAGAATCACATAAGTTAAGTAGACCTTTAATTGGAGTTAATTTTAGCATTATATTAGTTAAAATTTAGGTGTCATAATTTATCTTAAAATAATTAGGTGGCGTCTCCTTAAGTTAATTAATTTATGAATCACCAATATGTTGTACACCATTTGACCTCGAGTTAAAATGGGGGATAACAAGCACTACTAGTGGTCTGCAAGCCAACCTTACAATCCATATAGTGTTCTACGAGACGTAGGAAGGACAAGTACTACCCCTTGACACTTAGCCAAATTCCATTGGCCAAGGATCCTTTCTATGACCCCAGCTTACGGTCCGTAGGGTGTCTTACGATCCGTAAAAGAGACTCGTGGAATCACTAATACTTAGTCAAATTTCAAAATTTAAGGACAAGTTCTACTGGTGGAAGTTACAAGCCGTCCAAAGCCTTATGACCCATAGGGTCAATGGCTTAGGTGTCACATTCCAGTAGCTACTGGAATGTGCACAAATTCCCAACAAGAGGGTCCTATGACTCGTAACAAGTTCTACAGATCGTAGGACTGATCGTAGTCCTCAAGCCCCAATTCTCGAGTAGATTCTACGACCAGCCTTTATGGGTCTACGATCTGTAGAGTGGACTCATAGACCCAATGATACCCATACCAGTAGGTCCTTTTTTGGGCACCAAGTTTCTACGACCCATCTTCTATGGTCTGTAGAAAGTCCTATGGTCCGTAGAAGTCCCGTAGGCAGCCTAGAGTCAATTTTAATGAGGGTTAGTTTGGTATTTTCCTTTTTTCCAAACTAAATCCAAGTCATTTGGGGACTAAAATCAGTCCTTTATTAGTATCCAACGTGACTTCTCTCTCATTATTACTTAGAATAGTTTGAGAGCAAGGATTGAGGAGAAAAAGAGAAGCTAGGGTTCAAGAGTTTCAAGTTTTGCTCAGGTAATCTTCGTTTCATGTATGTAAGGCTATCATAACGTTGAACTAAGTTCGTATTCGCGCCCTACATCTTTATAGAGTCAAGTTAAGCTTTGAGTTTGAATTTCAATTACAATTAAGTGAATTCTCGAGTATTTATGTTATTTCCTATTGAATTTTAGTATGTATATTTGATTATACCTTGATGAGTTAAGTCTTTGAGATTTTGGATTCATGTTTGCATTTACAAGAACACTGATTGTGTTTTGCATTTAATATTTTATGCATTGTTTAAGTAAAGAATGATTATTTACACCATTTAATCAAGAAACAGTTTGAGCACAAGTTAAGATAAGTTGAATAAGTCTCTTACATCTACTTTGAGCATGAGTATTTTATGTATAAATGAGTTGAGTTTTATTACATTTAACATCTATTTTTTTGAGATTTAGTTGTGAGGTTGATGTATGCTTTTAAAGTGCATTATTGAGATGTGATTTTCACCTATCCTAAAGAGAAGGCAATAGTTAGGCAAAGTTAAGTTTGAGCTAAG